>NC_052157.1:25246144-25846144 GCF_902713615.1 Scyliorhinus canicula
TACTGTCACCCATCCATTGGATTTAGTTGCATTGGGGCAAGGTTTTATAAGCCACATCCATTTTAAATCTGAATCAGCTTTTAATTTGGGTATCATGAGATCAGCATCAGATTTTAAGCTGACACTAAATGGTAGAATGATAGTACAGGAGAGGACAATTTGGCTCATCATACCAGTGCTCGGTCTTTTAAAGAGCTAACTAATTAGTTGTACTTCCCAGCTCGCTACACAACATAGAGTAGCAGTAGACCATTCCGCTCTTCGAACCTGCTCTGCCATTTGATAATGGCGAGTGATCTGGTTATAGTCTCAACTCCAACTTTCTGCATGACCCCATAACCCTTGACTCCTTGTCTGTCAAAGATCTATCTGACTTAGCCTTGAATAAATTCCATGTCCCATCCTCCACTGCTCCCTGGGGAAGAGAATTCCACGTGCTAACGACCCTCAAAAAAATATATTCTCCTCATCTTGATCTTGAAAAGGAGACCTTTTATTTCTTAAACTGTATGCCCTAGTTCTAGACTAGTCTCCATAACTGTTCCCATAGCATGTCAACATTTTCCCTTCAAGTATTAATCTACTTTCCTTTTGAGTTGCTATTGAGGGCATGATTTACCGGCCGTGTCCACCGGAATTCGGACGGGACGCGGCCGGTAAATGCCGTGAGAGGTGTCTTCCGGGATTCCTAACGGTCATGACCCCTCACAAGACCTAACAAGATGGGTAGATCCACAATGGGCATGATCCAGGCTTGCATAGTTAAGTAAGCTTAACTGTTCACTTAACTATATTGAACAAAGATGCCAAATTTAACCGACTCCCAGGATCTACCGATCTCGCCATTGGGACTCCAGTGGGTGCCAATTAGTACTGTCCATACACACTTAGACCAGGCAGAATGGGATCTTGGAGGGTGGGGTGGGGGGCTCACAGGCCTTTAGCGACCCCTGATTGGTCAAGGACAGGACAGGGTAGCACCCCGGCTCTCCCCCTGACATCCGGGCACCATGGCACTGCCAGGCTGGTACCTTGGCATTGCCACACTGGCACTGCCACACTGGTGTCAAAATAGATGTGGGGAGGCCTGTAAAGGGGGGGGCGGGCATAGCAGGGTGGCCTTCAGTGACCCCATAGCGGGGTATCCTCACTTGGGGTGTATGGGGGAGGGTGACATTGCCTTTGGGGCGCGGGGGAGGACCGTCAAGTTCTCTTAGAAAGGGCACCTTTTCAAAATGGCAACTCGATCTCTGAGGAGCCAGTCTCACAGGGAGCTCCACTCCCCAGTGCTAAAAAATGTAGAAGTGTGGGCCATACCGGGGTGAAACTTCCCAAGGTTAAAAAAATGACTAAGAGTGCAATCTAACTAAAATAGGAGTCCGTTCGGTGCAGGATGGATTTACCCCACAGTCTATCAGCACTCTTTTTTGTGTCCCCACACACATCACCTCACATGGGCAGGGCATGACCAGGCATAATCCCTGGCACAGGTAAAATGACAGCCTGGAACCCTGGCTTAGGGGACAGGTTAAAAGGAGATTAGATGAAGTTTCAAACTTCAAAATCATGAAGTTTTGATAATGGTAAATAACTTTCCAGTGTTAAAAGGGTTGGTAACTAGATAACATAAATTTAAATAAGGAAAAGAATCAGATGACGCGATGGTTTTTTTAATACAGTGAGTTGTGAACAGGAATGCATTAGTGAGTGGTAGAAGCAGATTCTGAATGCAATTTTACGGAAACATTTCTTTTTTAAAAAAATAATTTTTATTGGAATTTTTTGAAAAATATTTATCAACAGAACAATAATAACAATAACAATAATAAACACCCCCCGGCACCCGTAACTGCACATATAACAAACCCCCCCCACACCCAATAAACAAAAAATTTAATTAACAATAAGCAAATTAACTTAAACACTATCCCCCTAAGACCCCTCCCCCCCCCCCCCCCGGGTTGCTGCTGCTGCTGACCTAGTTCCTTATCGTTGAGCCAGAAAGTCGAGGAAAGGCTGCCACCTCCTAAAGAACCCTTGTACCGACCCCCTCAGGGCAAATTTGACCCTCTCCAGCTTAATAAAACCCGCCATGTCATTGATCCAGGTCTCCACGCTCGGAGGTCTCGCATCCTTCCACTGCAGCAAGATCCTCCGCCGGGCTACTAGGGACGCAAAGGCCAAAACATTGGCCTCTTTCGCCTCCTGCACTCCCGGCTCCACCCCAACCCCAAAAATCGCGAGTCCCCCAACCTGGCTTGACCCTGGATCCTACCACCCTCGACACCGTCCTCGCCACCCCCTTCCAGAACTCCTCCAGTGCCGGGCATGCCCAGAACATATGGGCATGGTTCGCTGGACTCCCCGAACACCTGACACACCTGTCTTCGCCCCCAAAGAACCTACTCATCCTAGACCCGGACATGTGGGCACGGTGCAGCACCTTGAATTGGATGAGGCTAAGCCTCGCACATAAAGAGGAGGAATTCACCCTCTCCAGGGTGTCCGCCCATGTCTCCTCCTCAATCTGCTCCCCCAGCTCCACCTCCCACTTAGCCTTCAGCTCCTCTACCGACGCCTCCTCCACCTCCTGCATCAACTGGTAGATGTCAGACACTTTCCCATCCCCGACCCACACCCCCGAAAGCACCCTATCCCTTACCCCCCACAGGGGCAGCGAAGGGAACCCCTCCACCTGCCGCCTAGCAAACGCCTTGACCTGAAGGTACCTGAACATATTCCCCAGGGGGAGCTCAAACTTCTCCTCCAGGGGCAGCACGGTGGCACAGTGGTTAGCATTGCGGCCTACGGCGCTGAGGACCCGGGTTTGAATCCCGGCCCTGGGTCACTGTCCGTGTGGAGTTTGCACATTCTCCCCGTGTCTGCGTGGGTTTCACCCCCACAACCCAAAGATGTGCAGGTTAGGTGAATTGGCCACGCTAAATTGCCCCTTAATTGGAAAAAATAATTGGGTACTCTAAATTTATTTTTAAAAACTTCTCCAGTTCACCCAGGCTCGCAAACCTCCCGTCAATGAACAGGTCTCCCAACTTCCTAATGCCCGCCCTGTGCTACCCCAGGAACCCGCCATCCATGTTCCCTGGGACAAACGGTCGTTCCCCCGCAGCGGGGCCTCCACCGAGCCCCCCACTTCCCCCCTGTGTCGCCTCCACTGCCCCCACATTTTGAGGGTAGCCGCCACCACCGGACTCGTAGTGTACCTCGTTGGAGGGAGCGGCAACGGCGCCGTTACCAGTGCCTTCAGGCTCGTGCCTCCACAGGACACCATCTCCATCCGTTACCATGCTGCCCCCTCCCCATCCATTACCCACTTACTTACCATCGAGACGTTAGCCGCCCAATAGTACCCAGAGAGGTTGGGCAGTGCCAGCCCCCCTCTATCCCTGCCCCTCTCCAAAAAGACCCTCCTTACCCTCGGAGTCCCGTGCGCCAAAACAAATCCCAGAATGCTGCTGTTCACCCTCCTAAAAAAGGCCCTCGGAATGAAAATGGGGAGGCACTGAAACAAAAACAAAAACCTTGGGAGCACCGTCATTTTAACGGACAGTACTCTACCCGCCAACGACAACGGCAGCATGTCCCACCTTTTAAATTTCTCCTCCATCTGCTCCACCAACCTAGTAAAATTAAGCTTGTGCAGAGTCCCCCAGCTCCTAGCCACCTGAACTCCCAGGTACCTAAAACTCCTCACTGCCCTCTTTAGCGGGAGCCTACCAATCCCCTCCTCCTGATCTCCCGGGTGTACAACAAACAGCTCACTCTTACCCAGGTTCAATTTATAGCCCGAGAAACTCCCAAACTCAGCAAGAATCTCCATCACCTCCGGCACTCCCCCCACCGGGTCTGCTACATACAGCAGCAAGTCGTCTGCATACAGCGACACTCGATACTCCTCCCCCCCTCGCACCAAACCCCTCCACCTCCCCGACTCCCTGAGAGCCATGGCAAGAGGCTCAATTGCCAGCGCAAAAAGCAAGGGGGACAGGATGTCCCTGCCTCGTCCCACGGTGGAGCCTGAAGTACTCGGACCTCCTCCCATTTGTCGCTACACTCGCCATCGGGGCCTCGTACAGCAACCTCACCCATTTAATAAACCCCACCCCAAACCCGAACCTCTCCAACACCTCCCACAAGTACCCCCACTCAACCCTGTCAAAGGCCTTCTCCGCATCCAATGCCACCACAATCTCCGCCTCTCCTTCTGCTGCCGGCATCATTATCATATTTAGCAGCCTTCGCACGTTAATTTTCAGCTGCCTCCCCTTCACAAACCCGTCTGATCTTCATGTATCACCCCCGGCACCCAGTCCTCTATTGTAGTGGCCAAGATCTTCGCCAGCAACTTGGCGTCCACATACAGCAGTGAAATTGGCCTGTATGATCCGCACTGCAAGGGGTCCTTATCACGCTTCAGGATCAAGGAAATCAGCGCCCGAGACATCGTCGGGGGCAAAACTTCCCCCCTCCCATGCCTCGTTAAAGGTCGTAACCAACAGGGGGCCCAACAGGTCCGCATATTTCTTATAAAATTCAACCGGGAACCCATCCGGTCCAGGCGCCTACCCCGACTGCATGTGGCCAATCCCTCTGACCAGCTCCTCCAACTCGATCGGCGCCCCCAGTCCCTCCACCTGCTCCTCCGGCACCCTTGGAAACCGCAGCCTGTCCAAAAAGCTCTCCATTCCCCCTCCCACCACCGGCGGCTCCGACCGGTACAGTTCCCTGTAGAAGTCCCTAAAGACCTCATTGACCTCTGCCCCCTGCCGCACCACATTCCCACCCCTATCCTTCACTCCACCAATCTCCCTAGCCGCGTCCCGCTTACGAAGCTGATGCGCCAGCATCCTGCTCGCCTTCTAACGGAAACATTTCTAAGTGTCATTTTGGGCGGTTTTGGCTGGGTGTTTCCTGCTGGCTTTGCTGGTGATATCCACACCACTATTTAACCATACTTAGGGTGCAATCTACCGGTCGTGTCCCACCGGAACCAGGGTGAGACAGAGCGTGGAGCGCGTCTGGGAGGACTTCCTGCCAATGAGAGATCGGGAGATTCCTGGACCGGAGGGTTAGTAGGACGGTCTTCCAGACCGTCGCATTCTCCCTCTCCACCTGCCCGTTCCCCCTGGGGTTATAGCTGGTAGTCCTGCTCGAGGCGATGCCCTTGCCGAGCAGGTACTGACGCAGTTCGTCGCTCATGAAGGACGAACCCCGGTTGCTGTGTACATAGCTGGGGAAACCAAACAGGGTGAAGATACTATGCAGGGCGCTGATGACTGTGTGGGAGGTCATGTCAGGGCACGGGATAGCAAAAGGGATTCGGGAGAACTCGTCGATGACATTTAGGAAATACACATTCCGGTTGGTCGAGGGGAGTGGCCCTTTGAAATCGATAGCGAGGCGTTCAAAGGGCCTAGAAGCCTTGATCAGGTGGGCCCTGTCTGAAGTGCGGTTTGCAGATCGGGCAATCCCTGGTGACGGCTTTTACCTCCTCGGTGGAGAAAGGCAGATTTCGGGCTTTAATGTAGTGGGCGAGCCGGGTGACCCCCGGGTGGCAGAGGCCATTGTGGATGGCTTTTAAGCAGTCGCTCTGCGTGCTGGCGCACGTGCCGTGGGACAAGGCATCTGGGGGCGCGTTGAGCTTCCCCGGTCGATACATAATATCGTATTTGTAGGTGGAGAGCTCGATCCGCCACCTCAGAATTTTATCATTTTTAATTTTGCCCCTTTGCAAGTTGTCAAACATGAAGGCAACCGATCTTTGGTCGGTGATGAGGGTGAACCTTCTACCTGCGAGGTAGTGGCTCCAGTGACGAATAGCCTCCACAATGGCTTGTGCTTTCTTTTCGACCGAGGAGTGTCGAAGTTCCGAAGCGGAGAGGGTTCGGGAGAAAAATGCGACTGGTCTCCCTGCCTGATTTAATGTGGCCGCAACAGCTACCTCTGAGGCATCGCTCTCAACCTGGAAAGGGACGGATTCATCCACCGCCCGCATGGCAGCCTTGGCGATGTCCTCCTTGATGCAGTTGAAGGCATGACGGGCCTCAGCTGACAGGAGGAAAAGTGTGGCCTTAAAGAGTGGGCGGACTTTGTCCGCATATTGAGGGACCCACTGGGCATAATATGGAAAGAACCCCAGGCACCGTTTGAGGGCCCTGGGACAATGAGGGAGAGGGAGTTCTAAGAGGGGGCGCATACAGTCCGGGTCGGGGCCCAGGACTCCGTTTTCCATGACATAGCCGAGGATGGCTAGTCTGGTTGTGCGGAAAACGCATTTCGCCTTGTTGCACGTGAGATTAAGCTTCTGGGCCGGCTGGAGAAATCGATTGAGGTTGGCATCGTGGTCCTGCTGGTCATAGCCGCAGATGGTGACGTTATCCAAGTACGGAAACGTGGCCCGCAGCCAGTACTGGTCCACCATTCAGTCCATTGCTCGTTGGAACACCGAGACCCATTTGTGATGCCAAAGGGAACCCGGAGGAAGTGGAAGAGGCGGCCATCGGCCTCGAACGCCGTGAAGTGGCGGTCCTTCGGGCGGATTGGGAGCTGGTGGTATGCAGACTTCAGATCCACCGTGGAGAAAATCCGATACTGGGCTATCTGATTCACCATGTCTGCAATCCTGGGGAGCGGGTACGCGTCGAGGAGCGTAAACCGATTAATAGTCTGACTATAGTCTAAGACCATGCGGAATTTTTCCCAGGTCTTGACGACCACCACCTGAGCTCTCCAGGGACTGTTACTGACCTCTATGATCCCCTCACGTAGGAGCCTCCGGACCTCGGTTCGAATGAACACCCTGTCCTGTAGGCTGTACCGCCTGCTGCGAATCGCTATGGGTTTACAGTCCGGAGTGAGATTGGCAAAGAGAGGAGGGGGGGATTCGCAGCGTGGCTAGGCTGCAGATAGTGAGTGAGGATAGAGGTCCGCCGAAGCTGAGGGTGAGACTTTTGAGTTTGCATTGAAAATCGAGTCCCAGTAAGAGTGGGGCACAGAGTTCGGGCAGGACATATAGTTGAAAATTAGAGTAACTAGCGCCTTGGATCGTTAGAGACGCGACGGTGCGTCCTTGGATGTGGACACAGTGGGAACCCGAAGCGAGGGAGATAGTTTGCCGTGCAGGAAAAACAGGGAGCCAACAGCGTCTTACCAGATCTGGGTGTACGAAGCTCTCGGTGCTCCCGGAGTCGAAAAGGCACGGTGTACTGTACCCGTTGATTTGGACCATCGTCATAGAGTTGTGGAGATGTTTTGGGCGCGATTGGTCCAGTGTGACTGCGTTGAGTTGGGTGGCCCCGCGATGAGTGCCCGCTGAGGTCGCAGTCTTTAATCAAATTTTCAGAGTTTGGAGAGGAAGGAGCCCAAGATGGCAGCCCCTGTGGATCGCACGTGGCGGGCGGCGAGGAAGATGGTGTCCAAGATGGCAACGCCCATGAGTCGCACGTGGTCGGCCGCGTGGTGGGGGTCCGTCAAGATGGCGGCCCCCATGGATCGCACGTGGCGGGTGGGGGCAGAGTTGGGGTATAGGCCGCAGCGTTCCGGGGCCTGCGGGCCTGCGAGTGCGGAGAGAGGTTGCTTTGTGCCGCGGGAGGGTTAGGGGCTGGGGCCTTCCTTGCCAGACACACTCTGGCGTAGTGACCTTTTCGCCCGCAGCTGCTGCAGGTCGCATTGCTGGCCGGGCAGTGCTGCCGTGGGTGCTGGAACTGGCCACAAAAGTGGCAGGCTGGGGCAGCATGGTGGCTGGGTGGCCGCGTGGCGCAGGCCTGGGACAGTCGCTGGTCGGGGGCCCATAACGGGGTTGCGGGGTCCGCAGGAAACGAGGTAAGGCTACGAAACGAGACCTCCATAGTTGTAGCAAGTTCAACAGTATCTTCTAAATTTTGAACCCCTTTCTCCAGCAGTCGCTGGCGCACGTAATTCGATCTAAGGCCTGCAATAAAGACATCGCGGACAGCAAGTTCTCTATGTTCAGCAGCATTTACTGCCTGGTAATTACAGTCCTGGGATAAGGCTTTTAAGTCTCTTAGAAATTCTTCTAGCGATTCTGTGGGGCGCTGGCGGCGAGTAGTAAAAACGTGGCGCGCGTAGACATCATTGACGGGCCTCACGTACATTTTGTCAAGTAGGGCCAGTGCCTCTGTATATGAGCTGGTACAATTTAACTGAGTAGATATATGATGGCTCACCCTTGCGTGCAGTAGGCTGAGTTTCTGCTCCACCGTCATTTCTGTGGAGCTTGCTTCAGCCAGATGGGCCTTAAAACATCGGAGCCAATGTGAAAAGATTTATTTTGCCTCTGCATCCTGTGGGTCGAGTTCCAGTCGATCAGGCTTGAGGGCTGATTCCATAATCGTTCCTTACTGTTTCTTAAGACGATTAAATTGATGAGACCATCAATTCACGCGACACGTGGTTAGAAGTGAACAGTGGTTTTAATCGTCTTACAACAGAGCCTGCCTGTGACGAGATGAACTCTAGATGAACTAGCAGGCAGGCTCCGACTGCCAAGCTTTATAAAACCAGTGGGGGGGAGGAGTCATGGGAGGAGCCAAGGGTGGAGCCCAGTACAAACTTCCGTACATTCCCAGTACACCTCCCCCTAGGGGCAGAGCCGCGCAACTGCTCGTGTGCCGAGCTTACAGAGGCATGGTACAACATGTGTGATAACAGTGTGAATTATGCTATTATGATTCACCACACGGAAATTCCCGGGTGGTTGGCCTCTGGGCAGGGTGACACCCTCAAACTGCCACCTGGGCACTCTGGCAGTGCCAGACCAGCTTCTGTACAGAACAGAAATCCCCCATCTCTGATCATGTTGTTGTAATTCTCCACACTCTAAGGCTTTGACATCCTTTCTCAAGTGTTGTGCCCCAAACTGAACAAAATACAGCAGTTCCATCAAAAGTTGACAGAAAGTAAATGCAGATGTAAGATTTTTTACATTTTGTAGATAAAATGTAGGACAAGAGAAGTTTCTAATGATGCAATCTAATATTCTTCACTAACACTTTCTCAAGAATCAAATGCTGAGCAGTATTTGGAAGCCACAAAAAAGTGATTCATGGGCCACAGTTCTTAGACTACGCTATGCAGCTTCCTGTGCCTACTTGTTTATGAAGTTGGTGGCAAGCCGACAGCAATGCTGCCTCCATGCTCCTCAAGTTAGCCTCACATATAGTAACAATTATTTGCAAGTATGTCCTCTATGAAAACACTTCGCAAACGACTGTTGAAATTATGGTTACAATTACCTTGACAGTACAATATGGTAACTATTCACCCTTTTAATAGTCTGCAGCGCCTTGCTTTCTACAACTTGTGAACCTTTAAATCAGGCTCTCTCCTCATTCCAAGGAAGTACTAATGAAACTACCAGACTCCTGGATTTGTCTCTCTTGCCAATTTTAATACTCCAGCTAAAAGAAGATTGTTGGAAAAATGCATTATTCTTATCCATCCTCATTTATCTCTTCTCCCATTCAGTGTTTATATGCATCTTATATTTCTCACACCGTGGGTCCTTTTGTTCCTTTAGCCATTTCCTGATTTTCCCCGCCCCTTACCACTAACATTTCACAGAACATTCTGTCTTTTCCTGTGTGTGCTTTGCTTCCTGCCCCCTTTCCCTTGCTGTTTCTTCTTAAATGTTATTCATTTGTTGTATCTTTCAGCACTGCAGAAAGATTTTATACCTGAAATGTCAACTGGCATGTTTCCTCGACAGATGGTGCTTGACCTGCTTGAAATGCTCCAGCATTTTTTTTGTGTCAGTGTTTACTTTGGATATCAAGCGATTGGCATCGGCATTTAGCTTCTCTTGTTTTTTTAAAATAATTTTTATTCAAATTTTTCAACAACAAATTTTCTCCCAACAGTTAAAGTAAACAAGGTGTAAAACTAAACAGAAACAGAAATCCCCCCAATACAAAGTAATAAATTAATAACTAATAACAATGCAAGAAAGAAAAAGAAATAGCAAACACAACGTCGCAAAAACAAACCCCCTTAACAAATCCCGACCCCCCCCCCCCCCCCCCCCCCCCCCCCCCTCGCCCCCCCCTCCCGGGTTGCTGCTGAGACTGACCACCCTCTACCTCTCCGCCAGGAAATCGAGAAAAGGCTGCCACCGCCGGAAGAACCCTTGTACCGACCCCCTCAGGGCAAACTTAATCTTTTCCAGCCTGATGAACCCGGCCATGTCATTGATCCAGGCCTCCGGACTCGGGGGCTTCGCGTCCCTCCACTGTAAGAGAATCCTACGCCGGGCTACTAGAGACACAAAGGCCAGTGTACCGGCCTCTCTCGCCTCCTGCACTCCCGGCTCCGATGCTACCCCAAAGATCGCGAGCCCCCAGCCCGGCTCCACCCTGGAACCGACCACCTTGGACAAAGTCCCCGCCACCACCTTCCAAAACCCCTCCAACGCCGGACATGCCCAGAACACGGTAGCATTGTGGATAGCACAATCGCTTCACAGCTCCAGGGTCCCAGGTTCGATTCCGGCTTTGGTCACTGTCTGTGCGGAGTCTGCACAACCTCCCCGTGTGTGCGTGGGTTTCCTCCGGGTGCTCCGGTTTCCTCCCACAGTCCAAAGATGTGCGGGTTAGGTGGATTGGCCATGATAAATTACCCTTGGTGTCCGAGATTGCCCTTGGTGTTGGGTGGGGTTACTGAGTTGTGGGGATAGGGTGGAGGTGTTGACCTTGGGTAGGGGGTAGGGTGCTCTTTCCAAGAGCCGGTGCAGACTCGATGGGCCAAATGGCCTCCTTCTGCACTGTAAATTCTATGTAATTCTATGTAATGTGAGTGTGGTTTGCCGGGCCTCCCAAACACCTCCTGCACCTGTCTTCGCCCCCAAAGAACCGGCTCATCCTGGCCCCAGTCATGTGCGCCCTATGCAGCACCTTCAGCTGAATTAAGCTGAGCCGTGCGCAAGAAGAGGACGGGTTCACCCTCCCCAGGGCGTCCGCCCATGTCCCCTCGTCTATCTCCTCCCCTAGCTCCTCCTCCCACTTCGCTTTCAGCTCCTCCACCAAGGCCTCCTCCTCTTCCTGCATTATCTGATAAATCGGCGAGATCCTCCCCTCACCGACCCACGTCCCTGAGAGCACCCTATCCTGCACCCCCCCTAGGCGGCAGTAGCGGGAACTCCGCCACCTGCCGCTTAACAAACGCCCTAATCTGCATATACCTGAAAGCATTCCCAGGGGGGAGGCCCCACTGCCCCTCCAACTCCTCTAAAGTCACAAACTTCCCATCGAGGAAAAGGTCCTCCATCCGCCTGATGTCTGCCCTATGCCAACTCAAAAAACCCACCATCTATTCTCCCTGGTGCAAACCGGTGATTGCCCCGTATCGGGGCCCACACTGAGGCCTTCACTTCCCCCCAGTGCCGCCTTCACTGCCCCCAAATTTTGAGGGACGCCACCACCACCGGACACGTAGAATATCTTGCCGGGGGAAGCGGAAGCGGGGCCGTCACCAATGCTCCCAAACTCGTACCCACACAGGACGCCACCTCCAGCCTCTTCCATGCGGCACCCTCCCCCTTCATCACCCACCTACGGATCATTGCCACATTCGCAGCCCAGTAATACCCACACAGGTTGGGCAGCGCTAGACCGCCTGCCTCCCTTCTTCGCTCCAGGAATACCCTCCTTACTCTCGGGGCCTTCCGCGCCCACACAAACCCCAGAATACTCTCATTCACCCTTTTGAAAAAAGCCTTCGGAATCAATATGGGGAGGCACTGAAAAAGAAACAAAAACCTCGGGAGCACCGTCATTTTAACCGACTGGACCCTGCCCACCAACGAAAGCGGCAGCGCGTCCCACCTCCTGAACTCTTCCTCTATCTGTTCCACCAGCCTCGAAAAGTTAAGCCTGTGCAGGGCTCCCCAGTTCCTAGCTATCTGGACCCCAAGATATCTAAAGCTCTTCTCCGCCCTCTTCAACCAGAGCTCCCCTCTCTCCCTCTCCTGGTCCCCCAGGTGCAACACAAACTTTTCCCCACATTGAGCTTGTAGCCCGAAAAGTCCCCAAACTCCCCAAGTATCTTCAACACCTCTGGCATCCTCCCCCCAGCCGGATCCGCGACGTACAACAGTAAATCGTCTGTGTACAACGACAACCGGTGCTCCTCTCTCCCCCCCGCACAATCCCCCTCCAGTTCTTCGAATCCCTCAGCGCCATGGCCAAGGGCTCAATCGCCAACGCGAAGAGCAGGGGAGACAAGGCCTCGTACCCCGGGAAAGCCGGAAGTCCTCCGACCTCCTCCCGTTCGTCACCACACTCGCCACCGGGGAGCTGTACAGCAACCTCACCCAGCTGATGAATCCCTCACCAAACCCAAACCTCCTCAGCACTTCCCACGGGTAGCTCCACTCCACCCTATCAAAAGCTTTCTCCGTATCCATCGATGCCACTATTTCCGCCTCCCCAGCCACCGGCGCCATCATCAGAACATTAAGAAGCCGCCGTACATTGACATTCAGCTGCCTCCCCTTCACAAACCCCGTTTGGTCCTCATGGATAACCATCGGGACCACATCTTCCACCCTTCTGGACAATACCTTTGCCAACAACTTTGCGTCCACGTTAAGGAGTGAGATCGGCCTATAGGACCCACACTGGAGGGGATCCTTGTCCCGCTTCAGGATCAAAGAGATGATTGCCCTAGACATCGTCGGGGGCAGAGCCCCCCCCTCCCTCGCCTCGTTCAGGGACCTTACAAGCAGCGGGCCCGGCAGATCTGAAAACTTCTTGTAAAATTCCACCGGGAATCCGTCAGGTCCCGGCGCTTTCCCTGTCTGCATGCTCCCCAGCGCCTCCATCACCTCCCCCAACTCGATTGGGGCCCCCAGACCCTCCACCCGCTCATCCTCTACTCTTGGGAACTCCAGCCCATCCAGAAAGCGGTCCATTCCGCTCACCTCCCTAGGGGGCACCGCCTGATATAGCCCCTCGTAAAAGGATCTGAACACCCCATTGATGTCCCTGCCACCCCGCACCAAGTTCCCTCCTGCATCTGTGACTCCCCCTATCTCTCTCGCCGCCTCCCGCTTCCGGAGCTGGTGGGCTAGCATCCGACTTGCCTTCTCCCCATACTCATATACCGCCCCCTGTGCCCTCCTCCATTGCGCCTTTGCCTTCCGGATGGTCAGTATATCGAACTCCGCTTGGAGACTGCACCGCTTCCTCAAAAGCCCCTCCTCCGGGAGATCCGCATACCTCCTATCCACCCTTACCATTTCCTCCACCAGCCTCTCCCTCTCGATCCTCTCCCTGTATGCCCGAAATGATATAAGCTGCCCTCTAACTACTGCCTTCAGCGCTTCCCAAACCACCCCAACTTGCACCTCCCCGTTGTCATTGGCTTCCAAATACCCCTCTATAACCCTACGGGCCCACCCACATACTTCCTCCTCTGCCACATCTAACCTCCACAGCGGGCGCTGATCCTCCCCCTCCCCCAGCTCCAGGTCCACCGAATGTGGAGCATGGTCAGATATGGCTATCGCCGAGTACTCCTCCCCCACCACTCTCGGGATCAGCGCCCTGCTGAGAACAAAAAAGTAAATCCGGGAATAAGCCTTGTGAACAAGGAGAACTCCCTACCCCCCGACTTCAAGAGCCTCCAAGGGTCTACCTCTCCCATCTGATCCATGAATGCCCTCAGCACCGAGGCCGCTGCCGGCCTCTTACCCGTCCTAGACTTCGAGCGATCCAGAGCCGGATCCAGCACCATATTAAAGTCCCCTCCCAGGATCAAACCCCCCGTCTCCAGGTCCGGGATCTGGCTCAGCATGCGCTGCATGAAGCCCGCATCGTCCCAGTTGGGGGCGTACACATTGACCATAACCACCCGCTCCCCCTGAAGTCTACCACTCACCATTACATATCTACCTGCACTGTCTGCCACCACATTAGACACAACAAACGACAAGCTCTTCCCGACTACGATCGCCACCCCTCGATTCTTCGCATCGAGCCCCGAGTGAAACACCTGTCCCACCCAGCCTCTTCTCAGCCTCACCTGATCCGCCACCTTAAGGTGCGTCTCCTGGAGCATAGCTACGTCTGCTCCCAGCCCCCTCAGGTGTGCCAAGACCCGGGACCGGTCCATTCAGCCCCTCACGTTCCATGTGACCAGCCGAATCTGTGGGGTCTTCCCCCTCCCTCTGTGCCGATCAGCCATAGCTCTCCTACGGCTCACCCCGTGCCCAGGGAACCCCCCAGGCCTGTTCCCCATGGTGGCAGACCCCCCTCCCAGCCCCCCCTTCACCAGCCGTTTCCCTACGGCCCCTGCAGCAACAACCCGGTACCCCCCTACTCCCCCCCCCCCCGAGCCCACCCCTCGCCCCACCCCCCTCCCCCCGAGCTAGGGCCCCCCTAGCTGCGTAACCCCTATCTTTGTACTTCCATAAGTCAGCCGACTCCTGCTGACCCCGGCTACCCCCGCCATACCGACGACCCCCCCCCCGATGCAACGCAACCACCAATCTCCCCTCCTAGTGCCAGCCCCGCCCCCAACTCCTCCAGCGCCGGAAGAAAGCCCGCGCTTCCATCCCGAACCCCGTTCCCAGCCCAACACGCGGGAAAAAGATGGGCACATGACCCAGCGGGACCGCGAACAGCTCCCCAACCCTCCACCAGTGGAAAAAACTAAAAAGGACCACAGTAAATAAATAACAGCCTCAAAAAAACGAAGAAGCAGAGCAACAAAAAAGCAACATCAAACATAGCCATTAAAAACGAAAGGATACCAAGGAGGACAAAGCCTCCGGGCATTGTACATCATTCCCCAGCCCCCCGTCCTCAGTTCGAGTCCAATTTCTCTACCTGGACAAAAGCCCAGGCCTCCTCCGGAGAGTCAAAGTAGAGCTGGCGGTCCTTGTAAGTGACCCAAAGGCGAGCCGGCTGTAACAGGCCAAACTTCACACTCTTCCTGTGAAGCGCTCCCTTCGCCAGATTGAAGCCAGCCTTTCTCTTCGCCACCTCCGTGCTCCAGTCCTGATAGATCCTAATGTCCGCATTCTCCCACCTGCTGCTCCTTTCCTTCTTCGCCCATCTCAGCACGCACTCTCGGTCAACCAAGCGGTGAAAGTGGACCAGCACCGCCCTAGGCGGCTCGTTCGGCCTGGGCTTCCTCAACAGCACTCGATGGGCCCCCTCCAGCTCCAAGGGTCCTTGGAACGACCCCGCGCCCATTAACGAATTCAGCATCACAACCACAATAGGCCCCCAAATCCGAACCTTCCAGCCCCTCCGGGAGGCCCAAAATCCGCAGGTTCTTCCGACGGGAGCAGTTCTTCATCCTTGCCAGCCATTTCTTGTGAAGCTCCTCGTGCGACTCCACCTTCACTGCTAGGCCCAGGAGCTCGTCCTCGTTCTCCGAGGTCTTTAGCTGTAGCTGCCGGATCTCTGCAGCCTGAGCCGTCTGAGTCGCCATGATCTTGTCCAGCGAGGCCTTAAACGGTTCCAGGATCTCAGCCTTCAGCTCCCTGAAGGAGCGCTGAAGCAGCTCTTGCTGCTCCCGCGCCCACTGCTGCCACTCTGCCGGTTCCCCGCCCGCCGCCATCTTGTTTTCCTTGCCTCGCACCTTTCTTTGCTTCAAAGTCGATTTTCTGACCGCTCCGCTCCTGATCCAGCCCATCCACCGGCAGCCGCGCACAGTGGCCGCATTCCCACCCGGGGAAAAGTCGAACCAGCGCCGCTGCGGGCCCTTAAAAGAGCCCGAAAGTCCACAAATAGCGGGAGCTACCGAACGTACGGCTTAGCTCCGCATCACCGCAACCAGAAGTTCCTTAGCTTCTCTTGTTAACACTAAATCCACCTTCCAGATCCAAGCAGCAAATTTGTTACTCATGAGCAATTCGATCTAAGATTCTGCTGTCAAGATTGGAATTAGGTGGAAATTCAAGCTACTGGCTGACGGAATCCCAAAACCTGAACTAGACAAACACACTGCAGCAATCCGCCAAGCCTCCTTCGATCGTACCTTCCAGTTCCGCGTCCTCCACCACCTAAAACAACAAGGCAGCAGGGGCAACGGCAGCACCAGCCTGTTCCCAAAGCCATACGCCATCACAACCTGGAACTATATCACCATTCCTTCTCTGTCTTGAGGTCAAAATCCTGGAACGCCCTCCCTAAGAGCCCTGTGGGTCTAACAACATCACATGGACTGCAGCAGTCCAAGAAGATAGCTCACTACCACCTTCTCAAGGGCAATTAGGGATGGGCAACAAGCTAACTGTGCCAACAACAGTCACATCCCATGAACGAATAAAAAAAGTATAAAACCCGATGAGCAAACTTGTATTGTGCTGTCATAAAACAATGTAAAATTCTAGTCTAATACATTTGTTGTCATAAGATGCTACATTTTGGATGTGTTATGGAGCGACATTGCTAATGTAGGTTGAATTAATGTGAACAACAGTCCGAATCTTTCACCCTGTGCCTCGCACTACCACTGTTTGCTTTGGCAGAAAACCGGTAACATGGGTGGTGGCTAATTCCAAACAATTGCAAGGATTTAAAGTCAGCTATTGAAAGCTGATGTAGAAGTTTTTTTACTCAAATATGTTTTAACTGGAGGGACAATGTAGGGCTATGAATTGCAACAGGAGTTTGAACATTTTGCCAGCTGAATTTGTGGAGGTGGTGATGCTCCTTTATTTACCAAGTGAATATCTTCGCTGCTGGATTGTTAATTTTGCTCCTGCAGTTCAATTTGCAACATCCAACTGTTGTTGGAAACATTTTGTTCTGTTCAATCTTTTTGGTATAAAATCATTGTCCTCTTGCTAATCTTATAAGGAGACATTCCTGTTTTTAACATTGTAAGCCAATTTCAGCAATGAGTGATTAACCCTAAACAGAGAAGTACAGGGATGAAGCAATCATATTTTCCTGACATTGATGTATGTACTGTGGGAAAAATAATGAAGATTTTCACACAACCAGTATCATGAGGTTATTGAAACCCCAAAATAAAAGCAAAATATTGCTCATGTTGGAAATCTGAAATGAAACTTCTTTCACTCTTACCTCTGCCTGAAAAAGTTACTTTGTGACATGCATTTTTCATATATTTTGAAAAATATTTCATGGGATATGGGTGTCACAGGCAAAGCCAGCATTTGTTGCCCATTCCTAATTGCCCTCCAACGGAAGGGCATTTAAAGAGTCAACCACATTGCTGTGGACCTGGCTTCACATGTAGGCTGACCAGTTAAGGACAGCAGATTTCCTCCCCTAAAGGGCATTAGCGACGCGAACGGGATGGGTTTTTACAACAATAACAATGGTTTCATAGTTATCATTAGACTTTTAATTCCAGATTTTTTTTATTTGTATTTCACCATCTACCATAGCGGGATTCAAACCTGGGCCCCCAGAGCATTTCCCTGGGTGTTTGGAATACAGGTCCAGTGACATTTATCAACACAATCATGGTCATGAACATGCCAATATGAAGACTGCTGGGCCATTCTCAACTGAATATTCATTGAAAGATACAGAAAATTGTGTATTCCTAATGTAGATATCTGAAGTGAAAGTCACAAGCTGACTTTAGCACCTCACTTTTGCATCACCAGTTTCTCACCGATAGAAATTGAACTGCCAGCTGGAAACCAGTAAACAAATTCAACTGCAGTCCCCCCCCCCCCCCCCCCCCCCCCGACTCCCCGCAATGATGTACATTATCAGGTAGTTTTTCTGCCTCAGAAGATCTCCATGCTTACCCACTGTAGGAAGGCTGAATAGCTCACCAAGTACAAATAGCCCAGTGAAGTAAGTTTGCATTCACTGGTACTGTTACGTTCTGACTTACCGAATCAGCTGTGCAATCAGCAGGTTGATTTCTGTAACAACAGGAACTTTAACCCTTCTGCAGAATCGCATCTTAAAGAAGTGTCATACTGGATCAATACTCAGCATATAGCTTCTTCGACAGCTGGAACTAGTCTACATGACCTTATTGATCTCAGGAAACCACATCGCCAGATGCCCTGCAAATGATTGCAGTACTTGTGGGATGATGCTCCTGACAAGTTGCGCTTGCTCAGTTTGGAATTACCTGTAGTCTTGGCGTGGAAGCACATTAATTAACAGGAGGGATTTTTCATATGGCAATCCAGCATCATTAATAATGCTAATCACCAATGACGATCTTTTTAAATTTATGGAATTAAGCTCATGAACCTGGGCTACATAGTGTACTAATTATTGAACTGGACCACCAAAATTCTGGGGAATAGCATTGATCAGAAACTATTAATACTGTGTCATATTAATATTGTGCCTACAAGAGCAGGTCAAAGGCTAGGAATCCTGCAGCGATTAACTCACCTTCTGACTCCCCAAAGTCCATCCACCATCTACAAGGCGCAAGTCAGGCCACTTGCCTGGATGAGTGCAGCTCCAACTACACTCAAGAAGCTATCCCTTCCACAAACATTCAATCCCTCCGTCACCGACAAACAGTGGCAGCCGTGTGTACAATCTACAATAGGGTTTTTCCACTGTGCCCCCGTGCAGGAAAAAATATTAACTTTTGTGATGTAATTCACTACCTCTTAGCACCAGGCCACATAATGAAGGCAAGTTTCAAGAATAAATCTGGTTATGCAAAGTGATATAGTTAGAAACATAGAAAAGAGGAGCAGGAGGTTGTCATTCATTATGATCATGGCTGATCATCCAACTCAATAGTCTACTCCCGCTTTCCCCCCATATCCTTTGATCCCTTCACCCTAAGTTCTTTATCTAACTGCTTCTTGGAAACATACAGTTGTCTGATATCAAACCTTCAAAATTGCTCAGAATGTATCTGGCTTGGAACGAGGTGAACTATGCAGAGGCCTATAGTTTCAGTTATACAACACACCAAACTCTTCACTCTTCTCTGCTTCTGAAGGCTCTGATCTCTGTGCAACCTTCATCAGCTGACTGGATGTTCAATTAAATATTTCTTATCTCCCCAAGTTCTGCTATATCCTCAGTCAAAATAAGTTTTCTTACAGCACGGTAGCACAATGGTTAGCACCGCTGCCTTACAGCGCCAGGGACCGGGTTAAATTCCGGCCTTGGGCGACTGTGTGGAGTTTGCACGTTCTTGTCTTATCTGTGTCGGTTTCCTCCAGGTACACCAGTTTCCTCCCACAGTCCAAAGATGTGATGGTTAGGTGGATTGGCCATGCTAAATTGCCCCTTAGTGTCCAGGGATGTGCAGGTTACGTTTCAGAGATTGGACGGTGTGGGCTGTGGCGATGGCCTAGGTAGTGTCCTATGGGGGGTTGTGCAGACTTAATAGAACATAGAACAGCACAGAACAGGCCCTTCGGCCCTTGATGTTGCGCCGAGCATTGTCCGAAACCAAGATCAAGCTATCCCACTCCCTGTCATTCTGGTGTGCTCCATGTGTCTATCCAATAACCGCTTGAAAGTTCCTAAAGTGTCCGACTCCACTAATGCAGCAGGCAGTCCATTCCACACCCTTACCACTCCTTCTTGATGGGCAAAATGGCCTTCTTCTTCACTGTAGTAATTCTATGATTCCTTCCACTCACCAATAAAAAATAATTGATATAATCCATCAAAGCAGAGCAGCGACATTTACAATATTAGACCAAGCAAAAGGAACAAAAAGGAAAATGTCTTCTCCCCTTGTTTATTACTTTATTATCATTCTGCCAAATTCATCCTGTTGCTTCCATTTATACTATGAGGTGTGGATTCACAAATGCCAGAACAAATGCACATCTTGTGGACAAATATTTACAGCAGTCCAGAGTTTGTAATTTTACCATACCTTTTCCAATGTTAAAAATAACCCAGGCTGCCTGTAGAACCTGAACAAGAGAGACAACAGGAACACACGATAGGGTAGAAATGAATGACTGGTTTGCTACAATACAACAAGATCACAAAAACTCCTACTCCTCTACCTGAAGGGCCACCCTCCCTGACCTGACAACCCAGGTCAGGGTTTTTATACAGGGTTGTTTCCTCTTATTAAGAGGAAGCCTCGCTCCCAATTACAGGGGGAGTTCATACTCAGCTGTGTAAGGGGGAAATCACATGGAGCACAAGGGAATCATAAAACCTTCCCCCCCTCCCCGACCCCCAAATTCAGAGAAACATCCACGTCTTTAAGCTGAGGCCCTCTTGTTCATTGGGGAATGGATGGTGGTCTGGCGTTGATGGGGCGGATCCGGGAGGCATCTAACGCACCGGTGACCGATGTATTCCAGCGGAGGGTCAAGGCGAGGCGTTGTGATCGGTAATGGTGCCGGTGTTGTAGGCAGCTGGATGACAATGATGGGCAGGCCTGTGTCAATGTCTGAGTCGGTGTCCGAGCCTTCTGATGAGGCATCTCAGCTTCGAAGGGCAGAGGCAACGGCGATTGGTGTGGTGATCTAGACGTTGACGGGGACCGTGGACGGACCCCTAATGGCATCTCCGGAGTCTGTTCTGGAGGTTCCTGTGTGTGGTGGTGGGTGTGATCCAGGTGGCAGCTGGCTTCATGTCTCTGTGTCTGGACGGAATAGAAAACCGGACCAGTGGCTCGGAGTGCCATGCCCGGGACCATGTGGCATGGCGCAAATATTGCGCATGAATACAGCATCCCCCAGTTTGAACTCACGCCGCTGTGAGCGTCGAGCTGTGTCCACCTCGGAGTGGTACTGTTTCTGGCGGATCCAAATACCTATGTCCAGGATGACCAAGCTGAGGACGGTCCAGAGCCAACATCCCATCAGCAATTCTGCTGGTGTCACACCCGTAGTGGCATGAGGGCTCGTCCGGAAGCTGAATAGAAAACGGGCCAGTTGTGTCTCCCAAGACCCATGGTCAGCTCTTTCATCGCCCTTTTGAAAGTTTGGTCCACCCTCTGGGCCAAACCATTTGAGACTGGATGACACAGGGCGGTCCGTACATGCCAAATTCTGTTCAAGGCCAAGAACGCTTCGAACTCCTTGCTGGTGAACACGCCGCCGTTATCCAACACCAATATTTGGGCGCTGAATGTGTGTCGCAGTCTATCTACTGTGGTCACAGTTTGCACCTTAGAAATAGAAATAGAAATAGAAATAGAACAGTACAGCACAGAACAGGCCCTTCGGCCCTCGATGTTGTGCCGAGCAATGATCACCCTACTTTAAACCCACGTAACCCGTATCCCAACAATCCCCCCATTAACCTTACACTACGGGCAATTTAGCATGGCCAATCCACCTAACCCGCACATCTTTGGACTGTGGGAGGAAACCGGAGCACCCGGAGGAAACCCACGCACACACGGGGAGGACGTGCAGACTCCACACAGACAGTGACCCAGCCGGGAATCGAACCTGGGACCCTGGAGCTGTGAAGCATTGATGCTAACCGCCATGCTACCGTGAGGCCCCTTGTGGACCTCGAGCCACTTTAAGTGGGCGTCTACCTTCATGAGGAATGTCACTCCCTGAAATGGGTCGGTGAAGTCTATGTGGGCACGGCACCACAGTTTTCCAGGTCATTCCCCAGGGTGTATTGGCATAGCTGGCGGGGCCTTCTGGCTCTCCTGGCACGGGCCGCAGATTTGGCCCGCCATGGCCAGTGATGTCTGCGTCAATCCCGGGACACCAGACATAGCTGCGGGCAAGCATCTTCATTTTGGATACCCCCGAGTATCATAGAGTCATAGATGTTTACAGCATGGAAACAGGCCCTTCGTCCCAGCATGTCCATGCCGCCCAGTTTATATCACTAAGCTAGTCCCACTTGCCTGCATTTGGCCCATATCCCTCTATACCCATCCTGCCCATGTAACTGTCTAATTGCTTTTTAAAGCAACTAATTGTACCCGCCTCTACCACTGCCTCTGGCAGCCCGTTCCAGATGCTCACCACCCTCTGTGTGAAATAATTTCCCCTCTGGTCTCTTTTGTATCTCTCCCTTCTCACCTTAAACCTATGCCCTCTAGTTCTAGACTCCTCTACCTTTGGGAAAAGATGTTGACTATCTACCTTATCTATGCTCCTAATTATGTTATAAACCTCTATAAGATCACCCCTAAGCCTTCTATGCTCCAGGGAAAAAAGTCCCAGCCTATCCAGCCTCTCCTTATAACTCAGATGCTACCATCAAGTCCTGGTAGCATCCTCGTAAATCTCTTCTGCACTCTTTCTAGTTTAACAATATCCTTCCTATAATAGGGTGACCAGAACTGAACACAGTATTCCCATGTGCGGTCTTACCAATGTCTTGTACAACTTCAACAAGACGTCCCAACTCCTCTATTCAATATTCTGACCAATAAAACCTAGCTTGCTGAATGCCGTCTTCATCACCCTGTCCACCTGCGACTCCACCTTCAAGGGGCTATGAACCTGTACCCCTAGATCTCTGTGTTCTGTTACTCTCCCCAACTCCCTACCATTAACTGTGTAGGTCCTGCCCTGATTAGATCTATCAAAATGCGTCACCTCACATTTATCAAAATTAAACTCCATCTGCCATTCACCGGCCCACTGGCCCAATTGATGATCATCCTGTTGCAATCTTATATAACCTTCTTCACTATCCACTATGCCACCAATCTTGGAGGTCCATTATGGAGGCCTTTTAACAAGAGCGCCTGACCATATTCCGGGACAACCATCGGTGTCCTCAACAATAAGATGCCGATTCTATGCTTAGCTCCGGAATATTTGATGTATAGGCCCGCAGATCGCCAGGCAAAGCTCTGATCTGCCCCCCCCCCCCCCCCCCCAATACTGGACCATGTGTCGGACTCTCGACAAGTATGGGTCCGCCTGAGTCCATTCTTTTATGTGAACCGCCATGACTAGGCAAGGAATCCATGAAGTGGAGGGGCCGCTACTACTTCTGCGGCCGAGGCGGATGCCGGTGATCTTGCGGAGAGGGACAGTGCCACAGCCAGGCCCTCCTTCCCAATTTAGACATAGTTCCGTTCGGCGTTGGCCAGTGTGAGCGAAGCAACAGCTATCGGTTGCTCTGACCCGTCATGCATCCGGTGTGCGGGAACGGCTCGAACGCTGTAGGGGGAAGCATCGCACGTCAGGAGAAGTGGTTTCCCTGAGTCAAAATGTGTCAGCAGCTTCTTGGATGACAACAGTCCTTTTTTTAATGAATTTAGAGTACCCAATTCATTTTTTCCAATTAAGGGGCAATTTAGCGTGGCCAATCCACCTACCCTGCACATCTTTGGGTTGTGGGGGCGAAACCCACGCAAACACGGGGAGAATGTGTAAACTCCACATGGACAGTGACCCAGAGCCGGGATCGAACCTGGGACCTCGGCGCTGTGAGGCTGCAGTGCTAACCCACTGCGCCACCGTGCTGCCCGACAACAGTCTTTTTACCTCTTGGAATGCCTTCTATTGGGGTTCCATTCCCGCTGTTGTCCTTTTTTTAACAATTGGTGGAGCGAACTAAGCAACTTGGCCAAGTTGAGGATGAATATCCCGCAGTGGTTGATAAGTCCTAAAAAGGAATGGAGTTTGGTTCGGCCTTTAGGGGTTGGAGCTTGCTGGATGGCCCCCACCTTGTCTTCCACTGGGTGAAGCCCCCTTCTGTCAACTAAATAGATGGCTTTGCGGACATTAAAAATGCACTTCTCCCTGCGGAGGTGGATGCCGGTCTGTTCAAAACGCCGGAGGACTTTCGCCAGGTTCTCCAAACATTCTTTTTCCGAGGCCCCGGTGATGAGTACGTTATCCAGGTATACGGCCACCCTGGATAGGCCCTGCAGGGTGTTTTCTATCACATGTTGCAAAATCGCACAGGCCGATGAAACCCCGAAAGGCAGCTGGGTGTATTCATACAATCCTCTGTGGATGTTTACCATCACATACGTCCGAGAGCCCAGATTTAAGTCTAGCTGCAGGTACGCATGGCTCATATCGAGCTTCGTGAATGTTGGTCCACCACTGAGTTTTGCGTACAGGTCCTCAATGTGCAGAACTGGATAACAGTCAAGGCGAGAGACCCAGTTCAGAGTCATCTTGTAGTCCCCGCACAGGCGAATGGACCTGCTGGGTTTTAGCACCGGGACCACTTGGGCAGCCCAATCGGCGGAATGAACGGGGCAGATGAGGCCTGGAGGTTGCGTGTCCTCATCCTCACTGATTTTGGCTGCTGCATCTTTTATCGTCCCGAGGCCTTCCGCGAAAACGCCTGGAAACTTTGCCAACAATTCTTCCAGGCCGCGGGGGTACATACAGTAGACGGGTTGCCAGTCCAATTTTAAGTGGCGTAGCCAATTGCGCCACAGTAAGCTGGGTCCTCCTCCAGGTACTACCACCAAGGACAAACATGCCAACAGGTCCCCGTATGCCACAGTCACATGGGTGGTACCCTCAATGGCCTAAGGCTCTCCAGTGTACGTCGCCATTCGGGCATCCGTGTCCCGAAGGCCCACGGTCTGGAGACCGGACGTGATCATGGTGATTGTCTGGCGGCAGATCACAGAGACCGCTCTGGTTTGGAGCTCCATTTTAATGGCATGTCCAATCACCATTAATGCAATCCAGATGTGTGCGATCCTGGAGGCTGTAATGCAGAGCAACTGCTGGTACTCTTCCTCTTGATCTTCTACATAATATGCTTGGCCTCTCGGGAGGATGGTAACACCTGGGGTTTCGGCAGGGAATGGGGCCCTCCCGGGCTTGTCCAGGATCTTGGCCCTGTTCACAGCACGTAGCTCAAGGCCTGTGGCCGCGATATTGATGTTCCGTTTCAGGGGAATTCTCCCAGTCGCACCTGAGTGCGCCATAGCAATGGCCACGGGTCCTGAGGTCCCTCCCACTTCATCGATGCGCGCGTTGTTCGGGCCTGGTTGCAGTCGATTGGCGGTCGTTCCGACAACCAAGGTTCAGGACCGACAGGCCCTGCAGCTCTTGGACCCCGCGTTCTGCACTCTCCCAGGAAATGGTGATGTCCACCATCGTCTGGAGGGTTAAGTCAGCCACCAGAAGAAGCCTTCTTCAGGTATTAGCCTCTCGGAGCCCACAGACGAAACGGTCCCGTAAGGATTCCGACAGTGCGGCCCCAAACTCACAGGAGGTGATGAGCGAGGTTGTGTGAAAACAGAACCGGCAGACAGTTATTGGGGGCTGTGGGTTAAGATGCACCTCGACCAGGCTTGGAGTCAGGTCTGTCCTGGTGTGTGAGGCTCTTAATGAGCACATAGGTGGTCCCCCGATTGCTGGCAGCAGGATAACAGTATGTCATTCATCTCCAACAATTCCGTTTGACAGGAAAAAGTATTGCACCTGCTCTATGTATTGGGTCCAGTCATCGGTACCGTATCAAATTGGTCAAGTTTCCGATATGTGGCACCTCACCATTTGGAGTGGAGGCCTCTGTGGGCCTGTCGGTGGTAGAACGTACGGCGGCTGTGGCAGCTCCACTTCACCCTTGTCGCCAGTGTAGAACCCGAATGGGAGAGGCAACAAGAACACACAGGAGGGTAGAAATGAATGACAGGTTTAGTACGATATAGACAAGATCACACAAACTACTACTCCTCTCCCCAAAGGGCCACCCTCCCTGACCTACACCCAGGTCAGGGTTTTTATACAGAGTAGTTTTTCCATTGTGAAGGGGAAACCCTGCCCCCAATTAGTGGGGGAGGTCATACTCAGCTGTGTATGGGGAAATCCAATGGAGTCCTTGCCCCCCCCCCCCCCCCCCCCCCCCCACTACCACCACCACCACCAAGGGGGTCATAACACTGCCCACAGCCAGAAGAAAATAATAACGCTAATGAGAAGCAGCAACCGCAATTTTTACCACTTGTTCTAGACATCTTTGGAAATCAGGAGGAAAGCCACTTCTCATAAGGCTGCATTCGAGCCTCTGGCAGTCGGCAGGCTACCTTGCTTTTGCAACGCTACCCAGCTGGAAGGCACAAAGTTGTTTCTGAAGACACTGCTTTAATACAGATGGTGCAGTACTTCATTACATCATCACTGTTGCTTTCAGCCTGTGAAATTAAAATTAAAATAAGGCATTCCCTGTTTTTCCAAAACATTGAGCTGGCTGGGCCAATGTTTAATACAACATGATGATTAAAGACCAGCTAAATTCACAACAGACCTTTAACTGCAGTAAAGCATGAGCTGCACATTCTCTTTGATTTGCATCTAAGGTATGCCATGATGTTTACTTTTAAACAAATATCTGGAACATAATGGAAAATGAACTCAACACTGCCTGATTTGGGGACAATGACAGGGGCCAACCAGAGGAATTTAATCCGCGCTGCTGGTCTTGTTCTGCATCACAAACCAGCTGTCTGGCCCACTGAGCTATCAGCGGCGCCGAGTGAAACTTCCGGCTCCCGCGCTGGAAACAGCTGGGGAATGGCTGTGTCCTTGGGCGCGCGTGCGCACGGCGACGACCTGCAGCGGTCGCGCCGTACAACATGGCGCCGCCCATGCACAGACCTGACCCGCCATCCGTGACCCCACAGGCCACCCCCCTGGCTATATCCCACCAGTCCCCCCAGCCCTCGCGGAAGACCCCCCCAAGCCAGCAGCACAGATCCCGCCCGAATGTGGTGGCGCTGGACCCAGTCCGCAGTCGCCACACCAGGTTCTTGACAGGAAACACCTGTTGTAACCTGACCGGGGGGGCAAGACCCTATTTGTCCCAAGAGAATCCTGGTCAACATAGAACATAGAACATTACAGCGCAGTACAGGCCCATCGGACCTCGATGTTGCGCCGACCTGTGAAACCACTCTAAAGCCCATCTACACTATTCCCTTTTCGTCCCTATGTCTATCCAATGACCATTTGAATGCCCTTAGTGTTGGCGAGTCCACTACTGTACAGGCAGGGCATTCCACGCCCTTACTACTCTCTGAGTAAAGAACCTACCTCTGACATCTGTCCTATATCTATCTCCTCTCAATTTAAAGCTATGTCCCCTCGTGCTAGACATCACCATCCGAGGAAAAAGGCTCTCAATGTCCACCCTATCTAATCCTCTGATCATCTTGTATGCCTCAATTAAGTCACCTCTTAACCTTCTTCTCTCTAACGAAAACAGCCTCAAGTCCCTCAGCCTTCCCTCATAAGATCTTCCCTCCATACCAGGCAACATTCTGGTAAATCTCTGCACCCTTTCCAAAGCTTCCACATCCTTCCTATAATGCGGCGACCAGAATTGCACGCAATATTCCAAATGCGGCCGCACCAGAGTTTTGTACAACTGCAACATGATCTCATGGCTCCGAAACTCAATCCCTCTACCAATAAAAGCTAACACACCGTACGCCTTCTTAACAACCCTCTCAACCTGGGTGGCAACTTTCAGGGATCTATGTACAAGGACACCGAGATCTCTGCTCATCCACACTACCAAGAATCTTACCATTAGCCCAGTACTCAGTCTTCCTGTTATTCCTTCCAAAATTAATCACCTCACACTTTTCTGCATTAAACTCCATTTTCCGCCTCTCAGCCCAGCTCTGCAGCTTATCTATGTCCCTCTGTAACTTGTAACATCCTTCTGCACTGTCCACAACTCCACCGACTTTAGTGTCATCTGCAAATTTACTCACCCATCGTTGTACGCCCTCCTCCAGGTCATTTATAAAAATGACAAACAGCAGTGGCCCCAAAACAGGTCCTTGTGGTACACCACTAGTAACTGGACTCCAGTCTGAACATTTCCCATCAACCACCACCCTTTGTCTTCTTCCAGCTAGCCAATTTCTGATCCAAACTGCTAAATCACCCTGAATCCCACGCCTCCGTATTTTCTGCAATAGCCTACCGTGGGGAACCTTATCAAACGCTTTACTGAAATCCATATACACCACATCAACTGCTTTACCCTCATCCACCTGTTTGGTCACCTTCTCAAAGAACTCAATAAGGTTTGTGAGGCACGACCTACCTTTCACAAAACCATGTTGACTATCTCTAATCAAATTATTCCTTTCCAGATGATTATACATCCTATCTCTTATAAACCTTTCCAAGACTTTGCCCACAACAGAAGTAAGGCTCACTGGTCTATAGTTACCGGGGTTGTCTCTACTCCCCTCTTGAACAACGGGACAACATTTGCTCTCCTCCAGTCTTCTTGCACTATTCCTGTAGATAAAGATGACTTAAAGATCAAAGCCAAAGGCTCAGCAATCTCCTCCCTAGCTTCCCAGAGAATCCTAGGATAAATCCCATCGGCCCCAGGGGACTTATCTATTTTCACTCTTTCCAGAATTGCTAACACCTCCTCCTTATGAACCTCAAGCCCTTCTAGTCTAGTAGCCTGTATCTCAGTATTCTCCTCGACAACATTGTCTTTTTCCTGCGTGAATACTGACGAAAAATATTAATTTAGCACCTCTCCTATCTCCTCGGACTCCACACACAACTTCCCACTACTGTCCTTGACTGGCCCTACTCTTACCCTGACATATCTATAGAAAGCTTTAGGGTCAACATCCCTCCCCAAGGCTTTGTACTATAAAACCTTTTATCATTTAACCTCTTTTGCCCTCCACCTTATCACAGATCTCCCCTTTTATTCTTCCTCACAGTCTTTCCTGCCACCCTCCACCCTTTCACTTGCTCAAAACCTATTAGAACATAGAACATTACAGCGCAGTACAGGCCCTTCGGCCCTCGATGTTGCGCCGACCTGTGAAACCACTGTAAAGCCCATCTACACTATTCCCTTATCGTCCATATGTCTATCCAATGACCATTTGAATGCCCTTAATGTTGGCGAGTCCACTACTGTTACAGGCAGGGCATTCCATGCCCTTATTACTCTCTGAGTAAAGAACCTACCTCTGACATCTGTCCTATATCTATCTCCCTTCAATTTAAAGCTATGTCCCCTCGTGCTAGACATCACCATCCGAGGAAAAAGACTATCACTGTCTACCCTATCTAATACTCTGATCTTGTATGCCTCTATTAAGTCACCTCTTAACCTTCTTCTCTCTAACGAAAACAGCCTCAAGTCCCTCAGCCTTCCCTCATAAGATCTTCCCTCCATACCAGGCAGCATCCTGGTAAATCTCCTCTGCACCCTTTCTAATGCTTCCGCATCCTTCCTATAATGCGGCGACCAGAATTGCACGCAATACTCCAAATGGATTGGCCTTAATGTCCAAAAAGGTTAGATGGGGTTACTGGGTTCCAGGGTTAGGGTGGAGGTATGGGCTTAAGTTGGATGCCCTTTCCAAGGGCCGGTGCAGACCTGATGGCCTCATTCTGCACCGCAAATTCTTGATTCTGCGACAGTTTGAGTATTTCCAACATTTTTTGTTTTCACATCAGATTTCCAGCACCCGCAGTATTTTGTTTTTGTATTACAACAAGCATGCTCTATTTATTCTGAATAGAGGAACCTGAATCATCAAAGAGTCAAAGGGCATTAGTTGTAATGAGTGGGTCTGAGAACTGAAATAGAACCACATCAACCACCATAACTATCAATAGTTTTAGATTCAACATAACTGCTGCTAATGCCAGCAGTGCAGGGGAATATGCACCTTCACAAACACACACACACTGGGCATGATTCTCCGATGTCACGCCGGTTGGGAGAATAGCGGGCCGCGCCAGTTTTTCACGTGACGACGGTCCGACGCGCTCCTGCGATTCTCCCAAACGGCAAAATCGCTTCCGTCGTGTTCCGCGCGGCAAAACCCGGAGAATCACCCAAGGCACCCAAAATGGCGAATCTCCGGAACCCCCGCTATTCTCCGGCCCGAATGGCCCGAAGTCCCGAGGGAGTAGTGGGGGGGGGGGGGGGGGGGAGAGTAGTTGGGGGGGGGAGTAATGGGAGGGGGGAGAGGGAGTAGTGGGGGGAGAGAGAGTAGTGCGGGGGGGGGGAGAAGCAGCGAGTAGTGGGGGGGGAGAGGGTGCGAGTAGTGGGAGGGGGGAGAGGGAGTAGTGGGGGGGAGGGGGGAGAGGGAGTGAGTGGAGTGGGTTGTCCTCCCCCGGATGCAACATCTCAGCCGCCCTGCCATGGCAGGACGGTGACGAGGACACGGCCGCTGGTTGCCCTGTGGCTGATGGGCACAGACCACTGACGCACCGGTGAGGAGGGCGCTCTTAACTGACCGTTGGATGCAGAAAGTGACCAGCGGACATACGCCATGAACACCCAGGTGGTATGCGACCCCCACATGAGGATCATGCACGTGTGCGCAAGGTTCCCAGGGAGTGTGCATGTTGCGCACATTCTTGCGCAGTCGTTCATCCCTGCTATGTTTGAAGGACGCCCCCCCCCCCCCCCCCCCCCCCACCCCTCCTCCCGGCTGAGGGGCTGGTTGCTGGGCGACAGGGGTTATCCACTGAGGTCTTGGCTGATGACGCCCATACGGAGGCCTCAGACCAATGCGGACACCCTATACAGTGAGGCCCATGCAGCAACCAGGGGTGTGGTGGAGCGCTGCTTTGGTCTGCTGAAAATGAGATTCAGCTGCCTGGACCGCTCCGGAGGGGCCCTGCAGTACCAGCCCGACAGGGTCGCTCGCATTGTTGTGGTCTGCTGTGCGCTGCACAACATCGCAATGCAGAGGGGAAATGCTCTGGTGGAGGAGTCGGAGGGAGAAGCCACTGGCAGTGGTGCCAATGCTGAGGAGGAGGAGGAGGTTGAGGTGGAGGAGGTTGGTGGTGCGTCGGGCGCAGCACACAGACACAACCCAGGTGCTGGTAATGTCCAGGAGGCTGCACGACGGTACCGGCGAGGATAGCGGGCACGCGACGCGTTGGTGGCTGCAAGATTCACACATCGCGTGCGACGGCATCGCTGAATACTACCACTACCACCTGCACCCCCCCGCACCCCCGCTCCGCGTACACTGCTCCACTTCGAGATTACCCTTACCACTGCGGCACAACGGTATGGGACGACATTGATGGCTGTGTCACCGGGTGTGATCAGTGCCATGTTGAATGATGACAGCCCGATCTGCGATGAGCTGTGAGCTCAGAATCGTTCGACAAACTCTGACTCATGGCAATAGCTGAACCATCCATCTCGGTGGTCGCTGAATTCGTCAGGGACACTCCATCACGTGCCCGCGTGGGGTAGCTGACGTCGGAGTGCCGAGGGTTACAGTGTGGGGGGGGTAAGGGACTGCACACCCGGCACCGAAGTTTCACCGCTTGTCAACCCCAACGACACTCGGTCACCATCATGATCCCCGTGGCAACGGAAAAATCACACAGTCTTACAAGTTAGGTGCAACAGTTAGTTTAATGGTGAATATTATGTACAGATGCCCTAGCCCCTACAACTAAACTGTGCCCTTCACCCGTGCCAACTTACTCTGTGTCCCTCTTCATTGCCTTACGGGCCCTACCACTACGTGTCTAAGTGAATCCCCAGATAGTACAGCAGGAGTGGAGGTGGACTGCTCCCACTCCGCCACATGTCTTGGGCAGAGGATGCCCCTGCGCTGCTCCACCTCATCGAGGAGGATCTCCAGGTCCGCATCATGGAACCTCGGGGCGGCCCTCCGTGGCTCCTACATTTCCCTCCCTCCTTTCCATGCGTGGCTCGCGCCATTTTACGACGCTGAGCGGCGTCATTCGGGCGTCGCGCGCTGACGAGGCGCATTCGACGTCATGCCCCCCGTGTTCCTCGCGGCCCTGATGCTAGCCCATTCCCGGGGCCAGAATCGATCGCGATCGGGGCCGTTTCGCGCCGTCGTTGAACTCGACCGAGTTCACAACAGCTTTCTCGATGCAGCACGACATCGGAGAATCACGCCCACATTCTCTGGCAGTCCCTCAGAGTCAAGGGCGATTTGCTTCCACTCTGCCAGGGCGGGGTTCTGTGGCGGCTGAATTGATGAATTCTGGAGTCGCAGACCCAGCCACAGGTGGGACAGATGGTGATTGATGAGGTCGGTGGGTCACGTTGGATTCTGCCCCCTTTTTCAGCTGCTTACTCTTGGCCTCCACATGCTCCACTCGGTGACACTCGCAGATGCTTCTTCTTCAGCTTGTACGTTCCAGTGCAAGAGATTACCACATGTTGGTGGGGATGTTGCATTTATTTCGGGAGGCTTTATAGCGTTTCCTCTGCCCTCCTCGCAATCGCTTGCCATTGCGGAGCTTGGAGCAGAGTACTTTGTTTCAGGACTCTGTGTTGGGCATGCGGACAACGTGGCCGGCCCATCACAGCTGGTCGAGCGTGACCAATGTCTCGATACTGGGGTATTGACCTGGGACAGGACGCTCACCTTGGTACGCCTATCCTGCCAGTGGATTTGCAGGATTTTATGGAGACAACATTGGTGATATCTCTCTCAGGATTTGAGGTGTCTGCTGAACATTGTCCATGTTTCTGATGCAGACAGGAGAGCGGGGACCACAGCTGCTTTGTAGACCATGAGCTTGGTGCTGGTTTTGAGGTCTCTGACTTCGAACACTCTGTTCCTCAGATCTGTGATTCTCTCCAACAGATCCAGCACAGACACAATACGTGTGCAAACGCATCCACACACGCATACACACACACACACACACTAATGACATCACCTCTGGAAAAGAGAAGAGAGAGAAGTCTTTAGAATTATGAAGGAGTTGAATAGGTTAGCCATAGAGAAGATGTTTCTACTTGAGAGGAAACATGCGAGGTGCCATAGGTATAAATAATCATTGATAACTCTAATCAGGAATTCAGGAGAAACCACTTTATGTCAGGATTGAATAGAACACAGAACTTGCTACACATGTGGAGGCAAATAGCACAGATGCATTCAAGGAGAAGCTAGATAAGACCATGAAGGAGAAAGGAAGAAAAGGATATACCGATAGTTAGATTACATATAACAATATCCTTATAATAATCTTTATTGTCACAAGTAAGCTTACATTAACACGGTAATTAAGTTAATGTGAAAAGCCCCTAGTCGCCACATTCCGGCGCCTGTTCAGGTACACAGAGGGAGAATTTAGAATTCTCTGATGACACGAGAATTGAACCCATGCTGCTGACCTTGTTCTGCATCACAAACCAGCTGGCTGGCCCACTGAGCTATCAGCGGCGCCGAGTGAAACTTCCGGCTCCCACCCCGGAAACAGCTGGAGAATGACCGGGTCCTTGGCCGCGCATGCGCACGGCGACGACCTTAGACTTAGAACAGTACAGCACAGAACAGGCCCTTCGGCCCTCGAAGTTGTGCCGAGCAATGGTCACCCCACTCAATACCCGTAACCCAACCCCCCCCCCCCCCCAACCTTACTTTTTAGGACACTACGGGCAATTTAGCATGGCCAATCCACCTAACCCGCACATCTTTGGACTGTGGGAGGAAACCGGAGCACCCGGAGGAAACCCACGCACACACAGGGAGGACGTGCAGACTCCGCACAGACAGTGACCCAGCAGGGAACCGAACCTGGGGCCCTGGAGCTGTGAAGCATTTACGCTAACCACCATGCTACCCTGCTGCCCCAAACCTGCAGCGGTCGCGCCGTACAACATGGCGCCGCCCATGCACAGACCTGACCCGCCATCCTTGACCCCACAGGCCGTGCCCTGGCTGCACCCCACCAGTCCCCTCAGCCCTCGCGGAAGACCCCCCCAGCCAGTGGCACAGATCCCAACCGAGTGTGGCGGCGCTGGACCCAGTCCGCGGTCGCCACACCAGATTCTCGATCTCACGTGCCCTGCGCATTCGGGAACTAGGCCTATCAGATGCGGAGTATTGTGGGAGGGCCTGCTGATGACGCGCCAGTGATTTTGCAATGACACGCAACGTGATTACGCCATTTCAGAGGGGGCAGAACATGGCTGACCGGCGTTGAACCGGCGCCAGCCCTGATTTGGGCATCGGAGTCGATTCTCCGCCCGATCACCCATTACGATATCAGCGCCGGACAACGGAAAATCCTGCCCTATATATTTGCTAATTAGGAATAGGTTCCACATGCCACTTGATACAATTGAGGGATGACATTTGAAGTACAAGTCAACATTTGCTTATAAATAGCAATAAATGAACATGCACAAGATATTCAAATCTTTTACTAAGGGATCATTATTTATGAGAGTGGCTGAAAGATTAATACTCCAGTATATTTTTTAAAATTAATTTATGGGATGTGGGCGTAACTGGTTAGGCCAGCATTTATTGCCCATTCCTTGCTGCCCTTCAGAAGCTGGTGGTGAACCGCTGCAGTCCCTGAGGTGTAGGTACACCCACAGTGCTGTTAGGAAGGGAGTTCCTGGATTCTGACCCAGTGAAGGAACAGCGATGTATTTCCAAGTCAGGGTGGTGAGTGACTTGGAGGGGAACCCCCAGGAAGTGGGGTTCCCAGATATCTTGTCCTTCTAGATGATAGTGGTCGTGTGTTTGGAAGGTGCTGCCTAAGGAACCTTGGCGAGTTCCTGCAGAGTATCTTGTAGATGGTACACACTGCTGCCACTCTTTGTTGGTGGTGGCGGGATTTGTGGAAGGGGTAGCAATCAAGCTGGCTGATTTGTCCTGGATGGCGTTGAGCTTCTTGAATGTTGTTGGAGCTGCACTCATCCAGTGACCTGAGCAGTAATGGACTCGCTAGAAATGCCGAAAACTAATCCGTACATATTCCACAGTAGTTACAATGGTCACATCTAATCATGTGCTAAAGTTATATGGGACACATCTCATTGTATTTTAAATTTTACGACCCAGATACTTCCATTAGCTTTGTTCCCTTCCGGACTGTGTCAGCGGTATATGGAGCTATGTTGGAAAAGGATAAGGCACCACTGGAGGGGATCAAAGCGAAGTGGGAGGAAGAGTTGGGAGAGGTTATAGAGGAGGGGTTCTGGTGTGAGGTGCTCCGGGGAGTGAATGCCTCCACCTTGTGCACGGGGCTGGGGCTGATGCAGCTGAAGGTGGTGTACAGGGCGCACCTCACGAGGGCGAGGATGAGCCGATTCTTTGAAGGGGTAGAAGATGTGTGTGAGCGTTGTTGGGGGGGGGGGGGGGCGCTAATCACGTTCATATGTTTTGGTCCTGTCCATAGCTTGGGGAGTACTGGAAGGAGGTGTTTAGGGTAATTTCCAAGGTGGTGCATGTGAAGCTGGACCCGGGACCCCGGGAGGCCATATTCGGGGTGTCGGACCAGCCAGGGTTGGAAACGGGTGCGGAGGCAGATATCGTAGCCTTCGCCTCGTTGATCGCCCGAAGGCGGATCCTGCTGGGATGGAGAGCGGCCTCTCCACACTGTGCCCTGATGTGACGTGGGGACCTGTTGGAATACTTGACCTTTGAGAAGGTTAGGTTCGAACTGAGGGGAAGCTCGGAGGGGTTCTACAAGTCATGGGCACTATTTATTATGCATTTTCAAGAACTGGATAACATCGAACATTAGTTGGGGGGGATGGGTGGGTGGGTTGGGGGGAGGGGGGCTATGCATGTTAAAGATGGTTATGGGTAATCCCTGATTCCTTTTTTTCTTTGTCATTTGTTTATGTTAACATGTGGGCTGATGTCTGGGCATGATGGGAGGATGGGATCGTTGTTACTGTTATGGGGTTTGAGATATTTGTTGTTGGTTATTGATTGTTGTTGGGTGTAAATTCAGGACAGAAATTGTGAAAAAGGAGGAGAATAAAAATATATATTTTTTAAACTTTGTGCCCTTCCAACAATTCTTCCTTCTCCTCTCCAAAGATATCAACTCTTCGACGGAGTTTGGGCAAAGTTTACTCTGTACTTTTCATGTGATGGTTCTTTGAATGTAAAACGAGACAGTGAGTATTGGAAAACCTTTTGAGAGCAGAGTGCAATGACATTAGTAAACAAAGCTTATGGATTTTTAGTTTATCTTTGCCACTTTTCAGTTTTTTTTGTCACAGAACAATAATGACTGAAGAGCAAAGATCAGTGTTATTTAAGTACAAAATATGTAGTTACTGAATTTAGCTGTTTTCTTTAAAGAGTAGTTCTGGTAAAAAAAATGCTTCTTTTAAAACCTGATTGGAAATTCATTGATTAAGATCGAAACCAAAAATTAAAAACATAGCTTGAGACAGTAATCAGAATTGCCTCTGCTCTGATCCAAATTCATGTTGACTTTGTTACAAGTTGTTCGAACTCTGGAGCCCTATCAACCAAAACATGGACCAGCTTCATCCAGTTCTGTTCAGCTTTCCTTAACAAAGTCATTCCTTTAATTGTTTCTTTTGCCATTGCTTTTACACTTTTACCTTTAGAAACAGCCACACTGCAGGTCTTAAATTTGGCCGTATTCACTATCATTTCAGTTTAACCTATTTTGGGGTCCGATCCCAACCCCGGCTGACTGTCCGTGTGGAGTTTGCATATGCTCCCCATGTGTCCGTGGGTCTCACCCCCACAACCCAAAGATGTGCAGTGTAGGTGGATTGGCCATGCTAAATTGCCCCTTAATTGGATTTTTAAAAAAAAAAACATAATCCTGGCGAAATTTGCTAAATGAACGCAAAGGTCGGAATTTTAAACGCAATTGAGTTACATCCAAAACCTCCAAGGCTTGCATTTTCTACAATCTTTTACTTTGGTGCAAGGTTCAATTTTCTTGAGACAGACCATGCTCAGTGATTGTTTAAAAACAGGCATTCACTGATGCAGGGCACTGATTAAACATGCTTAATTTTGGTGATAAATCCATTTCTGGCCACAGGTACAATGGCCCATAACATCCGGATTCCCCAGCATTGCATTTATGGCGTACCCCTATGTTGCACTGGGGAATCCCTCTAGGAGGTTCACATGTAAGGGTTTACCTGGCAATTGGCCAGAATTGCCAACTTCCGCTGGACAAAAGCGCTGGTCTGGAAACCACCTGACAGAGGTGATTTAAATCACTAACTTCGGGTGGACCTGCCAGTTTTACCCTGATAGTTACACTGAAAGGGTTAGAAGGAGAAAAACACTTCTAACCTCCAGAGTAACTATTTAAAAAATGCCAGACCCAGCATTGCACAGGACACCCCACACACATGTGGCACGCCGCCCCCCCACCCCCTGAAATTGAACCTAAGGACGGGTGAGGAAAAGAAGCCGACAGTTAGCAAGAAGATTGGGAAGAAACCTCTGAAGAAAACGCAAGCCAAGGGCAGCGAGAAGAGGGGGTGATCCAGGAAAGAGAGTTACGCCATCTACATCTACAAAGTGCTGAAGCAGGTCCAACCCGACACCGACATCTCCTCCAAGGCCATGAGCATCATCAACTCATTTGTCAATGATATCTTCAAGCGCATCCTGGGTGAGGCTTCCCACCTGGCCTATTACAACAAGAGCAGCACCATCAGCTCCCGGGAGACCCAGACTGTGGTATGCCTGCTGCTGCCTGGGGAACAGGACAAGCATGCGGTGTGGGAAGACAAAGCTGGTGACTGAATACACCAACTCCAAGTAAAACTACACTCTTCTGGAAAGGTATTCCGACCGAACCCCCCCCCCCCCCCCCCCCCACACCCCTCCACAAAGAAACACCCAGCATTCAATTTTCACTCGCTGCTGGAGTTTTGAAGGGGACCTTTGAGATAAATCAGGAGACTAGTCTTTGTCAAGACTTCACTGGAACTCTTATCAACACTTTATTCTGGAAATTCTCCCCCCCGCCCGAGTGACCCTCCCACCCTTCCTTGGTCCGATCTGACCCAACCCAGAACATGGGAATAGGCCAGCATGCAAACAGCGAAGCGGTTGACGAGCCGAGCACTCCACCATGCCAACTTAGCACCCAGACAAGTTAGTGTTTTGTTAAAACTTTTTTGATGCATTACGCAGTGTAAAACTGTCCGATTTTCTGACAACTCCAGTTGAGACTCTGTACCTGTATATTAATAAAGCTGTATCAGAATCCAGGTGGCACGAGACTGGGGCAGGCTGCACAAGTTAAATTTGGCCAGGGTGGTGGAGCAAATGAAGGGAGAGTTTCAGAGATGGGATGCACTCCCGCTGTCGCTGGCAGGGAGGGTGCAGAATGTAAAGATGACAATCCTCCCTAGATTTCTGTTTGTTTTTCAGTGCCTTCCGGTCTTTGTCCCACAGTCCTTCTTCAAAAGAGTTAACAGGATGATTATGAGCTTTGTCTGGGCGGGAAAATCCCCGCGGGTGAAGAAGGCGATGTTGGAGAGGAACCGCAGCGAGGGAGGGCTGGCTTTGCCGAGTCTGATTAATTATTACTGGGCGGTCAACATCGCTATGATAAGGAAGTGGATGGTGGGTACGGGGTCTATCTGGGAGCGGGTGGAGGCGGCTTCGTGCAGGGGCTCCAGCTTGGCAGCCCTGGTCACGGCTCCTCTACTGCTGCCGCCGGCCAAGTACTCAACCAGCCCGGTAGTGGTGGCGACCCTGCGGATATGGGGCCAGTGGAGGAGGCATGTAGGGGAGGCGGGGGGCGTCGGTTTGGGCGCCAATCTGCGACAATCATCGGTTTGCCCTCGGGAGTATGGATGGGGGGTTTCGAGTATGGCGGCGGGCGGGGGTGGGAAGCGTGGGCGATATGTTCCTGGAAGGGAGCTTTGCGAGTTTGAGGAGCTTGGAGGAGAAATTTGGGCTGGTAAGGGGAAATGATTTTAGGTACCTACAGTTGCGGGACTTTGTTCGTAGACAGGTCCCATCTTTCCCACGCGTCCCGCCAATGGGGATCCAAGACAGAATAGTCTCTAGGGGGGAAGAAGGGGAGGGCAGAGTCTCTGATATTTATACGGTGCTCATGAGGGAGGAAGGGTCCCAGACGGAGGAACTGAAACTTAAATGGGAGGAGGAGCTAGGCGGGGAAATGGAGGACGGGCTGTGGGCAGAGGCCCTGAGTAGGGTAAATTCGACCGCGACATGTGCCAGGCTCGGGCTGATTCAATTTAAGGTCATTCACCGGGCCCACATGACGGTGGCTCGGATGAGCAAATTCTTTGGGGTAGAGGACAAATGCGCTAGGTGCGCGGGAGGACCAGCGAACCACATTCACATGTTTTGGGCATGCCCTAAGCTGAGGGGGTACTGGGAGGGATTTGCGGGCGTCATGTCCCGGGTGCTAAAAACAAGGGTGGCGATGGGTCCAGGGGTGGCAATTTTTGGGGTTTCGGAAGACCCGGGAGTCCAGGGGGAGAAAGAGGCCGATGTTTTGGCCTTTGCTTCCCTGATAGCCCGGCGACGAATACTATTGGCGTGGAGGGACTCAAAGCCCCCGAAGACTGAGTGGTGGCTTGCGGACATGTCGAGTTTCCTGGGTATGGAAAAAATCAAGTTCGCCTTGAGGGGATCTGTACTGGGGTTCGCCCGAAGGTGGCAACCATTTATTGACTTCTTTGCGGGAGAGTGAGCGTCAGCAGGGGGGTGGGGGTAGAGTAGAGTAGGAGGGATAAAATGGCGGGTAGTACCGGTGGGAGAGGAGCGGGCATGTGCAGTATGTTACGATTGAAGTATTGAAAGTACGTGGATGTTTGCACATTTTTGCCTTTTTTGCTTTCTTTCTGTTGATGTCTGTAACTGTTTACAAAGCCAAAAACGACCTCAATAAAATTGTTTATTATAAAAATAAAGCTGTATCAGGTTACAGATCTTAATTACATCAATAAATAGTTTTTGAATTGAGGGGGGGAAATTATGACTGCATTTTGTTACACAACGCTGCCCCATTAAAGGTTTTGGGGATTATTTTTGCAAAATTGGGTGAAAATTATACTATTTGGCTGCTGTGACAATGAATGGCAATGCCTGTCTGAAAGTATAGTTTCAGCGCACTATTTTGGGCATCATTGCTGTGTGTAACATAATTTGAATTTGCCTGAAGGTGCTTGGGGCTGGTTTAGCACAGTGGGCTAAATAGCTGGCTTGTAATGCAGAACAAGGCCAGCAGTGTGGGTTCAATTCCTGTACTGGCCTCTCTGAACAGGTGCCAGAATGTGGCAACTAGGGGTTTTTCACAGTAACTTTATTGAAGCCTACATGTGACAATAAGTGATTATTATTATTAAAACAAGACACCGACAGGTTCAGCACTCAAGCAATTTTCATAGAGCAAGTTATGTGGCTCCACACACACCCAAACACCACTTCCAATGAAGGAGTGCACTGGCCGATACAGAATGGCATGTTTCGGTTCATTGCTCATGGACCATGGGAGGGGATGCACAGGTTCTCGAATGCAGCACTCAAGGTCCCATTGGAGGAGGATGCCCCATATCCACAAAAGGCCGTGTGGAGTTGGGGAGGAGGGGGCAGCAAGGAGTCCATCTCCCCCTCCCGCGTCAGCTGGTGCTGCGACCTGTTCTCCATCTGATGCAGACCAAATGGAAACCCCAGCAAGATACCCATTGATGAAACACCCCTTCCTCTTAATAACTCCAACAACATGCCCTGTAAGGTATAGTATAACAGTATGCAATCTCTTCAGGTGAAGTCCTCAAAGAATTTCCAGAATAAAGTGTTGATAAGAGTTCCAGTGAAGTCTTGACAAAGACTAGTCTCCTGATTTATCTCAAAGGTCCCCTTCAAAACTCCAGCAGCAAGTGAAAATTGAATGCTGGGTGTTTCTTTGTTGTAGCACTTGGAAAAACTATTTCTTAATAAGAAAAAGGTAATTCGCATTCGAATATTAGGCCACTATGCCTGATAATTTCCCCAATTGCATTGTCCATTCAGGAATTATGACACGTCTCCCACAGCGTGCACCTGGCGAGGTGAACCCACCAGAGAATCTCAGGTAAGTACATCACTCTGGGGGGAAGAGGTTCATGCCTGGACATGGCCCCCTGGCAATACCCAAGCAGTGCTGCGTGGGGAGAGGGTGTGTGTATGTGTGTGTGTCCGTGTGTGTGGTTGATAGCCAGCGTGGCATTGTGGAGCATGTTCGTTACAGTTTTCTTTCAATCGGCCAGTGTTATGGCAGACAATCACACTGTTGGAGTCAGAGGTTTCAGCACAGCTTTTCCTGCCCGCTGCAACACTCTGCATTTTGTAGGGAAAATTCTGCCCATGACCTCTGTTTCTGTGTCTAGAGATGTTGCCAGATCTGCTGAGTATGTCCAGCAATTTACAAATCGATGCATGACTGCCGACCTGCGCAGCTTAGAGTGAAAATGCTTAACGCCATTGGCATGGACCAGAAGCAAAGGGAAGAGAACAAGAGAACTTGGCTGCTAGGAATGGTGCCCTCATGCAGTGCCTTTACCAAGGAATAAAATAAACAGATTATTATGTTTACGCGCAACACTGTGTAAAGGAAAAGGTTGGTGGGATGTGTGTAGAACTAGTTTAAACCTGTTCCTTTTCTGGCAAGAGGATTATGGCTATCAGCAAGAAAAACACTGCTGTCACAAAGTAATAACTTTATCTTTAACATTGGAAGGAACACCTCAAATAAAAGTTGCACAATGCCCACAGACTCAGGATCAATACTAGAGTGTCTTTACACCAGGCATTTTCAAAGTGGGGGTCGCAATACACGGGTGGGTCGCGGACAGGGGTCGGGAGTGTTACGGAGCCAGCCTTTGCGGCGTTCCCGATCGTGGGAATTCACGCACAACAGCCGAAACGGCCGACTTTTAACAATGCCGGCTGCAAGCGGCTTTGAAAAACACGGCCGCAACCAGCTAATAAAATGCGGGCGCATTGCGCGTGCGTGTCCGCTCACCAGTGCGCATGCGGTCCAGGAATGTTGGGGCCTGAACCCAGGGTCAAAAAGCGATTGCGGCATGGCTGCGGCTGACTGCTTGGTGATCACCGATGATGAACAAGGCTATGACCTTGATCTGTTTTGCAGCCCTAAACATTACTGTAATGATCTGGAGAGAGTCTCTATTCCTCATGGTTTAATCGTAGACAGAACTGAACATTTGGCAAGGGATATAATGAAAGCCATGAGAAATCATCACACCGTGCCCTTTGTATACTGAAGGGTGGCTATAAGTTTTTTGCTGACCTTTTGGACAACATTAAAGCATTGAATCGAAACAGTGACCAGTCAATTCCAATGACGGTGGACTTCAACCGCTTGAAGAGTTACTGGAATGATCAGTCAACAGGGGAGCTACTCAGAGTTTACAAACTGAGGTACAAAATCCACGCTCTCCTCCTGTGAAGCTGATTGGAGGGAGATCATAAGGACCAAGCAGGCTCACCTCTTGCATTAAAGGTAAACAAAAATGGTGGGTCGCAAATGTCGGCTGGTGTGGGTCACGAAGGTCGGCCGGCGTGGGTCTCGAAGGTCAGTCGGTGTGGGTCCTGAAGGTTGGCCTGTTGGTAAAAAATGAGTCCCCGGAAAAAGTTTGAAAAACACTGCTTTACACTGATGTTTAAGCAGAAGTAAATTGTATAGCATACAAAAGGTACCAACTCAAAAACTGTCAGCTTCCATACCAAACAAAATGAAGTCACATTACATGACAAAATTCTGAAACAATGAAAAGATTGGGGGAAAAAACAACACACAAGAGTCAGATAATGAATACAGATGTAACAAACCAGTTACTTCAGAGTTTCAGTTTTCAAGGAGACGTAGAGATCATACAGAAAGTACAGCTGAACAATGATAGGCTGGAGATTTCTACATCTACACAGAGAAAAGTATTGAAAAGGACAGGGTGAGAAAGGGGTCAGATGCATAGAGCTGTGCTGTATTGCACGAGGAGATTATGCAGCGCTCAAGTAGCTGTCTGAATGTGCTGTCGGTGACCCAGGCTCCCCAATGTTTAGATCTATGTGCATGGGTACACATTGGAGAGCCAGATATTAACTCACACAAAATTCACTTACACAGAGGTAAAATCAGATCCAGCATATAACCAAGATCCAAATACTCACGTGGATTTTTCCCCTTAACATTTAGACCAGTACAGTATTTCTTTCTAGATTGCTTCCTGTTTAACAACATATATTTTTCGAGCATAAACTGTCATTCAAGACCTAGAAATACAGAACCATAGAATTTACAGTGCAGAAGTAGGCCATTCAGCCCATCGAGTCTGCACCGGCCCTTACAAAGGGCAACCCACTCAAGCCCACGTATCTACCCTAACCCCGCAACCCAGCAACCCACTTAACCTTTTTGGACACTAAGAGCAATTTAGCATGGCCAATCCACCTAACCCGCACATCTTTGGACTGTGGGAGGAAACCGGAGCACCCGGAGGAAACCCATGCACACACAGGGAGAACATGCAGACTCCGCACAGACAGTGATCCAGCTGGGAATCGAACCTGGGACCCTGGAGCTGTGAAGCAATTGTGCTAACCACTATGCTACTGTGCTGCCTAATTTATGTTATATACAAAATGCACTCCCCAGTCTTCAGTCAGTTGAATTTGTTTTGTTATGCTCTTGGCATAGCCTAAGCCCCTTCCTTGATGTTCTCTGACAAAGGAACGTTCAGAGGGGGAGATAACTTCAACACATTTTTAAAACTATTTACAATTCTCCTACTCGGATTCGTCTCTCCTGCTAATCCTTTTATAGCTACTCAGACTGACAAACCAGTCTACTGCAATCCACGTGGTGGGTGTAATGTTGAATCAACCCTGTGTCTGTACTCACTGAGTGTCTCCACTGGAAAGAGGAAGATCATGTGTGCTGTATTGTGAATGCCCATTGGTCATGTCCTATCATCCTGACCTATTAGTTGAGTGTCTGTGTGTCATGTCTCTGGTGCTCACTCTAGTGTCCAGCTAGTCTACGTGTACTTACATTAACCCCTTGTATATCTACAGTGATGCATATCACCACAGAATTAATTCCACATGACATCATGGCTGAAAGTACTGGATAGTGCAAAGACCATGGGCCCTGACAACATTCCTGAAGTAGTACTAACATAGAACATAGAATTTACAGTGCCGAAGTAGGCCATTCGCAACATTGAGCCTGTACCGGCCCTTGGAAAGAGCACCCCATTTAAGCCCAGAACTCCGCCCATACCCGTAACCCAGCAACCCCACCCAACCCCTTTGGACACTTAGGGCAATTTATCATGGCCAATCCACCTAACAGCACGTCTTTTGGGACTTGTGGGAGGAAACTGGGACTCCCGGAGGAAACCCACGCAGACACGAGGAGAACATGTAGACTCCGCACAGACAGTGGCCCAAGCCGGGAATTGAACCTGGAACCCTGGAACTGTGAAGCAACAATGCTAACCACTGTGCTACTGTGCTGCCCACGGTAGCAGAGTGAAGATATGGGGCAGGAATCTCCAGCCACTCCCGCCCGGCGACTGGAAATTCCCACCGAAAGTCAATGGACCTTTACATGGTTCGTGTCCTGCCTATGGCGATCTTGCGGCAGGTGGGGCGGAAGAATCCAGCCCATATTTTCCAGAACTGGCTGCATCCCTAGCCAAGCTATTCCCCTACAGCTACAACACTGGCATCTACCTGGCAATGTTGAAAATTGGTTGAGTGTCTATGTGTCATGTCTCTGGTGCTCCCTCTAGTGTCTAGCTGGTCTACTTGTACTTACATTAATCCCTTGTGTGTCTGCAGTGATGCATATCACCACACTTTCCACCTCAGGCTGACAAGTGGCTAATACCATTTGTGCCCCAAAACTGCCAGGCGATGACCATCCCTAATAAAAGAAAATCTACCCCATGACAATCAACAGCATTACCATTGCTCAATTCCCCACTCACAACAATCTGCTATTCTGTGAAGTGCCTTGAAGCAGTTTCACATGCGACATCTGCGATACAAATGCAATTGGTTGTTGGAAATTGTGTAATGTATATTACGGCATCTATTAATTTATTTGCCATGACCTAGACCATAAGACAAAGGAGCAGAATTAGGCCACTCGGCCCATACTCCGCCATTCAATCATGCCTGATATTTTTCTTGAGTTTTATTCCCAATGTTTTACAGACTTTTCAGTATCTAGTTCCTGATATTTTGTATGGGTTAGCATGTACATGAAGTTCTTGTCAAATCTTCACATACTGGGCGCTATTGAGTGGGCTCATCACACCAGACTGGGTGTCATGACGAGGCCGTTTCGCGAGATTCTTACTGCTTGAGAAGTCTCGCGATTCGAATTTCACGAGATGTTGCTGGGTGAGATCCAGATCAGCTTATTTAAATAAGCCATTTGGCTCATTTAAATGTGCCTGCTCTGGATTCTCCTGGCTCCCGGGATATAATGGCCTCCCCAGCGAGTCCTCGGCCGGGCACTGTTTAGTACTGGCCCGCAAGAACATGGACAAGGCATAACTGCACCCTGGAAGGGGATCTCCCAGGATATTGGAGATCCCTGGGTAGCTGGGGACAGGGCAGGGTGGTTCCCTGGCATTCCCCCTGGTTCCTGGGCACCTCAGCACTGCCAACCAGGCACCTTGGCACTGCCACTGTGGTACTGCCAGGCTGGCAGAAGCACTGCCAGAGTGCCATTGTGACAGTTCCAGAGTGCCTAGGTGCCAAAGTGGCACAGCCAAGGGCCGAGGCCTAAGGGGGGCCATGCCCATGAATGGGGGATGGGGGGGGTATGACGGATGGGGGGGTGAAGGGCGCGTATGAATGGGCCTAATAAAAATTGTGTGGTGTGAAGAGGTGGGTCCAGAAAAGCTTGGGCACAAAAGGAGGGGCGGGGAGACCTGGAAATGGCGGGGCGGAGGGGGGGGGAGACGACACCTCAGAGTTCCCCTGAAAGGGAGGTTGCCCTCACTTTGGGAGTGGGAGTCATGCACATTTATGCGGGGGGGGGGGGGTTGTCTCTGTCCGTGGGTGGAGAATGTGGCGGATCCTCGAGCTCACTTAGAAATCGGCAGCCTTTCAGAATGGCGGCCTGATCTCTGAGAGCCGGTTTCGTCGGCAAGTTCAGCTCCCCATTGCTGAAAGAATTTTTACATGTGAACTTGACCAGAGAGAAACCACCCAAGGCCCCAAAAAATGACTATGGGCAAGTTCTTTGTTCGGGAGACTATGGGCAAGTTCTTTGTTCGGGAGACTATGGGCAAGTTCTTTGTTCGGGAGGCTATGGGCAAGTTCTTTGTTCGGGAGACTATGGGCAAGTTCTTTGTTCGGGAGGCTATGGGCAAGTTCTTTGTTCGGGAGACTATGGACGCAATTTACCAGCTGCGGCGGGACGGGGCGCGGCTGGTAGATCCCACAAGAGATCTCTTCGGGGATTTTTGATGCTTGTTATGCCTCACAGGATCTAATGTGATCTTGCAGGATGTTAGGATCTGGCTCCGGCCCAGAATTGGTGGGACCCAGACTTGTGGAGTTAAATGAGCTTAAAAGCTCACTTAACTCTGCCGACAGCAGATCTAACCGGCACCTGGGATCTACCGGCCTCACTGAGGAGACCCCGGCCGGGTGCTGTTAGCACTGCTCCCCACAAATGGGGACCTGATGGAACGGCACTTGGGGGGTTTCTCCCAGGTGATCGGAGGCTCCTGGGTGGTTGGCCTCTGGGCAGGATGGCACCTTGGCACTGCTGATACCACCCGGGTGCCATGGCACTGTCAGGCTGGTGTCCTGGCAGTGACACCTGTGCACCTTGCTAGTACCACCCGGGTGCTACCCTAGCACAGCCAGGGTGCCTGGTGGCACTATCAGGCTGGCAGGGGAACAGCCAGGGTGCCAGGCTGGCAGTGACAAGGTGCCTAGATGACATTTTGTCTGCACCGGGGATCGAACCCATGGGTGCCCTGCTCTAATGAGGTGGATTGTGGGGGGCACTGTGAAAATCCCCCAGTCGCCACACTCCGGCGCCTGTTCGGGTACACACAGGGAGAAACCGGAGCACCTGGAGAAAACTCGCACAGACTCCGCACAGACAGATAGCAGTGTCATTCCTGACACTTTGAGCGCTAGGAATGACCCCTCTAATCTGCCCAGAACGGACTGTTTTTATCCTAGGTACATCGCACACTCTATGTTCTCCCACTGGAGGTGAGTTGCAACTGATTTGCCCTCCCGCTGGGAACGCAGATCAGGAAGCAATTCATAATTCTTCGCCATGCAAATTTATCCATGGTGAGGATTACAAGGGATTTCCGAGGGAATCCCGCTATCGGGCCGTCATTTTGAGGCGTCCCGATAGTGAGGTCCCACATCTGGCCACCAGCGCCGGCATTGCAAATCAGCCCTATCCATTCCACATCACAAATCAGCCCCCCACCCCCATATTTTCTGGGTCCCCCTCTTCCCCAAGAATGGGGGTGACCCAAACTGCCGCCCCCCCCCCCCGAGACCCCTAAATAGGGCCCCAATCCAGAGACCCCCTAAATAGTGAGACCCTTCCACAGAGACCTCCTAAATAGGGAGCCCTCCCCCCCCCCCCAGAAATGAGAAAACTGTCAGGAAGCCCCCCAGTAAAGATATCCCGGATGGAAGCTAGAGAGCAGTCCAGAGGCAGTGAAAAAGATTATTTTGTATCACTCACTTGGGAAATACACCTGCTGGCTCAGGCAGAGGAAGCACCACATGTAGGTTCCTGGGACGAGAGAGCAGTGACCTGTGTTTAAACCCCTCAGAGTTGCAAGCCATTCATTCATTTCCCTCACAGGGCTGTGATTGACAGCTTCCACACACACACACAGCAGTCAGCCTTGCTTCATTAATCTTCCTTCATGGTTGAGTAAGTCTGAATAACTCTAACCACAATGTTTACAAACACCAACCATTTCAAAGAGAGTTAAGTGCTGCTAATTTCCAGCTGGGCACTTCAAAGTTACTCAAACATAAAGGGGGTGATTGGAATATTTCTGGGGTGTCCAGATCGTACATTGTGGGGTGGGGGAGGATGGTCCTTGGATAGACTTTGGGGGCAACTCCCTGAACAAGTTACCCCCTCGTCCACGGCAAGGTCCACAGTTCCAGGACCACGCTTGTTCTGGCCAGTAGTGATTCTCACCCATGTGATTCCGGCCCAGGGGACTGGATAATCACGAGAGCCCGGACAATATGGTGCCTGGCCCACTATGTGGCACATGGGCATCCAAAACCTTTTCCCCGACGCTCGGATCCCCACTATCGGCAGCGGGTGCTGGAAAATGTTGCCCTACATGTGGGTGAATATCAGTGTGGATCTCATCCAAAATGCCGGCGGAACACCCCCCCCACCCCTGCCAAACTTACCCAAAGTGACACTTAGGGCGAGATTCTCCTGCCATGCCTTCGCGAGGCCAATGGACTTTTCCATTGTCTGTGTCTCGCCCATGGTGATCTTGCGGCGGGCGGGGTGGAAGAATCCAGCCCTTAGAAATTTTCTTTGTTGAATTCCCCTCTCTAAATCTGTGGCAGACTCACTTTTGGGAACCCCACATTCTCCCTCTTTGCGGGCCCCCTACATCATGCCTTTCCCTTTGGTGCTGTAGCGGCCCACTCCAATGGTGTCAAGCTCCACTCCAGTGGTGTCAGGACTCACTCCAATGGTGTCAAGCCCCACTCCAATGGTGTCAAGCCCCACTCCAATGGTGTCAGGACTCACTCCAATGGTGTCAAGCCCCACTCCAATGGTGTCAAGCCCCACTCCAATGGTGTCAAGCTCCACTCCAGTGGTGTCAGGCCCCACTCCAATGGTGTCAAGCCCCACTCCAATGGTGTCAAGCCCCACTCCAATGGTGTCAGGACTCACTCCAATGGTGTCAAGCCCCACTCCAATGGTGTCAAGCCCCACTCCAATGGTGTCAGGCCCCACTCCAATGGTGGCAAGCCCCATTCCAATGGTGTCAGGCCCCACTCCAATGGTGTCAGGACTCACTCCAATGGTGTCAGGCCCCACTCCAATGGTGTCAGGCCCCACTCCAATGGTGTCAGGCCCCACTCCAATGGTGTCAAGCCCCATTCCAATGGTGTCAAGCCCCACTCCAATGGTGTCAGGCCCCACTCCAATGGTGTCAAGCCCCATTCCAATGGTGTCAGGCCCCACTCCAATGGTGTCAGGCCCCACTCCAATGGTGTCAAGCCCCATTCCAATGGTGTCAAGCCCCATTCCAATGGTGTCAAGCCCCACTCCAATGGTGTCAGGCCCCACTCCAATGGTGTCAGGCCCCACTCCAATGGTGTCAAGCCCCATTCCAATGGTGTCAAGCCCCACTCCAATGGTGTCATACCCTCACTCCAATGGTGTCATCTACCCCCTTTTCCAATGACTGCTGGGACATAAATGACCTGGCCCAGGTGTGGCCCGAGCATGGGAGTCCCTTCGGGGAGTAGGAGGTGAAAATAGGAAGGAGAATAAATCAAAACATTTCTTATAGCCATTGCTTGCCTGAGACTTTACACTGGCAATGAGGGAGCTGCAGCCGCTTTCCTGAGACTTAAACTGGCGATGAGGGAGCTACAGCCGCTTGCCTGAGACTTTACACTGGCGATGAGGATTAACTGAAGCTGCAGCCGCTTGCCTGAGACTTTACAGTTTTCTTCTTGGATTTCAACCGGTTGAGTTTGAAAAGTTTTCCATTCATCCTGTAGACAAATTGTACTTCACTAGGAAGCTTGCTCTTGACAAGGTGAAGGATAGTTGCAATGAAGGTGGAGAACCAACCGACAAATCATCAACACACAGATTTTACTCCAATGCTTCTTGTGAATATTCCATCTGGATAGAAAACAAAGTCGAAGAAGGGGTTGGGTATGATATGTCTCTTGTTAAACGTACATATTTTTTGAAAACCACATATGTTTTGGACTTAGTTGCTGCAGGGGAACAGACGGTTCACTCTTCAGAACAGAAGCAGAGGGCGGACTTACTTTTGGGGGCACACATAGCTAGCACTCAGTGTCGGGCCTTCCCCCATATTGGCCGGAGCCCCAAGCTACAGCGCTGTGTGTTTCAGTGTAAGTCTGCTCTGCTCTAAATACAAAAATGTGCTTGTATCAAATTCTTAAGCTCCCATGCACTGAAGACATTCAGATGTTGAAAGATGTGTGCAATATTATTGCCAGCTCAGATACTTCCAGCGTAACGCAATAAAGTCTTCTGGCCCTTGGTTCAACTTTTACATTTTGAACAATTCATATTGAAGCATGTTTTGGATGAATGTTGCCCTTTGCTTTAATTTCAGTGCCTCAAATTTCACTTAGTTCTTGACAACATCACAATGTTGAGAATGTCAAATGGCTGGATCACATCTTTTAACTTTCATTTAAACACTGCTTACCTGACTCCCTGCAGACAGGGCTTCAGGCATTGCAGATCAGTTGTTTACATTTTGCTGTTGCGAAATCCCAGGTCACCAACCCATTGGCCAGAAACTGAATTTGACTAGCCATATAAATACTGTGGCTACAACAGCAGTTCAGACAATGGGAATTTTGCAGCAAGTAACTCACCTCCTGACTCCCCAAAGCCTGTCCACAATTAATAAGGCACAACTCAGAGATATGATGGAATACTCTCCACTTGCCTAGATGAGTGCAACTCCAACAACACTCTAGACGTTTAATACCATCCAGGACAAAGCAACCCACTTGATTGGCACTCCATCTACAAACATTCACTCCCTCCATCACTGACACACAGTGGCAACCGTGTATACCATCTACAAGATGCACCGCCTCCACCCCTCTCCGGGAAAGAGACTTCCAAAGACTCACGATACTTAGACAATACTGTCTCATCTCCATCTTAAATGGGAGACCTCTCATTTTTAAACTGTGCTCCCTAGTTAGTCCCTCCTACAAATGGGGAACATCCTTTCAACATCCAGCCTGTCAAGTATCCTTAGGATGGTAAATGTTTCAATAAGATTGCCTCTCAATCTTCTAAAATTCAATGGATACAGGGCCAGCCTGCCCAATCTTTCTCCAGTATCCCACCATCTCAGCTATCAATCCAGTCAACCTTCAATGAATGGCTTCTAATGCATTTAAATGGGAGTAGTGCAGTGGATGTTGTATATCTGGATTTTCAGAAAGCATTTGATACGGTGCCACAAGGCAGGTTAGTTCACAAATTAAAAATGTTTGGGATTGATGAGTCCTTGGCAGCATGGATTAAAGTTGGCTAAGAGATGGTAAACAGGGTAGGTATAGATGGGCATTTCTCAGACTGGAGACAAGGTGAAAGTGGTGTTCCCCAGGGCTTAGTATTGCGACTCTTGCTTTTTCTGATTTATATAAAGGATTTGGAGGTGGTGTTGAGGGCAAAATCTCTAAATTTGAAGAAGATACTAAGCTGGGGAGAATAGTGAATTGTGGTGATGATGCTGAGTGACCTCAGAGGGACATTGAGAAGTTGGGCAAATGGGCAGACACCTGGCAGATGAACTTCAATGCAGCAAAATGTGAGGTAATGCATTTTGGTAGAAGAAACACGGGGAATCATTATAGGCTCAATGGTACAACTTTGAGGGGAGTACAGGAGCAGAGGGACCTCGAGGTTCAACTGCATAATACTCTGAAGGTGGCCAGGCAACTGCTACAAAGCATTAAGGCCCACATCACCCATCTGGTCACAAAAACAAATGGGTGTTTTTCTTTAAGACATCGAGCAAGTTTTACTATTTTTGCCGTTCATGAACTAATTACAAAGGTTATTCAGGATTGAGATTTATGACCTTGGGGCAGTTACTGACCTAAGGAGGATTACGGTCAATGTGTTTTTTCTGATTCTCGCAATTAAGGTAGAGCTGCAGTTCAGCAAACATCGGAGTTTAGTGGTGACTCGGGGATTACATGCAAGTCTGATGGTTTTCACATCTCCCGAAGGTCACCATGGCTTTCAGGTAGTGCCCCTCCTTCCAAAGGCACTCAATGCCCAATCGAGGGACCTATCATCGGGAAGGGGATAGTCACACCAACTGTCTGGTCTTACATCTGACCCTCTTGGCCCCCTCTTCTATGACCTCATCTCCCCCGACCCCCATCCTGTCATCAATGTACCTGAGTCCAGGGATCTGGTGATAATCCCTGATGAAGTACCTTCAACACTGTAGGCAGCAACCACTGCTCTCTCGGCGCTGCTGCCAGCAATTGGAGAGCTGCCGACCTCTGATTGGACGGAAGCTCTCAGCGAGCAGCATTTCCACCCAGGGTCCCAGGGTGAATGTGATTCACACCGGATTATAATCTGTATATACATGTGTCTATATTGTAAGTGCAATTGCACTACCTGACCACCAGGGGGAGTAGCTCTGGGAATGCTCGAGAATTGTACTGGGCTTCTCCCCTGGTTCCGCCCAGGACTCCTCTCCCTGGAGCTGCTGTATAAAGATCAGTGCCACATGGTCAGCCGGCCAGTTCACCGAAAGTTCAATGGCTAATAGGCTGGCTCTGTTGTGAGTATATTAAAACCGCTATTCTAATCCTACAAGCACGTGTCCGTAGAATTGTTGGTTCCAACAGTCCTGAATCCAGGGGAATGCTCAACTGACAGACACTTAATTCAGTCAGTCAGGTCTTCCCATCAGAAGCAACATGGATTTTCCACCATTTCTCCAACTGGTGGACAGACCCATAGTCATTATGTTAAATTCTACCCAGAATTTAATCCAGGAAGTAACAATTAGAATACTTAATTCAAATTGAAAAATCATGTACAAAATGGGGGAAATAGATAGGATTGTGACAGAGTAATGAGATAGAAAGAAAAAAAGATATATAAATTTTTACATTTTGAAAAACAATTAAAGTTTGAAGGAATGTGACACCACATTTGCAAAAGTTAATTTTCAGTGCCAGAGGGGTTATTTGGCAATGATTAAGTCTTAACATGCCAATAACAATGCAGTTACACTTGAATGGACAAGTGCTAACTTTTCTAATGTGCTGAGTGAGTATGCTAATACCAAACTAATACCGAATTTACGTGATCATGAGACCGATCTTCAGGATACTAATAAAAAGGCTCTATGAAACTGAGGAAAGAATCCTGAACATCAAAAATGTTGCTTCCCCTTGGAAACCCACATTCAATCCTTGGAAAACCAGCTTCGTGGTACGTCAGAAACCCTGGAAGATTTGGTGGGAGTGATGGAGGGGAGGAATTCTCAAAATTGTTACTGACAGTAAAGGGCTTCACAAATATAAGCAATAAGGTGACATTGTCCAGTCCAAGGGTCAACTAAAATGCAAACTAAGTGGAAATGAAAGTTGCCATAGTCCCCGAGGATTATAGGCTGCTTTCCCTTTTTGCAAGAGAGCTGATTTAACCTGAGGTTCACCACACCTCATGTGAGGGGTGAGGTTGAGAAGGCGGAGCCTTCGTGATAAATCTCAAACAGAAGTACCTCCTTTTTAAATAGAGAAGGAAGGGGACAACGTGATGTGGGCGTGGGAATAGCTGCTTTTCCATGGGCTCTGTCTCCAATCTTTTTTGTAATCCTTCTTTTATCCTGCTTGTGTGGCAGCTGGTTGCCTAATCCAGTAGTTAATGTCCTGTAGTATCTTCCTCGCAGAATTTTGGATGGGTATTGGAGAAAAAATGTTGAGGAATTCTAAGAAATCTGGCGATAAAGGGGAGCGGTTGGATGCACTGCGGGTGGAGCTGTCTTTGCAATATGGCGACCTGATCCTCGAGCGGGCTCTCAACCCGCCGCTTTCTGAGGCGCTGCAAATGATGACCGCGAATATTATTACCAATATCAGAGTACTTGATGACAAATTCGTCTTGTTCTCACAGACTCTAGGTGTTCATGAGACCGAGCTTCAGGATACTAATAAAAAGGCTCTATGAAACGGAGGAAAGAATCCTGAACATCAAAAATGTTGCTTCCTCTGTGGAAACTCACATTCAATCCTTGGAAAACCAGCTTCGTGGTACGTCAGAAACCCTGGAAGATTTGGAGAATTGAGGCCGGAGAAGGAATGTCCGGGTCGTCAGTCTGCCTGAAGGAGTGGAGGGTAAGACTCCTGTTAACTTTTTTGAAAGTTGGCTACCACATTTCCTTAAACTGGATATGAAGGCTGGGCATTTCCAGCTGGAAAGGATGCACCGTATCCTGTCTTTGAGGCCTAAGGACAATCAACGCCCCAGGCCCGTAATTATTTGCTTTCATAACTTCAAAGATCGGCAGAAGGTTCTGGGGTGAGACATGGCGGGACCTGGCTCCACGAGGGGATGAGGATCTCCTTCTCCTGGGACTTCTCGGCAGCGACACAGCTGAAGTATACAGGCTTTGATGAAGTTAGAAAACAGCTCAAGGCAAGTGGAGTGAATTATTCCCTGCTTTATCCTGCGGCCTGGAGGATGATATCCGGTGACTCTGTTAAGTCTTTCAATAATCTTACTGGTTCCTTGGCCTTCGTAAAGTCCATAGTCCAGACTTGGACTGACAAACTGCAGCTTGTTGAAATTTGGACTTTCTCCCTGTTATTTTGTTTTTTATCTGATTTTATATTGTCATATATCCTGTTTATTGGGAGGTGTTAACATTTGACCACGATACTGAATGTCTTACAAATCTCAGGATCTTTAACTTGTGGTAGCTGTGCCACGTGCGAATTATCGTCATTTTCTCTTCTTATCCGTACCTTTATGATGGTCATAGTGGTTATTTGGTATTCCCCCTTTAATCATGATAGAATTGAGTGGTGCCATTGCCAGGAGGTGGGTCGAAGGTTTCGGCCTTCATGGGTGGATCCAAAATGCAGGAGGGACATTTGGCTCCCATTCCCTTGTTGGCTATTTTCTTCCCCTTTCTGTTGTGGAGTAGGTCTCCTGATGGTTGATGAACCATCAATCGAACGCGAGACGAGTTGCTGTACAAAAGTTAGGCTTTAATAAGCTAGACGTTAGCCCTGCGGTCGACTACAGTAAATGGACGACCGCCGGGTGTTCTGGGTATTTATACCTCGCTCTGGAGGCGGGGTTAACTCAGCCTGTCGAACCAATCGGGGAGCCGTCACATGACTGGTCTCAACCAATCGGTCGAGAGGCACATGACCGACCAGGGCCAATGGTAAGCCAGTGTTCTGCACCAATGGCAGATAGCTATGCAAATCATACCACCACAATGGTAACGATAGTGTGGCCATAGGGTTAGCCTTACGGGTCCTCACTTGTGTCGAGGAATTTCCTCTGAGAACTGTTGTGATCGTGATATTTTTGTTCTGTTGGGGTTTGCATGTTGTTGGCTGAATCCTGAATAGTACAGACAGGTCTTGTATCTGAGAAAAGAACGTTTTAGATATACTTTTGTATCCTCTGGTGCAGTTTGAGATTGGGGAGGTGTGTTTTAGTGCACGCCCAAATGTGGCGTGCAAATCCTATCCTATTTTCTTCCGGTGGGCTGTGCAATGGTGGGAGCTAATTTTAAACTATGTTCCTGGAATGTGGGAATTCCTCATTGCAGCAAAAGGAGAAAGATCCCGGCGGGATTCTCCGTTTCAGAGACTAACTGCTGATTTCGGGACTGAATCGGTGAACTTCCACGACAAGAGAATTAGTGCCCAGACCAATTCATCAACCATTGATGGGCTAGTACCGGCGCCACATGGAACACGATTGATTCCAATGAAAAATGGTGTCGGCATTCTACTCCCCACACACTCTCATCCCAGCCAACAAGATGACACTGGTTGCACTGGAGCGCACCCATCCTGTTGATCAGTCGGCTGGGGCCAGGGGGTAGCTGGCCATGTGGCCTGGGGGGACACCCATACGATGCGTGGCACTAAGTTCAAAGTTGGCAGCCAGCGGCGTGCGCAGCTGCATGCCTGCCTTTCAGGCTGCGCAATGGTGTTCTGTGCCAGTCCACCCCGACTCCACGGCCCGCCTCCTGGCTGCCCCCCGCTCCTACCTTCGGCCTTGGCGGAAGCCCAGCGGCCAGAGGAACAACGTCCAGCAAGCTATGGTTATATTGGACATTTCTCTTACCCCCTCTCTCTCCCCCTCAACAACCACGGCACCTATTTCCCGATTTTTAAAACCACAAGTGAAACCCGCCGTCGGTAATTCCTCCTGGCAGAGGGGGAGTATCGCGGGAGCCCCGGAGAATACCAGGACATGCCTGTTAATGATATGCCAACGGCGTTTACTGTACGTGTGGAGTCAAATGTATTGACGCCGCTGTCGAGGCACCGGAGCATGACATTCTGCTGGGTGCCCGGCGCCGGCCACCATTTTCGCCTCAGGCACAATTCTGTGCCCAATCGCCTTTCGCAATTTTGGCGTCGCTCAACGGAGAATTCCGCCCCCCACCCCTGTCTTTTCTCAAGAAGGAGAAAGTGGATACAGCCTTGTTACGGGAGACTCATTTGGATGACAAGGAGCACGTAAAGTTCAAGTGGAAGTGGAATCGTTTTTTACCAGAAGGTGGGGTTTTGGTTAACAAAAATGTTCCCTTCAAGGTGGTGAATTGTTTGAAGGATGAGGGAGGGGGGATAGATGTCTGATTATTCAGGGGCTTGTACATGAAGAATCTCTCTCGATAATGAATGCGTATGGCTCTCCTAATCGCTACCCAGTGTTTGTTACTAAATTCTTCATGGATTTTGCGGAGCTGGCTTCAACCAATTCTGTTGTGCACTGGGATCATAATTGTCACTTGCATCCCTTGATGGATAAGCTCCCGTTACCAGAAATCCCCCCCTCCTTTCAGGCAAGAGTGTTGGCGTCAGTATGTGAGGAGGTGGAGTTCCTGGATGCATGGGGGACTGTAGATCCTAGAGATGGGCTGGATTCTCCAATAATGGGGGAAAGTCCCGACGCCAGCGTAAAAACATTTGCGTTGCAATCTGGACTTTACTTAAGAAAATCCTGAATGATTCTCCCATCTGCAGGGGGCTGGCAGGGCCCCGGAGTGCTTCTCGCAGCTCTGGCTGCGGATACGGGGCCCCGCACTTAAGGTCGGGAGTCCACGCATGCGCACGGCGGCGGCCTGCGGTGGCCACCCCATGCCACATAGCGGACTTGCACCGCGGACCATGATGGAAGAAGTAGGTCCCCCCGAGATCGCACGTGCCCGCGGATCAGTGCCGCCCGATCATTTACCTGGCCGTCCATGAGGCCCCTGCTGGTAAACAAACTCAGCCAGTTGCGTGCGGAGAATCGCAGGGGTGGCGTCTGTCAATGGCCGCCTACCCGCGCAGCGTAGTTTACGCACGTGCGATTCTCAAGCGATTCTCCAGGGACCGGAGAATCGCGGGAGCGGCGCCAGGCCGAATTTCCGGGTTGACGACCATTTTCCGCCCCCTGCGCCGAACTCAATTTCAGCGGGGAGGCTCGGAGAATCCAGCCCAAGGAATTGACATTTTTCTCAGCCTCTCATCACTGTAATACTGGAATTGATTATTTCTTTATGCTTGGGACAATCCTACATTGTTTGGTATCCTCCTGTTCCAATCATAGAATCATAGAATTCCATCAGGGCAGAAGGTGTCCATTTGGCCCATCGAGTCTACACCAACCCTCTGAAAGAGCCCAACCTTGGCCCACTCCCCCATCCTATCCCCGTAACCCAGCAACCCCACCTAACCTTTTGGGCACTATGGGGCAATTTAGCATGGCCAATCCACCTAACCTGCACATCTTTTGAATGTGGGCGGAAACCGGAGGGCCTGGAGGAAACCCACACAGACACGGGGAGAATGTGCAAACTCCACACATTGACCCGAAGGCGGAATAGAACCCGGATCCCTGCTGCTGTGAGTCAGCTGTGCTAACCACTGTGCCACCGTGCCGCCCTGTTCTATAGCTAGTATCGTGATCTCTGACCATGCTCCTGTCATGGAATTCCTACAATGCAGAAGGAGGCCACTCTGCCCATCAAGTCTGAACCGACCCTCTGAAAGAGAACCCTACCTAGGCCCACTCCCACACCCTATCCCCCTAACCCCATAACCCAACCTAACCTGTATGTCTTGACTGTGGGAGGAAACCAGAGCACCTAGAATCACGTAGACACAGGGAGAACGTGCAAGCTCCACACAGATAGTGACCCAAGGGCGGAATCAAACCTCGGTCCCTAACATTGTGAGGCAGTAGTGCTAAGTACTGTGCCACAGTGCCACTGGCCTGTATAAATCAGGCCAGTCTGGAGCTGTGTTGACACACATGGAGTATTTCTTCTCTTCCCTCGAGCTCCCTGTGGCTTCAAAGCATCAATGTTTGGCCCTTTTAATGCTCCTATCTCTAAAATGGAGGTGGCTGTGGCCATTAGGGAGCTTCAGCCAGGCAAACTTCTTGGGCCAGATGGTTTTGGGTACGGTTTGCAGGGAATTTAAGGACCTGTTAATTGGTCATTAATTGGTATGCACTGTCGTTCTTCTGAGACAGGCCTGCTGCCACTGACGCTCCAGGAGGCGAACATTTCCCTGATTTTGAAGGCAGGCAAGACCCTGGAGGAGTGTTCCTCCTATTGGCTAATCTCTAATTTTTGTCTGAAGTGTTGGTGCCTCAGTTAGTGGGAAATTTCCCAAGGATCATCGGGAGGACCAGACTGGGTTCATAAAGGCTCGGTTTTCCAGTAATAATGTCAGGGGGGCTACTGAATGTGATTCAAGTTTTCCAGAAGCAGGCGTTGGATGGGTATCATTAAAGAGGACCTGCAGGTCCTCAAATGAAAGGCGGTGCTGCTACACGTGAGGCCACATGCGGCGTCTCCTTTGCATCTTCTCCTCCTCGTCCTTTTGGGCGGCCGGCTCTCCATCCTCATCGGTTGCCTCCTGTTCCTCTGGGGCAGGCTCCGCTGCTGCAGCTTCACGTGTAGCAGCACCGCCTTTCATTCGAGGACCTGCTGGACTGGGCATGCCGTCAAAGACTCCGGCTGAGCAGGGGGACCGTACAGCATACCTGCCAGATCATCCGTCCGCCCCCTCGGGAGTGTGGTGCGCACCAGATCGTGTCCCAGGAGCCTCTTCAATGACATGCTTGTGAGGTGAGTGACTCTGGGACGGTGGAGGGTGTTTGGAGACCGCTGTGACGGGATAGCTGTGTCATCCCTGGACTCGAGCTCCGGGGTGTCCTGGGATTCGGGTCGATAGCTCCCGCCCGTGTCGGTAGTCCTCGTTGCTGGTCAGCACCTGGGGTTGTGGCTGTGGCGGTGGCTGGGGTCGGGGCAGGCCCCGCCCTATCACCAGCAACTCATGCAAGATACAAGACAAGATGCATGATTAGACCGCGGGCCACGGGGGTCTGTGTTTGGGAGTGGGGGAATGTTTGGGAGGGAGGAGTAGGTTTGGTGATGGTGCAGTGGGGGTAGTGTGGGCGTGGATGTAGGGATGATGTTGGGGTGGTACGTGTGGGGCCGGTGGTGGATGTGGTGGTGGAGTTGGGGGGGGGGGGGGCACATGTGCGGGGAACCATAACTCAGGAGGTCTCACTTCCTCGCCCAATGCTGACCTCCCCTCGGCGAACTGCCCTTTCTTCATGCCCGCCGACCACATCCAGGGCCCTCTGTTCAGCTGTGGTGAGGGGCCCAGGTCCAGTGGTCCCCCTCCAGCCTTCTCCCACTCCCAGCGGTTATGGGGGGGGGGGGGGGTGAAACTGAAAATGCACAGTGTTAGACAGTCCAAGGACAGATGCAGCACAGGGGGTGAGTAGCTGGTGGCTTCAGTGGCCAGGGCGGGTTGGGGGGGGGGGGTGTTAGGGGTGGGGTTATGGGCGTGTGGGACGTGGACTGGTGCTGGGGGCACAGTGCTACCTTCTCATCCTGTCCGCCCTGAGGAGGTAGTGCAGTTTCTTCCTGCACTGCTGCCTGGTCTGAACAGTGTTGCCCAAGGCGCTGACCACCTCTGCTACCTGAGTCCAGGCATGGTGAACGGTAATGGCTGGCAGCCTCCTTCCCTGGCCGGCGTATAGGGTCACCAGCCTCTCCTCCACAGCAGCCAGCTGGGTCTTGAGCTCAATGTCTGTGAAACGGCCGCTCTCCTCGCTGCCTTGTTGTTGGCTGGGATGGTGTGCATGGGGAGTGCAGTCTGTATATGTGGCTACAGCTTGCCAACCGCCTGCGTGTTAATCACTAACCTGGCAAATCCCGCACTGTTTCCCATTGGAATCGATTGTGTCCCATGTGCCACCGGTGCTAGCCCCTTAATGGTCATTGAATTGGTCCAGGTGTGGGGCCAGCTTTGCTGTTGTAAAACTCCGCGACTCCTGTCCCGGTGTGAACCTTGGACACAGGAATGGAAAATCTGGCCGCTTGTGCTCTAGATCCTTTTTTAGTACGTTGGGTACTTTGCGGTCTTGGAAGAGAGACTTTGGAACTAATATTGACAAGGAGACATGGGGTAGTATATGGGATTATACCAATAAGGAAGTTCTGGACTTAAAATAGTATTTTTAGTGCCCATTCCGCCCTCCAGTTCTTGTGGCCAAACAGGCTGATTGTCGGACTATAAATCCTTCCAATGGGCCTGATGAAAGGTGGGAAGGAGCGGGAGAGCTTCCTGGTCAGCTAGGCTGCACAAGGCAACTGAAAACTGCAGTACTTTGCCAAACATAATCATGGACCAATCCAATTCAAATTCATGGTCCCCAATGTCCTTTTAGGGCCTGGTGCCTGGAGGAAAAGGAGTAGAAACTGAGCAGTTATCGGTAAAAAAGAACCCCAAGCCAACTTGGAGTCGTAAAAATACAGTCACGGGACTTCCGGTTGCGGCTACTCTTTCAGCAGTAAGATGTCTAGTAACTCGGTTTCAAATCCCTCCCAGCGGTTTGGCTATGACTCAGACTATTTGCATTTTCTGCAGCTCTCATGCCTGCCTTCAGCTTCCTTTTTTAAAGATTACTGAAATCTCTCATAAGTTTCTCAACATTACTCAGGCCTGCTGCAGTTTTTTCTCCCCCCTACCCACCCCCCACCACCCCCCACCACCACCACTCCCTTTTTGTTTCGCCAATGTTTTGTCTCCCTTGCCCATCAGTCTTGGTCATGCCCGTTTCATCTTCAGCCTGCCCCACTGCAGCAGTGTTCTCGGACAGCAGCTGCCATCCGTATTCAGGTCCCTGAGTCCATTTGTCCCTGGGAGCAATCCCCCCCCCCCCCCCCCCCCCATTGTCCCTTCCCGTAACTGACACAAGCCCCCATTGCAACAGCTTCCCAGCTCTTCAACCAGTTTGCATAGCTGGCCTCTCTCAGCGTTCAGGCTGCTTGGCCACGTCCCACTGATTTCTGGCTCATTCATGTTCTGATGCCCATCCAGTGCTCTCTGTTTACACTTCCCGCTGCGTCAGGAAGACAGACAGCATTGTCAGTGACCCCTCACACCCAGGCATTGCCTTCTTCCAGACCCTTCCATCAGGCAGAAGGTACAGAAGTCTGAAGACCCGCTAATCCAGACATAGGAACAGCTTCTTCCCCACAGCTACAAGACTCCTCAACGACTCTCCCTCAGATTGATCTGGTCCTTGTAAAAATGCTATTCACAACGCCCTATGCTGTTGCTGCTCATGTATTTGCTTTGCTTGGCCCTTGCTCCGCACTGAAACCATTTGTCGATGTACTTTGTTGATTATTCTTTTTGTCTACTGTGTACGTTCCATTGGCTGCAGAAAAATACTTTTCACTGTACTTCGGAACATGTGACAATAAATCAATCCATCAATATTCTCCCCCAACCCCGCAGCTCAATGTCGACACGAGTTGCTAAAAGCTACGAAGTGCTTCAAATTTGTCTTTGCATTTCACAGGCGATTTGTTCAGTTAAATAAATTTGCATATGGTGCGAGGAAGCACAGAGTCCTCAGAACTGGAGGGACAGTACATTGCTCCTGTTTGATGGTTACTGCTGTTTCCTGAGAGAGTGCAAGGGCGCGTCTGCGTTTGTTAAGCAGATTCAGGCTGATATCAGAATGAACCCTGGAGTTTGCAGCTATTTATTCTGCAGAGTCACAAAGCCTGTGCACATTCGCTCAATGCGTTAGGCAAAACAAATGACAACTGTATTTCTTGAGGACAAAATATTCCTGCAGATCTTATTCCTTATTGTCTTCTGTCACAATTGTGCAGGTTCAAAATGTAAGATTATGGGCAAGGTTACTGTGTGACAAATTGGCTGCAGTTTATTGACGTGACAATAAATTTACACATTTATTGGCTGAAGTGCTTTTTTCTGAGAACATGTTTTATACATGAATGGTTTTATTCTTCTATTTAGTGACTACAAGTTGGGTGTCAGTAGTGGGGCTGGAGTCAATTATATTCAGATGCTGAAACTCCTTTGCAGAAATAAACGGCTGTTTGTGAAAATGGAATGGTGGATAAATCGAACCATCAATCCTGTTCTGATGCAAAGTCACGATCTTAACCGTGCTCTGTTGAATCTCTCTCCACAGACGCTGCCAGACCTGCTGAGCTTTGCCAGCATTCTCTGTTTCCGTTTCAGGTTTTCAGCATCCACGGTGCTGTGTTATGCGTCTTCATGTAGCAAAAGCTACTTCCTTGATGTATGCTCTGACAAAGGAAGGTTCAGACTTGGAGAGGTTTAACACATTTATTGAACAGCTAACAATTCTCCTACTTGAGTTCGACTCTCCTGCTAATCTTGCTATAGTAACTCAGTCTAACTCACCAGTCTGCTCCAAGCCACGTAGTGGGTGTGATGCTTCTGATCTGCCCCTGTCCTTCTCTCTAAGTGGAAAGAGAAAGAACATGTATGCTGTGTTCTTTTATATGGGTTGCCCCCTTGTGGTAGTGTCACCTCTGGGTGTCTTGACTGCCCATTGGGCGTGTCCTATCTTACTGACCTATTGGTTGCGTGTCTGCATGTCATGACATCTCTGGTGCTCCCTCTAGTGGTTACTTAGTTGTAGTGTATTTACATTAACCCCTTGTATATATACGCTGATGCAGATCACCACACATGGTATTTTGGTTTTGTAACATTGGCCGAAGTTCCCCGGCCCTTCCCGTCGACTGGGTCTTCCGGACCCGCCGATGGCAACCCCCTAATGCCCGACCCCCATGACACACTCCCCGTCGGTGGAGGGTGAGGAGCATTAAAAATCCCATAGTCATCGGCGGGACAGAGATCCTGCACTGGGGGGGGGGGGGGGGGGGGGGGCAGTGCAACTGGGGCTGGAAAATCCCACAATCCCACCCATGGATTCCCAATGGTGCTAGTTTCCCAAATATCTCAGCCAGGATAGAATCCTCCAACTCTGGGCCCGGAATTTTCTGTCCTTCCTGCTGACGGGATCTTCCAGTGCCGTCGATGGCGCACGTCCGCCACAGATTTCTGGATGATTCAGCTGCCTAGTCTCCAAGACATTGCTGTGTGTGTTTAACCCTGGAGAAATATCATTAGGGCATTAAAAAAAGGTTGATTTTCTTTCTCTCATTTTCTGTAATATTTCTCTTGACCAGATATTAAAATATTGAAAATGGGGGAAAAGGCTGTTGGATGAAGAGTCAGGGATCATCCAAGGGGGTAATGAGCCTTTTTGCTTTCTAATTGGTGTGTCGGAAGGCAGTATGTTATAAGGGTAGATACATTAGCTAAAGAAATGCTGGAGCATTGGACAGGTCATGCGATGAATCCACCGGGAATACATTTAATCACAGTTGGCAACCCTATTTCTACCCCTTCACCTTTTCCAACTTAAAGAATGGATTTTATTTTTGTAAACCATGGCTGCCATCATGTGGCTATAGCTGATATTACAATTAAAGGCAATCATGCAGCTCAGTGTTTCTCAAACTTTTTTTCCGGGGATCCATTTTTACCAACTGGCCAACCTTCGGGACCCACGCTGGTCGACCTTCGTGACCCACCATTTTTGTTTACCTTTAATGCGACAGGTGAGCCTGCTTGGTCCTCACGGTCTCACTTGCTTTGTCATTCAATGTTACATTTCTGTATGTGTTGTTCATCAGAAGTCCTGGAGCTCACACCAGCACTGCTTTGTCCTGCTGTGGATTCTCCTGAGCCACTCTCTCCAGCAGGTTTAGTTGTGAGATCCTGGCCTGTTTGTGCCTCTGGCCCTCTCTTCCTTATTACAAAATGATCCATTTGAAATTTTTCAGTCCTGTTGCTTGTTTGCTGCTGACAAAATGGACAGTAAGAAGTCTTCCAACACCAGGTTAAAGTCCACAGCAGTGCTCCGAAAGCTAGTGTTTGAAACAAACCTGTTGAACTTTAGCCTGGTGTTGTAAGACTTCTTACTGTGCTCGCCCCAGTCCAACTCCACATCATGACAAAATGGAGGAATCGCAATCACGCCCAGAGCACATGATGTCAGTGTTTGGGGTGCGTGACCTGTTCTCTGCCATTGCTTCAGGCAGGAAGACTGGACTGTATTTTTTTTTTTAAATCTTCTGAGTCAGCGCGCTGATGTCAGGAGTAGGCCGTGTTTCTTGTTGGGCTCCGGGCATGCACACTGATGAGCAGGCACGCATGCGCAGCATCCCGCATTCTGAAAGCCAGTCGCAGCTGTCATTTTTAAAGCCCATCGCAGCCTGTATTTTAAAAGCCAGCTGCTGCGGCCGTTGCGGATTAATTCCCGCGATCGACAACGCTGCGATGGATGGCTCCATGACCCTCCGGACACCTGCCCGTGACCCACCCGGGGTCGCGACCCCAACTTTGAAGATGACTGATGCAGCTGATAACGTATAAGAAATGCACTTTCTGCCATTCAATAAGATCATGACTGATCTGATATCTCCAAAGCACATGATTCCTTTACTGATTAAACTTCCCCAATCGCTCCTCCTCCCAATTCCTCTTTAGGTCCTCTAACGAGTCCCTCTTCCCCACGATTAACTGACTGTATGTATCAGAGACCCGCCCCTATCTCATCCTGGGTCACAATCTTCTCCAGCAACAAAGGGAACAGTACCCATGGAAACGGGGCCTGTTCCTTCCTAACAAAATTCCAAATCTGCAGAAACCGAAACCCATTCACCCGTGGCAACTGAAATTCTCCAACTCTCAACTCTTCAAACCTGCCTTCCACGAATAAATCCCTAAACCTGCCACAGATCAGTGCCCACACCGACATGTCCTCAATCTTAAATGCTGCCTGAACTGATTTCAAACTCTTAACAAGGCTACCATCACCGCTCGTGGAGTACCTAGCCGGTGAGAACGGAAGGGGCGCCATCACTTGTCCCCCTATACGACACCTCCTTCATCCGCCCCACACCGATCCCTCCTTCACGACAAACTTCCGCAACTTCTCGGCATTCACCGTCCAGTAATACAATGCATAATTGGCAGAGCCAAGCACCCCCCTCCGCCAAAAATACCCCTGAATCTGGGGAGCTTTCTCTGCCCCTGTAAAGTCTGAGATCATCCTACTTACCCTCCCCAAAAATGAAAATCGGGAGATTCTGAAAACCAAACAGAAACTTCGGGAGAAGCATCAACTTCGTGGTCTGGATCTGCCCCACCAATTATAATGAGAGAACATCCCACCTCTTGAAATCCTCCTTCAACCCATCCACCAAATTAGCCAATCCAAATGGGGCATTCAGCCGTTGCACTTTCCCCACCTCCACCATCGGGAAATCCAAGCCATCCAAAAACCGCTTCATGCCTGAGTCCTTCGCCCCACCCCCCTCCCACCCCGTCGGGACTTCGACCTGTACAGCCCCCGGTAGAAGGCCTCAAACACCCCGTTCACCTTCCCTGGCTCGGTGACCACCCGGTCTCCACAGTCTTTAAGCTGCCCAATCGCCCTCGTCGCCACCTGCTGCCTTAACTGGTGCGCCAATAGTCTACTATACAACACAACAATCACCAAATACTCCGAACCAACCAGCCCACTAGCAGTGTCTTGTCCATAACAAAAAAGTCAATAGGGGAGTACATCCGATGCACATGCGGAAAGAAAGAAAGTTCCTGCACCCCGGGTGCCAATCCGCCATGGATTGACACCTTCCATCTGCTCCATGAACTCCAGAACTCCTTTGCCACCCCCGACACTTTCAAGGACTTGGGGAATGACCGATCCAACCTAGGGTCAAGAACAGAATTAAAATCCCCCCCAAATTGACCAGTGCATATCCAAATTTGGGACCCTCACTAAGACCTTCTCCATGATGTACCAATTAGAGGCATAGACATTCACAAACATCACAGACGCGCCCTCTAACTTTCCACTCACCATCAAATATCTACCTCCTGAGACCCCCAACTATGTTGCTTGCTGAGAAAGCCACCCTCTTACTAATCAAAACTGCAGGGACCCTCGCCATCATATCCAACCCTGAATGAAACACTTGTCCCACCCACCCTTTCCTCGACCTCGTTTGATCTTTAACCCACAGGTGAGTCCCCTGCATAAAAATCACATCCGCCTTCAGACTTTTAAAATGGGCAAATACCCGAGACCTCCTGATCTGCCCATTCAGTCCCCTCGCATTCTATGAGATCAGTCTATCAGGGGGCTCAAAATCTCCCCCGTACCCCCGATCAGCCATATCCAAATCTGAACGGACTCCCCCCAGGCCCCTGTCTCACCCCGAGATGGCGGCCGCCGCTACCCTCCCCCTCAACCAACTACTCCATAAAGACTCTCCCACAAGGGGAAACAACCCCTCAGCATCTACCCTGGCAAGCCTCCTGACAATCCTATGGGTGCGATCTATCCAAATGTGTTCTAAGTGTAGTAACGAGCAGGAATCGCCATGTGTTTCCTGACCTCTGACCCGGCGAGGACATCACTGGTATCTAACGTTAATTAGGGTACTTTATGATGCCTCACGGGCTTTTCCGCCACAAATCACTGTCCCACCGGCTGATTTGCCGGGACTGCACTCGGCAGCTCAGCTGAATCGCAGTCAGATGCTGAACCTCTGGACCAGCCTATCCAGGAGCTGATGCCGTCGATAAGTTGCGGCCGTGAGATTCAGAGGGGAATGTCAGTGACACTCCAGTATGCCCATAGCCCGTTGGGGGAGGTCCCAAAGGGTAAGGGCGCAGAAGATAGTGCCAACAATGTGTGGCACCGAGGTCAATACTGCTAAGGTGGCGACTGCAGTGGGAAGCCTGGAGCACAATGTCAGCAGCATGGTGGTGTCCAAGGCATGGCTTAGTCAGTGACAGCCATGGCTGAGTGCCTCAACGGCGTGTCCGAGCCACTGGGGGACATGTCCCAGTCTCAGCTGGACCATGCCGGGGTGCTGCAGAGCATGTCCCTTCTCTCTCCATTTCTTTTTCCTCTCTATCTCTTTCGTATTCAAGCTGCTTTAATTCGTTCTCATGTTCCATTTGTTTAATTTGTAACTGAATTTTTGCCATTTCTAATGAGTCAAACTGTATCTTAGGCAACTTTAAATGCTTAGCCACCGCCATAATTACCTAATCATTTCACATTTTGTCAGGTAATGTTTTTTTTTAATTTAGAGTACCCAATTCATTTTTCCAATTAAGGGGCAATTTAGCGTGGCCAATCTACCTACCTGCACATCTTTGGGTTGTGGGGGCGAAACCCATGCAAACACGGGGAGAATGTGCAAACTCCACACGGACAGTGACCCAGAGCCGGGATCGAACCTGGGACCTCAGTGCCGTGAGGCAACAGGGCTAACCCACTGCGCCACCATGCTGCCCTTTGTCAGGTAATGTTAACTGCAATGTTTTTGTCAAATCTAACAGTCTGCTTTTAGTCTCTGTCCGTAAGGTACTGCGTGTGACCATCTCCACCCCCAAAAACTTCAGAGCCTCTGAAAGAGCCATTGTCCACAACACACTCCCCACGTAAACTAAAATACCACACTTGAAAAGCAACCACAATATGCTCACCCCTCACTGTTTTTAAGTTCACTAAGCCAATCCAATAGATAGACTTTTATCGTGGACAAGCCCCCAATTTGTTATGGGCCAGGCTTTAGAGAACTCCAAAGTGTATCATGGAGTTCACCTGACCCACAACTTTTAATAGATTGTGGTATGGGGAGCACACGGCCCACTCTATAGGTGTGGTACAGCAGAAATGGAAAAGTATTTTTTAAAGCAAAACAATGTTTATTCTATGAACTCAAGTTCACCTTTTTAAAACATACAGTGAACACCTTAGCAACCATCAATTCAAAAATAACCCCCAAAGAATACAACACTAAGTAATCCTTAATAACTTCCCAAACAACATTCAGAAGACAAAAGAAACACCTTTTAACAGAAGCACATCAGGTTTACATTCACTACTGAAAACATTTATAATTCCGAATTCACCAAATGATCAAGAGATAGTCTTTTCATGGCAGAGAGATCAACAGTACACCTGCTTTGTCTGGCTTCAGCTCCAACACTGAAAATTAAACTAAACATCACCCTGCAGCAAACAGCCTAAAATAAAAGGAAAAAGCTGACAGACAGCCCAGCTCCACCCACACTCTGACATCACTGATAAATATTTATTTCTTAAAGGTACATTTCTTAAAGACGCATTTCTTAAAGGTACTCTCACATGACAGCTGGCAGAGCCAGATGATGCAGGGGCATTTGGAGCTCAATCCAGCTGCCCCTCTGTCCCGAGGTGACCCCCAGGGTCCTATGGGCATTTATTGGAAGTGCTGTAGGCCAACCTAAAGGGAGACAAAAGCGGTCACCAGCTCTCCTGAGTCCACCCCCACCTGACAATGGCACGTCTCGGGGTCAGCATGCAGAACAAGATGGCAAGGCATGTACCACCACAAAGTTGGAAGGGGACTTCCAGCCCCAGGCCCTCTTGAGGATGCCTGCCACGGGCATCAAAGGCTACAGGACGTGATAACAGCAGGCTGCCTCCACCTCTGATGTGTATCCGGGGACTACGTAGATGTAGTGGTTGAGCACGGAGGGAAGAGCAGATAGAGGATGACTGGAAGGGCACTGGAGGGGGAAGGAGGGGTGGGGGGGGGCGACACCATTGGAGGCTAGGGCCAGTTGGTGTCACTTTCTACTTGTACACCATTAAAACACATTACACCCGAGATGTGAAGCCTCCGTGATGTTGTTCTGCAGTGCGGGCGGCCTGCTCCTACCCCCAGTTGCCCTCTGCCCTCCCCAAGCCCAATTCCCCCGGGCTCCCTGCTACTGGACCTGAAACCCCCCCATCCCCAAACGGGATACCACGGGCAGTTCACGGGTGTGAGCGTGCACTCAGCAGACACACAGGTCTCCGACTATAGATTGAGCAGCAACAGAGTTCAGCTCACAGGGGGTTATCATCATCTTTCTGCCTTGTATATTGGTCCGCTGACAATGCCCACACAGACCCATCTCCCTGCAGTGATGTTACACAGACCCTGCGAGGGTGGAATAGTGCAGGGGTGGGGGGTGCTGCTGGGGCATGGTTGTGAGGGACGACGGGTGAGATGGGGAGAGTGGTGTGATGACAGACGAGGCCATGCCCTATGAGAAGCGGGCGCAGTTGAGGGCCTGCCTGGTCCTCCAATCATGCTGAACCCTGGCAGCTGCCAGCTGTCCTCAATCCTCCTGCTTCTCCTGCGGGCCCTCCCAAGGCACTTCCCCCAACCCTTCCTGTTTCAATGCTTCTTTGTCCTCCTTGTCCTCGGTGGCCGGATGTTCCTTCTCCTCTACCTCCAGCACGTCGCCCTGCTGCCATGCCAGTTTGTGGAGGGCACAGCAGACCACCACAAAGCAGGCAACCCTCCGGGGGGGGTTGTACCTCATTATCTCGGGTCTCTGCATCGGTCTCCTGCCTCCATATTGTCGCCATTAGCCAGGACCTGGGCGGGTACCCCTTATACCCCAAAGAGCCAACCAGCCACCCTGAGGTGTCCCTTGAAGATGCTGCGGATCTCCGACTGCCCCATTGGGCAGGCACACAGATGCGCATGGCATGATTTTGAGGTGGTGGTCGCACACAAGTTGAATGTTCAGGAAGTGGAGTGCAAGCGCCTGGTGCGTGCAAGGCAACAGCATGCCATCTATTACCCCCTGGACCTGGGGCATCTCGGTAATTGTGGAGAATCCTGCTGCCCATGCATCTTGTTGGGCTTGGCCCAGGCAATAGTTTATATAGTCAGCTGCCCGGGCTAACAGGGCATCCATGACCCACTCGAGCCCTGGAATGATCCTGAGGCATAGAAGTTCAGGGCAGCAGTGACTGATGGCGGCCAAGAGCAGGTGTTCTCCTCCTCCATGTGGTGCCAAGTCCGTAAAGACAAAGTCTGTCAAGACACAGGTGTCGCACCATCTCTTTGTTGAGGTGGAATCTCCTGAGGCACAACCTTCTGACATCAGTTCGAAAGACCAGCGATGCCTGTGCACCTTGGGCTGTCGTCAGCCTCCCCCTCTGTTCTGTTCCTGGCCTGATCGGCGGCTGGGTCCTCAGGGTGTAGGGCAGGGCGCTGCATATAGGCCGCCACCTTGGACCTCTGTCGATGCTACTGCCACCACCTTCTCTGGCGTCTGGCCACCTGGCCTGCCAGCAGTACCATTAGGGCAGCTTCCAAGCGGCCTACATCATCCATAATGTTATATCTGTAAGGAATTGGGAGACCTACAATCAGCTATTGGTTCCACCCCAGACCCACGGGTCCCCCAGCCTTCCCCCACCCTCTCATCCACTGCCACCCCACATGGTGCTGTCCAATATGCCCTGCACACGCACTTTAGGCTGCAGCAGGGGCCCCTGGGTAATGGACCCCCGATCATGTACTCCACCCACTGGAAACGTTACCTTGACCAAGCGCTGGTTCCCTCCCTGATCCACACACCCACCCTCTATCGTGGGGAACTCCCCAGTGCTGTGGCCCAGCGCATGGGTGTTGGAATGTTGGCTGCTGCCTCTATTGTTTTGATGCCTCCAGACAAGAGTTCAGGACAAGAGTGTGGGCGTCACAGCCTGATTGGGATGCTGGGCAACAACAACCAGCTGTGTCATGGCAGGTATACTCACTGCAATCCACTTGGGAGCTTTGAAGTGCTCACAGTACTAGAATTGCCAATTCCCCATCAACAGGGTGGCATGCTGGGTCCTGCGGGCGCTGGACTGGACTACCCCCACCACCGCCTCCCCCCACAGCAAAGGCTGACCCCTAAACTGAGGGTGGATCTCACCAATGGGAGCCAGCCGGTTAAATCAGAAACCGATTGGTGCCTGGCCCGGTTCCCGATTTTTGTCTCCCCCGTGATCTAACCGGCCCTCTCGTTTTCATGCCTGGCGCGACGAGCCTGGTAGATCGCACCCTATATGTCTCAATAAGGTGGCCTCTCATTGTTCTGAACTCCAATACGTACAGGCCTAAACCACTAGTGAACCTTCTTCCGACTGCCTCCAATGCCAGTATATCTTTCCTCATATGAGGGAACAAATCTGTTCACAGTATTGTAGGTGTGGTCAAACTAGTGCTTTGTATAGTTTTAGCAAGGCGTCCCTACTTTTATACTCCTTTCTCTGTGTAATAAAGGCCAACATTTATTTACCTTCCCAATTACCTGCTGAACTCGCTTTTTGTGATCAATGGACAGGGACTCCCGAATCCCTCCGTGCTGCAGCCTTTTTCCATTTCAATCCTCGTTTGCAATGGAACGGAAGTTTAACTGGTTGAAAAAGAAGAATCAGAATAGAGAATACGAGACATTGCACTCACACCGACCGGTATCCTTGGCATCAGTGGGACTGAAATCCAGTGACATTTGTTGATTGCTACATCTTATAGGCAATCATTTTCATCAGCCAGAGATGTGTTTTGGTGTCAACCTGAACCTACACAACTCAATTTTCAAGAGCGAATTTGATAACTGAAATTGCTTAGAATTAGAATTCTCTACCTTTGTGTAGAATTCTCTCTCTCAATATTCAGAGGCTGCCAATCATAGCTAGTGCCACAAAATCACCCTGCAGCAAGGTGAGGAGATGAACACCAAAAGCTACTTCAGTCTCTATGGGGATTGAACCTGAGCTAACCAATCCCCTGCATAGAATTCTTCAGCAAAGCCCATTCAGCCCATCATCGTGATTGCGCTGTTTCTGTGAACGAACTACCCAAATAGTCCCACTTCCCTGCTTTATCCCCGATAGCAACTGTTTTCCAATCATCATCAGGCAATGGTGCACGTCATGAAATGTGCTGTAGCTACTGAAAATTATGTAGTGAACAATTAACTCAGTTTGTGGTTATTTTGTAGAGTGTCCTGTGCAATTAGAGGGGTTATATTAAAAATTATACCTTACATTTACCAAGGAACGCAGTGCATTTAGGTTTGGACTCAAGTGTGGATCTTCTGCCATCCCCCGGTGCCTACAGATCAGAAAGAAGAACATAGACAACTGTCTCTGATTCCTAGAACTGTAAACTGGCTAAAATCCCAACTCAGCCGGTAGAGCTATGCATCAGATCTCGTACTTGAGTGGAATTATACTGCTGCCAGCTGAAGCTTAAAGTGAAATAAAGCAGCTTCCCTGAAGCGGGTCAATGTTCTGATGTCGTACCAGGACATTGTTCCCAATTTATACTGTCAATTTGACATGGGTAACAATGATTCAACCAAATGGGAAGAAACCAAATGGCAGAGCCAGGGCACCACCTTGCCCAAAGTGCATGCAGCCGAGGGCCTCCGATTCCCTGGCAGACCCCCACAATTTTCATTCCGCCTGGTCCCCGTTTGTGGGGAGCTGTGCTGAACGGCGCTCACCCGAGTGTCGGCTGGGCCAGAGTGGTGCCTCTGATTTGGTTGGAGAGAAGTGAGGTCTGTTGTGTAGCGAGTCTTGGCATGGAGTGTCCTTGGCTTGCTGGCTCCTATGTATGAGAGTGTACAGCGCTGGGCCTTTTTTTGTATTGTGGGCGGCATCCTGTTGCTCCCCTTTGTACCTCTTTGCTTGGGATGTTCCTTCTTTGTCTTGATGTCTTGAGAGGTTGAGCTGGATTTTGTTTGTGTAGCCGTTTCCTTTTTTTTGTCTTCTGCAGGAGGGTGTGCACCATAGGGCCAGATGCTCATAGCTATGTCCTGGTATCCTGTTATCCTGAGATCCCCATGGGCGGGATTCTCCGGTTGCCAGCGCTGAATTCGCGTTTGGCGATCATCTGGAGAATATCCGATTCCGACTAAACTGGGGCGGTGGCGCTTTTGCAATGCTCCGCCCCCTCCAAAGCGGCACACTCGCAGAATACACCGCGTGCCTTATCGACGGATCTGCACGTTGCCTGAGGCCCATCTCCTGGTGCTCCGCCCCCGACTGGCCAATGTCGCGATGGTGTCGGTCGGGTGTGCTATCATCCGTCAGGAACTCAGCATGGCGGCTGCGGACTCACTCCAGCACCGCCACAGTCAGGGGGGGGGGGGCGAACTGCGGGCAGGAGGGACTTTGTCAGGTGCTGCGGGCACTGTTGGGGGGTGCTCCGGGGTCGCGGGCCGGCCAAAGGGGGCACTATTTCGCAGGCCGGATCTGGGGCCGCGCATGCACACGGCGCGGTCACTGCAGGCTGCCGTCGTGTGCATGCGCGGCCACGGACCGGCAATTCTCAAGGCCATATCGGCAGCTAGAGCTGGGCGCTCTACGCTGCTTGGCTGCTAGCCCCCAGTCAAACGGATGATCGGTGGCCGTTTTGCACCGGATTTGCGGGCGTAAAACACCACCGTTCCCACGCAGGCATGAGAACATTGCCTCACAATTGGGGAATCCAGCCCTCTGTTCTTGGTAGTATATTTTCATCATCATTGTCAGGGCAAGGGAGATCTATGCCAATTGCAGTGGTTATTATCAGAACTGGCTGCAAGAATATTTGCTGATCTTCTCCGTGTGGAAGAATGATCGCTCTGTCCTGTGCTGATCATTGGGGATTTGTTACGTCCTGTGGTTATATGTAAACCACTGATCCCCCGTGCCGCCCCTTTGTTGAAGTATTTATGCTGTGCTGCACCAATCCTAAGGATTTGTGTTCCATTATTTGTAAAAGTGGAGAAACCTGAATAAAAAGGAACTTTAAAAAAAAACCCATTGCATACCAAGGGGTTAGAAACTCTGTAGAAGTTGGATACGTTTTGAGTTCTTTCTTCAGCACATTGTCGGCGATCTTGCACTTGGACTTGTAGCCCAGTCCCCTGGGGGCCATATTTGGAGACTCGAACTTGCGGATCTGCAGATGCGGGTGGGGGCGGATGTTTTAGCCTTCACCTCACTGGTTGTTCGAAGGTCAGCCTCTCCTCCCAGTGCCTCAGCGCGTTTGGGGGACTTGATGATTTCTTGTACTTTGAGGGGTTTAAGAAGAGATGGCGCCTATTTATTCTTTACTTTAAAGAGTTGGTCACTGGCAGCTGTTGGGGGGGGGGGGTGGAATTTGGAAGGGGAGCAGGGGTGTGGAGAGGTTAACTTTCGAGTTTTATTTGTATCAGTTGAAGTACGCGGGGATTGTTTCGTTTTACTTCCTATCTTTCGTTCTCTGATTTATGTATAAAATGTTAAAAACCTAATAAAATATTTTTTTTTAAAGAAACAGGGTGGAGCCCCTTGGGCTGAATGCCTAACAAGGAATGTGTATCGGAAATATGAAAAGTATTGAAATTGTCTTGCGACACATCAGAGTGGAACATGCCAAATGGAAAATGTTATTGTACTTTCTGTAATTGTCAAGCTGAAATTGCTTGCAATGTACTTTTATATATTTTATGAATTAATTATATTGTGGGGAAAAAATTGATAACCCCACCCCAATACCACTTAATATCGATGCTACAGTAGCAATACAGCTGCCCTGAGCAATCCATGGCTGGCACAGGTCAAATCACTCTTGAACTGGGGGAAATAAAGAGATTATTTTCCAGCTGCAATTGTAAATGGATTAAATGGGATTTGAAAGAGAGAGGGATGATGCTCAGTTGCATGAGTGCAGTGTTAGAATTATCTGCCCTTTTTGCTTCTATTTCCACCCTCCGATTCAGATTGAGAAACATGAACATGAAAGATTCATCCTGCTAACTGGGTTATGCTGGAATCGGCTGCGATCATCTTCCAAAGACCTGATGAGCCGCCTTCATTGCTTACGGCTTCCAACCTCACTTCTAGGATGTTGGCCTCAACTTTAAAGTAGTGTAATAGTTTATATAGTGCTTTTCACAACCAGACAATGGTTTCACAGCCAAGGAAGTACTCTCTGCCGTGTTGTTCACCCTGGGGTAACACGCATTGCACACAATGCAATTAACTAATCAAGTATACACCAAACAAAGGCGTTGGTTCAATAAAAGATTTATTGAACTCTAGCAACAGAGCACACAGCTGCCTGCGGGTTGACTCTCTACTACTCTAAGTAAACTAAAGCTAACTATCTAGACCAGGCTAGCTCTGATCCACGTGTTGGAGGTGTTGAATGATTTGTACACCCTGACTATCACTATAGCTATCACCAGTGGAAAGAGACAGAGTGCTGATGCCTCATGTGTTTTATAGGTGTAAGCCCCCCTCTGGTGTCCTGTCTTGTGATTGGTCGCATTCTGTTCTGTACATTGATTGGCTCACCTGGGCGTCTGTCACTGCCTGCTTTTACCTCATGATGTGCATGGGTGCATATTATGACACTCTCCAAGTGCTGATATGTGGGAAATGTGGCAGTCAATATGTACACAGAAAACTCCCACAGACAACAACGTGATAATCACCAGATAATCCGGTTTTGTGACACTGGTTGAGAGACAGGACATCAGTGGGACAAGTCCCTCTGCTCTTCCTCAAGACGGTGCCATGGGATCTTTTACAGCCACCCGAGCGGGGGATGGGATGTCAGTCAAGGCCTCAGCTACAAAGACTGCCCTCTCCGACAATGCAGCACTCCCTCAGCACTGCGCTGGAGTGGGGCTCGAACCCAGGATCTTGTCTCGCACACAAGGAAGTGCCACCAATTGAGCCACAGCTGCTACTTATAAAGAGGCATTGTGAGGGCTTACTGGAAGTGACAATGCAGCATTCTCTCAGAACTGCACTGCAGTGACTATGTGCTCAAGTTTTTAGAACCGGTTGGACCAAACCAAAAAGGTGAAAGTCAAGGTTGACATCACAAGATGATGGGGAAACAATGCAGTTTATTCGATGTACTGTATATACAATGCACGGAATGTGAGACAGAATGGAACGTGAAATGCTGACTCAGACCCAATGGAGTTGGCTTAAATTCTTGGAGAAAGATACTGCTGATGGAGCAGGGGAGGTATTACTTGGCAGAAAAGGTTCAATGCAGGTTAAAATTTTGCAGCGCTACAGTCAGTTAATATTTGAGATTTTTTTTTCAACTTCCTCAATGGTTTTCCAGCTTTTGAAATGGGACTTAAAGGGGATATGATTAAGTGTTTCCTACCTTTTGCTCAGAGCAGGGAGGTTCACAGAGACATAAACACGGAGTTAATTCAGATTTATTTTGTCTCCTTCATCCAGTTCTTTCTCTGCTTTAGTCCAACAGCCTTGCTTTCTCAGTGAATAGCATATTGTCCGACTGGAACCATCAATCTAAGACCAGCAGCCGCAGTATAAATGTGATTCTATACTTCTTGGCAATGTTACAATCATCTCAGCACCATATTTTGTTAAATAGAGCACTTGACCATCTCTTTCCATACTTAACATTCATTCCTATTGAAATATTAATCCAGTCTCCAAAAGTAGCTATTGGTATAGCATGAGACATAACAACAGCAGAAGAGTGGATTGCTCTGAGAGACCTGACTATTTGGTCTTTCACAGAGCAGTTGCAGCTTGGTTATACATAGACAGGCAGCGTCCACTTTCCACAGAATGCTGAAAGATGAGGGTCTGCCAAGATGCACCTGCAGAATAAGTCATGCGGAATACTACTGCTCCAATGGGGTACCTTTGTCCCAGCAGCCTACCACACAGTCACCAATCTTCCGCTGCTTTCTTGCACTTTCAAGTGCCATAAAAGCTAGCCCGGATAGGAGCCAAGCGGCAGAGTAGTACCGACTGGGACTGTGACTGCTACTTGTAAATACTTTCCTTTTGGAAATAAACCATTTTTTGACTCTCCTTTCCGGACACCTCCATGACTTTTACATCTCTTTTACATTTCACGAGCAAAGAATATTGGCCTGGTATGCTAACTGCTGAATCAATTGGTACAAACCTCAAAGTGGAAAAAGGCACAAGTGCTTTTAAGATAGACCTTATAAGGGCAGCACGGTGGCGCAGTGAGTAGCACTGCTGCCTCACAGCCCCGAGGTCCCAGGTTCAATCCCGGCTCTGGGTCACTGTCCGTGTGGAGTTTGCACATTCTCCCCGTGTTTGCGTGGGTTTCGCCCCCATAACCCAAAGATGTGCAGGGTAGGTGGATTGAACATGCCAAATTGCCCCTTAATTGAAAAAATGAATTGGATACTCTAAATTTTAAAAAAAAGATAGACCTTATAAAGTTTCTTATAAAATATTTACTTTTGCAGTTATTAATTTATTCACAGCTGTATTGGAAATATAACAAAACACCCTAAAGCTACGAGAGGCACATTGATCCCTCGTACAAATATATTAAGTTATGACTTCATCTCAAGTTAGTTATTTTACTGCATCCCTTTATGCAAAAAGGAAGATCAAAAATGAGCAAAAAGATAGTGGCCGCGATTCTCCGCTCCCGGGAAAAATCGGGAGGGCCGTCATGAACTCGGCCCAGTTTTACGACGACCTTGGAGGCCGCTCCTCGCCCCCTATTCTCCCCTCCCGGCGCGGCTAGGTGCGGCGCTCCGTAACTCCCGGCCGCGGGCGGCACGCCGAGAGTGACGCGACGGCGCCGCCTAGGTGACGTCAGCTGCGCATGCGCAGGTTGGCCGGCTCCAACCCGACATGCGCGGCTGACGTCACGACGGCTGACAGCTCGAACCCATGCATGCGCGGTGGCCGTCTTTCCCCTCAGCCGCCCCGCAAGGCGTGGCGGCTTGATCTTGCGGGACGGCGGAGGGGAAATAGTGCGTCCGATTGAGACGCCGGCCCGACGATCGGTGGACACCGATCACGGGCCTGTCCCCTCCCGAGCACAGTCGTGGTGCTCATTCCCCACCAGGCCCCCTACAAGCCCGAAACGGGCATCTCACGGAGTTTTCACGACGGCAGCAACCAGGTGTGGTTGCCGCCATCGTGAACCGGTCGCGAATGGCAGGCCGCTCGGCCCATCCGGTTGGAGAATCGCCGGTCGCCGTGAAAAACGGCGAGTGGCGATTCTTTCGAGCGGGGGGGGGGGGGGGGGGGGGGAGAATCTTGGGGGGCGCCAGGGGGTCATGAAATTAGTCAGGGGGCCCTCCCACAATTTTCCCATGTGGCATGGGGAGCAGAGAATCGCGCCCGGTATTTCTACTGTTATAACTTCCCACAAGACTCTTAGGGGCTGGTTAGCTCACTGGGCTAAATCACTGGCTTTTAAAGCAGGCCAGCAGCACAGTTCAATTCCCGTACCAGCCTCCCCGGACAGGCGCCGGAATGTGGCGACTAGGGGCTTTTCACAGTAACTTCATTGAAGCCTACTCGTGACAATAAGCGATTTTCATTTCATTTCAAGACCCCCTGGGGTGACCCGATTAATCTCCCCATGAGGTACAAGCTCCCCAAACAGAGGGCCAACAGGCTAGTTTGTTAATATGTTCATGGCTGACTGGGCAGCATGTATTACCCATCCTCAATTGCTCTTGCAGGGGGCAGTTAAGAGTCAACCCCATTGCTGTGGATATGGAGTCACATGTAGGCCAGAACAGGTAAGGTTGGCAGATTTCCTTCCCCAAAGGAAATTTGTGAGCCAGATGTGTTTTTTTAACAAACGACAAAGGTTTTCATGGTCATCGTTAGACTTTTAATTCCAGATTTTTATCGAATTCAAATTTCACCATCTGCAGTGGCAGGATTTGAATCTGGGTCCCCAGAGCATTATCCTAGATTTCTGCTTTACTCGTCCAGTGGCAATACCACTATGCCACTGTCTCCCCCAAGTAAAATATTATGTTTGTTAAAAAGATTAGAGAAGTTCAAGCTCCAGGAAGGGAAGGAAAGAACTTGATTTTATATAGTACCTTTCACAACATCAGGACATCCCAAAGTGTGTTACAGTGTGTTCAATTACTCTGGGTCTCTGCATTACTAATCCAGTGACAGTACCATTACGCCACCACCTCCCCACGCTCAATACCATAAAAGCCGGTCCAGGTAGGAACCGAGCCGTAGAGTAGATCCGACTGGGACTGTTATTGGAAATACTTTTCTTTTGGAAATAAACCATTTTTTGAATCTCCTTTCCTGAATCTTCCATGACTACTAAATTGGCGATGAGGACAAAGCGGAACTTCAGTCGGTGGAGTTAATCATTTGCAACACGACCACTTCTCCACCTGAAGGAATAAGGTTAGCACTGTTTTGAAATTGCCACTCTTTGGCAACTCAAAGCATTTGATGTGGGTGTACGTGCTATTTTTTTTCAAGGCGAACTCTATCGTCAGACAGTGATTCTTCTGACCGTCCGTGGGGCCCCCACTTTCAGCGTCATAAAGAGCCTAACATAACCCGCGGACCCGGACTCCCAATACGTTCAAAGTGTTTGTGGCACTTGTGGCAAACCACTACGACCCCAAGCCGTCGGTTATTGTATCGGGGTATCGATTTAATACAGCTGAGAGGACCCCAGGGGAGTTGGTTACCGGGTTTTTGGTACGATTGTGCAATCCAGCGGAGTTTTGGAAGTGTTGGCCATCACTATCCGGGAGGCTACGGGACCGCCTTGTGTGTGGAGTGAATAATGTGGCGACCCAGCGGAAATTGCTGGCCAAGCTGTTGCTGGACCTAAAAAGGATCTCCCTTTCATGGGAGGAGTGCAGAGAAGGGAGTCCAGGAATTCCAGGGCATGTTAGGGATGGAGGTCAACAACATAGGACATCCCCCCCCCCCCCATTCTGGTCCCCCATTCCGGTGAACAACTTAGGACTGTGACCCCCAGAACCCCACCTGGCCCGAACACAATTGGAGCCAGGTCCGTCAGCCAAGGGCTGCTACAGCCCTATGGGACACCTGTTGAAGGAAAATGACCCAAGGCGGTGCAGCTCTTGCGGTTAGCACAACACAGGGATAGAAGACCTAAACGCGAAGTTGACTAGTGGCCATTCCTTTTCCAGGCTGGACATGGTCCAGGCCTATCTCCAGCTGGAGCTTGATGTCAATTCCAGGCATTGCATAACCATTAATACCCACAGGGGCCTCTATGAGTACACAATGTTGCCGTTTGGAGTATTGTCAGCTTGTGCTATATTTTAGCGCATTATGGAGACATCCTGAGAGGGCTACTACATGTGGCAGTCTACCTGGACAACGTCCTGGTCACCAGAGCTATGGAATGGGAGCACCTGAGCAAACTGGAGGAAGTACTCTGCTGGTTTTATAAAACAGGTGTCCGTCTCAAGAGGAGACAGTGCGTTTTCTACGCCATGGAAGTTACATATTTGGGTTATCATGTGGATCGGAATGGATCACCCAGTTGACGAGAAGGTGCGGATGATAAAGCAAGCCCCCACACCGGAAAACACAACAGAGTTGCGGTCGCTATTCGATCTAATAAACTACCACGGGAAATTTATTCCTGGCCTAGCGTCATGTGAAAGTACCTTTAGGAAACGTGTGTTTATAAAATAGCTGTAGTGGATGTACCTTTAAGAAATGGGTGTTTATCAGTGATGTCAGAGTGTGGGTGGAACTGGGCTGTCAGTCTGCTTTTACTTTCACTTTGGGCTCGCAGCTACAGGGTGTGTTTTAGTTTCGTTTTGAGAGTTGGATAGTTGCAGGAAAAGCAAGCAACTGAATGAGGATCTCTGTGCAATCTAAAGACTGTCTCCAGATCATTTGGGTGATTTCAAAAGTGATGACTACTCTCAGTAGAGAATTTGAATCTGATCTCTGTGTTAAAAAGGGTCTTTTGTCTTATGGATGTTGCAAGGAAAGATTAAGGGTAACTTATAGAGTATTGTATCTGTGGGGATGATTGGTGTTGATAGTTGTTAAGATGTTTACTGTGGTAATTATAAAGTGTTAACTGGTTTCATAAATAAACATTATTTTTGTTGAAAAATATTTTTAGTTCTCTGTTGCATCACACCTGTAAAGTGGGCCCTTGTGCTGCCCATAACCACAATCTATTTAAAGTTATGGGTCAGGTGAACTCCATGATTCACTTTGGGGTTCTCTAAACCATGGCCCGTAATACCTAACGACCATCCTCACCCCACTACACACATTGCTGAAGAATGACAAAGAATCAACGTGGAGATGGCCTGAGGAGGAGGCAGAAGCAACAGCCAACCCGTTGGGGGTTATTGATGTATTACGACCCCCTCCAAGCCCCTGTTTGTGACATGTGACTTCTCACCTTATGGAATTGGAACAATGTTGTCCCACCGCATGGCTGACATATGGGAAAGGCTGATAGCATTTGCGCACAGGACATTAGCTGCTGTGGAGCTCAATTACGCCCACATTGAAAAATAAGGTTTTGCTGTCGTATTTGCAGTGAAGAAATTTCATCAATATGTGTCTGGACGTCAATTCACTATTGTGATGGACTGCAAACCATTGCTAGACCAAGAAGACAAGGTGACCCCGCCAATAGCATCTGCCTGATTCAGTGATAGGCTGTGTTGCTCACGGCCCACGAGTACGCCTTCGACAATCGCTTGGGTTTGCAGATTGCAAACAAGGATGCACAGAGCAGGCTCCCGCTGCCAACATGCCCTCCATCTCCAATGAGGGCCGACAAAGTTGTTTCGACAGTAAACATCGTGGACACCTTACCAGTCACCACTGCCCAGATATGCGACTGGACGCAAAAGAACCCAGTACTGGCTAAAGTACACCAAATCAACTTGTAATGGGGCCAGAAAGGGAAACTGCCCAAGGATGTACAGACGTTTGAGGCCAAGGTGCAGGGGCTCAGTGTGGAACTTGGCATCCTCCTGTGGGGACCCCAGACGCCAGGATGTGAGAGGTGGTCAACTCAGACTCTGAGATGGTGACACGGGCATCCGAGGCCTCTGACGGCAACTTTGCCATTGATTATGTACCGGTGGTACCCCCTAGACGGTCATCGCGGAAACAATGTTCCTCGACACACAATACACCACCAGACTCACTGGAATTGCAACCACGGGAAAAGAGGAGCAAATGTCCTCCTCCTCGCACTTCTTCAGAAGGGCTTACAGACTTCAGCGGGAGGGACGTTAAAACACCCACAAGACCCATAGGTACATCCCGATTAGTCTCCCTGTGAGCCTTGTGGAGCACGAGCTGCCCGCTGAGGGCAGAGGCCAGTCAGTGGTATAGTTAACTCAGTATCTTTAAGGCCGGCCAGGAAGCAGCCGGGCTGCAGAGTAGTCCTGACCAGGACTGTTACTTGTAAAAATTTTCTTCTCCTTTCCGGACTCCTCCATGATTACTAAATCGACACAAGCTGTGAATGCCTGGAATTCCAGCCTTCCTGAGCAGTTATATATTTTACAAAAAGGTTCCCAGCTGACCTACTGATGCTGAGACAGACACTATTTTAAAGTTAGGATTGGTATTTGCAGTCGAATACAAGATAAAAGATGTGTATTTATATCGCACTTTGCGTGACCACCAGATGTCTCAAAGCACTTTATGGCCAATGAGGTATTTTGAATGTAGCCACTGTTGTGACATAGGAAACCCCACAATCAATTCCCGCAAACAGCAACGTGATAATGACCAGATAATCAGCTGTTAATTAAGGGATGAATATTGACCAGCGTACCAGGGAGAATTCCCCTGCGCTTCATTGAAATGGTGCCATTGGATCTTTCACTTTAACGTTCCATGCGAAAGCTGGAAATGTAGCACTCCCTCAGTGCGGCACTGGAGTTTGAGCCTTAATCTTTAGACTCAAACCCTGGAGTAGGAACGCACACCCCGAACCTTGTGACTCAACAGTTTGCTGCCAGCGAAGTCGCAGCTGACAAGATATTAATTTTAAAATGTCACTCTTAATTGCATCTTATACTTTAACCAACTGTTCTCTTCTGTTACATATTTCTATCTTCCTTCAATTACATCTCACTACTTTTTAAAGCACCCTGTTTCATTGGCTTTTGTTAAAATAACTATAAACGTATTTTAGTTGCTTTCTTCAGTCTCCTGGATCCCATTTGGTATTATTGAAGTGGGAACCATTTATGAAGTAGGCATTTTGATTGGAGAACGGCTAAGCAGACACCTTGGGCTGTATTATCCGGTTCCCCAACACCATGCCGCTCGGCGGTGGGCTGCTCATTGGTAGATTTCACATTGAAACCACCTCACACCGCCGGGGGAACCCGCTGATGGGATGCGCTGCTGGTGGTAAAATTGAATCGCAATGGTTGGAGCATTCCGCCCCTTCAATGGACATTTTCCAGTCAGTCAATGCCTGGAGATGCAGGGATTGATCCAATGTGGCCACCTAAATCCTGAATATCACTTTTGCATATTAAACAAGGGACCGTGCTATCTCTGGATGAATTACCTCAAAGGAAAGTGAGACCATTAACCGGACAGCCTTCACAGATGATTTAGCGTGAAGGGCGAGATTTTCTGGCCCAAATGCAGGTGGGATCTTCCAGTCCCGCCGAAAACTGGCCCCTGCAGTGAGTTCCTTGGAAATGCAGCCGGCAAGCAACGCAAATGGCCATTGACTTCGACAGGACCGGAAGATCCTGCCAGCCTCTATTATGAGTTGCTTTTGCCACTCAAAACCATACCATGGTGGTGGGTCAGCTTTAAGATATACTTTCTGTTGTATAAATCAAAATTATTCTACGAAATTTTATTATGAATCATGATAACTTTGCACAATCTACAGATGCGACTTGCCATGGCTTCTTGAGCAGCACCTAGCAAATGCTTGACCTCCAATCTCTAGGAGGATAAAAGGTGCCTGAGCATGGGTACATTTCCCCCTAACTTCCCCTCAAAGCCACAAAGCAAGCCTAACACGGACATATTTTGCTGCTTCTTCCTGTTGCTGGTTTTAATGGGGGGCAGGGAGGTGGAGAAACAGAGGGGTTTAGTGATGACATTCCAAAGTGTGGAGTCTAAGCAGCTGAAGTGCAGCCATCAATGAAGGGATGCGCTAAAGACTGCAATCAGAGGAACAGGGAGCTGTAGCAATGGAGGAAGTTACAAAGATAGGAAGGAACAAGGCCACACATGGAGTGTAACATTGGGCTACAAATGCTAAATTTGAGACACTGATGTAGTGGGAACCATTATAGATCAATCAGAGCAGGGTGATAGGTTAATGGGATCAGATATGGTTAGCTTGGTGACAGCAGAATTAAAGCATACAAGATGGTGGAGGTTGAGATGCAAACAGAGCACCGGTTGAGTCCAGGAGGTGACAAACGGCATTGGTCAAGATTTCAGTGACAGACAGGACATAATACAGAAGTGGAAGTTGTTATGACCACAACAGATGTTATTTGCTGAGCAAGCTAATTCTCAGAGGGAAACCTGTCTAACTGATCATAACCTTTTTTTTTTTGCACTCTTAAAATGAGGAAATAACTACTGATCCTGGAAGCACAGAATTCCAGTGCCACTTGCGGGATTTTGGAAATTAAAAGATTTATTAACAAGATGAAAAGAAACTTAATCACACAAGATTAAAGTTACACAATTAAAACATCTATCTGCACACATCTAGACTTTTACAAATTACAAAATGCAATAATGTAATGAAAATAAAGGATGTGTTTGAACCCCAAATTTAGCATTGAAGGGAAGCAGGTTCCACTTTGTTACCGACCTAAAGTTTGAATATATAAAAACTCAGTTAAATTGGAAACTTAATTCCTCAGTTTATAGGTTATTGTTGGTGTGTTTAACATCATGGCAACAAATCACATTGCCCACTCTGCAGGTCAGATTCCAAACCAAAATGTCCTTAAATCTGCGGCATTGGTTGTATTATTGAACCAATGACCGGAATATAGGATTGTGTATGGAGCTGAGAACCAGTTACAGAATACTAGACAGAGGTTTGGTTCAGGTTTCACAGTGCATCCCATCCCCAAATCTACACAATTTGTGCCATCTTGTTATATGTCAAGATCTGACGAACAAAATGAGCAAGAGCTTATGGAGTGTTAAATTAATGCAAAGTCTTTTTTTTATAAATGTTTTTTATTGGGTTTTTGAACAAGGTATATTTACCGTTATGTACACAGGATAAGAAACATATATAGAAGAGAAAGGCACACCCAAACATACCAAAGAAAATAAAATAGTACATAGTAAAAAAGAAACAATAAAAAATAAAATAGTATAACTGGTAGGGTATTGTGCACCAGCTCAACAGCAGCAGCTCTGTACACCTGGCAAAATTATTTACAACACATACTTAGGTGACTGTTTGCAGGGGGGGGGGATTGGGGAGGCAAATATACATTCGGGTGCTGGATAGATAATTACAGTGGGCGATACTCGGCTGTGTTTCGTGTTGTTGTCGCTTGCTTCTCCCGGATGGATCTCGCTGCCGTCTCGCTCTCGCCTCCGCTTCTGCCGTTCCTTCCGCATTCCGTCTTTATTCTCCTTGTTCCCTGCTCCTGGAGATGCCATGCTCGTTTTTGGATCCCATGCCTTCCTTCCGGCTCTCATTTCCCTGCATCCCCCCTACCTCCCTGGTTCTCCTCTCTTGTTCCCTATCTCTTCCCTCTCCACCCCCCCCCACCCCCCCTGTGGTTCACCTTTCTTTCCTCAGGTTTAGCTGTCTACCCCCCACCCCCCCCCCCCCTCCCACCCCCCCACCCCCGTGGTTCACCTGTCTTTCCTCAGGTTTAGCTGTCTCCACCCCCCTCCCGGTCTATCTTTCCCTTTCATGATTTGGCTACTTTCCCCTGATTCTTGGCTACTATCCCCTGATTCTTGGCTACCCGGCTATTCTTCCCCTTGTTCGTTGGCCACAAACAGGTCCCGGAACAGTCGCGTGAATGGCTCCCACGTTCTGTGGAAGCCGTCGTCTGACCCTCTGATGGCGAATTTGATTTTCTCCATTTGGAGAGATTCCGAGAGGTCGGACAGCCAGTCTGCAGCTTTGGGTGGTGCTGTTGACCACCAGCCAAACAGGATTCTACGGTGGGCGATCAGGGAGGCAAAGGCAAGGGTATCCGCCCTCCTCCCCAGGAATAGAGTTTGCAAAGTCTAATGTTGGAGGATAGTATTCCCTTTAATTAAGGCAAAGGGAGTCAGACAAGTAACATAAAGAAGATATTTGTTTATAATATGTACTACTGTATTTACATTGGGGTCCTGTTAGACTTCACCGGGTCCACTCTCCCTGTCGGTCAGTTCCTATCTGACCTTATATACAGATGGTAATAGCCCCGTCGTTCACGGGGGAGCTCATACTCCTCGAACCACACGGAAGGTAATAAAGCCAGCCCCATGTGCTCCGTCCAAGTAATTACATTCCCAATGATAAAGAATTTTACGCAACCCTCCCACCAGCGGGTTCTGAGGCAGGAGGCAAAGCATAAAATTGCATGGACGGGAATTTTTCTGGATCCCGCTGCCTAACCTGGTTGCTATTTTATGCCGGGGCAGGCAGGCCCTGGGATGGGAAGCTCACTCTTGCCTTAATTAAGGTCGATAAGTGGTCAATTATGGTCCTTTCCCACCCAGCTTCCAATGTTTAGACTGTCAGGGGTAGGGGTGGGGAAACTCTAAATTGAGCAATGTTCAGTCTCGGGTGGGAAGGGGTTAGGAGGCCTCCATTGGAAACCCCCTTCTGACTGGGGGTGCCCTCCCCTTAAGGCTGATAATCCCCGTCCCCCCCTTGCGATCTATCCACCGAGACCACAATCTCCCCTCTCGCGAAGGCCCTCCTGGTCTCCCCTACTCCCCCTACCCCTGCCATTTACCTTCCCTCTGGTTTCTGGCACCAGAGCACGGTTCTTGGAATAACTGGAGAGCTGCTGGCCAATCAGATTGACCAACAGCTCTCCAAGGCAGGACTTCCTCCCAGGGATGGGTGGAAGTCCTGCTTTCGGCAGCCAATTCTCAGTAGAACACAAAATGGCATCAGGCTGCTGGAATGTACTCCCCACTAACTCTTCGGATGGTGGGGACCGAGCCCACGACATCCTGAAAATTCTGGCCAGCATATTGGAAATCAACATTGAAGAAAGCTTACAAATGCCATTATTTATTTTTAAACCAAAAAGTGAAGGGATTGCAGATGTACATTTGAAATTAGGACTTGACAAGAATAAACATGAAGCCAATAGCCCTGAACTTACCCCGTCAATTAATATTCCTGTAATCTTGCACTAATTCAGAAAGTGCACAAGTGTAAACACTGCAATAATATCAACATCTGAAAGAGAGGATAAATTGTGTTATTTCAGATGTATACTCTTCATCAATTAAGACGTGTAATTCAGCTTCAAACTGACAACATCTTGTGTTGATCTGTCCTCTTATTCAGAAGTTCACAAGACAAAAACATTTTGGTTACATCATCTGCCTCTTTGCACTGAGTAGACTTCTTGTGCGATGACCCTTTTTGCAATATTAGCAGCATGGTATTATCTGTAAGAGTCAGCTCGCCTTTCAGGTTGAAAATCTCTTTTGTGCACACTCATTTTCTGCATAGTCTACAATAGTTAGTGATCAGTTCAGCTATGGCTGAATAAAACGCAATACATCCGTCCACTCCACTAATCCAGTGCAAATGGTTCCTCTGGTTCATGTCTCTCCAAAATTCCAAGTAATTTCTCTGTCCCAACTGAGTGCTTTCATATACTTCAAAACGTGTGGATCAAAGGAGCAAATGTCACAATTTACCATATCAGCATCTCAGAATGTTGTTGAACATGAGGAAAACAAATACCAGCATCAATGCAAAGCTCCTTCTGCAGAAAGAACAACTGTCTCTGGTGAATTCTCGTTTGTTGCTATTACTCAGACTTAATAAGATTTTGAGGGATTATTAGACACTTCACAGAAGGCAAAATCCACTTCAGCTTTTGTAAGTCGCACAAAATTGCTCAGCTTTGCAATCGGAATCAGCAGGGTTGGGTTTAGATCTGCAAGCTATCATTCCACTTGCTTCAAATACAAGAACAAAATCTCGGAATTTTGTTTATTTTGTGTCCAAATAGAGGTTCATGCGAAACAAAGATTTATGATGCTGAATGAACTGCTGAAGCTGCCACTTTCTCATTATTAAGTAGCTTTCTTTCTTGCCACTATTCAAGCTGAAATCTTATTCAGAAGAATGCCATCCAAAACCTTTATTGCATCTTCTTAAACTGCAGACAGCTGCTCCTTTCAATGAATGAACATCAGTTATGCTGCAGGCAGTGATCATAGGCAGTCGCCAATATACTGCTGTCTGAATCTGGAAGTTTCAGGATCCTGTGCAGCTATCGACACAGTAGCACTGAAGATTTGTACATGGATACTGTTCACACATTTGCATGCTTCTGAGTGACAGCTGCATTTTATTACGGTGGGTGCTAGGAGTTTCAGCTCTCCATTTGAGCCATAAATAACAAGACTTGTCCCTCTGCCCACATCGAATTAAGTTATCACAGTTTAGACTGCAGTTGAGGGGGGGAAAGGGAGTCTAAATTGCATTCAGTGCCCTGGGCTAGAGGGGAAAATTAGCCATCCATTTGAACACATTTGTAAGGACAGGAGTGAATTTGACCTCGATATTCATTGCCCAGAGTCACACATGATGACAAGTCAGTTGAGCAAGGTGCCAAAATATATAATCATCCTAAAAGGAAGTCAACACCATCAGGCGAAAACTATGAGAAAAAAGGAGGAAAGAAATTCCATGCCGGTCAAATTGATCATTTGAGAATTTTTTATTCTTGCGAAATATATCCAAATCCAAATAATGCGAAAGCATCTTCAGGTAATAATGTCACGACATTTAGGGCATTTTTCAGTCAGATCGTTGACCCGATTCCTGAATGATATCATTGATTTTGTGCTAATGTGTATATTGAACTATTTCATCTCAATGTGATGTGATAGTGTAACTGGCCCACAGCACACTAATTTGAGGTATGAACAATAGCAAGGCTAATCTTCAGCTTTTTAGAAACTTTTCTAAATTCTACTGTGATGAAATCTAATTCTTTATATGGTTATTGTTACTTAAAGGGATTTAAATTCCAGGAGACCGATGCAAAGAAGCGCCTGACAAGATTTCACAATTTAAGACTTTTACTGTAACAAACCAACTAAAATTGAAATATGTTGAACATTACTTAGTAGGCAAGTAATACACTAAATTACAGAAAAGATGCTCCCTGTTAACACAACTGAAAAACCCATGTCACATTTATACATTTCAAAGCACTCCCAGCAAAAATTTAATCTTGTATTTACAATCCCAAGATCCTCCTGGTTTTAACTGGTTCCCTTCTCTGTGCCTAACCAGAGTGAATCCTCCAATGTCCTTTTAAAAAAAAAGTATTTTTCACTCAATTTTCTGGGCAAAATTGAATGGACTTCCAGCAGCAAGGTACACTCTCGTGTTTCCTTGGTCTTTAACTCTCCACGAGCCTAATTTCTCCAAATAGGAAACCCACCCTCACCAGCACGCTGCTTGTTTATTTTTATTCATTCAAGGGATGCCCTTGAACTGCTGCAGTCCATGTGGTGTAGAAACACCCACAGTGTCATTAAGGAAGGAGTTCCTGTAATTTGACCCAGCGGCAGTGAAGGAACGCCGATATATTTCCAATTCAGGATGGTGAGTGGCTTGGAAGGGAATCTCCAGGTGGTGGTTTTCCCATGTTTCTTGCCCCACCCCTGTCCTTCTAGATAGTAGTGGCCATGGATTTGGAAGGTGCTGTCAACGGAGCCTTGGTGAGTTCTGACAGTGCATCTTGTAGATGGTACACACTGCTGATACTGTGCGTCAATGGTGGAGAGAGTGAATATTTGTCGATGGAGTGCCATACAATTAGGCTGCTTTGAAGATTGAAGGGAGGCCCAGATTGTTTTTCTGGGAAGGAGATACAAAGCGTTCACACTTGTAGACAATAGTAGAAGCATCTGTGCCGATAGCGGATAAACTTTTAGTTTCCAAAGTCCCAGAGAGGTGTTGTGAATGTCAAGTTGTAAACTGTGGTACTTTAAACTGACAATTTAATTCCAAGGTAAATAGAGTTTGTGTCTTAACATGTGTCTAATCAACATTTCTGTCTGAATACAAGGCCCAAGTGATTCACATTGTCATGAAGAAAAAATGAAAATCACTTATTGTCACGGGTAGGCTTCAAATGAAGTTACTGTGAAAAGTCCCTAGTCACCACATTCCGGCACCCGTTCGGGGAGGCTGTTACAGGAATCGAACCGTGCTGCTGGCTTGCCTTGGTCTGCTTTCAAAGCCAGCAATTTAGCCCAGTGAGCTAAACAGCTTTGAGTGGGGAGGATGCATTGTAGGATCAGATTACAAGGTTCTTCTATGACATATCCCTGAATTTGACAGACAGGGCCATCTTCTAGGGTCTGAGCAAGAAATGGGGTGGGGGGGGGGGGGGGGGGGGGGGAAGCAAGTCCCTATCATACACTGTGCAGAAATGTCGAAGGGGGCTCATGCTCCAATTGAAAATAACTAATTTGTTAGGGGGGGAAGGAGGTTGGAAGATTCACCTTGCTTGTGCTATAGTTCAGGAGTTAAAAGTTGCCAGGTTGGAAAAGGAAAAGAACTGAAGTAAACCCTTGAGAGCTAAGAATCACTTTGGACAAGTTCCAGAAAAAATATGTCTACTTAAGGGATAGTGTAAAATATAATCATAGATTGTGAGATTTTTGCTTCTTTTAAATGTTAGAAGGGGAAAATTCTCTTCTGTAGTTTAAAGTGTATGATGTCCATGAAATAATGTTTGGCCAATGTTGCTTTTCGTTGTTTGTTACTGTTAAAGCTGTAAAACTTGAAATCTGGTTGTTGAATTTGGTCACTGGGAATTCATAGTTATTGGTCTCTATGGAGGTCATCACCATGTTAAAACTTGCACTTTACTTTCGATAAATTTTGACCTGGGCTGCCATCCCCATGAAAACAATGTTACCTGGGCTTGTAACCAGGCAGATTTTGTCGGGAGTCACACATTGTATCTTGAATGAAAGGAGACAATTTAAAACATAACCATCATATAAAATCTGATAATCATAACAGTATTCAAATCCTTAAACCTTTACAAAGATTTCTGATTATACCCAGTAACTGACTGTAAATTCTATGTCCAGTGACTAAAAGCATTTAAATTCCAGTTACATTTACTGTTTGAAGACAAGATGATATTATACTTACACTAAAAGAGGAAGTAAAAACTGGGTGTCTGATTTCTGTTTAAAGGAGAGTATAACTCCCACCTCCAAGAAGTTTACTCTACTTTCCTCTGATATCAGATTGGACCCTGACTCTGAATTCAACCGTGCATTTATACCATAAGGTATCAGTGAAACAACTTCACACTGATACACTTAATCTCAAGTTAATACATTCTTACACAAGATTTATCATCCTTTTTCTTCTAAGTGTGTCTGAAAGTAAATGGGACACAATGGGCTTTTTCCATGCTGTAAAAACTCTATATACGTCTTTCAATTTGTCTGCAGCCTTATCGCACAGTTGAAGCAGACCACAACAGCTGGACAGCCAGAAAATACTCATTGCAAACTCAACTGGTCTTCACATGCGGAAGATAAATAAACTCTCCCAGAGATTCTATAACATTTGAGAATCCCTTCCCTCCATTACTTTAGAAAAAAGTGCTGAAATTTATTAAGTTGTTGAACTGAAATTAGAAACAAAATTGTCTGAAATGTTTTCACATCTGAAACCAAAGATTTCGATAATGTTTCCTAATTGATCAGCAGTCGTTCATGAGTAACATCAGCAGGGAACAGAACACAACCATCTGTCTACATACACATCAAAACCATACAGAAATAAACCATTTTCCATTCCTAAAAGACATTTAGTTTCAAGGGGCAAATAATAGTTTGTACATTCATGACCTGACTGTTTTGGAGTGTAATAGAGGGAGTTATAAAGCCAACCACTGTGGTCAATAATTGAATACTGTAAGACACCACAGAAAAAAGAATTGTGATTTATTTGTCAGTGAGTAACAATGTAAATTACTGTTTGGGATTGGATGTGAAAGATTGGCTTATTTTCTGTGTAGCTGACTTATTCTTGTCAATTACACCAGTTCTTGCATCTATAGTAGGTACATTTTCTTCTGTCGAATTCAGTTTTGATCGTTTGTACCTAATCATTCTTTTGTCCGAGCTAAAATGGAAATTACATGTGATCAGATAAGTTAAACCCTCAATCTGCTCGAAGTAAAGAAAGTTCACCCATATCTGACCGCTGTGTAGAATTTCTTGATATTACAATAACCATAATTCTGGAGGAAAAAACAGTAAAATAAAAATTAAAAGAAAAGCAGCATTTATGAAGAAGAGGGTAGGGTTAACATTACTGATCAACATCCCAACTGGTGGGCAGCACGATGGCACAGTGGTTAGCACTCCTGCCTCACGGCGACGAGGTCCCAGGTTCGATCACGACACTGGGTCACTGTCCTACAGAGTTTGCACATTATCCCCGTGTTTGTGTAGGTTTTGCCCCCACAACCCAAAAGATGTGCAGGGTAGGTGGATTGGCCATGCTAAATTTCCACTTAATTGGAAAAAATTAATTGGGTACTCTAAATTTGTTTTTAAAAAAAACATCCCAACTGGTTTTGATGAAAAGGGCTTTGATCAGAGATGTCAAACATTTCTCAATCTCTCCCACAGGGGCTGATTAACTGACTGAGTGTCTCCATCATTTCCTGATTTTATTTTAAATAGCATGTCTCGTCTTGGGAAAGTTGAACAATTCAAGTTTAAAAATACCACGATTTTGTACATACATTTCAAAGTATCAATTATATTGTTTGCTGTCAGTCAACTTTCCTCGAATGAAAGATCTAACAAAACTGTCTTGAAAATAAGGCAACATCGCTTTTAACTTAAACACATCACAATATATAAAAGGAGTGACTGTAGAGTTATATTGGAAAATTTAAATTTTTGGAAAGATATGAGATTTTGGTACCAAAAGCCACAAAAATCCTCTACTAAAGGATTATTTTAAAACATGAAAGTAGGTTGGGATTGTTGGTTCAATGGTTTCAAACATTGTTCTGACATTAGGTGGATTCTTTGTCACAAACCACTTCTGACTGAGAGGAAGGAATTCTCTATCCCAGTTTAAAAGGCACGACATGAAATGTGTTTGGGTATACTGAGTGACCAGAAACACACAATATAAAACTGCCCATAATTTGAGACAAAATGGCACCAGCAATCTACTTCAGAGAAACCCGGGGGTGGTTGATGTTGGTAGTGGAAAATGCACAATGGCCTAATAGGGGAATGCTTTCTGTTGTTGGATTAAGTTTAATAGTGGAATCAGTGTAGAAGAAACTTTACTCTGCCCATCCTGGTGCCATGTCTGACCTGAGATTGTTTAATGCCAACACTGGGTGCCAAAATGAGTAATACCTCATTCTTCAGACATCCCTCACTTCATGAAACATACAATTTACCCTGGAAACATCAGCAGACTATATTGTTAATACTTGGCCAAATTAAGGCATTGTCTTGTGAATACCTGGATCTGAACAATTATTCCCTCACTTGTTAAGTATCTGCAGTTTAGCAAGAAGCTCCAGAGTTTAATCTGCCAGTGAAATTCATTTAAATTACCTTTCAGAATTTACCATCTGGAGTAAGTACAGAATGGAAGGAAGCATAATGATGACAAAGACAAAGAGGCAAGAAGATGATAGTGTATTTGGACGAGTAATTTAAAGACCCAGACTAATGCTCTGGGGACAGCACGATAGCATAGTAGTTAGCACAGTTGCTTAACAGCTCCAGGGTCCCAGGTTCGATTCCAGCTTGGGTCACTGTCTGTGCGGAGTTCTCCCTGTGTCTGCGTGGGTTACCTCTGATTACACGGGTTTCCAACCACAGTCCAAAGATGTCCAGGTTCAGTAGACTGGCCGTGTTAAATTGCCCCTTAGTGTCCAAAAAGTTTGGGTCGGGTTACTGGGTAAGGGTATAGGATGGAAATGTGGGTTTAAGTGGGGTGCTCTTTCAAAGGGCCGGTGCAGACCCAATAGGCCTAATGGGTGGGAGGGTGAACTGTGATGAGGATGCCGAAATCCTACAGCATCATCTGGACAGATTGGGTGAGTGGGCAATCAATGGCAGATGCAGTATAATTTGGATAAGTGTGAGGTCATTCACTTTGGAAGCAAAAACAGGAAGGCAGATTAGTACCTAAACAGTTGGAAATTAGGAGAGGGGAGTGTGCAGCGGGACCTGTGTGTCCTTGTGAACCAGTCGCTCAAGTAAGCATGCAGGTGCATCAGGTGGTAAAGAAGGCCAGTGGTATGTTGGCCTTCATTGCAAGAGGTATTTAGTACAGGAGCAGGGATGTGTTGCTGCAATTATACAGGGCCTTGATGAGGCCACACCAAGAATATTGTGTGCAGCTTTGGTCTCCTTTTCAGAGGAAGGATGTTCTTGCTCTCGAGGGAGTGCAGCGAAGGTTTTCCAGACTGATTCCAGGGATGGCGGGACTGTCATATGAGGAGAGATTGACTAGGTTAGGATTGTTCTCGCTGAAGTTCAGAAGAAACCGAGAGGGTGGAGTGGGGAGACGGAGGGGTGGAGTGGGGGAGACGGAGGGGGGAGTGGGGGAGACGGAGGGGGGGAGTGGGGGAGACGGAGGGGGGAGTGGGGGAGACTGAGGGGGGAGTGGGGGAGACGGAGGGTGGAGTGGGGGAGACGGAGGGGGGAGTGGGGGAGACGGAGGGGGGGAGTGGGGGAGACGGAGGGGGGGAGTGGGGGAGACGGAGGGGTGGAGTGGGGGAGACGGAGGGGGGGAGTGGGGGAGACGGAGGGGGGGAGTGGGGGAGACGGAGGGGGGAGTGGGGGAGACGGAGGGGGGAGTGGGGGAGATGGAGGGGGAGTGGGGGAGACTGAGGGGGGAGTGGGGGAGACTGAGGGGAGAGTGGGGGAGACGGAGGGGGGAGTGGGGGAGATGGAGGGGGGAGTGGGGGAGACGGAGGGGGGGAGTGGGGGAGACGGAGGGGGAGTGGGGGAGACGGAGGGGGGGAGTGGGGGAGACGCAGGGGGGAGTGGGGGAGATGGAGGGGGAGTGGGGGAGACAGAGGGGGAGTGGGGGAGACGGAGGGGGGAGTGGGGGAGACGGAGGGGGGAGTGGGGGAGATGGAGGGGGAGTGGGGGAGACTGAGGGGGGAGTGGGGGAGACTGAGGGGGGAGTGGGGGAGACGGAGGGGGGAGTGGGGGAGATGGAGGGGGGAGTGGGGGAGATGGAGGGGGGAGTGGGGGAGACGGAGGGGGAGTGGGGAGACGGAGGGGGGAGTGGGGCAGACGGAGGGGGGAGTGGGGGAGATGGCGGGGTGAGTGGGGGAGACTGAGGGGGGAGTGGGGGAGATGGAGGGAGGGAGTGGGGGAGACGGAGGGGGGAGTGGGGGAGATGGAGGGAGGGAGTGGGGGAGACGGAGGGGGAGTGGGGGAGACTGAGGGGGGAGTGGGGAAGACTGAGGGGGGAGTGGGGGAGATGGCGGGGGGAGTGGGGGAGACTGAGGGGGGAGTGGGGGAGATGGAGGGGGGAGTGGGGGAGACTGAGGGGGGAGTGGGGGAGACTGAGGGGGGAGTGGGGGAGACTGAGGGGGGAGTGGGGGAGACGACAGGGGGAGTGGGAGTGGGGGGGGGTAGGGAGAGAGTGAGCGAGTGACTCGTCCAATCCCAGTTACAAAATGTCTGCCACCATGCCATGGTGTGCCGGTCACGAGGACACGGCCGCTGGTTGCCCTGTGGCTTACGGCCATAGGCCACTGACGCACCGGTGAAGAGGACGTAGTTAACTGCCCGTTGGATGCAGAAAGTGACCAGGGGTTAGGCTGCCAGCGTGTCAGCAGCGCGACCAGGCCACCGGGACACACAGGTATCCCGTGGCAGGCGGCTGCCGAGGTGTCGACTAACCTCCGTCTAACATGTCCCGTTTCTCTGCCCCCCACCACCCTTCTGTAGGTTAGCACAATGTCTGTGAACAGAACGGCGATGTTCTGCGCAGTGGTTGGGGCCGCTGCATTGCATTTGGAGATGCAGCAGCATCCACAGCCACAACCCGCAGTGGATGCAGGGCCAGCTGCAGCAGCAGAGGGAAGGGCCGAGGAGTTGCCAGTCGTCGAGCAGCATGGGGGGGAGGAGGAGGAGGGGGAGGAGGAGAGAGTGAGGCTGCAGCCACGGCGCCAGAGGCGACGACCAAGGCCGAGGGTGTACCGTGTCCCGATCTCTTTCCTAACAATGACGGACATCACCTGCAGGAGGAGACTCCGGCTGAGTAGGCGGACGGTGATACATATCTGTCACCTTGTGGCGCACCTCGCCCCACGTGGAACGGGGGGAGGACACGCGATCCCGGTTGCCATCAAGGTGACGGTCGCTCTTAACTTCTATGCGACCGGCTCCTTCCAGTCTCCGAGCGGGGACCTCTCCGGGATCTCCCAGTCATCGGTGCACAGGTGTATCCGGGATGTGACCGACGCCCTCTATGCCATCGCCGACCGCTACGTCACCTTTCCCGAGGACCCGAGCAACTCAAGACTCACGAGCTCGTGGATTTGCCAGCGTGGCCGGGATACCGGTGGTGCAGGGGGCAATCGATTGTGTTCACGTCCCCATGCGCCCGCCTGCTGTGGACAGGGACGTGTTCACAAACAGGAGGGGGACATACTCCATGAATATCCAGGAGGTATGCGACCCCCACATGAGGATCATGAACGTCTGTGCAAGGTTCCCAGGGAGTGTGCATGACTCCTACATACTGGCGCAGTCATTCATCCCTGCGATGTTTGAGGGACGTCCCCCCCGGCTGAGGGGCTGGTTGCTAGGCGACAGGGGTTATCCGCTGAGGTCTTGGCTGATGACGCCTATACGGAGGCCTCAGACCAATGCGGAAACCCGATACAACGAGGCCCATGCAGCAACCAGGGGTGTGGTGGAGCGCTGCCTTGGCCTCCTGAAATTGAGATTCAGGTGCCTGGACCGCTCCGGAGGGGCCCTGCAGTACCAACCCGACAGGGTCGCTCGCATTGTTGTGGTCTGCTGTGCACTGCACAACATCGCGATGCAGAGGGGAGATGACCTGCTGCAGGAGGCGGAGGGAGAAACAAGTGGCAGTGGTGCCAGCACAGAGGAGGAGGAGGAGGAGGAGGAGGAGAGGGAGGAGGAGGAGGAGGAGGAGGCTGGCAGAGTGGCGGGCGCAGCACGCAGACACGACCCTGGTGCTGGTGATGTCCAGGAGGCGGCACGACGGACCCGGCGAGGACGGCGGGCACGCGACGCCTTGGTGGCGTGACGGACCCCGCTGAACACCAAACCACCACCTGCATCGCTAGTCGTGCAGAGGGTCAACACATAACTGCCACCACCACAACCCCCTCCCCCCACCCACTCTCAGTGTACACTGCTCCACTTCGACATCACCCTTACCACTGGGTCCAGACGGTATGGCACAACATTGATGGCTGTGCCAGCGGGTGTGATCAGTGCCATGTGGAATGATGACAGCCCGCTCAGAATCGTTAGAGAGAGTCTGACCCATGGCAATAGCTGAACCATCCACCTTGGTGGCCACTGAGATCGTCACGGACACTCCATCACATGCCCGCGTGGGCTAGCTGTAGGAGGGGGTGGGGGGGAAGGGACTGCACACCCGACACCGAAGTTTCATCGCTCGTCAACCCCAGCGACACTCGGACACCATCACGATTCCTGTGGCTGTGGAACAATCACACGGTATTACAAGTAAGGTGGAACAGTGCGTTTAATGTTAACAATAATTTACAGGTGCCCTAGCCCCTACAACTAAACTGTGCCCTTCACCCATGCCAACTTGCTCAGTGTCTCTCTATGTTGCCTTACGGGCCCTACCACTACGTCTAAGTGATTCCCCAGATGATACAGCAGGAGTGGAGGAGGACTGCTGCGAATCGCCCCCTTCGACTTGTTTCTCCTTCGGCAAGCGTTTCCTGGGGCAACCCGGCCTTGATGGGCCAGGCTGCTCTGCGGGCGTCTCGGGTGACGTTGTGCCACCCTGCTCTGCCTGCTGCCCACCCGATGCACCAGGGATGGGACGGGGGAGGCCGAAAATTCCGGGACGTCCCGTGATGGAGTTAATGGGAATGGTCCCAAAACCTCCTCCTCCCTCTGGGAGCCCGGTGGCCCCCGGGCCTCACTTTGGGACAGAGGTGCAAGTGGGGAGGTGCCCCGTTGCGCCACCAACACCTGCCGCTGCCAGTCCTGGAGGCCTGCAACGGTATCCACCAGGATCCGAAGGTTTGCAGAGACGGAGTCCAGGGAGTTAGACATTCCCGCCAGGGACTGTGCGATCTCAACCTGTGAGTGCACGACACCATCCAGCACATGTGTCAGGCGGTTGATGCTCTCCGCGACTGACTGCTGGGACTGTGCCATCGACTTCTGGGACTGTGCCATCGACTGCTGTGACTGTGCCATGGCGTGCTGCGACTGGGCCATGACCTGCTGAGACTCGGCCAAGGCCCGCAGCTCGCCAGCAATGTCGTGTTGGCTCTGGCGCATTGCTGCCTGTGAGAGGGCAACCCTGTCCAGGGCCGAGGATGACGCGTGCACATTAAGCCCAACGCCTTGCATAACCTGGCCCATTACCTCCACCGCGGATGCCACCCGTGCGGTGTCGGCCTGGGTTGCTGCCATGAGCGGCACCACTCCCTGCTCGTGGACGCAGTTTGACTCCTCTAACAGTGTCTGCAGAGTCTGGAAGACAGCCCTCATCCCGTCATTGTTTCCCTGGGTTTCTTGATGCATCGGCTGTGCGGGTGGGTTGAGAAACTCCAGGAACTCGGAAAACGTCTGGGAGCCAGCTGCATGCTGGGCCTGGCCTGGCCTCCGCCAGTCCAGGCCCTCGGCTGCTCCGACCTCCCCCTGCTGTACCTGCTCAGCTGTGATGTGCGACCCAGACTGTGACCCAGGAGCCTCATCACTAAATAGCCCAACCGGGGTAAGTGTCTCTGGGATGGTGGATGGTGTGGGAGATAGCTGTGCCGCAAGCTCGAGGTCGTCTTGGGTTGACGCCTGCTCTATGTCATCGGACCGCTGAGAGGCCGCAGGGCGTTTGCGGGCCATTTCTCTCTCTTGCTCTCTCGCCGCCCTCTGGGCGTCCTGCTCCACTGATTCGGTTGGGGAGGATGGGACTCCCCGCTGATCGGGCACCCTCTCTTGTGCGGCCCTGGGTGAGGTGGGGGCAGATGCCTGTGTCTGCCTGGAGGCAGGCGGCCCTGGTCATTCGGCATCACGTCCTAGGGAAGAGAATGAAACGGGTTATTTAGATTCGCTCGGCCGGGCGCTGGACGGTCCCAGTGGGCAGGGTGTGAAGGGACAGAGGATGGGGGAGGTGTCCAAGTGGGCAGGGCGTGTGAAGGGACAGAGGATGGGGGAGGTGTCCAAGTGGGTAGGGTGTGTGAAGGGACAGAGGATGGGGGAGGTGTCCAAGTGGGCAGAGTGTGTGAAGGGACAGAGGATGGGGACGTGTTCCAGTGGGCAGGGTGTGTGAAGGGACAGAGGATGGGGGAGGTGTTCCAGTGGGCAGAGTGTGAAGGGACAGAGGATGGGGGAAGGGGGGTGTTTGTCATGCAGGGTTGTCTCACTTGTTGCAGCTCCGCCAAACTCGCATTGCGCGATCTCCCGGGTGGCAGATCCCCCAACAAGGTCCAGTGCCCTCTGCTCAAACGTGGTGAGGGGGTGCAGGATGGGCGAACCCCCTCCAGTCTTTTTCTGCTCACGAGTGTTGTGAGCGGTCTTGTCCTGTTGGGGGAGGGTACATAGGTAGATCATTACAATACGCCAGGTATCAGCAGTCCGTTCAGATATTGGCACAGTTTGGGGGTCAAGTTGTAATAAGACCATTGCATCTCTCCACGGGGGCCAGAGCGCTGGGTCTGTGACTACTTAGTGAACCACCCTCAACTCACTCTGCCCCAATCCCCCTCCACCCCCGTGCCCGGAGGGGGGGGGGGGGGAGGTGGGTGATTAAGTTAAGGGGGAGGGATAGTTGTCACCCGGGGGCACCCTCTTGGCACTTACCCTGGCAGCCCTGGTGAGGTTGTGCATCTTCTTCTGACATTGCTCTGCAGAGCGAGGGGTCTGCCCCACAGCACTAACGGCAGCAGCCACCTCACGCCAGGCCTGGCGCACCGTGCTGGCAGGGTGGCGATGCCCTCTACACGGGCAGATGATGCCCCTCCTCTGCTCGATTGATTCGAGCAGCGTCTCCACGTCAGCCTCAACGAATCGCGGGGCTGCTCTCCTGAGCTCCGACATCCTGGCCTGGTTTCTGTGCTCGCCCGCGCCCTTTTACAGCGTCGGGCGGCGTCACGTGGGCGTGTTCGTAGCGTCGCCGCGTTCCGGCGTCATCGCGCACATGATTGACGCTGCCCCGATCCTAGCCCATTTCCCGGACGTGAATACCTCGGGAAATGGGCCGTGTCGGGCCGTCGCAAAAGTCGGCCGTTTTCACGGCCAACTTCGCGATTTTCCGCGGGAGCGGAGAATCGCGCCAAGTCTTGGAATAAGGTGTACAATATTCACGAATGCCTTTCCAATGAAATTCCTTAACTTCTTCAATTACAGTAATGTAAGAATTTACTCAAATATAATGAATGGATCAATACTGCCCTAAAATAAGAAACTGTACATGAAGTGTGAAGCAGATAAAATCTAAGTGGAATTTCAAGCCTTGATAGGATTAATTATTAGTCTCATGAAGGTAATGTAATAAAACTAATTAGAATGAACTTACCTTTAATGTAACACCTTTCACCATATCCTAAAAGAACTTTTACAGCCATCGGGGCGAGTGTTGTAATGTAGAAAATGTGGCAGCCAAAGTGAACACAGTAAAACCTTCACAAACACCATTGTCATTGTCACCATATACAGTGAATGGTAGAACCCTCAAGAGTATTGGCAGTCAGAGAGATCAAGGTGTACAGGTCCACAGGTCACTGAAAGGGGCAACACAGGTGGAGAAGGTAGTCAAGAAGGCATACGGCATGCTTGCCTTCATTGGCTGGCGCATTGAGTGTAAAAATTGGCAAGTCATGTTGCAGCTGTATAGAACCTTAGTTAGGCCACACTTGGAGTATAGTGTTCAATTCTGGTCACCACACTACCAGAAGGATGTAGAGGCTTTAGAGAGGGTGCAGAAGAGATTTACCAGGATGTTGCCTGGTATGGAGGGCATTAGCTATGAGGAGAGGTTGAATAAACTTGGTTTGTTCTCACTGGAACAACGGAGGGTGAGGGGTGACCTGATAGAGGTCTACAAAATTATGAGGGGCAGAGATAGAGTGGATAGTCAGAGGCTTTTTCCCAGGGTAGAGGGGTCAATTACTTGGGGGCATAGGTTTAAGGTGTGAGGGGCAAGGTTTAGAGGAGATGTACAAGGCAAGTATTTTACACAGAGGGTAGTCGATGCCTGGAACTCGCTGCCGGAGGAGGTGGTGGAAGCAGGGACGATAGTGACGTTTAAGGGGCATCTTGACAAATACATGAATAGGATGGGAATAGAGGGATACAGACCCCCAAAAGTGCAGAAGATTTTAGTTTAGATGGGCAGCATGGTTGGCACAGGTTTGGAGGGCCGAAGGGCCTGTTCCTGTGCTGTACTTTTCTTTGTTCTTTGTTGTTCTTTGTCATAATTGCCAGATAATATGTTTCAGGGTCATTATTAAGGGATAAACATTGGCCAGGACACTAGGGAGAACTCCCCAGATCTTCTTTGTAAAGCACCAATTGGACCTTTGACATGGACCTGAGAGGGCAGAGGTTTCATGTCTAAGCTGAAGGACTGCAACTCTGACATGGCGGCACTCCCTCTGTGCTGCATTGAACTGTCGGCCGAGATTTTAAAAAAGGTACTTTTATTCAGCATATTTTCAACAGTTTTACAATACAAAACTACAAAAGCCCCCCCCCCCCCCCCAGGCCCCCCAACCCACCTCACCTCCCGCGACAAACAACGGTACCAGCTCCCAAAAATGCATGATGAACAAACCTCAACAATTGTAGAACCCATCACCACCCCCCCCCCCCCCCCCCACACCCCCCAGCAAAATGTCACATTCTCCGTGGTCAGAAACTCCAGCAGGTCCCCCGCCACACCGAGGCACAGGGTGGAGAAGCTGACCTCCACCCAACAAGACCTGCCCATGAGCGATCAGCCAGGGGAAGGCTAAAACATCTGTCCCTCCCCACTCCCGCCTGAACCTCTGGCCGGTCTGACACCCCGAATATGGCTCCACGTCCACATATAAACCCCCCCAAAAATGGTGCTGAACACAGTCCTCCAAAACCTTTCCAGCTTTGGGCAGGACCAAAACATGTGTACATGGTTCGCAGCCCCTCCTTCCCACATCACTCACAGACATCCTCCACCCCCTCCAACAGCCCTCATCCTGGATTTTGTGAGGTGCACCCCTTATACTACCTTCAACTGTATCAGCCCCAGCCTCGCCCGCAAAGTAAGGCATTCACCCTCCGCAACACCTCCCAGACCCTCCTCCAGCACTACGGTCAGCCGAGATTTTTGGGGTTCAATTCTCTTGAATGGGATTTGAAACCGCCCACAACTTCCTGACATGGAGCAATGGAGCGCGACCAACTGAGTGGAGGCGGCCAGCTACAGTGCGAGACATAAAGGACAAACGACCATCTACATTTAAAGTGCCGGAAAATCCAACATTTTATTTACTACATTTTGTGACTACATAAACGCTGAAACATTTTAACACTGAAAAAGCATGATGACATCATCACTTGCTTTTTTTGCTTAGCAAACACAGCAGATGATATTGCACGGATTATAGTGAGAATATTAGCAAAGCTTAAAAAACGAAAATTAAAAAAAAATCAACGCAGTACAGGAAAGATACCTAGAAACAAACCAAAATAATGCCTATTGCATCACACTCGCAGGTACGCACAAAAATACAGAAGAAGCGCTTGACTAAGAGATAGATAGACAAAATATCAGCAATAAACTGTAATCATATACAATAATCACTTATTTGGAAATGCAGATGCAAACGCATAAACTGCGACCGCTTTCTAATTTGCAAAATGTCAGCAAGTTGTCTTTTATCAAAACCTTACTTTTTTTTTAAAGCTTTTCTGATTTAATTGCTATGGAAGAACTCCCGCTGGCTCTTTGGAAGATTTACTATTAACTATGCACCCTTCATCTGTTGATTGTCTTAGGCGCGCTCTTTTAGGTGTTAACTCCAAGGCAATCTAACTTGAAAGCGGAAGTGCAAAAATTCTGTGCAACTAACCTTCCTCGAATTTACAACAATAAACCTGAAAGTGTGCATTATTGGTGTCTGAACCCAATCAGAAATGTTGGTGGTGGTGCATCTCATTATGCAAATCACAGTATGTTCTCAGCCACTGACGAAGTGCCAATGCAGCCCCACCAATTAATTGCCCAATGCTTGACCATCTTGCTGTGCCATCTTGGTAACACCCCATGATTTATCTATTTTTCATAATGCGTTTCGCAAGATCGTACAGCTTATTTTCTTCGTGCAATTTAATGTTAATTGCACTGTTCGAATGTGGGTGGGGAGGAGACATAAATCACCAATCGCACACATTTTCGAGTTTATTATTGGTGGTCAAAGTAGTGCCTTGGTAAATACTGTTTGTGGACAAATAAAGAGGTAACATCCAGCCAATAGAATCATTTTAAACAAAAAAACCTTCAAATGAAAAATACTATAAACAAGTTCCCCCAACCTACCTCTGCCGCTAGTGTGATCGAAAAGATCAGTCAGTGAATAATCCCTGACACCACCACCCCCCCCCCCCCCCCCCCCACCCCGCAACAATAAATACCAACAGTTAAACGCTCCCGGGAAATCAGGACAGTCGGAAGCGAAGTAATTGATAAGAAGCATGTACAAATACACATTAAAAATTACTGGTAAGTGCATCAAATAAATATTTATTAAAGATATACAAACCATGCTGTCAAAAACTGAACTTAAAAAAAACATTGCCTCAAAGGTAGGATATTACCCTTTCATGTGTCACTTCGACGGGGTCGCGACTGTCCCAACAATGGTCGCCCCACAGGCATTTACACTTCAGGACCCCCCCCCCCCCCCCCCTCCCTCCCTCCTCCCCTTTCCCCCCGCCACCGGGAGATGTCGAAGTTTGTAGTCCGGGGGGACTACCTCGATCAACGATGCAACCCTCCAGCACCCAGCAAGGGGCAGAAAGTGGAGAGAGATTCCAGCGTCAAGTTAGTTTGCCAGCAAAGTCCTAGGCCCTCTACTTCCCACGTCCCATGCGGATGCCAAATTTAAACGGGATGGTTTATACTTCACAAGCTCTCCAGCGCGTTAAAACGTGAAAGAAATGTAAAATCATTTGGATGCTACGGTCTTCCTCGAGAACAAAAGAAATTGTATGTATTTCAAAATAAAAGACCATAGGGAGAGAGAGAGAGGCGCTAAACACAACTTCGAAGTGACATCTTGACCCTTGTGGGGGTGTTTGTTTGTTTGTTTTTGGCATATTATTTTGTTTGGCAGCTGGCGGTGTTATGACACACGAAGTGCCTGATCAGATATCAGATAAGACAAGAGGCTCTGCAGTCCGAGAGCATTTTGGGGTCTTTTTTTTGGTTTGTTTTCTCCAATAGCTGATCTCTGAACACGAGAACAGAACTCTACCTGCAGATTGTATCAGAAAGCTTTTGGTTGCTTTAGAAACCTACTATATATATATACATCATTTCAACAAATACAGTTGCATAAATTAATACAGGAATCAAAAACTCTACATCAGACAAACCGAATTAAAAAGGAAAATCACGGCACACGAACATTTTTGCAAGGAATACGGACACGCAATATAGCAGAGAATGGCTTACCCTGTAGAAAGACTACTTTTAATAGAACACAAAAGCCCAGGTTAATTTAAAAAAGAAATGTCAGGTTTCCTCCCACAACCACTTCAGCCAACCCTACACAACCAACCACCCCCCCCTCTCCCCCGCCCCCCCCCCCCCCCGTCTTCAAAATACTTCTTCCTCGAGCGCATCAGAGTTCTGCCAAATCTACAAAATAAATAATTATAAAGCTTTGAAGTAACGACTATTACGTTTTCTGCCTTATCACATAGACTCTCTATACAACATAACCCTAAAGATTTATTACTATGAGGTATCTTGAGAAATTGGTTAAAGAATGCACGGCCTGCGTTGTGTGAATACTCCAGGACGCAAAAAGAGAGCTTTGGTTGTCAGCGAAAAAGTGGAAATATCCTTTGGTATCAAAGAAAGTTTCATTGCATGGTTGCACTGCAAAGCACCACGGTGAAGAGTTATTCTATTGTATCTTTTTTTTTTAAATAGTGGCCCTTCTAGAGGCTGAGGTATACAAGAGTAAGGTGAGAAGAGGTCAACAGCGGTTTAACACTTTGGTTTAAGCAAGGCACTCGTCCTATGATTTTACAAATTTTGCAATATGTTTGCCTATAGCTTTTTTTAAATGAAGAAAACGTCACACTGAGTGACAATTGAGGGTTTAAGGAAAGATCGTCGAGTAACCCACTCACGAAGGCCGTGCAAGAAAAATCTTTGGTATTCTTTGGTATCATCAATGTGATTAAAATCACGAATGGAAATCGAGTGAGGTAGCGTCTTTGGTTCACACTATAAATAGTAGATCTTTACACATTTTTTTTTACACGTGGAAGCAGCTATTTTACCTTTGCTTCTTTGTCTGGATACTAGTAAATGATTACCAAATGTCTTGTAAAGCTAACCACACCACAAGTAACACAAGGCCAGGATATTGTTGAAATCCGGACTGTGATCCATCGTAATGGCCTCCTGCGTAGGAACGTACCTGGCTAAACGTCACCTTTTTTTTGAGAGAAGCAAAAACACCAGTACATCCTCTTTGTTCCAAGGGCTGATTTTGTTAAAACGTTACAGACGTTTTTTCTTTGGTCATTTTACAAGGAAAATGGGACGGAGGGCGCTGGTAAGGGAATGGTCGTGGAATACTCTCCACATTTCGAACGGGGAATAGTTAGCAGTGGTAACATTCATTCAAGCAAAATGTGCGATGGTAAGAAAGCAACGGTAGAAATGTATATTTCATATTACCCTAATTTTCCTGCAGTTGGAGGGGGGGGGGGGGGGGGATTGACTGGGTCGATAATAAACGCAGAAATGACCCGAACTGAAACTAAATTCGAATCTCTACATATTTCACAGTACTGACCTCGGATTTAGAAATGTCATACGATAGTTGAAAATAAACGCTGTTATTATAATAAGGGCGTCACAGACCGATTAAAAACCTTCAAAGGATTGGGATTTCGGGCAACAGCGAAATCATTATAAAATGTAAAGGCATAATGGCATTTTCCTTTCTGAAAATGGGAGACAGACGGATTCCACACACCCCCACCAACAGTTTCAATGCACCAATTACTCTAATTTTCTTTGCACCCAGGGACCAACGTGTGTGGCCGCGCGATCAATGACTTCCTCACAGAAATGTACCCAGTTTATCTTTTTTTCTGTGGGGGGGGGGGGGGGGGGGGGATTTGTACACACGTTCTGTAATCCCCATTTGAAAAGTTACTCCATAAAAAGAGTCCAGTTTTAAAATTGAAGTTGCGAAACGAGACTGACTAGAGGTTAATTTCGCTTGCATATTAAGTTACACACGAGGTAAACACTTTATTTTAATCGGGTTGTTGAACTTGAAGCGACCACTGTCACCATTGCTGACTGTGTGGTCCGTCCTTGTCATGTCTTCACGACTTTGACAAGGTTTGCATTTGACAGGCTATAAGAAATGGCATACCACTCAAAGAATCATGGCAGAATATGGCATCATTCACAACAAGCGGCGCGCTTGTTAAGGCATATTAAACCATGAGGTTGTTTGGCTTCTAAGACCTGAGATTGAGTTATCAGTCTCCCTGGACAAGCCGGGTTTGAGTTGTGTGCACCGGTATTTAACCAATAAATTCTACCCCGTCCATGTTACACATTTTTACTATGCGTGTGCCATGCCACCATCCCCACTGAGTTGTTGCCCATGCCAAGTACCTTTCCTGTACCATGGCCCACTTGATGTGGTGGCATAGCAATGTAGAGCACCCTGTAAAGAGGATGCGAATGTCATTGGTCTGGATACACAATGGCTGGTTTTCCATTGTAGCTCCACCTGTAGCACAAGTGCAATGTTCCTGAATAAAAAAGTTATCTTTGGTTTTTTAGCAGAGACTATACATATGATTTTTTTTAAAGCACAAAGGGGTTATTATGTAACTGCAACTGGGTGACTGAACAGTAACATCTATGGAGGATAAATACACATCTTGACCAAAACCTGAAACGTATCTTGCTCAGTATCCCAGACTTGTGTACGGCAGAATCTGATCCCTGTTCTACTTCACTTTGGAAACTAACCTGAATCATACAGCAACATTTAATATTATCAGTATTTGAGCAGTAAAGTGCCTCCCTTTTAATTGGTGCATCAAGACTGTTTGATAGTTCTGATGTCAGTATTTGGTGATTAGTAATGTATAAAGAACAAATATTGCGCTGTCCTCCACATCATGCGTTCCCACATCCCTGCATTCCAATGTTGTGTAGATGATTTGGGGTGCTTGATAGTGTATGTGTGTGTGTGTGTGGTGGGGGGGGGGGGGGGGGGGGGGGGGGGTTGGGGGAAGCTCCATCCACCTAATAAGGAGTTTGAACTTAATTTGCTACTTGCTACCTTGGCCAACTATTTATTTGTTATTCATTTATGGGATGTGAGCCTCGCCCACTAGGCCTGCATTTATTGCCCACCCCTAATTGCCATTGAGAAGGTGATGTTGAACCGCTTTCTTGAAAAGTTGCCGTCCCTGAGGTGTAAGTACACCCAAAGTGCTGTTAGGGAGGGAGTTCCAGGATGTTGCCCGCAGCGGCAGTGAAGGAAACGAGATATATTTCCAAGTCAGGGTGGTGAGTGACTTGGAGGAGAACCTCCAAGTGGTGGTGTTCCCAGGTATCTGCTCCCATTGTCTTTCTAGATGGTAGTGGTCGTGGGTTTGAAAGGTGTTGCCTCAGGAGCCTTGGTGAGTTCCTGCAGAGCATCTTGTAGATGGTACACACTGCCACTACTCTGCGTCGGTAGTAGAGAGAGTGAACGTTTGTGGAAGGGGTGCCATTCAAGTGGGCTGCTTTGCTCTGGATATTCTGCACACAGGCACACTGACTTCCTTTTTAATATATCATGACTTTTTGTTTACTTTATAACTGTGGTTCATTTTTTCATGATTTAATGTTTCTGGGCCAATATGGGCAATGAACTATATAATGACTATTTCCCCAGACACATTAGGGTAAGTACGGGTGCTTTGATTATCATTTTGTCAGCTAGGGGTCTTAGATTGTACAGCATTCGGAGGGTAAAGACCTGGGTCCTGAAGCATAACAGATAAGAACTGTAAAATAAGTAAGAGTCTTGACATCTTGTTCTGGGTGGAGCGCTTCAATATGGGATTCTGATTCTTCTACAACATGGATTTGATATCACCGTTGCTTCTAAGTAGGGGTTTGAATACACCTGGTAGATGTATCAGGAAAAGGAATTCTGCTATTAATAATTGATTTGTTGTAACAGTCTGTTCAATAGAGTATTCATTTCCATTAGCGTGTTTGACAATATGCAGCCAATTCTGAAACCCTCACTCTCCCTAAACACGCTTTCTTGTGTGCGGCAATTTGGATAGCAAGAAAGAGGAAATTTAATGATGCCTAATGAACTGGTCCTAATATTACGGTCAGATTTTGATACATCGAGCAAATGTTCTTCAATTGCAAAACCGTGCCACGAATTTAGTGTGCAAAATACATTCGAATAGAAAATAATAATTGGTTGATTTCTTTGCAGTTTAACCGGAATCCCAATTAAATTAACATTGTGCTTCTTGCGAAATCTCGCTGCCATTTATCCTGCTCTTTTGTTATCCAAAATAATGTTGTCCTATTATGCTGGGGTTGGTGGTGTTAAAAGCTTCTTTTCTCTTTTTTTTGGACATTAGCTGTGATATATTTGTTGCATTTCATCGGCCTGTGGAACAGAGAGGATGTACTAGCGAGAGGTGACAGGAACAGCTCTCAGAACGTTGAACAGTGTGCCCACAAAACTAAAAAGGAAATTTGGAGCTTTGGGGTTCAAACCGCCAAGAGCGACATTCCAGTCACAGTCCGAGATGAACACAGACGACTCCACAACTGTACCGCCGTGCCTGAGACCAGCCCCTTCTGAAGTCTCTGGCCCCACTGACACGTACACTGTACTTTTACAACATACACCTTCTTAGTATTCCCGTAGAAGTGAAATGAGTCAATGTTTTGGGAGTAATGTTCTTTTTTTTTTCCATAACAACATGACGATGCTCTCAACCACTTAACAGTCACACACGTTGAACGATGCTGAGTGCGGAAGGTGTACGACCGGCGGCGTCTTTTATCTTTTTTTTTGCAAAAGTCATAATAAAGTGTTGTAGAACGGAGTCCTAGTTGCAGGTCAATTAAGTCTTTGGTTTCGTCGGACATATAAATATTATATTGTCTTTGAGTTCAATAATTGAACCTGCTCTCTGGAGGTCCTGGGTCATTTATTTTAAAGCTATTCCACCGAGATTTAGTCCGGGGACCCCTTCATGCTTTGGTACAAGTGCTTGATGAAGAAGTTGAGTTGATTGAGTTGGAGCTGCCGTCATCCTGCCATTTATCCAGGCTCCTGCGACGCGCATTCATAAAGAAGTTGCTGACTGTGCTCAGCTCCAAGCCCAGCTGCTGGGAAATGGTGATTTGCAATTCTTTGGACGGGCGCTTGTTTTCTTTGAATATTGCGTGCAGAGTTCTGCGCTGGACGTCTGTGAAGACCAGCCGAGGTTTTTTGGGCGCGGCGCCCCTCTCCTTCCCGTGTTCTTGCTCTTTCCTTTTGCAAGCTGCAAAAAAAAGTGAGAAACAGGCGCAAAATGAATTGGTGGGTCACCCACAAAGCGGAAGAAGATATCAGAGAAAATTGATAGTCGGGAACAGATGCAATGATCTAAATAATATCGAGTTGCGCCGTTCAGACCAAAACCTTCCTTAGTTTTTATATAAGATCCCAATTAGTCATTTAAGTGCGCGCGCTTCCTTCCACAGGGGGTTGGCTACTTGTCAATTTCGGGTCGATTACTGACAATAATTTAGAAGTATCCAGTTGGGTGTGAGTGATTTTTGGGGGAAGGGGGCACTGACTGAACGGGAGTCCTCAGTAAAAGAGACACCTGGAGCAAAATTTAAATGTAATATATACATAAGGGGTTATTCAAAGTGCACCCACCATAGGAAGACATGGTTCATTCTTTAATAAATAAGACTGTTGCAGCAACAGACTTTGGAGGAGAATGTTCATGTTTGGAACGAGGAACAGAGATTAGGATTGTGGAACGGTCAATTGGGCAATCCATTCTGACTCCGGGTACCAGTGCATGTCTGCAGTACTGCTCCTAGCCAGGAACACTCCCGAACAAAGTTACCTGGCGGTGATACCCTGTACTTGGTATCATCATCTCCCCCGAATCTCACACTTAAGTGCGGACAAATAAACTTACAGCAGAATTTGTCCTAAAGGGTGTTTTCTTGTTGTTGCTGTTGTGGGAAAGAGCTTCGCTACGGCTAAAGAGACAGAATACATGTCTCTATTCCATTCTTATTAATAACAATGGGCAGTTCTACTGGAAAGCACCGTATATCGTATAGATGGTGCGGTAGTAACTGAATTGAAATCTATTGCTGAAAGTAAAATCCAATGACTGCTCTGAAAAAGAAACTCTGTTAAATACAAATTCTAAATTAATTTGATAAACACAATTGTCAATTACAAATTGTCTTAAAAATATTATTACCGAACACTAACCAAAATTAAATTAAGTTTTATAATAATAATCGTTATTATTGTCACAAGTAGGCTTGCTTTAACACTGCAATGCCGTTACTGTGAAAATCCAGCTTCTGGTGATGGGTTTAACACTCTTGTGCCTTCATCTCAAATCCGTACAGACCAAATATTTTCAACCTTCCACCAAGAGATGTTTCACACAATGATACAAGGAAGATATTTTCAAATCGATATGATCGTACTTAGAATTCAATCTTTGCACCTTGCTCGTAACCACCACAATCAAGAAGACACTTTTTTTGTGTGTTTTGTTTCCGGTGCACGTTTTAAAATTAACGCTGCTTAATCATACAAGAAAGAATCAGCTGCCAAGGGCTTGAACTGCGGCTGTCCAAATGTTTCAGCAGAGGTCAAGCGTCTCATCTCGGGAGTTGAGAAGCTCATTTTAGACAGAGCCATCGAACCTGCAGCCCATGTTAAAGATAAAGCTGCCGGAAAACCATTTATTGTGGGAAATAACCAAGGGAAAACGGGAGGGGGAGGGGGAAGATGGCGAGCACAATTGCATAATTTAAGCTACTTTTGCTTTCAATGGCACGGCGAGCTGAACTGTCCCTGGTGCTGAATGGTACCTCTGAATGCCACAGACATCCCAGAGTAGCACAGCAACCCCACCACTCATTCCATTTCAATCCTCTCTCCATCCACCTCACAGTGTAAAATCCAACACTCTGCAGGAAGGTTATTTCAGTTAAAACAATGGATTTATTCATCACCAGTCTGTTTTCAAAACAGAGTTTGGCTGAAATCTTTCAGGAAGTTGCATCGTATCCTGCCGGCTGTTGGCCTGCTTATTGAATCGTTGAAGACGGCACAACATCACAAGCGGCCCCCAATACCGGGAGATTGCAGCCTCCAGCCACCTCTAGTGTTTACGCGTTGTACTAAATTACGTGAGCTTCACCTCACTGCTCGCTGGTGTAAACGTAAGTGTTTATAGCTATAAATATTTATGCCAGTTCATGACGTGGGGAAACAAAGCCACAAACTCAACCAGTAGATGGCGCACTGGTCCTTTGGAATGGGCTGGAAAACACTGGTCGCTCGTTTTGGTCTTTTTATTTTTTGCCAAATTAATTTGAGCTACATACCCAACGTGAAGGCATGTCGAGTCTGCGATACCGCTGTTTTCATTGTGGAGGAGGACTGATAGAGCAGAAACAGGAATAATCATCCTTAAACACCTAAGTGGGGAGTGGGGAGAGTGGAGGGGAGAGAGTGGGGATAGTGGTGGGGGTAGTGGAGGGGAGAGGGTGGGGGGAGTGGAGGGGAGAGGGTGGGGGGAGTGGAGGGGAGAGGGTGGGGGAGTGGAGGGCAGAGGGTGGGGGGGAGTGGAGGGCAGAGGGTGGGGGGAGTGGAGGGGAGAGGGTGGGGGAGTGGAGGGCAGAGGGTGGGGGGGAGTGGAGGGCAGAGGGTGGGGGGGAGTGGAGGGCAGAGGGTGGGGGGGAGTGGAGGGCAGAGGGTGGGGGGGAGTGGAGGGGAGAGGGTGGGGGAGTGGAGGGGAGAGGGCGGGGGGGGGGTGGAGGGGGAGAGGGGGGGGGGGGGGGAGTGGATGGGAGAGGGCGGGGGGGGAGTGGAGGGGAGAGGGTGGGGGGGGAGTAGAGGTGAGAGGGTGGGGGGAATGGAGGGCAGAGGGTGGGGGGAATGGAGGGCAGAGGGTGGGGGAGTGGAGGGGAGAGGGTGGGGGGAGTGGAGGGGAGAGGGGGGAGTGGAGGGAGAGGTGGGGAGTGGAGGGGAGGGTGAGGGAGTGGAGGGGAGAGGGTGGGGAGTGGAGAGGAGAGGGTGGGGGAGTGGAGGGAGAGGGTGGGGGAGTGGAGGGGAGAGGGTGGGGGAGTGGAGGGGAGAGGGTGGGGGAGTGGAGGGGAGAGGGTGGGGGGAGTGGAGGGGAGAGGGTGGGGGAGTGGAGGGGAGAGGGTGGGGGAGTGGAGGGGAGAGGGTGGGGGAGTGGAGGGGAGAGGGTGGGGGAGTGGAGGGGAGAGGGTGGGGGAGTGGAGGGGAGAGGGTGGGGGAGTGGAGGGGAGAGGGTGGGGGGGGAGGGGAGAGGGTGGGGGAGTGGAGGGGAGAGGGTGGGGGAGTGGAGGGGAGAGGGTGGGGGAGTGAGTTGGGAGAGGGTGGGGGAGTGGAGGGGAGGAGTGGGTGGGGAAGGGAGGGGAGAGGGTGGGGGAGTGGAGGGGAGTGGGGTGGGGGGAAGTGGAGGGGAGAGGGTGGGGGAGTGGAGGGGAGAGGGTGGGGGGAGTGGAGGGGAGAGGGTGGGGGGAGTGGGAGGGGAGAGGGTGGGGGGAGTGGGGGGGGAGAGGGTGGGGGGGGGGGGGGGGAGAGGGTGGGGGGAGTGGGGGGGAGAGGGTGGGGGGGGAGTGGGGGGGAGAGGGTGGGGGAGTGGGGGGGAGAGGGTGGGGGAGTGGGGGGGAGAGGGTGGGGGAGTGGAGGGGAGAGGGTGGGGGGAGTGGAGGGCAGAGGGTGGGGGAGTGGAGGGCAGAGGGTGGGGGGAGTGGAGGGCAGAGGTGGGGGGAGTGGAGGGCAGAGGGTGGGGGGAGTGGAGGGCAGAGGGTGGGGGAGTGGAGGGCAGCGGGTGGGGGGGTGGAGGGCAGCGGGTGGGGGAGTGGAGGGCAGCTGGTGGGGGGGTGGAGGGTCAGAGGGTGGGGGGAGTGGAGGGCAGGAGGGTGGGGGAGTGGAGGGCAGAGGGTGGGGGGAGTGGAAGGCAGAGGGTGGGGGGAGTGGAGGACAGAGGGTGGGGGGAGTGGAGGGGAGAGGGTGGGGGGAGAGGGTGGATGGAGAAGGTGGGGGAGAGGATGGGGAGAGGGTGGGAGAGGGAGGGGGTGGCGGGAAGGAAGGGGGACTGGGGGGAAGGAAGGGGGAGTGGGGGGGAGGAAGGGGTAAGGTGAGTGAAGGGGGAATGAGGTGAAGCGGGGGAGTGGGGATGAAGGGAGAGAGTGGGGATGAAGGGAGAGAGTGGAGATGAAGGGAGAGAGTGGAGATGGGGGATGGGGAGGAGGGAGTGGGGTTCCCGCCTCGTGCTACAATACTTCATTTGTCTAATTTGAATATAAGCTGCTCAATATACTTGTTGTGACCATTTCCACTGAGATCCTTCGGTCACCAGTCAAAGTAAAGAGGCAAACGCCTGATTCTCCAAATATTGAACAGCTCCCTGGGGGGCGGGGGGGGGGGGGGGGGGGGGGTAGCTTCCAGTACACCGTGTGCCAACTCGGTAGCAGCCACATGGGGGCCACCGTTGTGACTTCCTCTAATTGCTTCACGTCGTTTGACCTAAATCAATCACTTCACTCAAATTAGATACAGGCAGAAAACACTTTAAGCTTCATCATTTACCTATTAATTACAATCGTCGTCATCTTCGCAAGTGCAAAAAGGCTATCAATAGTGATCTTAATTATTTACTGAACCCTAATCGAGACACGCCTGTTGCACACACGGGCAGAGAACGAGGCGAGGAAAGATTGTAAATTCACTCAAAAGATCAGCCTCACCGTAGTGTTTGAGAAAAAAAACCTGCTGTACCCCCCAAATACCTGCTAAAACTCTGCGGGCATGGTCATTTTCGAGACATTGGCTTCACCCAATGCTGCGAATCGGATCGACCCTCTCTTTGGTCTTAGCACAAAACTAAAAGTTCATTGTTTCGAAAATATTTGAAAACGATTCTACTGGTCTTTAAAGTGGAGATTGCATCGCTTGCCAGAATATCAGCAACGTCGTTTAAATGCTTGTAAATGCCTTCAGTTTCGACAAACATTAACAGAAAACAAACGTGGCCGGTCATTAGGCAGTTATAAATCAATGAGGTTACAAGGACACTGACAAGCAAAATCAGGAAATGTCACAGGTGGAGAACTTTCCCAGACACCAGCTATTTAGCTTAAAATATTCCAGAATTCGTCACGTCCCTTATCGTTGGGAGTGCAAACAACTCAGCAGCGTGCAAACAGGGGGAGCCTGTGTTTTTCAAATATTACCGAAACTCTGAGCTCATGAGATTCCCAAAGAGAGCTTCCACCTAAAATGAGTTTGTTCCAATCACACACAAAGAGACCCCATCTCACGGCCGAGGGAGTTGCTCGAGTGAGTGAGTGAGCGGGCTTTGGAGCAAATCTACCAACGTCCGTCTGTCCACATGCAGACAGGCGAATTTCTGGGTCAGAATTGGAATTAAAATAATTAATCACAAGGGAACCTTTGCGGGGGTGGTGGTGGGTGATGGTGGTGGGGCTGGAGTACTTCCTATAATTCTTGAAACGTATCAAGACCTTGTTAGTGGAGATAACTGGAATAATTCAACACTGCAGGCTTCTGAACAACGCGACGTCACACACACACACAAAACTCTAGGCCAACCAAACGATACCCAACTTTGCAAAATGCATTTTTCCCAACTAGAGTTTAACAATCAAAATAACAGCCTAAGTGTCAGAAAAAAATCAAAATGATCAATTACACCATTGATGCGTACTTGCTAGATCACGTTAGCTGCGATATTCACATTGATAGATATAAAGGCAATTTACAGTTAGGCGCTAGCTGCTGTGTAAATTAGATGGGGGGGGGGGGGGGGGATACATTTATACCGAATAAGATTGCTTTTACAGCCTTGCAACAACTCAAATAGACTTAACGTTTTAAGTTCTCGATAACACACCTTACAAATGTTACACCACATCTGGAGTTGTACTGGAGGCTGCTGGGATTTACACCGTGGCTATTATTGTTTTGTCTGTGTTTGCAAATCATAATGATTGGCATTAACAACTCTATAAGTGAGAAGGAATTGTGAACATGGACAACGCCTGCAGTCAGTTGGAATAATGGCCGCCTCCTTTCGTTTACAAGAAACATTTGCAAATCCAGTCTCTCAACTACATGCATGCCCTGGAACCCGGGGTCATTTGTTTCAGCACGTCACTGTTGAATGGGTCGAAACTGCAGGGCTGACGTGCTAATATATTCACAAAAAAACGATTGAAAAGGCTGTTTAAATTGGTAGGCCTGTTGGTACAATTTGGTTAGAGTCGCTGATACCAAAGCTGGTGTCAACAGATATCTGTCTCTATGTTCGAATTGCCTTTCCTCAAACTGCAGATTCTGCTTTCTAGGCGGACAACCCAACCAGCCCAGCTATGCAGAAATATGAGCTTAAATGTCCTCTAGTTTGCCCCCCCCCCCCCCCCCCCCCCACCCGTGTAACAAATCCGTGGACGTTGTGAACAACAACCGCTTGGATTGAATTAATTTATCTGCAAATATTGAAGCACCTCAGACTACAACCTTTTCTGTGGAGAAATCATTGTGGTTTCTCTCATGGCCATTTTGAAATGTTTTGTAATGCTCTTTCAGATATTTTATGAATCAAGTATATATTTACAAAGTAAAGCTAGTTACCCGCATAGTGTCGCCAGTAATTATAGAATTAAGCACTTGAGGAATTTCCCACCCATTTCGCACGCTTTGAAAGCAAAGCAAATTCATAGCCGCCAGCGAGCACGCTGCAATATTCTCCTCCAAAGAAAATTGCAAATACCCCGTCACAAGCCATTGTTGACTAAGATCCTCATTCCATATTCCATGGGAATTAAGTGCCGAAGAGAATGGTATATATTTGCATTCCAGTTACCAGGCCTATTGTGAAGCAGCAATAGTTAATAAGACACACTTCGAACATTGTGAGGAGAGTTTTGACCAATGCCGCATTCACCGTCTTGACCAACGACTGTAGCTTCAGATATACAGTCTCCGCTGAATGTGCCATTTCTGGACAAGGATCATTTAGATCCCAAACGTTAACACTGCTTCTCTCCACAGACGCTGCCAGACCTGCTGAGTTTATCCAGCAGTTTTTTTGTTTTTATTACTGACCATTTAAGCTGTTTTTCAATCGCTCCTCGCTGTCCCAGTAAAGAATGTTTTATTTTGCAATAGTATATTTGACATTATGACCAGAATAATATTCCATTGTTCGAAAATTCTTATTTGAAAACCATTCATTCAGCCAGATCAAGGTACACGGTTCGTCTGGACAAATGTAAAGTCAAGTGCCACTTGCAAACTGTTAGCCACCTTTGATTAGTTTAAGAAGCCAAACCAGAATGTAATGTAATAAAAACAAATCGGGCACGTGAAGATTTTTCAAGGCAAAATGTGGATAAAATGGGATAAATCTAGATTTGAAATATAGACCAGAAGGACAAAATGGAGGCCGGAGGGTCAGGATTGCAATTAGTGTTCCCTGCTTACATTTGAAGACAGTACAGGAAGTGTCAAGACCTCAATATTCCTTACATGTAACTACCAATTTTTAGACTGTTTGCGGGAGGTTCAATGTAATCTCGGTACTCGGAATCCCCAAGGGAGCTAAACCAAGAGGCAAACAAGCAGCGGCTGGCCGTAGAAAGCGAGGAGAGAGCCGTATGAATAACACATTTTACTTAGCCATCAAATTGTTTCAGCCTCGACACAGAAGGACGATTTATTTTTTTTAAAACCCCTTCCACCAAACCAGGAAAAGGATGGCAGTCCAGGCACGCACTGGAATGACAAAGCATCGCCGATTAACAGTTGCAAAATAATCTCACCCACACAATAAATTTGAAAGATTTGGTTCGCCAATTGTGCCAGGGCCCGTACTGCGCTGTAATTGTCTATGTTCTATGTTCTAATACAAAAAAGTAGCAATAAGGTATCTAAGCTCACTTCGCTTCCCTCGAACCTCGGAACATAATTCATTGTTTCCTGTGTGGTTCACGGGGAATTGTTGATCGCGATGATACATTTTGGTATGCAATTTCTTCAAACTATGTCTGAGGAAATGCCATTATGAGACAAGGTGGTATGTCATAAATTCAGACAAGTCCTTTATTTCATTGTCTATTTAAAAGAGGACTTGCGCTGTTTGGTGTAAAAGAATAAATAATAAATGAATTAGCTAAATAATACATCACAGGTTAGGACACAATTGGACAGCCTTCCATCAGGTTGGTCAGTTCTGAGCATCTATAAATAAAACGACTACACGTAAATATTTACTGCTTAATGGAGAACCCCCCCCCCCCCCCCTCCCCAAAAAGAATTGCTTCTCCCGCGATATTGCAAAGAAGCGTAACAATCTCCTTGGAGTTGAAATAAATGCATACTAATAAGGCACGGTAAACAGAAATTTCCTCGGTTAAAGAGGCGATTAGCAAAACAAATCAGTGTGGGGGTATTTTCTGTTGCAATGCAGTCGTGACCTGTTCCAACATCAGCCAGCCCGCGTTTACCTTCAGATAACACCCATAAGACTCGACAACATATTCTAATTCAAGTGGTTGTTTCCAGTATCGATCCATGCAAATAAATGGAGACTGAGGTCGACAAAATTCTCGTAAAAATACACTCAAGGCAGCGTCTAAAAATCGAACAACGCGAGTGTTATCAATCGTTCGATGGAGATTTCTTGGCGAGCTATTTACTCGAGCGTACGCATGCTCTCGGAGCGATTGGATTTGGGTTTTAATTATAGACCGCGAGGAGTTTAAAATAGGTCAGTTTCTAAATATATGCAGAGATGGGTTGCATCTGCCCCTCTGAGATCTGGAGTTGGGCAGTCCTAGCCTCCAATACTCGGGCGCTTTCTTCCTCAGACTGAAGTTCAATGGTTTTCACCTCACTGAATTTTAATGAGGTTAGGATATTAATTTCTAAATAAAGTGAATTTTGTCTTTCGGATGGAAGTGCAAATGTTGGTTGCAAGGTGGGGTGTGAATTAGTGGGAAAACCAGCGCTAACACAGATTTGTAATCCCACCACCCCCCAAAACCACATTCCCATTACATTTTCCAGATGTGTCTGGAGAGTGATTATTTATTGCGTTATCTCTAACATTTAAACAGAAGGAAAATGACATATCCACGAGGAGCAAATAAATATAACTTTCCTTCGTCTTCTTGTGTGTGTCTGGATTTAACATCCTCACAAGTGCGCGCGTCAGGAGCTCCGTGTGAATCGGATCACTGCTCCTGACTCAGGCTCAGATTAACTGTCTTTCGTTCTCTTGGGAAAAATTAATGGAGACCTATCAGTTAATTAACAAAGCCTCGCGCAGGGCCACACGAAGGAACAACCCCAAGCGTTCCTCAGGCGGCACATTGCAATCCCAAAGTTCCCACACGTAACAGGACGCCTTTCCTGCCTTTTATTTTTGGCGGGGGGCGTAAATTACACACTGCATGACTCGGGATAACATCCCAATCTGCTCCCCAGAAATGAGAATGAAGGCAATGTGTGTGGAAGAACAATTAACCATTTCATCACATCAGCACAGTGGGGTGACAGCACAGCCTGGCCACATTCGGTTGCCCTTTCCCGTTCACATCTCGGGCTGGGAGGAAATTCTGAGCAGTGTGTGAGGTTTACTTGACTAATGTTTCCCGGAGTGTAACCGAGTGGCAGAACTCGGATGACATTGTGCGAGATTAGTTCTCACTGCTGCTGCCGGGGACGGTGGATTCGTGCTTAGAGCTGCTTCCCTTCAACAGCTGGACTGGGGGCAAGGGGGCTTCTAGGAGGCGGGGGTGGGGGGGTTTACCCCCCCCCCCCCTCCCTGTGCATTGCCTCCTGCAACCCAGTCTGGGATGGACCTTTGGGTAGTTCAATACTCCCAACGACATCTCCAAGAGCCCAGTGGTCAAAGAGCCAGCCCCTGTGTTGTATTATTGTGTCAATCCCCCCCCCCCCTTGCTGACCACAGCAACACACACACAGTGTGCCAGCTCTTACCTGCCAACCTGAGAGCCGACATCCGCTGGAATTCGGGTTCCTGCAGCCACTTCCACATGCGCCGGAATGTCTCCCGGCCCGATTTGAGTTTGCTCCAGGGTTTGGGGTTCCTCAGCAGGTCGGAGAGGGTGCCCTGGGAGCGGCACAGTACCCGCTGCGCGAAGATGGCCTGGGGAATGCTGTAACGCTTGAGTTCGGTAGTAATCCTCTGAGCGATGTCTTTGGTGTTGATCTCCTCCAGCTGGCCCGGGGCCGAGCCGCCGCCGGGGGGCTGGGGGCCGCTGGAGAGAGGAGCAGGAGGCGGCGGCTCGGCCAAGCGGCCGGTGCCCAGCACCTGCCCGTGGCCCTGGGCGTGCGGATGGACGTGCGGGTGGTGGTGGAGGCCGTTGATGGGCACCATGCCCACGGACGGAGGGCTGAGCCCCCGGCTCAGGTGCTGCTCGCCCCGGGCCAGCATGCCCGGGTGCCCGTCGAAGCCGTTGGAGGTGAGCATCTTGTCGCCGGGCATGGGGCCAGGGTGCCCGTAAGGTGGCAGGCCGTGCTGAGAGCTGTGGAGGGTGCCCAGGCCATTGGCCAGAGGCGATGCGGAGAGGGGCGACAGGCTGGCACCCACGCTGCCCATCTCTTTGTGGTAGTGGCTGTACAGATTGTTCATTGTAGACATGCCCCGGTCGTCCCTCATGAGGGTGAAGGTGCCGCTCACGTTGCTGGGCAGCCGCTGGTGGTGGTGATGGTGGTGATGGTGGTGGTGGTGGGGGAACTTGTCCGACACGGTGGAGATGGGAGGCAGCGGCTGCAGGGGGGTCAGGGTGGTGTAGGTGCTGCTCATACTCATCCCGGGTGGAGTCTCACAAGCCATGGTCATGGTGGGGTGCAGGGGGGCGGCCAGGGCGTGCTCCGGGGGCCGGTGGTAGTCTCCGGGACCGTCCAGGATCGAAGCCATGCTGGAGACCATGGAGCGGGCGTGAACGGGCAGGTTGCGGTGGCCGAGCTGGCGGCTGTGGGGGCTCTGGCTGCTCAGCAGCTCTCCGGGCTGCACTGCATCGTGAGGCACCCCCTGCAAGTCGCCCAGGTTCTCCATCGTCAGCTGAGCGTTCATGGTCGGCGCTCCCGCTCACACCGAGCATCTATGTGGCCAGTTCCTGGCAGAGCTCCACATCAGGACGGCCACCTACACTTTGCATTGAATTCATTCATTCATTTATTAACTCCCAGTTCCATCTATTGTTCCCCCCCCCCCCCCCCTCAATTCCTTCTCTCCCTTGGTTCCGTTTGAAGATTTGCCCCCTCTGTCCCTCCCACTGGATGGGGTTTTTTCCTGTTATTGTTGTTTTTTCCCCCCACCTTCCCCCCCCCCACCCCCGCCACCCCCGCTGTTTGGTTGTTCACAGCGCCCGGAGCCGCGGTTCCAGCCCGCTCCTGTCCCTCTCCGTCTGTGCAGCCATGTCCTCCCTGTGTGTGTGTGTTTGCTCCACTCTCTGCCCCCCTCCCTCCCTCCCTCCCTCCTCCCCTTGTCTTTGGCCCCGGCCGCCTCTGCTGCTGCCTCTGCTGCAGCTTCTCTCTCTCTCCCCCCGCCCCCCACCTCCCCTCCCCACAAACACACACTACCCCCCCCCCCCCCGCCGCCACCACCACCACCACCACACCACCCCCCTCCAACTCTGCGCACTCACCCTCTGCGCACTCCCTGACGTCAAGCGACCAATTGGAATTGGCCATTCGCTTCCGGGCTCCCCATGTCAAAACACACACAAAAAAAGCCACAAGCTGGCGAGGGGAAAATTCAGGTGAAAATCGCTGCCTCCTGCTCAAAACAGCCCTGCTTCCAGAGCTTCACATTGCAGCGCCCTTCCATACCTCCCTCCTTCCCTCCCTCATTCCATCTCTCCTTCCTTCCCTCCCTCCGTCACTCCCTCCCTCATTCCTCCCCTTCCCTCCCTCCTTCGCTCCCTCCCTCCATCCCTCCTTCCTTCTCTCCTTCACTCCCTCCTTCACTCCCTCCCTCACTCCCTCCCTCATTCCTCCCCCCTTCCCTCCCTCCTTCGCTCCCTCCCTCCATCCCTCCTTCCTTCCCTCCTTCCTTCCCTCCCTCCTTCCCTCTCTCACAACTTCCCTCCCTGGCTCCTTGCCTCCCTCCGTCCCTCCCTCACTCCTTCCCTCCCTCACTTCCTCCCTCCCTCACACCTTCCCTCCCTAACTCCCTCACTCCCTCCTCCCACAAACAAAATGACAAACCCCGCCACAAACACAGATTCCTCTCCAGAACTCACAGTAAATGCTGCATCTCCCAGACAATAGCTTTCTCTCTCTCGGTGCTAACTTTCAACATTCGACCATTTTATTTCAGCGCCTCCCTCCCCTTTGTTTTTTTAAAATATAAATTAAAAATGTCGCCTGACTTATTTATCAACTGGTTAATTGATGAGGAATTTATTAACACTGACCCGAAATTGACAGGCAGCCAATTTTAAGAAAGGGGCGTCGTTAGCAGCTCTGGGATTATCTCCAGCCCAGACACCAGCCCCGTTAAAGATGCACTTGCTTCTCGGATTCCCGGACCCATTGCTTCCACGGAGTGTCATCGCCCTCACACACACATACACACACACAATCACTCAGACCCATTCTCGTCTCCCTCTTCATCCCTAACTCGGGCTGAAATTGAAAACGCAGATCCCTGGACCCATTCAGCTGTTTCGTTTTTCTTTTTGGCTGCGGAGAGAGAGCGGGAGCGGTGTTTGCAAAATAAAGCAATTTCAAAAAAAAAAATGGAAACAATCGAGTTGCCATCTCCCAGCATGTTGGTCAGGAGGCGAAGAGACAGACTGAAAACCCCCAGCCAGAGGCTTAAAATACAGGCAGAACACTGGCTTGCAACATGTTTAGCTAAATTTGTATAATATATGTTTGATCAATAAACTGAGCTTGGATAGGCCAACAAAAGGAGATGATGTAGATTTAATTAACCACACAAGTCACTTCTGACGACTACAGTGCAACAAAATTGGCAAACAAATTAAATGGAAGAGGTGGTGGGGGGGGGGGGGGGGGGGGGGGGTGAGCTCCAAGCCAGGGATCTATTTTTAGATTTTCTCGGACTGAACTGGATTCACTTGAAGAAAACAAAATCACAACATCAATTCTTATCGGCAAACAATTAAAAGAAATACGTCTTTAAATGAGGACAGGAGCAATGGGTTTTGTTTCTAAGCTCACCGCCACATGCTCTGTTTTAAACATTGCTTTGCTAAAGGTTGCTTGAGGAACAAAACAACAACAACAAAAAAAGGGACAGATGTGCCCATTGTTCCAAGATTAACAATAAGGGATGAGGCCAGACAAGTGTTTCGGAAAATGTGGCTTCGTTCTCGCAGGCGAACTGCGGGAGGGAGGAGATTGTGACATAATAGATTATGATATTTGACTGAATTCAAACACATCTACATGAAATCGGTCAAATTGATTGGATGGCGAAGCGTCAAATGACGGTGTAAACGGGGCGGTGGAGGGGGGGGGGAGTGGCGAATTATTGTGAGGAGCTTCCTTGTACAGATAAACCCACGGGAGCACGCATCAATCAATCACCCTTTTATTTCAGGAAGATGAGCGCTCTAACTATGATGGCAAATATGACAAGGGCAAAAATGCTGAATGTAGCATTTGCAAACTAAACCTTCGCCAACAGAATGTAAAACACATCAATAACCGGTGACACTGTATCTGCCTTATTATCTGTTTACCTCCAGCCCCACTCAGTATTAAGATTGCATCATTTACATCAGCAAGTTATTACCCTGTCGGCCACAACACGTGTTTAGCTGCAACTCTTTGCATCGGTTTCATGTGAAATGCATCCTCAGGGTAACAATGAAATAATTGCTGTTAGCATGGCATTACTTTGCCATGTTTCAAATATTCATGAACAGGAGTTCTATCAATTAATAGCCTATATTCTAATTATTGATTTTACTAATACAATGGAATCTTGAATCGATGCAGCAATGGAGATGGGGAAAACATTGGACATAACCATTGGCACATAACCCTGTCAGCACCATAAGACGGGAATACAGCAATCTAAAAGCAATTTGCTTACGGGTAGATTTTGGGCACACATGAGCTAGGTTTTTTCTTCGAAACGCTGATGTCTCGTTGAAGTACGCGCCAGAAGGAAAAGCTTTATTGGAACATTGGGCTGGGCAAATCATCTTCCATGACATTACAACAAAATCTGAATAGAAATTCATTACCCCCCCCCCCCCCCCCCCCCCCCAACTGATCCATTCTTAGAATAAACCTCACGTGTGTATGATCACGCTGAAAAATAAAACATAGCCCAAGTGATTGTGTGCGTTTGGGGGAGGGTGCAGGGTTGGCACATTGGAAATCAAAAGGGCACTGGTCCACAATCCAAAGGCTGGCATTAGATATTCCAACAAAACGTTAAAAGGACCGTTCTGGGTAAATTTAAGCTGCATCTTGAACAGACATCTTCCTGATCTGCCTTTATGGTGTTTGCAGTGGTCAGTTGCTGGAGGTCTGGCTGATTGAAAAGGGACATGTCAAAGGTGACGCTTGAAGACTCCAAGAGCCAACAGCTGCCGTTTCAACAGATTAACCGGAGATTTTTTTTTGTACTTTCGCCTGTTGAGAGCTTCTTGCAACCGACACAGCCGCCCCCAAAAACACACATCTGTCAGTCGAAAAGAAAATTGCAAGAAATAAAGCAAACCCGATGCATTTCAGCGAATTCAATCTTATTATTGTATGTAAACACGATAGACAAGGCACGTGCGCTTACAAAGCAAGCCGGACAATTAAAAATCAATTCAACTTTCTAAAAGAAAAATTAAAAACGAGATACAGCGTTGTCACAAATAGGCTATTTCCTATTAATTAAAGATGTCTCGAGAAATGAAAGACGAAGGTCAGACGCAGGAGAATGAACAACACCACTCTGAAAGTTTTGAAGATGCTGTACAGTAAATGATTTTTTAAACCTATGTTTTAGCATATGTTATGCGGTTGGTACAAACGGATAATCACAGGGCAGTATTTCAGCCCAGCGCCAACAGGCTGGATGGGAAGCAGGCGAAGGCAAATATCTCTTGAGTTGATGCCTGAATGAAATTTGGAAACTGTTGGTATCGCTACATATTTTGGGAATGTCAGTAAAAGGCCTTACTGTGTAATAAGTGCAATTTCCTTCTGGGAGTACAGGGGTGCCTTTAATTGTTATTTCTTATGAGGGAAGGTATAAACTCCCATCAGATTCTGAGAATGATGTTGAGAATGACACCCTTATAACACAAACACTTGCCCAATTTAAATTACTAGGTTTACAGCGCTCGGGCTGAAATTAGGACGTATTTTTAATGGACATTTGCTTCCCACAGCAAAGCAGGGGCCAATCCTTGCGCCGAAATTGCATCTGTTCATATTCTCATACTGGTCGATATTTTTCATTCACACGTATGTCCCTGCAGCTTGTAAAGGGAAAATTAGACTTTTGTTGAGGTTCACTCAAGCAAGTCTTATTCGTGTTAGAACGCGAGTTTGTCACATATGTTTTGTGACTGAATTAAAATGGCTAAAATGGTCGTGAGTCGATGGCACTTCTTGACACCGCAAGAGCTCGGCCGCGGGACCAGGAGGCAAGAGGAATAGCGAGAGAGCGAGAGAGAGAAATGGCATGTGTCAATTAATTTGGGGGTGGGGGATTAATTGGTGTAAAAGCTCACCTTATTAATATGTCGTCACACACGCATTTGTCTTGAAAACGATCACCCGCCTTGTGTTGGGGTATTTGGTTCAAAATGAATTACACACGAATGGTAAATATGGGCAACCCCTTTAAATTTCATTGTCAATTTCTCATGTAAACTTCAGCCATTTTGCCACACTGGGGTCAAATCTGAAATCCCCACATTGCCTCTTTAGCGGCATATTCCAAAAATATCTCGCGTGCACCTAGATTGGAGATTGCATCCGTTATTTGTAAGAAATTCCAGAAATGAGATGTCCTTATTTTATTTTAAATACATAAATCGGTTTTAGATATGATTTATTGAAATATTTCACTGCATTTTCTACTAAATGGTGTTTGCTCACTACTTTGTAACTGACAACAAGCATTTCACTTTCATTTCTGCTTCCACTTCAACTTCACACAAGAAAGAAAAACTATAGCCCTCTTGGTGGATAATCGCAACAACAAAAAATAGGCAATCAACGTGAGGGTTAGGAGCTTGTATGTTTTAATTAGGTATCCTACCTTGCCGGGGGAGGGGCGGGGAGGCGGAAATCATACTTTAATTGTGTTGTTCCCACACTAAGCATTGGGGCATGAAGGTGGCTTCCGGGTCTCACTAACAATATGGAGTGCGACTCCAAGCAAACGCAAAAGCAGGGTACAAACACATTACATAAATGCCCAGGTAGATCTGTTATTGACTGCAGAGCAATAGTTCCACTAACACCACTAATGTAGCTCAACAGAAGTTATTGCACTTGCTACTTGCTCATGCACATTAGCCCCCTCCCCCCTCCCACCACCACCACCCCCCATTTCGCATTTTATGAACAATCTGCAAAGCAAGCAGAGTTGTTTCCATTAAATATTTACACTCTAATGTCTTCTTGTTTCAAATTATTAATTAGGCGCCTTTGGTCATTTTAGGTTGAAATAGAGAGTCTGCGAGGCTTCAAATATGATTCCAAATTATTACAGCCTTCTATAATGCGAAAATTATTCGATGTCTTGCATGTCAGAGATTAACAGCTTTAAGGATCAATAATATGAAACTCGCGTATTGGAAGCCTGCAAATGACAGCGTTATTGATAGCAGGCATGTAAATTACTTCATATTGTAAAATAAATAAGAAAGTAAAGCCACAATCATCGGGATTAAAAGTGGTAAATTGCTGTATATCCGCCGCTACAACACTGGGAACACGGTAGTGAAATGCTCAGAATAACGACTAATTGTAAAGAGTAAGGATTGCAAGTGACCCTAACTGTAATAAGATCAATGCAAAGTGTTACAAGGAAACAGTATTTCTTTCTGATGTATAAACTATTTTAACAGCGATTTACAACGAGTCTATTATTAATGCAAACCCAGAGCAACAATTATAAGGTTCAATTTTTAATTTTTTTTACAGAAATAAATATTTTGGGAACGTTAATCCCATCGCATTTCCCGATGTTTTTATTCTACATAGTGACAGTGAACTTTGCTCTTTGGTGAATATATTCATGCTATATTTATAGAAGTAATTCATTAAAAAAGGTTTTGTTATTAATGTCAGTGTTATCCAATCTATTAAATAAATTATTTGTCGCCATTCACTTTGATTAGATGCCGTTACATTTTTTTTATCCCCACTTAAGTAATATTTTATTTCGGGAAGGAATTATACAAATGATATTATACTGGAGGTGGAATTAAAATTTCTACAGTGCAAAAGAGGGCCATGCGGCCCATCGAATCTGCACCGATCCTATCTCTGTAACCTCACCTAACCTCCACATCTTTGGAAACTAAGGGGTAATTTATCATGGCCAATTCGCCTAATCTGCACATTTTTGGATTGTGGGAGGAAACCGGAGCACCCGGAGGAAACCCACACGAAGTGCAAACTCCACACTCCACTCTAGGTGGGAATTGAACCCGGGTCCCTGGCGCTGTGAGGCAGCAGTGCTAACCACTGGCCACCCGATATTACCCACGGAATATGTCAGGAACCCAGGCAGCATTGACTTTCCCTGGTATTTGATTTGAAAGTGGATTCCACGACATTGAAGCATTTTATTCGCTAAATCATAGTATTTGAGAAATAAATAAATAGAGCTGGCGGCAATAATTGAGTTCGCCTGAGTTTTCTGAAATTGTGTCGGTGTACAATTAGATCTTGGAAAATATCCACCGAATGTAACTTTTTAAAGATATCTTCTGATTTCTGTAACATTTACATTTTCACCTTTTGATCGCATTATTTCCTCAACAGAAAGACCAACTTCTGGAAGGGGGTGGGGGGGGGGGGGGGGGGGGGGTCGGGACGAAATCTAAATGAGAGAGCAAACTATTTATTTTTCAGGTTAAAACACAATGTCCAAGGTACAGACGTACTGGGATAGTAAAGGTGGGGTTTTCAGAAGTTCAATCCAATTGGTGGTCGAGTTATTAGGAACATTGCGAATAAATAAGTTTACCCAGACCTTAAATGCAAGCTGGAATTTAAAAACGAGTTGGACATTCTCAGAGAATGGGTGCACCTCTCCACCCTACCCCCTTCAATTTCATGGAACGCTGTTAAATTCCCATAGCGTATGTAGCCCAGCAAAAGTTGCCAGGTGTGGTGTTTAGAGAACGAAATCTAAATGGTGGCACGGGTTTAAGAATTTAACGAGCCGTCGGTCTACCAACGTTCTACAACGAGCTTAGTATAATGTGTCAAAAGGTGAAGGAAAGCTGGTAAGGCAGAATCTGTTTCACTAGTTCATTAAAAAAAATATATTAAAATAAGCCTGCACCATTACCCAAAATCGAAAATCATATTTTTAAAATGTATCTCTCCCTGCCCGCTCCCCTCTTAGCATTGGAGCAATGCAAAGCTGAGCGTGTGCTGATAATGGATAAGAAACGTGTCATGGATAACTACAGCTAAAGTTTAGTTTTCCTGAACGATTAGGCCGAAAACAAAGGACTTTAAGCCAACTCAGAGAAAAGAACGATTTTAGAAAAACATTTTTGCTGCCTGATTAACCAAGTCCACAACGCCGATCCAGGTATCCCTGCTCGTCCCTTGACTAAATTTCCTGAACCATTGCCGATATTTTAAATTGCACAAGCGCCTGTGCTTTGCCCATTCTTCTGGTATCGCAAACTAAACGGAATATCCGACGTCTGTAAGACTGGCAGAGCAATTTTGGAAAGAACAATTCGAGTCAAGCACCCAGCCATTGTCCATATACAAACAAGCGCCTCCCTGCTCCCAACGCGGCCACATTCCTGCATAGTTTTAAACTAAATATCAGCAAAATGGTTTCTGTGAAAAGACTGCGTATTTATATCCTGTAGAAGACAAGAGCTAATTGGTGTTGACGGCTGATTAATATAACAGAGGGTGAGTACACTAATAGGGAGTGTCCAAATAGTGAAAGTGCGTTCGGTTGGGGATGAGAAGGATTCTAGCACATTCCAATTTCCGATATTCTCGTAGGAAGTACAATGACCAAGCCAGTTCCAGAGATTTGCCCATCTCTTTCACACCCGCCCCCTCTACCTTATGTACCACATCAAAACAAATTAGTGAAACATAAGCAAGGCCGGGTATCATAAGGAGCAAGATGTAACGGACAAAAGTGTCACCAATAACACAAGCATATAAACACCACACCTGACTGTCTCTTTGAAAAGATCTAAATAGTCTGAGTAAATTAATTGCTAATTAAATATTCGAAGTAAATATTCGGAGGGTAAAGTTCTGATAGCCTATATATTAAGTTGAGAAGGAATCTAACACTGGAACTTATGTTTCTCCTTGTAGCTGTACCCCAGAGGTGCCAAGGTGTTGTTGGCGATGAATGGCATTGCAGAGCTTTCGAACTTAACCGATTTCTAGAATATGATATTCGTTTTTGAATTAGACGAGATTAATTAATTCGGGTCACAGATTTTAGAGCGGTGTTTTTTAAACATAGCTGCAATAAGTCAACAAACACGACTAAACTTCCCTTGTTTTTAATGATAACACAAACAAGACTGAAGCAACCCTTATTTTCGCCGCCAACAATAGGACCCGCTCTCTTACAATAGAATACGTGTCCATGTTTAAAATGCACAAAACAAGCCAAACTGTCTGTCAACGCAATGCAGACCCGAACAGTGAAGTCGCGTTAACTTCGAACATCATTGATTTAAAGAAACTAGTTAGGGTCAGTCAGTTTAAACCCAAATTAATGAATAGTGCCTGTATTGTGTGTAGGTTTGAGCAGCAAGAGCGGGCCGAGTAATGCTATTGGTGGGAAGGTGGAACTGCTTACACAATTAATTAACCCCAGCATTCCGAAAAGAAAAAGCCAATTCGCCAACAAACAATGTGACGTGACTATGAGATGCCTCATTAACAACCAGCGACCGAAAGGTTAAACAAAATGCGAAGTGTGTGAACAATAGCTGTTACATAACACCACTGACATATGCAGAAGGTAATAGCGGGGAGGTGTGTTCTCACTGCCTCCTCACTGAAACACAATCCTCATGTTTATGGTAAATTGTTTCATGCAGATCGCGTTTCGCAAACAACAAATAAATGTCCTTGTCTTCAACCCCATGATCCTGTAAACTCATGCTAATTGTTGTAAATACAATCATAGTATATCTCCTGATTAAGGACATTTTTCTCTTTGTATTGCCCCAATGCTTAGCTTGTAATGTTTCCCAAGATCTTGTTAAGCAACTTCTAAGTTTTCAACAACTCAAAGAGACCCGAGATTCCACGTCAATCAATTACTAATATAAAAGGCCTTTGCGGTTTTACTACCCATAAATACCGAAGAATGTGCAGCTATCGCAACATCGAAAACCCATGCTCCCCAATCAAAGGAAGGGGCGAATGTTTTTCAGTTTTGCTGTTGCACCAGATAATTCAATGCTTTTTTAAAAATTGGTATAGTCACAGCAGGCAACTTCTAGTGACGGCTGGATATTAATTTTTCTGCATGAGTGCAAGGCATTTTCAGATCGCCAATAAAACCGTGCTTTCATTTAGCATTTGTGTTCCTTATCGGCCTTTCATTTTCCATTGGAATACACAGCTCATGAGTTGCTCCACCTCTCAATTTCTGAGCGGCACATCCTCCAGCCAGTGCAGACCCCTTGTCATGCCACCGCAATTACTGAGGAGACATTGAATCGACCACCTCATTCAAAGTAACGCAACGCCTCTCATCAAATAATGAAACAAGTCTTACATAACACCATTAACTACTGACAGTGAGAGTGACAAAGTTTTACTGTGGCGACTCAAATAGAAAGAGGCCTTTGAAACCCCCCCCCCCCCCCCCCCCCCCCCTACCCATACACAACGGCTATATTTAATTTGTTCCACAAATTTCAAACATTAAAAGCTCGTAATGTTCTGTTATCTTTTACTGCCCCCGTAACTCATTGGGTAAATAATGTATTGTGAAAATCGGAAACAGCTGAATATCGAACTTTGACACATTTATGTCATCGCCATGACACCATCATGGCAATCGGGAGCTATCCGTCCCTTCATAATTCAAAATATGTTTTCAAACTCCCATCCACAACAAAGGACAACAGCCCCGGGGACCCAAAACAAACTAGTCCAAGAATAATTTAGCAAGTTGACTGAGGCGAAAGTCTAAACAATTGCACCACATTGAGGGACTGTTCTAGTTCTTAAAAGTGCTGATATTCCTTAACACTGTGTATCTCCAATGAGCTGTAGCACAATTCATGATAGAATTACCGAACTTAATAAACACTGCTAAGGTGTTAGTAAAGAAACAAATGGGTTAGCATCAGAACCCAACTTTTAAACAGATTTGAGACGTACTGACTCGGCTCTATAAACATTTCCGCAATTTTTTTTCCATCAGTCAACTTATTGAATGCATTTTATTAAACGACGCTAATGTCTTAAGGTATTAGCCATAATTTTAATGAAACATTTCCCATAACCAGCAATTCCGCGTTAGACGAAAATGCATCTTCATGTGTACCGAATGGTTCAGACCAACAGTCAATAACCCTTTGATGAACTCCCACACGTACTTGGAAAGTTTCACCTAAAAATATTCATGCACCGAAGATGCAAACTACACAGATGCTAGATTCATACACACAGTATCAACAGTCCCGAGCAGATTTCTATTTGAATATCCTTTAGCCGAGCAGATATGTAACCAAACATCACGTTTGCAATTTGTGATCGCGACATTAGGAATTGCAATGTGTATGACTGGAAGTCAATTCTCTGCCAGTTTGATAGGCACAGATAACAGTGACTCGTTTCTGGACAGTCGTTAGTGGCAGGTGATGCACTGACTCTATTCCGATTTGCATGGCATTGCACTTGATCTCAATGAGCTGGTTTGTAAGTTTCAGTTCACGGAGACGATATCCTAACAGTTGGGTGTTTATCAACAAGATATTTGTAATGATTAGTTTCAGTCAAGTGAGGCTCATCTGTCTCGAATTAACGAAATTGCTGGGTACTTTAATGAACAAGGGGAATATGAGCAAGATGCTGCAGAAATTGAACATTACGTGTGGCCACAAGCCACGACAAATACACTTCACCGAATGCTCTGCAATTTATATACTCTCCAATTCTCTGAAATATATGAAATATTACAGGCTGGGAGCTAGCACGTCACTTCCTGTTTTTAACCATTCAGAAAAAGTTTGCTAGGTCTGGTTCTGCTATCCAGTGAAACCTGGGACCACAGTTAATGAATTACATTTATTGAAACATGTCAGAAGTACTCAGAGCTGCTCAACAGTCGATGCACAGTGGCCGCCACCAGCCGACCTGCTGCTTCTCACTCCAGCTCATTCATTTTCGGTCAAAAGTTTCTGACTAGAAATCGCCAAGTCGTTGATTTCGGGCACACAATCTGTGTTCAGTTTTTTTTGGGGTGTGGCAAAATTGCAGTAGAAAAAAGAACTGTCCTAACGTCACAGCTTTTGTAACACCTCCATCTCAGATCACATCAGCAACAAATATATTATTCTCAGTTGGACCCTCTTCCTTTCCCCGCCCGGATGTTGATAGATATTTACGAGGATTGAAAGCGGTTCCTTGTCTCTCAGCAACCCCCCCCCCCCCCCCCACACACACGTCCAGATCAGAAGTGGGTGATGTTGCAGCTTTCGCCTCTGCCGTGTGACACATGCCGAGGTCCTCGCACGGTGGCCGATCCAAACACAGCGGGGGTTGCCCAATGTCACTGGGATGTGGCCGCTGGCTATTGATAACCGTGCCTCCTGGATTCCTCCAACGCTGACTTGAGCGGTGCATTCACATACACTTACCGAAATCCGTGCACAAGCCATTATTCGCAGTCCTTTCCGCGGCTTATTGCACCTAATAAACATCCCGCACCTTGTGTGTGTCCCAAGCCCCCCCAAAAAACACACAAAATCTGCATAATTTCAATTAGGGGAGGAGGGGTGGAGGAGGAGGAGGAGGAGTGCACAATACAACTGCTGCTTGCTTCCTGGACCTTTACTCTCTGCTAAGCTTAAAATAGGAAAGTCTATCAGCAGTTCGTCCGGGGTGTCGCTTCCAACCGACCGGAGAATCTGACCATTGGCTCCCCGGGCTAAGGGGACCTCCAGTCCCCTTTGGCCCGTCCTTGGGTAGCTCAGGAGACTCCCAACATCCTCCCACTCCCCCAAACACACACAAACTCCCCCCACAGCACCCCCCCCCCCTTCTCTCGGTCTCGCTTTCTCGAAACAGTCGCCAGAAAAAAATAACAAAATCAAATGAAATCCGAAGGGGCTCCCGGTGCAGCCTCCGTCTCTGGCCGTGGGAGGCTAAGGCAGCTCGTTTCGGTCAGTAGTATATCCTCGCATTTGCAGATGCTACTTGCATTTGAATAGCCCTGGCTTGTTATGTGGCTCGATGGCGATGAAAGGGAATCAGTATGCAAATTGCCTCAGTTACAATCGAAAGGTTCGATCTGAGGGCTGCCCGCTGACGGAAGCTGATGTCAGCTATTTCTGTGTGAGCTGAGATATATCTACCCAGCGATGCAGGGGTTTAAATTCCTGTTAATTATGAAAAAGAAAACACTAGAATAAGCTTGCAACATGACTGCACCCCCCCCCCCCCCACCCTCTCCCCCACCCTCTCCATTCAATATTCGGTTGACCTGCCCGGTTAACACAATTATTATTCTGCAGGCTTTATTTGATGGGGCTGCAATGTGTGCCTGATGCATGAGAACAAGCTTGGAGTTCGGAAAGCCAAGCATTTTGGGGCACTAGTTCTGGATCACAGAGGTGTCCCCCTCCCCCCCACCCCAGACACACACACCCTTCAGTCTTCAAATCCAAACGTTCACCAATCAATAAATGCAATGAAATGGACTGGGAGCAGCTATCTTTGCTGTGGTTTTTTTTGCTGTGTTCTGTGATTTATCGCCGGGCAAGGAGATAGATCTTCCGCCAGTTCTACCTGGAGCAGCCTTTCACTGGCTCAAATCCCCAAATAAAAAGGAGATGGGTTTGATCACCTCAACAGACAGTCTGTTCCGCCTGCTGAGGGTTAAATTAGCCCCTTCCCGACCCTTGGGTGAAAACATGTAACAATCCAGATGGGTGAGGATTGGGCGGGTAGACTAACACAATACAAAGGTATGCCTTCCAAGGGTATTCGAGGATATGATCATCGGCGGTGTTTTCGATTATTTTCTTTTCGGAACTGGGAAAAGGTTTTTTTTTAGGGGGGGATGGTATAAATTCACGGCTAGGGAGGGAGAGGGGGAGGGGAGATGATTCTCGTCGAAACAGGATGTTTTTATTGATCCGCCACATTCTTCAATATTGCATTTGCGCAAGTCCCGAGATCATTCATAACCAAACTCTCTTCCCCAGCCCTTCAGGAAGGTGTTTTGCATATGACCAGGGCTTCCTGTCCAAACAGACTGGCAAATGAGCATTTAAAAAAAATACATAAGCTGAAAGTTATAGATCCTGAGAACAAAAGGCCATCGCGGTTATTAATCCATATCTAATCCTGCATTCCCCAATCTTTTGAAATCAAATTGGTTGGTGCACTGTACAGAAATCACATTCTGGGGAAATGTATTTCAAGGTGAAAGACGGCCACTCCCTGAATAAAACTGTGCAATTGTCTGCAATTCTCGCCTCTCTTGCAAGCTTCGCATGTCTGTATTCGTCCCATTGTGACATTTTAATGTCGAGCATTGGCTCTCCACTTTACATCGCAGCGAGCAAGGGGACAATATTCTTACAGAGCTGCCCTCGTCCCCCGCTTGCCTAAATGATCAGGAGGAATTGTGAAAACCCTGTTTTACATCTACCGTCAGTATATTTTATTCACACCAGATTTTTGCTATTGCCACCGAATTCAGGCTATAAAAAACACACCTTAGCCAACCCTGCAATCATATTTTTAAATCTCAAATAACGATGGCATCTCATTCATCCGGAACGTAACGCAAACGCCCAGTGTTGGAGAATTGCAGCGAGAGGCTGATTGTTTGGAATAGTCTAGGTGCTTTTTGCTCTCTCTCTCTCTCTGTCTCAGATGATCTTGGTCTCTCACTGCAGCCTCGCTCAGTTGAGGCTTATGGCTGGACTAAGCTGACCATCTGTCATTCAATTAATGTTTCAAGGCAGCTGATCTGTAACCAGGAGGGTCAACGACCCCAGGCCAAACCCAATGGTGCCAGAGAAAGGCGACAAAGTTCAAATGTTAAACGCCTGGCACTTTACAGAATGTAGGCTGCCCAGGAGATTTGCCTATGTAAAGCTTGCATCTAGTACCCTCGGGAGAGGCATCGCCCAGATTTCGATTTTAAGACGTCGGTATAGTTACACAGTCATATTCTTTTGGCAAATATTAGATTATATGGGTTGGGGATTCTTTCTGCCCCCACCCCCGCCACCAACGACCCCCAATGTCACGCTTAAAGTGAATTCAGCTCTTCTGAAGTCGGCAGTGGATGAGCGCTCTTTTTTGTTCATTTCTTTGTAAATTTCATTGAAATGGCCTCTTCGCTGCAGAGAGATGCTGAAGCAGATTCGTTGCCAATTAATGAAACTGACCTCAAAGTACCTCATCGATTTGTCAGTGAGCAGGACAATTTACTATCACATCATCGTAACTATAACTCCCCCTCCCATGTAGGATTAGATTCTCAGGGCTCCCTCACTCGAATAACACCAAACAGCCCAATTTATCCAGAATGTGAAATGACGACTTTCATGTGAAAAATTTGATCACATTTAACAACATTGGGGGATAATTTGGGTGTCGCAAATTAATACACACAGTAAAACAAAATCTCTATCTCCCAAAGTGTGCACACAACCCGATAGAAAATAGTTTTAATCAGTTACTGAAAGCTTTCATTTAAAAGGACCAGGGCAAATTGAGCTTTCACTATGCTAATTTATCCACTACAAATATTTAACTAGCGTTGTCATTGGAACAGGTATGAGTGGGGCTTCTTTTGAAACGCGCGTATTATTCAGCCACAGTTAATCGACATTTGCCCACTTGCAGGAATGTTTGCCTCTGTCTTGGTTTGTTCTGTAATGCGCCCAAATTGGATTCATAGAAATACAGCAGGTGGGAAGCGGAATTCTGTTGGCGAATAGCGCAATTTCTATATCATGATCGAATGGCCGCGAATTTGACCCTTTTAATCCCCATCCCCTTCTTGGATCCCAGGAAGTCCCCTTTTCCCATTTCGCATTTACACGTCCCACCCTTCAAGTGGCAAGGCATATAACTGTTAATAACACTGAGTATAAATGTTGTGCGGGAGTTTGACGGATATTATTCAGCGGTTAATAGCTGCTGAAGATATTGAAAAATCAGCAGAAATTATTTGAGGTCACGTGGACGGTCTCCGCTAGTTTCCTTGTCATAAAATCCATCCTGATTCGATAAGTCTTTCACATCCAATTCTCAAGCTTGTTAGAATGATAATGCGGGCTCCTTTTAAGCACCGCTGCATTTAAACTTGGACAGCTTCAACAATTCGCAAAAGAACCATCCTCTGTTGATCGTGGCGTCAACTTGGGGTCAGAAGCGAACGCTCCTGAACCTTTAAACCCAACTCTTTGCTGATATCAGTTTAGATATAAATGACAAACGCCACCAAGTTTACTGGCAGATACAAGTTTACTGGCAGAACCAATGAAGTGAATAAAGTCCACATTTTCCCATCTCAATTTCTACAGAAAACGCCAATACAAATTAAGAAAAAAAAAACACTTTATAGCTTTTTTTGAAAACAAAATAACCCGTGGGTCCATATTTAAAAAACAGGAAATGTGGCGCAGAAAAAAAGTGTGTACCCCATGAAATATTATTATCACATTAGATATGAAGGAAGCAAAAGATTGAAGCTACTTTCCTGATGTATCAAACGTTGCAGTTTAACCCTCTCTCATTCTAAATTATTTGACCCATTACAGGGACAGGGAGAAGATAATTGTACAGTTAGTCATACAGCTAATAAAAACTTTCAGCACTCCAATTCAATAATACATTCTATGCTTAATTCAATGTCACTTAATTTGAATTATCTGATAATTCATTTTTAAAGTACTGCATTGGTACCTTTCCACATTATTTATGCTGTTTCATTCAATTTCCTGGATAATTCATTTTTTGAAGCAACTTAGCTTCATCAGTATTAGGCTGTATTTCAAATCACCATCATTTTGATTAAAAAATAGTTCTGCGCATACAGCACAGGATATTCAACATTATCAATACCTTTGGTATATGATTTTATTATATCTCCATGTTGAAACATATAACTATTCATTCAAAGCTTTCACTGAATCCCATAGCTGAAATCAAGGGAATACTTTAGGTTTGGGAACAATGTTTTGTTTACTGCAACACAGGACTAGCAGACCTAAGTTATAATACTTGATCTTCATTGCAGATCACTCAGAGAAAATGCTGAGCATTGTCCACATCATGGTTTCTTTTTAATGTTTGAATGGATGGGACAATTACCTCTCTGCTTACAGTAAAAAGGTGAAATGTGAACTTCGGTTGCATGCCAGGGAGTATTAAAAAATGTTTCCCACCCAATGTTTTCAGTCATGCTTCAATGGGAACTCAGCAAATTTTAATGATTTTTTTATCATGAACAATTCATACAATGTAATTTTTTTAAACAGTGGAAAGCCAATGACAACACAACAATTTTAACTTTTAAACGTGTTCAGCCAAAATGATTACTTCAGGGAAAAAAATTTGCAGAGTTGCTAACTGAAGATGGAACTGATCCTGATGTTATTCTGCAGTTACAGCTATCCAAATTCTTCATGGGGCTAACTCAATAAATGATACAACCATAAGTAACAATTACATCAAGATTTTATCATAGTTAAAGGAACAAACCAGGATAAATGTTCTGTTTTGAATGCAAGAGTTTGCCTCACTGAATCTCTTGCAAGTGTAGGATGATGCTTCAGTATTCCCCACAGAGCAATGAGACCTTGTACGTCTCTGCGGAAGATGCCATGTTGAAAATCTCACAGCACAAACCGAGATAGAAACATTTGGGTGATTTCATGTAAAATAAAACGACTAAGCACAGCGTCAGTGAAAATGTTGGTCACTCCGAGTCAAAGGAATTTAATTTAAGGAAAATGGGCAGAAACACGGTTTGCTTTCGGAGATAGAGTCTGGCTTCAAAATTGGCATTTATGACATTTGAAGAAATGCAAAACAGTTTCAATAAAATTAATACTTTTAAAACCACTTTCACTATTGTCAAGGCAGAGAGTGAAACATTTTGTTTAGCTACATGCTATGCAAAAAAGGATAAATTGAAACTGCATCTTTATGGGTATATCATAATTGAACATTATTGTACCTGTCATAAAATCCCACCGGTGCTTTAGCTGTCTACCTGTAATTCAAGAGGTGTATTAGTCTAAATTCCATAAAACAGGAGCTGATGATGGGGTAAGCAATGTTTCTGTATTCATCCATACAGATAAAATATATATCATATCAGAAAATGAAGAGGGGATGTTTTATATCTAATATTTTTATAGTAGACATATATTGCAGTTTATCTCAGACACAAATATAGCTCATCGCAAACCTGGCTCAAAGATCCATAAGTTAACAGCTTTTTGACGGCAGTAATTAGGTTCATTAGCAATACATGCCACAGCCTCAGACCAGTCTTTGGGTTTCCTTTATACTTTTAAACTTAATGTCAATATTTCATACTGAGAATATAGTAAAGTGCAGCGAAGAATGAAAAGCTAGAACTACCAAAAGTGCATATGCGTGTCCCTTCCCAGGTTTCCATTAACTGTGTGTGCAGACATTCAAAAGCTTTCAAAAATGATTTATCAAGTTTGTTTTAGAGTGCATGTTATTAATAATGTGTGTCCATTCATATCGGCCTACAGATTTCACTGTAAAAAGTAGCAAGTACAACATATACAATTACATTTACTTCTTTGGACTTGACAGCAATAACTTATCTTCTCTGTTGCAACCGTGTTTGTGAAAACCTGTCTTGATATGTTATAATCCATTTAATTGCACTTAATATTTTGGACATATTCTGTTACAGATTGTAAGTATTATGGTTGTCATTGTGGTACTACAATGGTAACCTGAGGGGACTAAAGCTTTTTGATGTAATGGAAACTGATTTGTAGATCAATTAATGGCAAAGACTAAGCATTCAAAGGGGCACAACATTCAAATAACCGTGGAGAACATAGAATACATTTCTTTTGAAAAATATTTTATTGGAGGTATTTTCAAACGTATATAGAACGGAAATGAGCAAACTACAATAACAACCGTGAATCATATCTTATGTTCTTATATCCAATTAACATTATTCCTCTCGTACCGCCCCCTCCCACCCAACACGCATTATTTTTAGGATTACTGATCAATTCACAGTTTGTGATAGATAAATAGGTGTTAGTTTTGAATGCAACGTTCTACGTTCTTTGTGCTTAACTATACTACACAACATTATGGATCTTTAACACTTAGCTCTTTATGTACATTGAGCTTTATTTATTTTCCATCACATATGACAATGGAAAAGAACTGCATTGTGCATTGTGTCTGCTGCATCGTTTCCCCCCCCCCCCCCCCCCCCACATTTGGATTCCCCCAACTAGCTCCATTTGCAACAGGTCTGTATCAACAGGGATCTGGCAAAGGGAACCCACCAGGGGTGCACAGATAAGTACAGCTCTAGCTGGGAGGGGGACATGCCCGGTCAGTACACAGGCAGTGTCAGGACTGCCTCCTGGCACTGCTTTCCCTTAATTATAAAACACACAAAATTCCGCCCAATCTATCTCAGCGTTGAAAACGTTAATAGTCCTACATTGCACAGCCTTTTGGTGAGAGAGTTTTAGATTTATACTTAATGTGAAAAAATGCTTCCAGATTTTGCAGACCTGAATAAGAGTTAGCTATTTAGCCTCTAAGCTTGTTCTGTTATTCAATGAGATCAGAGCTGACCTATGACCTGACTACTACATACCCACCATTGCGCCATATCCTTTAATATGTTGGATGGAAAACACATAGAATTAACAATTGATCAGGCAGCAATTATCATTTGCAGAAAAGTTCCAAATTTCAATCACCGGTTCAACTCCTGAAGCGCCTGGCTCAAATGTTCAGACCATCCTCGACTCCCCACAAGCTAAAATAGCTTCTGTCAGTTTAGCACCTGGTAGTACCCCTCAAAGCCAATGGCCACCCGGACTCTATCACTGGGTTCGATTTAGTGGGAATATAACAGTGTCCCATTTTGTGTGTGTTTAACGGGGTGTTTCTCAGCTATCAAATGGGACTCTTTTTTTTGTTCTTGGTGAGGAACGCCCCGCTGAAGCTCCTCTTACCTTCATTTTCTGCACAGGCAACCTCAGCTTAGCTCCAACTCAATCTATACGTTTGCAGATGATACGACTGTGGTGGGACGTATCTCGAACAACGATGAATCAGACTACAGAAGGGAGATAGATCACCTGGTTGCATGGTGGACTGAAAACAACCTCTCTCTAAATGTCCGAAAGACCAAGGAACTAATCATCGACTTCAGAAAGCGTAGCACAACACACACTCCCATCTACATCAATGGCTCCGAAGTGGAGATGGTCGATAGCTTTAAGCTCCTGGGGGTCACCATCACCAACAGTCTGTCCTGGTCCACTCACGTTGATGCAACAGTCAAGAAAGGCCAACAACATCTCTATTTTTTACGGAAGCTAAAGAAATTTGGCATGTCTGCATCGACTCTCACAAACGTCTATAGATGTGCGATAGAGAGCACCCTATCCGGCTGCATCAGTTTGATATGGCAACTGCTCGGTCCAAGATCGCAAGAAACTGCAGAGTGTGGTGAACTCAGCCCAACGCATCACACAAGCTTGCCACCCCCACATTGATTCTGTATACACCTCTCGCTGCCTCAGGAAGGCAGACAGCATTATCAGAGACCCCTCCCACCCAGGTATTGCCTTCTTCCAGACCCTTCCATCAGGCAGAAGGTACAGAAGACTGAAGGCCCCTATTCCAGACATAGGAACAGCTCCTTCCCCACAGCTACAAGACTCCTCAACGACTCTCCCTCAGACTGATCTGTTCCCTGTAAGAACACTATTCGCGACACCCTATGCTGCTCTTGCTCATGTATTTGCTTTGTTTGGCCCCTTGTTCCGCACTGTAACCAATCACTGTCTGTCGATGTATTATTTGTCAATGTTCACTGTTGATTATTCTTTTTGTCTACTATGTACATACTGTGTACGTTCCCTCAGCCGCAGAAAAATACTTTTCACTGTGTCGGTACATGTGACAATAAATCAAATCAAATCAAATCAAAATCATCACTGGAGGAAGTGATCGGAGCACCATTTGTAAATGCTGCCCTGATCTTTCAACCCCACCCCCAACATACCTTGGTATATACACTGTGGCCTCCGGATTTCCCAATGACTTACATGTTAGGGCGTCATCGAGCCTCCCCTCATCCCACCTCATAAAGGCAGGGAACCATCAGGCCCAATCGCTGGCACAGATAACCCGACACCTAGGCACCCGGGCAGTGTTCCTGGCAGTGCCACCTGGTTCCATGGCAGTACCAGTGTGACACTGCCAGGGTGCCCAGGTGACAGTGCTGAGGTGGCATGCTGGCAGCAGGAGTGCCAGGGTCCCACCCTGCCTAGAGCCCGACCACCCTGGGGGCCTCCGATGGCCTGGGCGAACCCCACCAGGTGCCGTTACGCCTCGTCCACGTTTGTGTGACCGGTGGTAAACGGCGCTATGACGAGCTCTCCCAGGCATGGGCAGTCATTCCCGGGCCTCCGGAGCATTGGGTGCCGACATATTTAAGAGAGCCTAAGTGCTCACTTAAATAAGTAAATCTGGACCTTTTCCAGCTAGGGTGAGATCCAAATGGTGACACCTCGTGAGGCGTTTTGAGCGTCGCAGATCTTGCGGCCTCGTCGTGTCATCGAGTTGGATGTGACCGGGCCGTTTGACCGCGCCCACCATTCCTTCACTGTCACTGGGTCAGATTCCTCAAATTCTCTCTGCAACAGCACTGACTAACATCAGAAATGCATTTAGTCCATGTGTGGCGGGAATTTAGCCTCGATTACTAATCGTTGTCAGGTTGTAAGGTACATTTCCTCAAATACGATAGCAATTAATACACTTTCCAAGATGCAACACAGGCTGAGGAGCTGCAGTTTCCTGGTAACCCAGAAAATCCCTGCTGGTATTGCAAACCGATGGGCTATTGACGAGCAGAATGATGAACAATGATTAATAGATTTTCTTATCTAACTTCAGGCAAAAAAAGCAAAGACAGACAAAAATGTTGAATCCATATATTCGTGTACCCTCACATACTGGAACTTAATCTACTGGCCATTGTCGCCTTCAACACAGATTATATAGAAATACATCTGCAGATTTCCCACACAGTGAGTTTTTGAGTCAACTTGTCTTGAATAACTATTGTGTTTTACATTTGTTAAATAAAAATTATGAACCGAAAATCATTAGTTCAGTGTAACATTATTAATATTAAGACTGCAGTTAGTGGATGCCTATTTAAAACAAAAGGCAACAACAGCCCGCATTTATATAGCAACTTTAACACAGCAAATCATCTTAAGGTCTTCATAGGATGGTTATCAGATGGAATTATAAATCGAATCACATCAGGTAATATTAGGACAAGTGAGCAAAGATCCCTAGAAGAGGTAGGTTTCCAGTCATGTCTGAAGGGAGGAGAGAGTGGTGGGGTGGTGTGGGCGGCACGGTGGACAGTGGTTAGCATTGTTGCTTCACAGCACCAGGGTTCCAGGTTTGATTCCCGGCTTGCGTCACAGTCTGTGCGGAGTCTACACATTCTCCCTGTGTTTGCGTGGGTTTCCTTCCACAAGTCCTGAAAGGTGTGCTTGTTAGGTGAATTGGACATTCTGAATTCTCCCTCTGTGTCCCCGAACAGGCGCCAGAATGTGGTGACTAGGGGATTTTCACAGTAACTTCATTGCAGTGTTAATGTAAGCCTACTTGTGACAATAATAAAGATTATTATTACTATAGGGAGGAAATTTCAGCTGAAGTCACGGCTGCCAATGGTGGGGTGATGAACATCGAGGATACACAATAGACCAGAATTGATATCTCAGAGGGTTGCAGGACTACAGGAAGTTAGAGATATAGGTCGTGGCGAGGCCTTTGAGGGATTCGAGAAGGAGGAAGCAAATTTGAAATCCGAGGCGTTGCTGGGAATTACAATCGTAATCAGTGATGGTATTTAATCTTGCTGGCAGAAACATTCAGTGGTGGAGGCATCACATTGTACACTAATAGCTGACACCAAATTAAAGTGCCAGAGTTACTGTGATATAGCTCTGTCACCCTTTGACACATGTTGATGTGAGTACAGATCAACTGCAGTAAACTCATCAGTAACAGGTCGCGATGGCCAGGCATCATCTTTACATATCTGCCTTTTTAAAGCTGTCAACAGAGGGAAAGGTTTAAATGTCTGGAGGTGATGGGGAAATTGATCTCTGGCCTGTAGATGCCTGACTATGGAATCATTCCATACATGGGTGCTTTTGGAAATTGGCATATTCAGCTCAAATTTGCAATTAATAATGCATATATTACCAAATAAGGAATAATACAGCAAAAAGGTAAACTGGTATGCAGAAGGTCTTTTGAAAGAAAACACACATATTGGAAAGGTTTTGAATTTTCAATAAATCTAAATATTGTGGGCCAAGCTTTTAGTAACAAATGGCTAGAAGTATTTTTAATTTATAAATCATAATGTCATCTTAAAAAAAAAATCAATGCCGTATTTTAAGAGTGTTGCTGACTGCAGTGGTAAAATTTAAGATCATCTGCAAAATCATTGAACTGAAATTAAATCAAAGCAAGGCGAGACATAGTGTGTGTGGTGAACAGGTAACATAGTAATTTTTAGTATTTGTGGGAGCTGAGGCCTGTCATTTGAGACGTGATAAGAAATAATTTGTAATAAGAGAGCTACCTTCTTCAATTGTCTTCTGCTGAAGTGGAGAGTCCCAGTAATGATTTATTGCCCTGCTGCCTGTCTGTTGATAACTGGTCACCAAATGGCTTCTCATTGCTCAAAGCTCCTTCGTTCTCTATAACCAGAATCTTTTCCCATTAGTCCAGTTTTGTTCAGGGGAAATGAATGTAAGACCTTCCAGTGTAAGCCCATAAACTATTTTAGTATATATATATATATATTTAAAAAATCATAAATAATGGGAGAAAATCTTGTTTGCTACGGTTGCTGGATCAACTGCCTGTTGGCCTTTCGATCGCATCTTTCAAATGGAAATGCCCAGCTGCCTGACCTTCTGTTCAATGACCCTTTTGTACAAAGTCAAGTCACCATGGCTTCTCAGCAGTCCAATCACAGCAATTCACCTGATGGATACTTTATGCCTTTAATACCATTTACAAATATATATATAATATTCTACATTCAACAACTTCCATGTTTGCTCACACTGAAATGGCAAAAAGCTGTGCAGGAGAAAGAAAAACATGGACATCTGGAAATTCATTTGGTTGCACTTTTGCAATCTTCGGTTAAACATAACATTGCAAATCATGAAAACAATCGCTCAAATGGTGATGATTAGATGTAATTTATAGCAAGTGTGCCCAGTATGCCGTAGGTCGCTGAGCCATGGTAAGAATTAATAATAAAAATAATCTTTATTGTCACAAGTAGGCTTACATTAACGCTGCAATGAAGTTAGTCTGAAAATCCCCTAGTCGCCTCACTCCGGCACCTGTTCGGGTACACTGAGGGAGAATTCAGAATGTCCACATTACCTAACAAGCACGTCTTTCGGGACTTGTGGGAGGAAACCGGAACACCCGTAGAAAACCCATGCAGACACGGGGAGAAGGTGCAGACTCCGCACAGAAATGAAAATGAAAAAATGAAAATCGCTTATTGTCATGAGTAGGCTTCAATGAAGTTACTGTGAAAAGCCCCTCATCGCCACATTCCGGCGCCTGTTCGGGGAGGCTGGTACGGGAATTGAACCGTGCTGTTGGCCTGCCTTGGTCTGCTTTCAAAGCCAGCGATTTAGCCCTGTGCTAAACAAGCCCAGACAGCGACCCAAGCCTGGGAAACGAACCTGGGACCCTGGCGCTGTGAAGCCACTGTGCTAACCACTGTGCTACTGTGCTGCCCTAGAAGAATGTACATCAGAATTGCGGCAAACATTTTGAAATACCGACCTTATTGGTGATTATGCAAGTTCTGCTTTTCAGTGTCAATTAATATACAGTGGGCAAAATCTGTTGACCATCCACAGATAGGGTTCCACAGGTAATTGATTGTGATGGAAATAATCGAATGATTATTTCAACTTCTTATTACCAACTTCTGATTGTGTCAGGGAGACTTGTCTGATTTGTATGGGGGAGCGGTTCAATGAAATGTTTAACTGAGAGTATACTGAGGAGGTTGGGGGTTGGCAATGATGCCAAGTTTCTCAGTATGTGCATCGAATGATAGGGTTTGCAACAATGTGGCAAGCTGCCCAGTCTCTCAGCACACAAAAAACTGGTTCATAATTACAATATAATTCAATCAGAAGTCTTTTGCTGCAGATAAATCCCTAATGAAATTAGGATCCTATGCAAACTTTCCACTGAATACAGACATTCACAAATTGGTAGATCATATCAGGACTACTTTCCCTTACACTGTTGCACTCAGTTAATATCCAATTTGTAAAATTGGACTTTGGGAAGACAAAAGGTTAAGGCTGGCGTGTTGTGACAAAGTATTACATTTCTTATTCGGACACTTCATCTCTCAAGCTGCCTTGTTTCATATCTGGTTTGCATGCAGTTGCCTGCTGCGCATGTTCGGCGATGGCCTACAGACAAGGGTGTGAAAAACACACCTCGGATAGCTGGGATGATGAGGCAGGCTTCACTGAACTATTCATCTATTACAGCATTGCAACGTACAGCATCACACTTTGCAGCTTCTAGCAGAATTAGAAAATGGGCAAATCTTCCCATATTAACATTTAAAGATTTTCTTGCCTTCTTAACTAAAACAATGTTGGGCTGAAAGTACGTCTCACTTTCCCAACATGAGGGTGAGTCATCCTCTTTTTATTGACCATTAGGTGAAAACAATACAAGTCCAAAAAGATTTATTAGGAAATATTTTGACTTCAGCGTCACACCAACGGTTCTAGAATCCAATTCATCAACACCGATTATGCTGGTAAAATATGAATGACTGATCATTAATTTTCCCTTTTATAATTTCAAACATGTCTCTGTTAAAGAATCGTAATAAGGGCAACCGTTTATTGGAATATTTCTCATATCTATTAAATGATATTAGTTATATTAGAACGAGGGATTGAAATGACTCACTCTCTGTTGCGTCACTGGTCGTTCTGAGCCCTGACACTGGATTCAGGCTAACAGGCACCTCAAATGACTTGAGTCATACGATCAAAGCTGCCCGTGGGAGATCTTACATATTAAGTGGGAGTGCCAACATCAGTGTCCACTCACAAGCAGTGGATGTGCTAAACCAGGCTCCCAAAATCAGGTCTTCTTCTCTCAGCTCAGTCAGGGCGGAAACACCAGAGCAGGGCGGAAAGAAGTTTCCAAGGATGAGCTGAAAGCCAGCATGGATAAATGCAACATTGACATCAGCTCCCGGGAAGCCACCGCCTTGGACTGAACCAGGTGGCAGCAAAGTCTATGGGAAGGATCCATGCATTTTCAGGCCCAATGTCAGCAAAATGAAGAAGAAAAGCAAAAGCGCCGAAAAGACCACGGCCTGACCCAACTGATAACACATGACCAGGCATCCCACGTGACAACAGTTGCCCTACGTTAGATCCCGAGTTGGCTTCACCAGACATCTTTTGGTCTCATGGAAGACAATCGTCCGCATTGGCGACAGATAGATAAGAACAACAATCATAATAAGAATATGTTATTTCTGAAATAAAACTGATTCTCACCAACAGTCAATCGCAATGGTGTCAGGGCAAACTTTAGTGTTTTAGAAGTGTCTCCACCCCTCAATCATCATGTGGCTTATTTTATGTTCTTGCAAAAGCAGACCAAACTAGAGAGTAAAGATTTTACCTTGACAGGATTGTGCAATATTGTTAATTTGACAGAAAAGTATCCCCATTAGTTATTTACAACACTGCAGACAATAACACTGATTTTGGATACTGCCTCAGCCCTCATTAACATGTTCTCCACATTGTACCATATGAATAATTCAATGATAGCAAATTCATATTTGGGCATAAGATCCAGGGTGTGATTCTCTGCTGGCTGACACTGAAATCAGAAAACGCGATTGGGCGGAGATAGGTTCTGATGCCAAAATCGTGGCGGGCGCCGATATGACGCCAAATCACAATTCTACGTCACCTCGACAGCGGTGTCAATGTGGTCCCGAATGCACGTACAGTAAACACCATTTGCATATCATGAACAGGCCAGGGTGACCCCTCACAGGACTGGGGCAGTGTCCTGACATGGAGACCATTGCCGCAGCCTGCAAGGCAACCACTGACCACCACCTAGGCCCCTGGTCCCCTGGTCCTGCACAGTGACACCGGCCATATAGGTGCCCACACACCCCGTACACCCACAGCCCACCCTCCGCCATGCCCCACTCAACCGGCTACCACCCGCCGGCGGGGCATTAAGCAGCCCATGTAGGGCAATGCCCACTGTAGCCCCTATGGTGATGCCAGGTGGGGGCTGTAAAGTACCACTAGCAAGGGCAGTGCCAGCCACCCATGCCCCTGGTAGAAGGGACAGGCGCTGGGGCCAGAGGCCTCCACAGTGCCAGCAACCATAGGACTAGGGCTGTGGGTACGGGGGTATATGAGTGAGCGGAACCCTCAGTGCCAAATGGGGCAACCATGCAGCCCGTTGGACCTGGTTTGGCATGTACATACACAGCATGCTAACATGTCGGTCTTTCGCCTCCTGCAGATAATGGACATTGGAATTCAACCAGCAATGGTGGCCTTCCTGCTCGTCGCCTGGGGGATGCCCTACGGCTGTACGAGCTGGCGCTGCTCGAGGAGGAGGAGGAAGCTACAGCAGCAGTGCGTGCCACAGAGGAACAAGAGGCAGCCGCCCAGGATAGAGAGCCGGCCGCCCAACAGGTGGAGGTGCCAAGGAGGTGCTGCATGAGGCCTCATGTGTACCGGTAGCGCCTGTCATTCGAGGATCTGCTGGACTGGGCATTCTGTCGAAGACTCCGGTTGAGCAGGGAGACAGTGCGACAGTTGGAGTGTGGGCCGAACACAGTAACTAACTGCCATCTGCCAGATCATAGCACACCTGGCACCGCGGGGGATAGAGGGGAGAACACCCGCTCCCAGTAACCGTCAGGCTGACAGTCGCCCTCAATGTTTATATGACGGGGTCCTTCCGGGGGCCGAGTGCGGACTCGTCTGGGATCTCACAGACCTTGATGCACAGCTGCACGGAGGCTCTGTACACGTCAGGCGGCACAATACATCCATTATAAAGTGGACCCAGCCCGCCAGGGGGTGCAGCAGTGGGGTTTGCCACCATTGGCGACATGCCCCCGGTCCAGGGTGATCAAAGGGATGCATCTCCCCATACAAGCACCAGCAGATGACAGGCCGCTCTATACAAACCGCAAGGGTTCCACTCGATGAACATGCAGCTGATGTGTGATCATCAGCTGCACAACATGCACATCTGCGCCCGATACCCAGACAGTGTGTTGGACACCTTCATCCTGGCACACTCGTCGATTCCTGATGTGTTCGAGATGTGCGCCGGCTGGGGTTTGGCTCCTAGGCAACAGGGGTTATACACTGCGGTCGTGGCTGATGACTCCTATCTGAAGGCCGCAGACTGGCGCGGAGATCCGCTACAACGATGCCCAGACAGCATCCAAGGGTTCTGCGACTGCATCACCACAATTGATGGGTCTGTCTGTTCCAGAAGCCCAAACCTATCTGGATGGAAGTTAGTTACTCCACACTCCAACCGTCTGCCCCCTCAGGCGTTCCTACCTCCACCTGCTGTATCGGAGCATGTGTGTGGTGCGCACCAGATAGCGTCCCAGGAACCTCTTTACTGAAGTGCCCGACCAAGGTGAGTGTCACTGGGCTGGTGGAGGGTGTTGGAGACAGCCGTGATGGGAAATCAGTTCGATCCTCAGGCTCCAGCTCCGGGGTGTGCCTCGTCTCAGGTCGAGGACTGCCATCCGAGCTTCTCTCCTCGTCAGCTCGAGACACGGGGAGGCTTCAGCTGTGGCACTGGCTGGGGGCGGGGGACACCAGATGGAGCCGCCGCACCTCCAGCAGGTCCTGCAAGACACAAGACAAGACGCATGATTTGACCGCGGGCCGGGGGGAAAGTGGGGGTGGTGGGGGCGAGGGTGGTATGGGGGTGAAGGAGGGGGTGAGTGTGAGGGTGGTATGGGGGTGAGGGTGGGGGTGAGTGTGAGGGTGGGAGTGAGAGCGGTGTGGGGTGAGGTTCGGGATGAGTGTGAGGGTGGTGTGGGGGTGAGGGTGGTGGTGAGGGTGGTGCTGTGAAGGGTTGACACACGTGTCACGGGAAACCGCAACTCAGCAGGGCCTCACTTTCTCAGCCACAACTGAAGTCGACCCCGGCGACCTTCTTCCCTCCAGGCTGCTGACCATATCCAGGGCCCTCTGCTCAGCAACGGTCAGGGGCCGCAGGTTCGGCGATCCCCCTCCAATTTTCTCCTACTACGAGCGATTATGGGAAGCTTCTTCTGGGAGGGTGGGGCAAACGGAAAACAACAGTGTTTGACAGTCCGATTAATGCAGCCCATGGGCTGAGTAGCTGGTGGCCTCAGCGGCCAGGGCACCCGGCCATGGTGGCTGGTATGGGTACCGGCATGTGGCACAGGGTGGGGGTTCAGCCACCCTCTGGGTTGTGGAGAGGGGGTAGGGTTACAGATGTTTTGATATTAGTCCAGGGACACAGTTCTGCCTGTTCACCCTGGCCGCCCTGAGGAGGTTGTGCAGTTTTTTCCGGCACTGCTGGCCGGTCCAGACGGTGTTGCTGGTGGCGCTGACTGCCTCTGCCACCTGCGCCCAGGCCCGACAAATGACGGCTGGCAGCCTCTTTCCCGGGACAGGGTACAGGGTGGCCCACCTCTCCTCCATCACATCCAGGAGGGTCTCCAGCTCAGCGTCGGGGAAGCGTGGTGCTGCGCATCTGGCTGCCATCTTGTTGGCTGGGACTGTGTGTGGGGAGGAGTGAAGTCTGTATATGCGGCTGCAGCTTGTCAGCCTCCTGAGTGTCAATCGCGAAACCAGTGGATCCAGCACCGTTTCTCATTGCGATAGATTGTGTTCCACGTGGCGTCGGTGCTAGCCCCTCAACAGCAGCTGAATCGGTCCAGGTGCGGCGCCAGTTTAGCTCTTGTGAAGATCCATGAATCCTGCACTGGCGTCAACACTCAATCTCAGAAATGGAGAAGAATCCAGCCCCCAATACTTGCAACCCAGATAAATTGCGCAAGATCTTTTCTCCTGCCTGGGTGGGGCATTATTCAATCTACTCATTTCATACAGCTAATTTGATTCTATTTTATCAGTAATCTCAATGGTGAGAAAGATCAAATGACTCCTGAGTCAGTAAGAAGAATTGGAGCCCTGAGGTATCTCTGTGCGACACCACGTTTAAGAAGACAAAGACTGAATGGTTCACAGTTTTCTTGATCAGCAGGTCTGAGGACTCTGCCGATCGTTGCTTTTCACGACAATATATCTTCAATATCTAGTATGCAACACAAATTTATCACAATATTTCAAAAATATTTCAATACCTCAAAAAACTCATGAAAGCACCAAGATAGAGTGGGATAATAGGTAAGTAGATAAAATGACAAGATTGAAGTCAATGGAAAAGATTCTTGAGAATCATATGCAGTGTAAAACAGGTTACTGATTCTCTATTTTGATGTCTGGACCTGTTCTCCTGCTCCTCCAACTTTGCCCGCAGCGACTTGCATAGATCCTCCAGGATCCCCACCTTCACCTCCAAGGACACTATGCGATCACTCTGGCCGGACACCGCTTTCTCCACCTCCCGGAATGTCGTCCCTTGCGCTTCAAGGCACTTTTCCACCCGATCTAGAAACCCACAAAAAGGTCACTGCTCCCTCAATCGCCTTCGACCAGTCACTGTGTATCCCCTTCCTCTGCTGTCAAAATTCCTCCCTGATGAAGCTCTTCAATTGTTCCATCTGAGACTTTCCCGCCAATGATGTCCTTCCCCCTCCGCCATTTTCAGAATTGGTGCTGCACCATAGGTCTCCCAACTCCTTAGCCAGGTCTTTCACTGTCTTCAGCGTGGTCAGATAGCCAGAAAGCATGCCAATCCAGGGCAGAACCCTGGATTACACTTTCTGCTCCAATTTCCTGCCGCATCGACCCAATACCCGGGTGAAAAGAGCCAAAATCGATGCCTTTGAGCCGGAACTGCCCTGTGTGCGACCACTCACTCCATGGCTGCCACTTGAAGTCATTACTGATTCATCATGGGCCCTTAACACACTCCTGTCCTGGCAATTATACCCCACAAAGCCAGCTCACAGTAAACCTCCCTCAGGGCAGCATGGTAGCATAGTGGTTAGCACAAATGCTTCACAGCTCCAGGGTCCCGGGTTCGAATCCCGGCTTGGGTCACTGTCTGTGTGGAGTCTGTACGTTCTCCCCGTGTGTGTGTGGGTTTCCTCCGGGTGCTCCGGTTTCCTCCCACAGTCCAAAGATGTGCAGGTTAGGTGAATTGGCTAGGCTAAATTGCCCTCAGGGTCCAAATTGCCCTTAGTGTTAGGTGGGGTTATTGGGTTATGGGGATAGGGTGGAGGTATGGGCTTGGGTAGGGTGCTCTTTCCGAGAGCCGGTGCAGACTCGATGGGCCGAACGGCCTCCTTCTGCACTGTAAATTCTATGAAACACCAATGTAATCAGAGCTCTAGCCATAATTCCATCCTCTGTTTACAAGATAATTATAGATGACAAAAGCCATCCAACCTGGCTAATCGCTTCCATGCAGAATGACATACAAACGTAGATATTACGAACAGGAGTAGGCCAATTGTCCACTCGAACCTGCTCTGCCATTTGATAACATTGCCTACATTATACCTGCGACTCACAACTTGGCTATGAACTTATATACTTCAATCAAGTCACCTCTCACTTTTCTAAACTCCAGTGGAAGCAAGCCCAGCCTGACCATCCTTTCCTTATAAGATAATCCGCTCATTCCAGATACTAATATAATAAATCTCCTCTGAACCATCTCCAATGCTGCGATTGGTAAAATCATTCCTTAAGCCATCTCCTGGTGGCAAATAGGGAATTGATTTGCAGACTTTGCGAGAGTTATAAATGGGACGTTGGCGTGTCAATACCACGTTTTGCATCAACCCCGGTTTTTAGTTTCTCACATTTATTTTGATGAGGCCCAAGATTCCCTGTGCATCAATGCAGCATGTCATCAAAACGGTGTCTACTTTAGGATATAATGAAAATGTAGACTGAGGTTTATATACTAGTTCAAATGGGTGGGGAGGGCGGGGGCAGTGAACTTGGTGCCAAAGATGTGGTGCAGCAGACGATAATGGGGGAAATCTATCGGCCACATTGCACGTGAAAGTCAGAGCGCCGCAGCACAACGTGGGCGTTAGATGCCAGGGGACCCCGCTCCCAGGATCTACCCAGCGTGCTATGCCTTGTGAGATCTAATGCACTCTCGCAAGATGTCGCCATGTGAATCTCGCACACAACACTTTTTGGTAAATCTGCACATTAGAGCGAGACAGCTAGTCTCACTGTAATATGCAGTTCCCTGACGTAACCGAGGCGTTGGTATCTATTCCCTTCGACTCGGAAACCTCGGGCGAACGCCGCTCTGTACTGGTCCCCACAAATGGGGACCAGGCGGAATGGCACTCCTGGCGGTCTCCCTGGGGATAGGAGGCCCCCAGTTGCTTGCCCTCTGGCAGGATGGTACCCTGGCACTGCCAGCCTGGCACCGTGGCACTGCACTCTGGTGCCAATCTGGCTCTGCTAAGGTGCCCAAGTGGCCTTTCCAGCTGGCAGGGGCTGCCAGGGTGGCATTTTTTGCGATGTGATGATCGAGCCGGGGGTGGGGTGCTCAGCACTGGTGTGTGTGGGGGGGGGGCGCAGGGACACTTCTATAGTAAGGCTGGAGGTGTTCGGAGGTCGGGAACTCGAGAGATGGTGAGGCCATTTTAAAATGGCGTCCCAATCTCTCGCTGAAGTGAGGAGTCTTGGCACGTGGAGGTCCTCGGTGCAGAAAACGGGGCGAAGTGCAACCTCGGCCGTGCATTCCCTGCTGAGACCCCGGATGGGCATTAAATTGCAGGGTGTTTCCTGACACTCCGAGCACTGGGACTCTCTTCCCTGTTCAGTTAGATTGCACCTAATATTTTTCCAAAGACTGAATCCAAGGCAGAAGCAGTGGAGAATTTTAAGAAAGGTAGGAAACAAAATACTGCAGATGCTGGAAAGATGATATAACAACAGAACATGCTGGAAATACGCAGCAGCTCTGGGAGGATCAGTGAAGAGAGGGACATAGTTAATATTTCAAGTTGACTGAATTGACCTTGGAGACAGTACAGCGAAGCGCACCAGAATGATGTTAGTGCTTAAAGGGATGAAAAATGATGACACTTTGGTATTGTGATGAATGTAGGAAATTTATATATAGATTGTAATATATATATGGGGCAGCACGGTGGCACAGTGGTTAGCACTGCTGTCTACGGTGCTGAGAACCCGGGTTCGAATCCCGGCCCGTGTCTGCGTGGGTTTCACCCCCACAACACAAAGCTGTGCAGGGTAGGTGGATTGGCCACGCTAAATTGCCCCTTAATTGAAAAAAAATAATTGGGTACTCTAAATTTATAAAATATATATACACACACATATATCTGTTCAGTAATGTTATAATATCATATAATCCCCACAATGCAGCCCATTGAGTCTGCACTGACCCTCTGAAAGAGCACTCCACCCAAGCTCACTCTCTTGCCCTGTCCAAATAATTCCTTAGCCTACACATCTTTTGGACATTAAGGGGCAATTTAGCATGACCAATCCCCATCCTGCACATCTTTGGACTGTGGGAGGATACCGGAGCAGCCAGAGGAAATCCATGCAGATACAGGGAGGACGTATAAACTCCACACAGAAAGTCATCCCAGGCTGGAATTGAACCTGGGTCCCTGGCACAATGAGACAGTGGTATTAATCACTGTGCCACACCTTAAAAGCCTGGGTTAAGGTACCTGTTGCAGTAATATTACTAAAGAGCCTAGGTTACGGTATCCAGACTCTGTTGCTGCTAAAGATACAATTAAGAGGTCATAAAAAGTGAGGTCATGATAAATCTAACAAGTTACTTGTTTACAAAGAGATGCTAAATGGAACTTTGTTATGATTGTTGGAGATTTCCTGGAGAGTAGATAATCGGAGACATTGTATTTAAGGTAAGCTGGTCATGGGACATCTGAGTGGGATAAAGATGATCTAATTCATATGGGGAGCCAGGACTGTAGCAAGTGGTTTTGGCTGCAGGAGCTTTTAGTCTGTAAAGACTGCTGGACCTGCAGGCAGTTCCTGAAAGGGCCTCTCTCTCTTCCTCCAGGCAGTCTTTCCAAGAAAACTCTACATAAGTGTCCAGCAGGTATCGCTGTGTTTGTTAACTTAATTTATCAGTGGTTTTTGACCTTTAATTGCTTAATTGGAGGTAGAGAAGGTACAAGTTAGTAGTAAAATTGTTTCCTTTTATTTTAAGAATTGTTCAACTGTTAATTGAAAGGCTATTAGGAATGGGGTGATGATAATGGTTTTGAAGGGGACAGTTCCTGAAGATGGGAATTTTTACCATGTCAGATAACGTGGGACCAAAAGGAAAGATGGATGGTGAGGTGATGGATAGCAATAGCACCAACGTTGCAAAGTTCGATATGGTGGACAAGGGAAAGCAGGAACAATCCATCCGTGGTTTACTAATGAGGTTAAGGGCAGTAGAGGATTAAAAGAACAGGTTTAGAATGTTGCAAACATCTGTAGTAAGTCCAAGGATTGGCAGAGATTTCGGAACCAGTGAAAGGTCACCAAAAATCTGATTAAAAGGGAAAAAACAGAACGTGAGAGTAATCTAGTCAGGAATATAAAAATGGATTGAAGAAGCTTTTAAAACCATATAAAAAAAGAGGAGAGTAGCTAAAGTAAACATCGTTCCATAAGAGGTGAAGAAATTACTACAGGAAACGAGGAAATGGTAGAGATGTTGAAGAAATATTTTGAGCTGGATTTTCAATCTGGAGTTAGGAAATGGAAATGGGGGATAGTTCACTGCTATTAAAGAAAAGGAGAGACGGAGACAGAAAACAGAATCACAAGCCTGTTAGCCTGATATCAACCAACACGAAAATGCTGAGAATCTATTCAAGTCTTCACAATGCGCTTTGTTCTGAGATTGGGTCATTCTGTCTTGGGCTCTAGGCATGGTAGACAGACTGTAGGCACACTCTGGTATCTGCTTAACACTTCTTTCATAGAATCCCTACAGTGCAGAAGAAGGCCATTCAGCCCAGCGAGTCGGCACCGGCCCTCCGAAAGCGCACCCAAACTATGCGCACTCCCCGAGCCTATCAACGTGCATTGATCGTGGCCAACCCACCTAATCTGCACGTCCTTGGACACAAGGGGCAATTTAGCATACGCAATCCATCTATTTAAAAAATATTAATTTAGAGCACCCAATTATTTTTTCCAATTAAGGGCCAATTTATCGTGGCCAATCCTCCTGCCCTGCATATTTTTTGGTTTGTGGGGGTGAGACCCATGCAGACATGGGGAGAATGTGTAAACTCCACATGGGCCAGGATCAAACCCGGGTCCTCAGCGCCGTGAGGCATCAGTGCTAACCACTTGGTCAATCCACCTAATTTCCACATCTTTAAACTGTGGGAGGAAACCAGAGCACCCAGAGAAAACCCACACAGACAGGGAGAGAAATTGCAAACTCCACACAGACAGTCACCCAATGTCAGAATCGAACCTGGGTACCTGGTGCTGTGAGGCAGCAGTGCCAGCCACTGTGCTGCTTATTTATTTGTACTATTTCTAAACAGTTTACAGAATTGCCACTGAACTCTTCGGCATGATTCCAACTTCTCTTTCTCTCTCCCTCGTCTAACACATGACTGACTAATGTCAGTTGTACATCATCACCTATGTCAGTGATAGGTAACTGAGGCTAGCAAGTGGGCCACATGAGCGGCCTCCTTCAACTCAGTGGCCTGCAAGATTGAAATTGGGCTTGTTGACTAACCATGACCCTGTGAATAAGATTGAATATACATCAAATTCTTCATAATGAGTTATAGAAAATGCTTTATCATTCAAATATTTATAGAACCGTCAACTTCCAATGGTTAAAAACAAAATAAATATTTAAGCTTTGGATGCAGTGGGAGTGCACGGCTCTCAAATCAATGTCGTGAGTAATCAGCCTTCACCTCACTACGTGCCCTTGTTTTAGAGGCGTATCACTTCAGTCATACCGGTAGGAAAAAAAAACTATGCGGATGGAAAAAAGTGGAATGTGGCAACCCTGCGCCCAGACAACGGTCAACAAGATGTTTCGTGGGCCCCATTCAGAACCCTGATGGGTCACATGTGACCCCCGAGCTGCAGGTGTCTCATCACTGATTTACGTCATAGATGAGCCTATCCCATCTGCTAACCCTTTCCATTACACCTCCCCATAAGTACGCTATCCTACTTTTTTTCAACAGGAACATGAAGCTATGGTCAGGATTTTCTGGTCCTGACATCATCGTAGGCAGGACTGGAAACTTTGGAAGACCGTAACAGTTCTCCAAATGCTCCCATCTTACTGGTGTCGGGACTTGAAAATCCCATCCTATGTTATGAACTACATACGTTATTCCCATTTTACAACTACAGACTCCTACTCTTTCCCCTCCCCACGTCATAGTCCTGGGGGATTCAATGTCCCTCAGTGTTCTCAGCCCTTAGGGAAGACATCTCAGAGACACAAGGGCTTTCTTTTGCATCTTGTAGAACATTATCATCTACAGAATAGGACAGGTGTTTATCGGCATTTCTGTAAACAAAGCTGGAAAACTGAGTGGAGGTTGCAGAGTGACTGAACTGCAAAGACAATGAAGACTCTTCAATGAAAGACTGATCCAAAAGAGAAGACTGAAGAGAATTGCACTCCAGACCCTCTGGGACCAAAAAAGAAGAACTCAGGACACTCTGAAGAACTTGTCGCTCCCTCGGACTCTAGGAAGAAGCTTCTGAAGAGGAATGATCTTCAACCCCTGAAAAGACTGTCACCGCCGAATCCGCCACTTCTGAATCAAAGGCTGAAAAGCATTCAAATCTGAGATCGCAATCAAATCAGATGGAAAAGGAACCAAAATTATTAGATTAGATTAGATTAGATTTATCGTCACGTGTACCAAGGTACAGTGAAAAATATTGTTCTACGTCTAGTCCAGGCAGATTGCTCCATACATAAAAAACATAGAACATATGATAAATACATGAAGATACATAATGAAAATACATAAACATAGACAGTGAGTGATGTATATGGTGTACTTGTTACCCCATCCAGCTGCCACATCAAGCAATGATTCAAACATTCTCATTCGGCTCTATCAAACAGAAACACCGACCAACAATTCTCTGGATATAGCATACAATATGTGAAACAAGCAAAGACAAGAAAAGAAATATGCAGGAGAATGAAAAGATGGATTAACAAAGGAGCAGAGCTGAAGATAGTGAAAACGCAACCACTCCCACGCTCACATCACGTGACTTCCCCTCAGTATCAATTGTAAATATATCGAAGCCTTGAACTTGGACGATGACCAGTAGCCTGGACTAAGACTATCTACTTCTCCCAGGAACTCTGTAAGGTCAGCATTTCTGGATTTTCCGTGACTTGGAAGGACAACGTTTCATAAATACTTGCTGGGTCTGCGACTTTGATTAAAATTGCTGGGTTTGCAGAAACGCTTTATAAGTCCGCTTTTGCTGGGCAATCTTGGTGTCTATGCTGGTTTTTTGCACCACAAGGCAAGCATCTCAAAATGGCTGCCACTGTGCAGCTTCCTGCCCTTTCGGTTGCTTTGATGTGCTTTTGTATGGTTAGGCCCACCCAAATCTGTTGTATTAAAAAAATGTATTTTATTACAAACATGTATCAAAGCAGGGTACAGCAAATAAACAGCCCGGAAAATATACTTCCCAACAATCAACTATATTATCTGAACAGATTTTCCCCCTTTTTCACACCCCTTCCCTCCTCCCCCCCTCGACCCACCCAAATCTATGAACCGCAATGAATTAAAGTCCAATTAAATGCTTGAATCGTGGCCTTTCTCACATCCTGAACTGCTTGATCCAATGCAAGACTATCTTTGGTCTGCAGAAAATCACAGAGTTTCTCATCCAGGACATCCATAACCTGCGATCATGGATTATTTTGTCCTTCTGCATCTCGTATCCACAAAGATGAGCTTGGTGATGAAGGTCAATCAGGAATAGTTCAATCGCTTCGTTAGTTCGTTGGGAGCATTGGTTGAAATGTGTTTTTCAGTTACTGAATTTTGGTTTGGGCTAAAATAGGTGTCAAAGGCTTTAAGAATGAAATTTAAATCTGCTGTGGATTCCTGCACATCCTGTCTTAAGAGGGGTAGCATGGTGGCACAGTGGTTAGCACTTCTGCCTCACAGCGCCAGAGACCCATGTTCAATTCCGGCCTTGGGTTACTGTCTCTGTGGAGTTCGCACATTCTCACCGTGATTGCGTGAATTTGCTCCCAGTGCTCCGGTTTTCTCCCACAATCCAATGATGTGCAGGTTAGGTGGATTGGCCATGCTAAATTGCCCCTTAGTGTCCAAAGATTAAGAAGTTAGGTGGAGGTACAGGGATAGGGCAGGGGGAATGGGCCGAGGTAGGGTGCTCTTTTGGAGGGCAGGTGCAGACTCGATGTGTTGAATAGCTTCCTTCTGCACTGTGGGAATTCTGTTCTCGGATGTCATCTACTACTGGACCTACTGCAAAAAGAAAGGATCTAACTCGGATCTAACTCGGAGCTTAGTGAAGACCTAATGCTGCTCAATACCGGGGAAAATGAAAGTTCCATAACTCCCACTGCTGGCTTCTCTGCAGGACCTTGAGGCAAGGGTAGGGATTGCTCACCACGTATAGTCATCAATGCCTCTCTCGGACCATTGGTCATAAGATATAGGAGCAGAATTAGGCCATTTGGCCCATTAAGTCTGCTCCCCCATTAAGTCACCCAGCCAATCAGAGGCACTTGGCGTTGTGGGAGACCTCCAACCAAGAATATTATTCTCCGGGCTATCAGTGAGGTAAAGGCGATAACACCCACCTCTACCCAAGACCGAATCACCGACAAACCTGACACCCCAAATATGGCCACCAGCGGGCATGGGTACAAATCCACATGGGGTATCTCCGACATGGCACTAAATAAGGAAGCCCAAGGGCGGAATGGTGGTGCAGCGGTTAGCACTGCTGCCTCACGCCGCTGAGGACCCGGGTTCGATCCCGGCCCCGGGTCACTGTCCGTGTGGAGCTTGCACATTCTCCCCATGTCTGGCTGGGTCTCACCCCCATAACCCAAAAGATGTGCCGGGTAGGTGGATTGACCACACTAAATTGTCCCTTCATTGGAAAAAAATCTGAATTGGGTACTTTAACTTTAGTTTAAAAAATAGAAGGCAGCTCAGAAGCCTACAGGCTTGGGCAGGGCCAGAACATATGAGTGTGGCTAGCCGGGCTAGGAAAGCAACGATCACACCGATCCTCAACACTTGGGAAAAACCCATTTATCCTTACTCTAGTCAAGTGCGTACTGTGTACCAGCTTATACTGAGTTAGATTCAACCATGCAGATGAGATCGTGAAGTTGATCCATGAAGGGCCTCACTCCAACCCTCACTAGTAAGAATAGGGCCCAATTCACTTTCCCATTTCATCCTCACACCGCTTAGCGGAGCGGAATCTAATAAGAGAATAGCGCCATATAGGTCCGAAATAGATCCTTCACCAGGCCAAGCCAGGAACAGAATCCTCTTCATCAAAGAAGAAGATGGCACCAAAGGAAAGGAAGGAAGGACAAACATTAATGGAAAGGTCGTGAACTTGAAAATACCAGAAAAGGCTGGAATTGGGTAGCTACAATTTATCAGCTAACTCCCTAAACGTGGCAAAGCTCCCCTCTACGAACAGGACCCCAAAATGCTTTGATTTAAATGTTGGGTCCAAACTGGAAAGTAGGAAAAGGTGATTGTTACAAAGACGGGCTAGTGAAGGTAGAGAAATTAGTTTAAAATGGTGTCTAAACTGTTTCCAAATCGTAAGAGAGAAGGCCACCACTGGGTTTGAGGAAAATCTAGTGGGGGAAAAAGGCAATGGTGCAGTGACTAAGGCAAGAAGAGAAGCAGTAGTGCAGGAGCGAGCCTCCATTTGCCCCCAAATAGAATCGGGCTCACTGATCCACAACTACGTTTTTTGAAGGTTAACAGCCCAGTAACAAAATAATAAATTGGAGAGGGCCAAGTCCCCCAACTGTCTATCCCTCTGAAGCAGAACGCTACAGATTCTGGGTTTCTTACTGTCCAAATAAAAGAAGATATCAATTTGTTAACCTTGATAAAAAAGGATTTGGGTTGAAAAGTGGGAAGACATTGCAAGAATCTCACCCATCAAAGACAAAGGAAAGTTGTTCCATCTCTTGCAAATCCATTTTGACACTATTAGTCAGGCTTGTGTAATTTAACTGATGAAGTGCGGCCCAGTTGTGGGTCACCCGGACCCCCAGATAGTGAAAGCTTGTATTAGTAATGCGAAAAGGCAACTTCCCCAATTGGGCTCACCTCCCGGGGGAGTTAACCCGGAAACATTCACTCTTGTCTAAATTCAATTTATTCCCAGAGAAGGAGCCAAAGGTGTTAAGCAACTTCATCGTGCTGCCGAAGGGGCTGGGTGTGTAATATAAAGAAGTAGGCCATCCACATGGAGAGAGACACCCGATGCAGCATCCCATCCTGGCTAATACCCTTCCATTGACCAGAGGACCTCAACACTATAGAGAGTGACTCTATTGCCAGGGCGAACAAGAGTGGAGAAAGTGGGCAACCTTGCCTCGTGCCCCTATTCAAGAGAAAATAATCCGAGTTCAAAGCGTTCATATGAACACTGGCAGTAGGGTATTATATAACAGGCAAATCCAGGAAGCAAATTTATGACCAAATCCAAATCTCGTGAGAATCTTAAATAAATACTCCCATTCCACTCTGTCAAATGCCTTTTTAGCACCAAGAGATACTATCACCTAAGGCCCAGATACTGGGGAGGGGGAAAGGTGACGTTTAACAGGTGACGCACATTGGCCAACAATTGTCAGCCTTTCACAAATCCTTGTTTGATCGTCGGAAATTATATTTGGGAAGAAAGGCTCCAACCGGACTGCCTACACCTTAGCAAGCAGTTTGACGTCTGCATTCAAAAGAGAGACAGGACGGCACAATTCACACTGTGTCAGGTCCTTGTCCCTCCTAAGAAACAAGAAAGTAGAGACTTGAGTGAGAGTCAGAGGCAGTGACCCCTGTGATAGGGAATCATTGAGCATGTCCAATAATAAAGATACAAGCTGCTCCGAGAACGTCTTGTAAAATTCAATCGAAAAGCCATCCGGACCACGGGTCTTTACATACTGCACAACCCAATACATTTTAGAATCTCATCGGGGTGTAGCGCGTGGTCCAGAGAAGGAGCCAAACGTGTTAAGCAGCTTCGTTGTACCATCGCTACGGTGCTCTTATCCACCTCGACCATCGGAATGGGTAGACTTCCCAGAAAGTCGGACAAGTCCGATTTAGCTGCAGAGGCCTCCGATCTATAAAGATCGCAGTAAAAAGATTCAAAAGCTGCATTGACCTGGGGAGGGGAGGAAATGAGATTGCCGCCCGAATTGAGTATCTGAGTGATCTCACGGGAGGCTGCTTGACGATTAAGAGGTGAGCCAGAAACTGACCGGCCTTCGCTCCGTACTCATAAAAAGTGCCTCCAGAGCATTGTAACTGATGTGCCGCTCTGCTAGTCGACAATAGCTCAGTCTGGGACTGTTATTGTTTCTTTCTTGTCAATAGCTCCGGAGTAGGATCAAATGAGTACTGGTGATCCACCTCAAAAATGGAATCCACCAGCCTCTGCTGCTCCAACTCTGTTGTCTTCAACATAAAAGCTCTGTTAGAGATAACTTTCCCCCTAAGGACTGCCTTAAGAGCCTCCCACAGCATGGAAGGTGAGATTGAATCGGACCTGTTAGATTTGATATAGTCGTCTATGAAGGCGCCCACAAAACGTTTTATCAACTAACAATGTAGTATCTAATCTCCAGGTTGGACACTGGGTGGGGCCAGACTCTAGCAACAAATCAATAAAGTGTGGGGCATGGTCCAAAATAACAATTGCTGAGTCCGCATTGCCACCATCGAAGGGAGGAAAACCTTATCCAAAACGAAAGAAAATCAACACTCGAATATGCATGGTGGACATGTGATAAAAACGAGGAGTTTCTCTCCGAGTGCAAAATATGCCAAGGATCCACAGAATTTCCTCTGAATAGTTTTTGAACTTTCCTTTAGGACAACGGGAGTTCTTATTCTGAATAGCTTGGAATTTTCCAGTCACTTTAAAGTTCCAGCTCGCCTGGTCCATGCCTTATCAACTGCTTAATCCAAGACCTCATGAGTGCCTTTGGCAAAACCACCCGCATGGTACGAGACTGTCTCCAGCTGCTGGATACTCAGTGGCGCATAAACTTTCATGCAATCATATCCCCGCTATGCAAGAAATCCAGTTCATAACTTTGTTTGGGAATTTGCATGTGGAATCAGGAGTTCTGAAAAGGAACTGAACTTTCAGGATATAATTTATTTGCCATATGCTTGGATTGCATAGACACTTTGCTGTCATTGAAGAAAGAAGGGAAAAGCCAAAGTGCATTTAGCTCCTTTACAGCACAGTCTCAAAGGTCTGTCTCCAGGCTGAATTTACCATTCACTAAAATCTCCAGGTTCTGGTACCAACCCATAACTTTATTAAATGCTCTTTATATCGTCAGGAAATGCCTGTGGGATTCCTTCTTGTCTTGCGACCTCACTTGGGTGGCACATGCCGCCCTATCTCACTGATTAGTCAAGACTATGAATTGGCGCATTTTAAATTTCTATATGGCTCAGTGAAAAAGAGCACAACAATTCTCAGAAATGCGTGAGCTGTTCATTCTCCTCTTGCCAGTCCTACTCCAGATTCTGAGTTGGTGCAGTCTTGCCAAGGTTACTACGAGTGTACCTTTGACAGTATTTCAATGACAATATGAATAGGAAGTGTAGTTACATTCTCCATTTGCAATAGTATGAGAGGGTGGTGGTGGTATGGGGGCAGCGGAGCTCTATGGATGCATATTCACACATACACACACAGTGCTGGTTAATGTGCTTCAATCCATATTGGCCTGCTCCAGTTGAGCGAGGTCACTGTTGTAAGGTTGCATGTTTTTTTAAATATTCGTCCACTGGATGTGGGCGTGGCTGGCTGGGCAAGCATTTATTGCCCATCCCTGAGGGCAGTTAATAATCTGTGGGTCTGGAGTCACATGTAGGCCAGACCGGGATGACAGATTTCCTTCCCTAAAGGATATTAGTGAACCAGATGGATTTTTACGACCATCGACAATGGTTTCATGGTCACCTTTAGATTTTTAATTCCAGATTTTTATTGAATTCAAATTTCACCACCTGCCATGGCGGGATTCGACCCCGGGTCTGGCTCTGGGTCTCTGGATTACTGGTCCAGCAACAATACCACTACAACGCTGCTTTCTCATGAAGCGGTGCTTGTATGATTGAACAATAACTGCTCATTTATAACACAACTATATACATGTATGAAGGATACAGTTCTGACCAGATGCTATCTTCATGCTGACTTCCACCGGATTCGCTCCTACTGTCATGTGGCTCTCTACTTCATAATGTAGGTGGTGCTCTTTTGCCAGTCCCACATTAACCCTGACAGTGACTCCAGACCAATAGTAATGGAGTTGACTCTCAAATGCCCCTTGAAGTGGCCTGACAAACTGTTCAGTTCAAGGGCAATTAGGGATGGGTAATAAATGCTGGCACTGTCAGTGACGCCCAAATCATCTGAACGAATAAAAATACGTCCCAAAGATCCAATTACTACAGCTGCTACGTCAACTCTAATGTGTAGAAACATCCTCAGATTGTTTGGAAAACTGGAAACACATCACTGACATGTAAAACAAAGCAGATTGATCTCTTAGAGGTACGTTCCCAGTTTCTGACCAGGGCCCATGCTGACAGCTGTCGATACCACCAGCACATCTGAAATCTCAGTGCATTGCAAGTACTAAAGACAATGGTAAATATTAGAGATGTGAATGACAAGCAATGATGTAAACATTACTATTTATAAAGTTTCAAATTCAGGCCCAGAAAATACATTGTAATCCGATAAAGTCTGCGTTGTAGAGTGGTCCTTTAAGAGGTGATCGCTCGTTGGTTATGTGACCCGGCGATGCCTATCGTGTGGGAGCGTGCAAACTTATGGAGAGATAGCAGGGGCCCCTGTAAGTGAGGACACAGGAGTCAAGGAGTAATGACCTGTATTCCAACTGCTGTTCCTGTACATAGTCTAACTCCATCATTAGTTCCAATAAATCACTTCGCTGATCGAGAAACCATCTGGTTGATACCTCCCGCTATTACATTGGCGACAACAGTAAATCGGACCGTGGTCCCGAGCTGCAGTTTTGAGGGGGGAAGGGTTGATCATCAGAAACCTTTGGAGAAGGGGTCTCCACAGTATCAGTGAGTGAGAAACAATACCTATAATAGGAAAACTCAATTCTTTTGACCAGGTGACCAAAGACAGGGGTCCATACTTTGAGAAGTTACGGAACTTTTCCCAGCTAATGTGATTACTGGGGAAGACAAGCAAAAAGTCATCTTATTGATGGTATGCAGAACCCAGATTTATAACCTCATTAGAAATGTAACATCCCCAGAGGCCTCAGAAACCAAGTTGTTTGATCAGTTGGTCATGTTACAACTCCAGACTCTAATCATATTTCAACGCTATAAATTTAATTCAGCCACCAGGGTCCCCGGGGGGACAATTTTCACAGGATCTCTTCGTCAAATGGCTGAACACTGCAAATTTGGCTCATCATTAAGTGAGATGCTATGAAATCGTCTTATTTGTGGCATTAACAACCTCAATATCTAAAGGAAGCTATTACCTGAAACATAAATGTCCCTGGATAAAGTGGTAGAAATAGTTCAAGCCACAAAATGTAACAAAAAGAGCATTTCTGAGCTACAGTGCATGCAGGAAGGCGAGCTGAATTAAATGTGGAGTGGAATGGCTGCTAGGTGAGGGCTCTGAGTGGTAGGTGCAGAGGAGGCTGGAATGACATCCCAAGAACAGGTTCATGGGCAGAAGCAAAGAAGAAAAACGGGCCGTCAGTCAGGAATTTTGATAAGTGTTACAGATGTGGGGGAGACCCTCCTCATGAGATGTGTCACTGCAGAGATTTCATTTGCTTCAATTATAACAGGGAGGGCCACATTTAAGCACGTTGCCGTGCCAGGCAGTGTATACACAGTTTGAAAAAAAAATACACACGTTGACCTCAGTACATAAGTCGGAAAAGAAGCCTGCGGCAGAATCCAAAATTTACAAGTTGAACAAGGTTCAAATGAGCAAGATGGCTCCCATCGAGATAGTACTTATGGCTAACGGGTGACCATTGAATATGGGGGTCAGCACAGGTGTTTCAGCCATGGTGGTGAGTGAACGAACCTACAAGTATCTGCAAGGAGGAGTCCAACCTCTGAGACTAGGCAGGACGGCTGTTAAGTTAGCGACGTGTATGGGAGAAACCCTGAACCATGACTGTACTGGTATCGTATCAACACCAGTCTGCTCAATTACCCATGATCACTGTGGAAGGTCAGCGGCCAAGTTCATGGGCCGGGTCTGGCTACAACAGATGAGGTTAAATTGGTTAGAAATTTTTTAAATATCAGATGGTGCTTTTCAAGAGATCCTGTGTAAATGCAAAGATGTTTATTAAAATGAGCTGGGCCGGATACATGGTGATAAGGCCAAAATCTACATGGACCCTGATTCCACACCAAAATTCTTCAGAGCTCGATCCATCTCATACACTCCATACCAGAAGACGGAGGCAATACGAACATGGGAATTTGGAGGAATTAGGGATCATAAGACCGGTGTAGTTCTCCGAGTGGGCAGCCCTATTGTTCCTGTCCTGAAACCTGACCACACTGTCAGAATCAGTGGCACTTACAAACTCACCATAAACCAAGCGTCCAAATCGACAAGTATCCGATTCCTTAGATAGAAGCTCCATATGCAAAGCTGACGAGGGCCTCACAGAGACAAAGCAAAGTTTACCTAAAGTTTGAACTCAACGTAGACTCCAGGAAATATGCAACGATCAACACACACAAGGGACTTTTCCAGTACACAAGGTTGTCTTTCGGTATATCGTCCGCATATGCAAATTTTTCATAGGACAATGGAAAACTTACTCCAAGGAATTCCAAAAGATGTGGTTTACTTAGACAACATCTTGGTGATGGGGCCTTCACAGGAAGAACACCTGGCCAACCTGGAGGAAATCCTTAAGAGGTTTAGGGCAACGGGCAGAAGGCTTTTTTAAAATTTAGAGTACAGATTTTTTTTCCAATTGAGGGGCAATTTAATGTGGCCAATCCACCTACCCTACACACCTTTGGGTTGTGGGGGTGAGACCTACGCAGACACGGGGAGAAGGTGCAAATTCCACACGGACAGTAACCCAGGGGCGGGATCGAACTCGGGATGTTGGTGTTGTGAGGCAGCAGTGCTAACCACTGCACCACCAAGCTGCCCTTGACAGTCAGAAGACTTAAAGGGAAAAGTGCACCCTTCAGGCCAGTTAAGTTACATATTTGAGGTTTAAAGTTGATGGCACCTTTAAAAGAGAAGTAAAAGTTATCAGAGAGGTTCCTGCACCAAAAAACTTCACAGAATCAAAATTGTTTCTAGACACGGTCAATTACTCCGGCTGTTTCATCCCAAACCTGCCAGCCGCATTAGCGCCGTTGCAACATCGCCTTACAAAATATTAATGTTGGCACTGGAGAGACTTACAAGGACAGGCTTTCGAGAACGTTAACCTCGCCTTACAATCGTCCAACTTACTCGTGCATTTTGCCCCAGGAAAACAGATCATCTTAACATGCAATGCCTCACCATTTGGGATAGGATCTCTCCCATCACAGAATGGAAGATGGTGCAGAGCGACTCATAACCTTCGCCTCCCGGACGTTAACTAATGTTAACCAAAAATATTCACAGATTGTGAGAGAGCCTGGCAGTGATATACGGCATCAAGAAGTTACATCAATATGTTTACGGTCGCCATTTTACCATCATAACCGATCACAAACCATTATTGGGTTTTACTCGGTGAGGATAAGCCCATTCCACCCATTGTCTCAGCTAGGCTGCATCAATGGGCACAGCTTTTGGCTGCCTATAGTTATGCTTTCCAACATTGACCGGGGACTCAGATCTCCAATGCTGATGCTCTGAGCTGACTCCAACTAGAGTGTGACTCCTCCACCAGTGACACAGGAAACCTTCCTGGCATTAACGTTTTTGGATACCGTGCCTCTGTCCATGGTTCACATCAGGGACTGAACTCGAGCGACACGGTCCTCTCAAAAGTGAAGAGGATGGGTTTAGGTGGCTGGAACTGTGATAACTCTCAGCAGCTTAGACCTTACCAACCAAGGAAAGACGAGCTCCGTTGCGAAGAAAGGGTATTATTTCGGGGTTCCCAGATGGTGGGTGATACCACCCCAAGGAAGGGAGCCACTACCACAAGAACTTCATAGTGTGGACCCTGGTCAAACCAAGATGAAAATGTTGGCCAGGAGCTAACTATGGTGGCTGGACATTGACAAAGGCATTGAGTTTCAAGCACAATCACAGCAGACCGTGCTGCCTGCAGCGCAACTTCATCCTTAGGAATGGCCAGGCCACTCTTGGACCACATTACATATAGATTTTGTTGGCCCTTTCTTGAGGAAAATGTTCTTGGTCCTGGTGGACATCCATTCCAAATGGTTGAATATCCAGGAAATGAGTACAATGCCTTTAGCAGCTACACCAAAACTTTAAGATGGTTGTTCACAATTCAAGGCCCTGCCAAATATTATAGTTTCTGATGAAGGCATCGCCTTAACGAGGGAAGAATGCCAGCATTTTACCTATTTATAACACGTCCGTACAGCCCCCTACCAGCTGGCCTCAAATGGCCTGGCGGAAGGAGAGGTACAAACATTTAAATCCATAATGAAGCTGCTGCTAGGCAGGCCATAGCGTCTCAAGCAATCTAATTTTCTCCTTTTACACAACAAACCCCCCCCCCAAAACATGGGCATTGGGGTAAAACCAGCAGAACTCTTAATGGACCCTTGTCTCCGTACTTGGCTGGATCTGGCGTTCCTCAATTAGACGCGGCTGCGTTGGGGGGGGGGGGGTGAAGGTGAGATGTTATACTTAAAGAAAGTTCCATGACTCGCCCAAAAGTAGCAGAGTCTTCACAGCAGTTTTTGTCAGAAACTTCAGGGATGGACCAATATGGTTGGCTGTAAAAATCGTAGCAAGTCCTGGGCCTATATTTTATTTAGTTGATATGTGAGTGAAAGCATGCGGACCACATAAGGGGAGAAGCTGGACACCCGACAGCAAAGCAAGCGGATCCGTTGGTCACTACGAATGTTTCGTTCTCAGAGCCTGAATTGAGGGAAGTGGGCGTTTCACAAACGGTCCCTCTTTGTACTCTGGAGGGAACAGGAGAGAGGAGCAACATCGAAGCACCCTCTGAGGCCTTAAGACAATCATTTGTCGCTGATAAGATCACTACCGTGATGGGAAAACCTGTTACAGTACTGTGACGTTCCACCGGACTTCGGAAGTCGCCTGATAGACAGACTTGATGAGTGATTGTGTTCTCCCACCCCCTTTGTGGTTCTGCCCTCGTTGCAAATAGCTATCTGTCATAATGTTTATAATATTAAGGGACTTGAGGGGGGAGGGAAGATGTAGGATGGCCCCTTTACAGGGTAATCGTTTGTGGGCCATGTGACACATTCGGGGTCAATCAGGTGGGGGCGTCTGCACCCTAGCCAATGGGGAGATAGCGCCCAGTCACTGTGGACCCGAGTAAAGTCCTGTATTCCAACTGTTGTTCCTGTATAGTTGTTAGTTCCAATAAATCTATTGGAACAACTAAAGGGGCTGGTTTTGCACAGTGGGCTAAACAGCTGGCTTGTAATGCAGAAGAATGCCAGCAGTGCGAGTTCAATTCTTGTACTGGCCTCCCTGAACAGGCGCCGGAATGTGGTGACTAGGGGGTTTTCACAGTAACTTCACTGAAGCCTACTTGTTACAATAAGTTATTATTATTAAATCACTTTGCCCATCAAGGAGCCTCCAGGTTGATAACGCACGCTATTACAGCATTCCTCCTAATGCCAGACTCGCCGCTGTGATCGCACTGTATAGAATTGTTTATTATATGGTGCCAATTTTTATCCTAGCCATTACATTTCTTGCAACCATTACGTTTTAGCTTGTCGTTGCACAACTATCATCAACTCGTTACACCGGCGATCGTTTGGAAAATGGTTCCAGTTAAATATTACTTGCTGTCCTATAAATGATGCTCCTTGCTGCCAATGAATGGAAGGTTCTTTGGTCTTGCTCCAAGGAGGACTTTTCGGCTTTGTTGCTGTTGCAGGGAGTCAATATATTATCACACTTTTGTGGTTGAGCAAATTGATCTTACGCTGACAGTACAGCAAAAACTGTCTATAATTACCACCTCTGGGACTGACTTCAGGTGGCTTTTATAGACAGGTGGTTTCCTAATGCAGGCCCAAAACTGAATAATTAATAAACTGGTGAGACTGTCACCATATATTGTCACTATAGACAGGTAGTCTCTCTAAACAGGCGCCCTTAAGGCTGGTTTCATTTTATATCTGTCACATTGAGGTGATCAGTGTGTTTATTTTCATGAACTACTTCTAAGTGCGTGTTTAGCAGAACGTCTGATTCCATTAAGCAAGGACTGTTCGTGGTTTGGGTATCCACACCCTCGGATGGACTGCAGGAAATCTCTGATGCTATTCTTTAAGACTATGCAGCTTAATGGAGACGACAAATGCATCAATTTAAGCGTAGCACACAATGCAGCACCATCCAGTCCACGAAATCGGTGTGTTCATTTTCTTGAGCTACTTCCAAATGCGTATCAATTTCCCATGCTGAATTTTCTTAACTTTCTGTGCTTAATGTTGCATTTAGTACATAATGACGGGCAACATATTTATTGCCCTTTCTGCATTCATTTATTGTCTGACGGATGGAACAATCATCTGATAAATAGAATCTGTGCGGGATTAGACAAAGAGACAAAACTTAGAAATGACGGTCTTGTGAGTTTCACATGTTTGTGTGACATTCTGTGCCCCATATTTTAATGGACGCAGTAACTCACTAGCGAGTATCACCATTAGAATTGTCGTCATTGTCTCTCGATTCAAGCTGGAGGAATGTGCCAGCAGTGGGTTAGTCTCTGTATAGGCTAACTACAAACATTAATTTCTATGTTAGAAATGTACAAAATATTGTTCCCAATTTGGTTAAGCAGGTATAGATACTTTGGATGGTACAAAAGGGTCACATTAGCGCAGTTTGAAGGCTGCAGAAGCAATGTACAGTCAATACAATACGTAAATCAACAGGAGTCTTTCAAATCCAAGTGTGATATCAATGCTGCAATCAGACTGGGATTTTTTTCTGACAGTCAATGAATGCGTTGGGATGTATGTTATCTGTTCAGTAATACATCTTTTTCTAAGAGCCATTTTATCTCACCACAGCTGCTTCCAGGTTTAACAATGAACTGAATTACTTCATAAAGCGTAGAGGTTGCTATTGTTGGACACTTATGTAATGGGACAATTGGGGTCATATTCAATTATTACTTTGAAAATAAACATACAGATCATGTTTGGGTTCTGGACTCTGTGGTGTCTTCAAGTTAAATATAGTATCACATAAACTAACGCAAGGGCAATAAACGACCAATGAGCTCTTGGGCGGCACGGTAGCATAGTGGTCAGCACTTTTGATTCACGACGCCAGGGTCCCAGGTTCGATTCCCGGCTTGGGGGGGGGGAGAGGAGAGTGAGGCAGAACCACAGACCAGGGAGGATGACTCCAGTAATGGGCGTGAGGATGATCCTGGGATCACACAGAGTGAGGACTCCGAGGTGGGTAACATGAGCATTCAGGGGGCAGAGACAGGAGGGGTGCATGGACCCAGTAAACCTTCAGTTAGGAATCCAAGGCATGGAGGTGGATTCAATCCATTGGCAATGTTCAATTTGCAATAAAAAAACTTTCCTTTAGACCCCAACCCAGAAACCTTGCACCGCACAAAGCCCTCAGCTTACAAACTCGTGGAACATCTGGCTGATGTTCAAAGCATGCAGCCAAATCAACCCATTGAATTCTGGTAAACGTCTGTGACTTACGTCATGTGAGAGTACCTTTAAGAAATGGGTGTTTATCAAATAGCTGTAGTGGATGTACCTTTAAGAAATGGGTGCTTATCAAATTGCTGCAGTGATGTCAGAGTGTGGGTGGAGCTGGGCTGTGTCTGCTTTTACCTTCGTTTTTGAGCTGGCAGCTACAGTGTATGTTTAGTTTAGTTTTCAGAGATGGAGCTGCATCCAGCCAAACAAGGTATAATTTTGATCTCTCGCTGCACAAAAAGAATGTCTTCAGATCACTTGCGAATTTAAAAGTGATAACTGCTCTCAGTAGAGAATTTAAATCTGCTGTCTTTTTTAAAGGGGGTATTTGTCTTGTGGATGTTGCTAGGAAAGATTACGGGTTACTTATAGAGTTCTGTATTCTTTGGGGGGGAGTTGATAGTTGCTAAGATGTTTACTGTGTGTTTATAAAATGTCAACTGGATTCATATAATAAACATTGTTTTGTTTTAAAAGTACTTAGCTCTCTGTTGCATCACACCTGTAAAGTGGGCCCTTGTGCTCCCCATAACCAAAATCTATTAAAACTTGTGGATCAGGTGAACTCCATGATACACTTTGGGGTTCTCTAAACCCTGGCCCGTAATACGTAACAGAGGAAGAAGTGGGTAGTGGGGGAGGGGTTAGTGTGGGAGCAGATAGACGCAGCCTCTTGTAGGGATGTGGGTTTGGGGGCATTGTTGACGGCGCCTCTGCTGTTCCCACCGGCCAGATACTCCACAAGCCCGGTGGTGGTGGCAGTGCTTAGGGTATGGGGACAGTGGTGGCAGCATCTGGGAGCCTCGGTTTGGGCACTGATTTGTGGGAATCACCAGTTTGTTGGGGGGGGGGGGCTGGATAGGGGGTTTCGGGGGTGTCAATTGGTGGAGATTGAGCGGTTTGGGGATCTTTTCATTGACAGCAGCTTTCCGAGCTTGGAGGAGTTGAAGGACGAATTGGAGTTGCCCATCGGGAATGGGTTCCGGTATTTGGGGTGAGGGACTTTGTTCGGAGGCAGGTACCGTCCCTTCCCTCACCTGCCGCCCCTGGGGCTACAGGACAAGGTGGTGTCAAGAACAGGGGTGGGGGGGGGGGAAGGTGGTCAGAAATATATAAGGAGCTGATGGATTGGGAGGGAGGCCCGATAGGGGTAGTGAAGCGCAAGTGGGAGGAAGAGTCGGGTAGGGAGTTGGAGGCTGGGTTGTGGGAGGAGACCCTGAGGAGGGTGCAAGCATCCTCGTCGTGCACTACGCTTAGCCTTATCCAGTTTAAGATGGTCCACAGGGCACATATAACTGTGGCTAGGATGAGCAGGTTTTAAAAAAAAAACACTTTTTATTCACAATTTTCATAAAATATCAACAACAAAAAGTAACAAATTTGTTTACAAAGAACAAATAAAAAAAACAGTGCTCCCCCCTCCCCCCGCGGATACACAAAGGAAGAGGTAAATTAACACCTGCCATTCGCACAAAACACACGCCCGCCCTTTCGACAAACCCCCCCACCCCCGTGTATACATAGAGAAATAAATAAATCAACACCCGCCATTAGCATAGAACAACTATGCCCGTCCCTTCGGTCCAAAACAAAGAAACAACGCCCCCCCCCCCCCCCCCCCCTTCCCCCCCCAGGTTGCTGCTGCTGCTGGCCTTTTCCTATCGTTCTGCCAGGAAATCCAGAAATGGCTGCCACCTCCTGGAAAAACCCCTGCACTGATCCCCTTAGGGCAAATTTCACCTTCTCTAATTTAAGAAACCCCGCCATATTGTTAACCCAGACCTCCACGCTTGGGGGCCTCGCATCCTTCCACTGAAGAAGAATCCTCCGCCGGGCTACTAGGGACGCAAAGGCCAGAACATCGGCCTCTTTCGCCTCCTGCACTCCCGGCTCCACTGCAACCCCAAAAATTGCAAGCCCCCAGCCCGGATTGACCCTGGATTCTACCACTCTCGACACCGTCCTTGCTACGCCCTTCCAAAATTCCCCCAGCGCTGGGCATGCCCAGAACATATGGGCATGTTTGCTGGGCTCCCTGAGCACCTGATACACCTGTCCTCACTCCCGAAGAACCGACTCATCCTTGTCCCGGTCATGTGAGCCCTATGCAGCACCTTAAACTGTATGAGGCTAAGCCTCGCACAAGAAGAGGAGGAGTTCACCCTCCCCAGGGCGTCCGCCCACGTCCCCTCCTCTATCTCCTCACCCAGCTCCTCCTCCCATTTACCCTTCAGCTCCTCGACCGAGGCCTCATCCATCTCCTGCATCACCTGGTACGCTGCCGAGATCCTCCCCTCACCAACCCACACCCCCGAGAGCACCCTGTCCTGGACCCCACACGGCGGCAGCAGAGGAAACTCTGCCACCTGCCGCCTGACAAACGCCTGTACCTGCATGTACCTAAAGGCGCTCCCCGGAGGGAGCCCGAACTTCCTCCAGCGCACCCAGGCTCGCAAACTTCCCGTCTACAAACAGGTCCCTCAACCTCCTGATACCTACCCTGTGCCAACTCAGGAACCCGCCTTCAATTCTCCCCGGGACAAACTGGTGGTTGCCCCGTATCGGGGACCCCATCGAGGCCCCCACCTCCCCCCGTACCGTCTCCATTGCCCCCAAATTTTGAGGGTAGCCGCCGCCACCGGGCTCGTGGTATACCTCGTTGGAGGGAGCGGCAGCGGCGCCGTTACCAGCGCCTCTAGGCTCATGCCCACACAGGATGCCATCTCCATCCTCTTCCATGCTGCCCCTTCCCCCTCCATCACCCACTTACGCAGCATCGCTGCGTTGGCAGCCCAATAATACCCACAGAGGTTGGGCAGCGCCAGCCCCCCCCTATCCCTGCCCCGCTCCAAGAACACCCTTCTCACCCTCGGGGTCCCATGTGCCCACACAAACCCCATAATGCTCCTGTTAACCCGCCTGAAAAAGGCCTTCGGGATAAGAATGGGGAGGCACTGGAACAGGAACAGAAACCTCGGGAGCACCGTCATTTTGACTGACTGTACCCTACCCGCCAGAGACGGCGGCAACATGTCCCACCTCTTAAACTCCTCCTCTATTTGCTCCACCAGCCTTGTGAGGTTTAGCTTATGCAAGGCCCCTCAACTCCTTGCCACCTGAACCCCCAAGTACCCGAAGCTCCTCTCTGCCCTTTTCAGTGGAAGCCTGCCGATTCCCGCCTCCTGATCCCCTGGGTGTACCACAAACAGCTCGTTCTTCCCCAGGTTGAGCTTGTATCCTGAGAAATCCCCAAATTCCCGGATAATCCCCATCACCTCCCGCATTCCCCCCACCGGGTCCGCCACATACAACAATAGGTCATCCGCATACAGCGACACTCGGTGCTCCTCCACACCCCGGACCAGCCCCCTCCAATTCCCCAACTCCCTCAGCGCCATAGCCAGGGGTTCAATTGCCAGCGCAAAGAGCAGGGGGGACAAGGCCTCGTCCCTCGGAATAGCTGAAAATACTCCGACCTCTTCCTATTCGTGGCCACGCTCGCCATCGGGGCCTCATACAACAGCCTCACCGAACTAACAAACCCGTCCCCAAACCCGAACCTTTCCAACACCTCCCACAAGTACCCCCATTCAACCCTATCAAAGGCCTTCTCCGCGTCCAATGAGCAGGTTTTTTGAAGGGGTGGAAGATAGGTGTGGGTGGTGTGGGTGGTGTGCGGGGGCGGGGGGGGGGGGGGCATGGATCACGTCCACATGTTGTGGGCGTGTCTGAAGCTTCGGGGATTTTGGCAGGGGTTGCCGATGTCATGTCGGAGGTCCTGAAGATGAAGGTGGTCCCGAGTCCAGAGGTGACGATCTTTGGAGTGTCAGAAGACCCGGGTGTCCAGGAGGCGAGACATGCCTGTGGCCTTGCCTATGTCTTGGCCTTTGCCTCCCTGGCAGCCCGGAGACGAATATTGTTGGAATGGAGGGACTCAGAGCTCCCGAAGCCGGGGGTGTGGGTGAGTGACCTGGTAGAATTTCTCAGGTTAGAAAAAATAAAGATCGCCTTGCGTGGCTTGCCTAGAGGTGGCAGCAGTTTATCGACTTCTTTGAGAAAAGTTAAGACATCAGCAGTGGGGGGTTTAAATGTGGAGGCAGGGGAGTTGGGACGTGGAGGGTGGGATGGTGGGGTAGTTTGTTGAGTTTGTTAATTGCAGCCCTGTTGGCTTGTTTTGATTTGTGATTATGTTTGTTGTGTGAATATATAAATGCCTCAATAAAATATTTAAAAAAAAATAACAAAACAGGAACAGCATACAAATGTACCAAACTTAACAGAAAATGCGAAGTAATGAATGCAAATAATGTCATCCGTGCCTTAAACTCACTCCTGTGGGTGCTGTGTCTTGATGTCTCCCCCCCCCCCGCCCCTCCCTCCCCTGCAGCAGCATTGGAGGCAGCTTGCTGATTGTGCTGTTGTGGTGACTTTGGTGGGTGCCGTCTGGCCACCAGACCCTGAGCTGCCCTCATAGTTGGGATGGAGCATAGCTGGGCACTCCTTTTTCTTTAATAAATGTTTTTTATTGAGTTTTCATGTTTTATATTGAACAAATTAAAAATTATTAGAGAGAGAAAAAAAAACACCCAAAAATTAACATATATATTTACAGGTAAGCATCTTCGTAATAACAACTGTGGCTGCCCCCCCTTTAGCCAGCATACATATTTTACATTCTCCAATATGGCCGAGGCACATGTTTATAGACATTTATTTACAGTTTGGTTTTGGGCCTTAGCTAGCCATCAAACCCCCATAACGAGGTCCCGGAACAATTGCATGAATGGCTCCCACGTTCTGTGGAAGCCGTCGTCCGACCCTCGGATGGCGAATTTGATTTTCTCCATTTAGAGAGATTCCGAGAGCTCTGGGTGGTGCTGCTGACCGCCAGCCAAACAGGATTCTACGGTGGGCGATCAGGGAGGCAAAGGCAAGGGCGTCCGCCCTCCTCCCCGGGAATAGATCTGGCTGGTCTGAAACCCCGAAGACCGCCACTATCGGGCATGGCTCCACCCTCACCCCCACCACTTTGGACATAGCCTCGAATAAGGCTGTCCAGTACTCCACAAGTCTGGGGCAAGACCAGAACATGTGGGCGTGGTTGGCCGGGCCTCTTTGGCACCGTTCACATCTGTCCTCCACCTCCGGGAAGAACCTGCTCATACGGTTTCTTGTTAAGTGGGCTCTATGTACCACTTTTAGTTGCGTCAGGCTGAGCCTTGCGCACGTGGAGGTGGAGTTGACCCTATGTAGTGCTTCGCTCCAGAGTCCCCACTCTATCTCAGTCCCCAGGTCGTCCTCCCACTTCCTTCTTGTTGCGTCCAGTACGGTGTCGTCCCTTTCTACCAGTCGGTCATACATGTCGCTACAGTTCCCTTTCTCTAGGATACTTGCGTCCAGTAGGTCTTCCAGTGGTGTCTGTCGTGGCGGTTGTGGGTAAGTCCTGGTCTCCTTTCTTAGGAAGTTTTTGAGCTGGAGGTACCGTAGCTCGTTCCCCCCAGCTAGCTGAAATTTCTCTGTCAGTTCGTCCAGTGATGCGATCCTGTCGTCCGTGTATAGGTCCCTGACTGTTAGTGTCCCCCCGTCCTGCCTCCACCTTTTGAAGGTGGCGTCAGTCAGTGCTGGTGTGAACCTATGGTTGTTGCAGATGGGAGCCTTGTCCGACATTTTGGTCAGGCCAAATTGCTGCCGCAGTTGGTTCCAGGATTGGAGGGTGGCTGTCACCACTGGGCTGCTGGAGTGTTTTTTGGGTGGGGATGGGAGTGCTGCCGTGGTGAGGGCCCGGAGGGAGGTCCCCATGCAGGAGGCCTCCTCCGCACGCACCCACTCGGCTTCTGGCACCTGGATCCATCCCCTTACTCGCTCGGCTGTTGCCGCCCAGTGGTAGAATTGTAGATTCGGGAGAGCTAGCCCCCCCCTGGATTTTGTTTTTTGTAGGACCTTCTTTGGGATCCTAGCATTTTTACCCCCCCATACGAACGACATGATAAGTTTGTCCAGCACTTTGAAAAAGGCCTTGGGGATGTAGATCGGAATGGATCTAAACAGGAAGAGGAACCTGGGCAGTACGTTCATTTTGATCGTCTGGACTCTCCCCACGAGGGAGAGTGGGAGCGTGTTCCATCTTTGCAGGTCCTTTTTTACTTCCTCCGTCAGGCTGGTGAGGTTCCATTTGTGGATCCCTTTAGCTGGGCACTCCTCAGATGCCACGGCATGATCAGAAGCAGCGGTCAGATGCAGAGAGACAGAGCAGCTGCTGCCCTCATCTGCAGCACCCTGAGAGGAACCCACAGAGACGACAGACAGCTCGCCTGCTCATGTTCCATATTGACTCCTCAATGACGGGTACCATGACACCCCGGCCCTCATGGATTTCTGCCAGATCCCCCATATCCCGTTGGGCATAAAGTGTCTGCTGCCTGATGGACACCTCCTTATTACCTTATTAGGCTCATTATCTACCTTCGACTCAGCACGGACCTGGTCTCCAGCTGTGCTGTGAATCTTTGCGCTCTCTCTGCCTGGCTGCCCTCCCTGCCGCTTCCACCTACTCACACGAGTGCTCTCACCACTTTGCACTATTTGTGGAGCTGACAATCTACTGCCCACCAACGTGTGTATATCTGGGCTGGTGCCTGGTACCAAGAGAGGGTGTGACGCTGCTTCAGGAGCTCAATGGGGGCAGGTGGGGGCTGCTATGGTCAGGAGTGGGTTTTACATCCATTTCTGGACCCGCAAACATCAGGCGTACCCAGAAAATAGAATTAAGTCCACGCGTTATATCAGTTACATCTAGGCGGGAATAAAAACTATTTCACACACTCATTTTATGACCATATCATCAGTCTTGGCAATATTGAGGGAGAGAAAGGAGCGGAAGAAGACAGAAGGAAACAAGGTGATCATTCCCAGAGTCAACAAATTTGGGACCTCTACTGGTCTAGAGATTTGCACATTATTGGGTATCGTGGCAAACAAACACACAAGAACCAAGAAGATGGCATCGACCGGCAACAGTGCCTTCGTTGTTTTCACCTCAGCACAGGCAAGCACACTGATAACCTACCATCTATTACATCCTGCCCTGGAATCACCTTCCTTGATACCCACTGCATTACCTGTAGCCATGAAAAAAACTCTAGTCATGAATCTCCATATGACAGGTTCATTTCAGTCACCGAGGGTGAGTGCACTGGAGTGCTTGATGATAAACTGCAACAGCGAGGTCAGGGATGCACTGCTAATTAGGGTCTCCAGCCTTGTGCACTCTGTAGAATTTAAGGAACGGGAAGTCACACCCCAATTGCTTTAGATAATTCTGGGCATTAGAACTGCACTCACTTGGAGATTGATGTCGCATCACACAATTTTGACACCTATAATTCACAGATGCCAACATTCCATGAACATAGAACATAGAACATTACAGCACAGAACAGGCCCTTCGGCCCTCGATGTTGTGCCGAGCAATGATCACCCTACTCAAACCCACATATCCACCCTATACCCGTAACCGAACAACCCCCCCCTTTAACCTTACTTTTTAGGACACTACGGGCAATTTAGCATGGCCAATCCACCTAACCCGCACATCTTTGGACTGTGGGAGGAAACCGGAGCACCTGGAGGAAACCCACGCACACAGGGGGAGGACGTGCAGACTCCGCACAGACAGTGACCCAGCCGGGAACCAAACCTGGGACCCTGGAGCTGTGAAGCATTTATGCTAACCTCCATGCTAACGTGTAGGCTATATACGATACCAAAATATGACCTGTGTTTTTAAGGTGATTTTTGAGAGTCAAATGTGGCTTTTTCATTTTTAGCCAATCCATATCACATGTTGCTTTAACCCCCATGAGACGACGTACGGGACGACCCAATTAATCTCCCCAGGAGCCCCGTGGAGTATGAGCTCCACATCTAGGGGCGGAGGTGCATCAGTGGGATAGTTAACTCAGTAAAAGCTGGCCCAGGTAGGAGCTGACCGGCAGAGTGATCCTGGCTGGGACTGGGACTGTTACTCATAAATACTTTGCATTTGAAAGTAAAACATTTATTGACCTTCCTTTTTGCACTGCTCTGTGACTATAAAACATGTGTTCAAACAGCTGACACTGAGTTACCACAGCTAGAATCATGGAATAGAATCACTGCAGTGCAGAAGAAGGCGGCACTGAGCCTGCACTGGCCCTCTGAAAGAACAACCTACATAGGCCCACGCCCCACCCGATCACCGTAACCCAGTAACCACACCTAACCTTTTTGGACACTTTAGCATGGCCAATCCACCTAACCTGCACATCTTTGAACTGTGGGAGGAAAGCGGAGCATCTGGAGGAAACCCACACAGACACGGGGAGAACGAGCAGACTCCACACAGTCACCCAAGGCCGGATTTGAACCCGGGTCTCTGGTGCTGTGAGGCAGTAGTGCTAACCGCTCTGCGCCACCATGCCACCCTTTAGAGCTGTGCTCTAAAATTCTGACTCTTGGTGCACGCTTTATCCATGAACTCCAATAGGATGTTGTTCCAATGAGACATAAGGAGCTGCAATGGCAATTACAGAGAGAGATGCTGAAACTCTCAATGACACAAGCAGAGGAGGATCAATCACAAAGTGTGTGCAAATCTTTGGGTGGAATGCTGTGTGTTACACCTTCCAATCCAGAGGGAACCAAGCTCAGATCAGTGAAGAAATCACTGGGACCGACCCTGCCAATAAAGAAAGAAATTAGGCTGGATTCTCCATCAGCGGGATCCTCCATTTCGCTGGCACCGCACACACTCCCGCAGACTTCCCAATGGCATGGGGTTGCCCGCTGGTGGGACGGAGGAACCCGCTGCCAGCGGGGGGAGCGCCGCACCAGAAAATGGAGGCGGAAGAGACCCCCTCCCCTGCGCATGCGCCGGTATGACGCCAGCAGCCGCTGATGGTCCGGCGCATGCGCGGACTTATGCCAGCTGGCAAAGTCATAAGAACATAAGAACATAAGAACTAGGAGCAGGAGTAGGCCATCTGGCCCCTCGAGCCTGCTCCGCCATTCAATGAGATCATGGCTGATCTTTGGTGGACTCAGCTCCACTTTCCGGCCTGAACACCATAACCCATAATCCCTTTATTCTTCAAAAAACTATCTATCTTTACCTTAAAAACATGTAATGAAGGAGCCTCAACTGCTTCACTGGGCAAGGAATTCCATAGATTCACAACCCTTTGGGTGAAGAAGTTCCTCCTAAACTCAGTCCTAAATCTACTTCCCCTTATTTTGAGGCTATGCCCCCTAGTTCTGCTGTCACCCGCCAGTGGAAACAACCTGCCCGCATCTATCCTATCTATTCCCTTCATAATTTTAAATGTTTCTATAAGATCCCCCCTCATCCTTCTAAATTCCAACGAGTACAGTCCCAGTCTACTCAACCTCTCCTCATAATCCAACCCCTTCAGCTCTGGGATTAACCTAGTGAATCTCCTCTACACACCCTCCAGCGCCAGTACGTCCTTTCTCAAGTAAGGAGACCAAAACTGAACACAATACTCCAGGTGTGGCCGTACTAACACCTTATACAATTGCAACATAACCTCCCTAGTCTTAAACTCCATCCCTCTAGCAATGAAGGACAAAATTCCATTTGCCTTCTTAATCACCTGTTGCACTTGTAAACCAACCTTCTGTGACTCATGCACTAGCACACCCAAGTCTCTCTGAACAGCGGCATGCTTTAATATTTTATCGTTTAAATAATAATCCCGTTTGCTGTTATTCCTACCAAAATGGATAACCTCACATTTGTCAACATTGTATTCCATCTGCCAGACCCTAGCCCATTCACTTAACCTATCCAAATCCCTCTGCAGACTTCCAGTATCCTCTGCACTTTTTGCTTTACCACTCATCTTAGTGTCATCTGCAAACTTGGACACATTGCCCTTGGTCCCCAACTCCAAATCATCTATGTAAATTGTGAACAATTGTGGGCCCAACACGGATCCCTGAGGGACACCACTAACTAATGATTGCCAACCAGAGAAACACCCATTTATCCCAACTCTTTGCTTTCTATTAATTAACCAATCCTCTATCCATGCTACTACTTTACCCTTAAAGCCATGCATCTTTATCTTATGCAGCAACCTTTTGTGTGGCACCTTGTCAAAGGCTTTCTGGAAATCCAGATATACCACATCCATCGGCTCCCCGTTATCTACTGCACTGGTAATGTCCTCAAAAAATTCCACTAAATTAGTTAGGCATGACCTGCCCTTTACGAACCCATGCTGCGTCTGCCCAATGGGACAATTTCTATCCAGATGCCTCGCAATTTCTTCCTTGATGATAGATTCCAGCATCTTCCCTATTACCAAAGTTAAGCTCACTGGCCTATAATTTCCTGCTTTCTGCCTACCTCCTTTTTTAAACAGTGGCGTCACATTTGCTAATTTCCAGTCCACCTGGACCACCCCAGAGTCTAGTGAATTTCGGTAAATTATCACTAGTGCATCTGCAATTTCCCTAGCCATCTCTTTTAGCACTCTGGGATGCATTCCATCAGGGCCAGGAGACTTGTCTACCTTTAGCCCCATTAGCTTTCCCATCACTCCCTCCTGAGTGATAACAATCCTCTCAAGGTCCTCACCTGTCATAGCCTCATTTCTATCAGTCGCTGGCATGTTATTTGTGTCTTCCACTGTGAAGACCGACCCAAAAAACCTGTTCAGTTCCTCAGCCATTTCCTCATTTCCCATTATTAAAACTCCCTTCTCATCCTCTAAAGGACCAATATTTACCTTAGCCACTCTTTTTTGTCTTATATATTTGTAAAAACTTTTACTGTCTCTTTTTATATTCTGAGCAAGTTTACTCTCATACTCTATCTTACTCTTCTTTATAGCTTTTTTAGTAGCTTTCTGTTGCCCCCTAAAGATTTCCCAGTCCTCTAATCTCCCAGCAATCTTTGCCACTTTATATGCTTTTTCCTTCAATTTGATACTCTCCCTTATTTCCTTAGATATCCACGGTCGATTTTCCCTCTTTCTTCCGTCCTTCCTTTTTGTTGGTATAAACCTTTGCTGAGCATTGTGAAAAATCGCTTGGAAGGTTCTCCACTGTTCCTCAACTGTTCCACCATAAAGTCTTAGCTCCCAGTCTACCTTAGCTAGTTCTTCTCTCATCCCCTTGTAATCTCCTTTGTTTAAACACAAAACACTAGTATTTGATTTTACTTTCTCACCCTCCATCTGTATTTTAAATTCCACCATATTGTGATCGCTCCTTCCGAGAGGATCCCTAACTATGAGGTCATGAATCAATCCTGTCTCATTACACAGGACAAGATCTAGGACCGCTTGTTCCCTCGTAGGTTCCATTACATACTGTTCTAGGAAACTATCGCGGATACATTCTATAAACTCCTCCTCAAGGTTGCCTTGACCGACCTGGTTAAACCAATTGACATGTAGATTAAAATCCCCCATGATAACTGCTGTACCATTTCTATATGCATCAGTTATTTCTTTGTTTATTGCCTGCCCTACCATATCGTTACTATTTGGTGGCCGATAGACTACTCCTATCAGTGACTTTTTCGCCTTACTATTCCTGATTTCCACCCAAATGGATTCAACCTTATCCTCCATAGCACCGATGTCATCCCTTACTATTGCCCGGATGTCATCTTTAAATAACAGAGCAACACCACCTCCCTTACCATCCCCTCTGTCCTTCCGAATAGTTTGATACCCTCGGATATTTAACTCCCAGTCGTGACCATCCTTTAACCATGTTTCAGTAATGGCCACTAAATCATAGTAATTTACGATGATTTGTGCCATCAACTCATTTACTTTATTCCGAATACTACGAGCATTCAGGTAAAGTACACTTAAGTTGGTTTTTTTTGCCTCTGTTTTGAATCTTAACATCTCCAGTTTTATTCCTTTTGTTATTACTGGGCCTATTCACTGAGCTCCCCTCAGTCACTGTACCTTGTACTGTCGCCCTTTTAGATTTTTGACTATGTCTTCTCTGCCTTGCACTTTTCCCCTTACTTCCTTTTGCTTCTGTCCCTGTTTTACTACCTTCCAACTTCCTGCATCGGTTCCCATCCCCCTGCCACATTAGTTTAAACCCTCCCCAACAGCTCTAGAAAACACCCCCCCTAGGACATCGGTTCCAGTCCTGCCCAGGTGCAGACCGTCCGGTTTGTACTGGTCCCACCTCCCCCAGAACCGGTCCCAATGCCCCAGGAATTTGAATCCCACCCTCTTGCACCATCTCTCGAGCCACGCATTCATCCTATCTATCCTGACATTCCTACTCTGACTAGCTCGTGGCACTGGTAGCAATCCTGAGATTACTACCTTTGAGGTCCTACTTTTTAGTTTAACTCCTAACTCCCTGAATTCCGCTTGTAGGACCTCATCCCGTTTTTTACCTATATCGTTGGTGCCTATGTGCACCACGACAGCTGGCTGTTCACCCTCCCCCCCCCCCAGAATGTCCTGCAGCCGCTCCGAAACATCCTTGACCCTTGCACCAGGGAGGCAACATACCATCCTGGAGTCTCGATTGCGTCCACAGAACCGCCTGTCTATTCCCCTTACGATCGAGTCCCCTATCACTATAGCCCTGCCATTTTTCTTCCTGCCCTGCTGTGCAGCAGAGCCAGCCACGGTGCCATGAACCTGGCTGCTGCTGCCTTCCCCTGGTGAGCCACCTCCCTCAACAGTATCCAAAGCGGTATATCTGTTTTGTAGGGAGATGACCGCAGGAGACACCTGAACTGCCTTCCTACTCTTGCTCTTTCTTTTGGTCACCCATTTTCTATCTCCCTCAGTAACCTTCACCTGCGGTGTGACCAACTCGCTAAACGTGCTATCCATGACCTCCTCAGCATCGTGGATGCTCCAAAGTGAGTCCATCCGCAGCTCCAGAGCTGTCAAGTGGTCTAACAAGAGCTGCAACTAACAAGCCCTTTCGGTCCCGGCTGGCGTGGTGCCAAAGGTCGTTCACGCCAGCCGGCGGAATGGGAACCTCTCCGGCGCGGGCCTAGCCCCTCAACAACGCCACTCCAACACGCTGGGACCCCCAGCCCTGCCGGGTAGGGGAGAATCCCGGCCCAGATCCCAACTGTGGCGAAGGTACTGTACCAGGATCACAACATTTTTAAACAATGTTTAAGACTGTGCGAAAAGACCGTTTCACTCCAAGAGTGATTGCATGAGAAGTAGAGCTGGGTTATTTTTACAAACAAAACTTTATTAATACAAAAGAAAACAATATTTAAACTTTTAAATTCCAAACCTAACAAGAACAACTTACATGTATCTCTTAACCCAACACAAAATTTCCCATTAAACAGTACCTAAAATTAATATACAGCTCTTAACTCCACGGGCAAAAATGATACTGCATTACAGAATAAATTTCTGCTGGTAGTGAAGCTCTTACAGACCCTGCCAAAAGCCTGTCTCTCTGGCATTCTTTTCATGGCCTCTCCTGATCCAAATCCTTCTGCACCTTTCCTGTTCAAACTGGATTGTTTTATCTCTCTGAGCTACATCCAGCCCCTCAAAGATGGTCCTGTCCGGACATGTCCAGACTTGAACTCATCATCACTATCTGGACTTCTGATTACCCACTCCCACGTTGATTACACAAAAGTACAGGACCATGCTATAAATATACAACTAACCTCCAATTTAAGGAAAAAAGAGGCAATCAAACTCTGTAATGGGCTAATGGCTGGTCAGACCAGAGCGTCCCAGAGGACAATGGATCTTGAGTGAATCACCCTAGCTGAACAGGGGTATCCTGTTTATTCCCATTAACGAGTTTAAGTTTGAATGGGACAATGTAACTCAGATCAGGTCTGAGGCGTATACCTCTGACTCAGTTTTATCCTCAGGCTGTCAACCCCGAAAGTGCCCAGTATATCGTCGATCCAATTTCCTGACATCTCCCAGTAGTCACATTAAACTGGTTCTTTAAATAAAGTGTGGGAATTTGCTTTAAGTTTGCACAAAGTAATGAATTGCATACATAAAACATACAGAAGCTGTGTCCATTTTAAATAAGTGATGAAGAACCAGCCCATTTTAGCGTGTTTTGGTCATCCGTGTTATGGAACTAAGTTATTTTTCACAATGTGGACAATTTGTTGTGCTCACGGTCCTTGTGAAAGTGAAACCTCTGGTTAAAGCAGTTAAAAGCGCAGGGATTTAATAATAACAATAGTCTTTTAATAATCTTTATTATTGTCACAAGTAGGCTTACATTAACACTGCAATTAAGTTACCGTGAAAATCCCCTAGTCGCCACATTCCGGCGCCTGTTCGGGTACACAGAGGGAGAATTCAGAATGTTCAATTTACCTAACAGCACGTCTTTCGGGACTTATGGGAGGAAACCGGAGCACCCGGAGGAAATCCACGCAAACACAGGGAGAACGTGCAAACTCTGCACGGCCAGTCGCCCAAGTCAGGAATCAAACCTGGGACCCTGGAGCTGTGAATAAACTGTGGCAACCACTGTGCTACCTGGATTTTGTTATCATGAACATCTTTTTTGAATAAAGATATATATATTTTTTTAATGCAGCAATCCACAGAGGTTGCAGATAGAGAGAGATAGCTTTCTTGACTTTGCCCCCAGGACATTAGCATTTTCTAGCCTCCAGTCATTTGGTAGAACCGTTTCCGTGCTGCATGAAGTTTTCTATTGCCTTGAGTCTACTATCAGCGCAAACATTAAACCGATCAGAACAGATGACTCCTGCTTCAAGCTGTTGCAGGCATTCTTCTGATGTGGTGTTGAAAGCAACAATGTGGCCAAACCACCTGGTGAGATCAGCCTGGCTGTAAACCTGAAAGGTTAAAAACCCTGCACACTTAGTGCCAATCTTTCTTGTTTTTTGGCTAAGATCAGTAGGACAGACTGTAAAACTGTATTTGTATTGGTTGTACCATTGTGCATTGTGGACCGACATCCCAAAACGTACATGGAAGCCACCCAGAGAAGCCTTGCCGGTTTGGAAATGAAAACCTCTCATACCTTCATTCATTGCAAACTGTAAGTCCGCCACACCTACTCTCAAATACTAAACTGGAGGAGGAAGACTTTGCTGCACCATGTTCCCTCTGCTGGCGTTGACTCTCAGATTCTGAATGGCCCTCTTGGATCAGTTTCCTTTAACTAATCGAGTTGCAGAGCCACCGAATCACAGAATGGTTACAGCACACAAGAAGGCCATTTTGCCCATCATGTTCGCGTGGGCTCTCCTAAGAAACAATATACCTCATGTCATTCCACTGCCTTCTCACCATTGCCCCCTGCACAATTTCTTCCTTTTCAGACAACCGTCCAATTCCTTCTTGAATGCCTCGATGGCATCCACCATACTCTCCGTCAGAGCAGTCCAAATACTCCCAGATGCTGATAAAAGCCCTAATTGAATACAGATTAGGTAGAATTTATAAAACAGAAACAGGGCATTTGGCCCAAATGGTCTACAGTGGTGTTCATGTTCCACACCATGTGGGCAGCATAGTATTTAGCATGATGGCTTCACAGCGTCAGGGTACCAGGTTCAATTCCCGCTTGGGTCACTGTCTGTGCGAAGTCTGTACGTTCTCCCCGTGTCTGTGTGGGTTTCCTCCGGGCGCTCTGGTTTCCTCCCACGCGTCCCAAAAGACATGCTGTTGATGAATTGGACATTCTGAATTCTCCCTCTGTGAGCCGAACAGGTGTCGGAATGTGGCGACTAGGGGCTTTTCACAGTAACATCATTGCAGTGTTAATGTAAGCTTACTTGTGACAATAAAGATTATCATAAGGTTATTGTTATATGTAATCTAACTATCGGTATATCCTTTTCTTCCTTTCTCCTTCATGGTCTTATCTAGCTTCTCCTTGAACGCAGCTGTGCTATTTGCCTCCACATGTGTAGCAAGTTCTGTGTTCTATTCAATCCCGATATAAAGTGGTTTATCCTGAATTCCTGATTGGAGTTTTCAATGATTATTTATACCTATGGCACCTCGCATGTTTCCTCTCAAGTAAAAACATTTTCTCTATGTCTAACCTATTCAACTCCTCCATAATTCTAAAGCCTTCTCAGTCTTCTCTTTTCCAGAGGTGATGTCATTAGTGTGTGTGTGTGTATGTGTGTGTGGATGCGTTTGCACACGTATTGTGTCTGTGCTGGATCTGTTGGAGAAAATCACAGATCTGAGGAACAGAGTGTTCGAAGTCAGAGACCTCAAAACTAGCACCAAGCTCATGGTCTACAAAGCAGCTGTGGTCCCTGCTCTCCTGTCTGCATCAGCAACATGGACAATGTTCAGCAGACACCTCAAATCCTGAGAGAGATATCACCAATGTTGACTCCACAAAATCCTGCAAATCCACTGGCAGGATAGGCGTACCAAGGTGAGCGTCCTGTCCCAGGTCAATACCCCAGTATCGAGACATTGGTCACGCTCGACCAACTGTGATGGGCCGGCCACGTTGTCCGCATAAACAACACAGAGTCCTGAAACAAAGTACTCTGCTCCAAGCTCCGCAATGGCAAGCGATTGCGAGGAGGGCAGAGGAAACGCTATAAAGCCTCCCGAAATAAATGCAACATCCCCACCAACATGTGGTAATCTCTTGCACTGGAACGTACAAGCTGAAGAAGAAGCATCTGCGAGTGTCACCGAGTGGAGCATGTGGAGGCCAAGTGTAAGCAGCTGAAAAAGGGGGCAGAATCCAACGTGACCCACCAACCTCATCAATCACCATCTGTCCCACCTGTGGCTGGGTCTGCGACTCCAGAATTCATCAATTCAGCCGCTACAGAACCCCGCCCTGGCAGAGTGGAAGCAAATCGCCCTTGACTCTGAGGGACTGCCAAAGAAAGTGTGTGTGTGGTTGTGAAGGTGCATATTCCCCTGCACTGCTGGCATTAGCAGCAGTTATGTTGAATCTAAAACTACTGATAGTTATGGTGGTTGATGTGGTTCTATTTCAGTTCTCAGACCCACTCATTGCAAATAATGCCCTTTGACTCTTTGATGATTCAGGTTCCTCTATTCGGAGTAAATAGAGCATGCTTGTTGTAATACAAATGGAAAATACTGCGGGTGCTGGAAATCTGATGTGAAAACAAAAAATGTTGGAAATACTCAAACTGTCACAGAATCATAGAATTTGCAATGCAGAAGGAGGCCATTTGGCCCATCAGGTCTGCACCGGTCCTTGGAAAGGGCATCTAACTTAAGCCCACACCTCCACCCTATCCCCACAACCCAGTAACCCCACCTAACCTTTTTGGACACTAAGGGCCAATCCACAGAATCTGCACATCTTTGGACTGTGGGAGGTGACCGGAGCACCCGGAGGAATCCCACGCAGATATGGGGAGAAAGTGCAAACTTTCAGGCAACATCTCGGGGAGAGAGAGAAACAAAGTTGATCTTTCAGTTCGATAATGACCCTTAATCAGAACTGAGGAAGGATAGGAATGCAATAGGTTTTGAGCAAGTGAAGGGTGGGGGGGGGGGGGGCAGGAAAGACTGTGAGGAAGAACAAAAGGGGAGGTCTGTGATAAGGTGGAGGGCAAAAGAGGTTAAATGATAAAAGGTTTTATAGTGCAAAGCCAAGGGGAGGGATGTTGACCAGGATTCTCTTGGGACAAATAGGGTCTTGCCCACTGGTCAGGTTACAACAGGTGTTTCCTGTCAATTCTGTGGGGAAGGCCTGACAAGGTCAAATGCCTTTCAGGCACTAAAGCGGCCACTGTCGGGGCGTCCTTCATAACTAAGGTTCCCAGCACTGGAAATCCTGCTTGGTGAGAGCTGCCAGTCAATCAGAGGCTGTCAGCTCCTCATGCCACCAGTGCCAGCTGGGGCAGTGGCTACTGGTGAATGTGCACCCTCCCAAGGCCTAGGATCATTGTGGCACCCCAGACTAATGGTGAGCGAAGTCAGGTTAGGGAGTGCGGGGTTGGGAGGGGACATGGTGATGGCTCTCAGCAGCGCCCACGTTTCCTTTAGTGCCCGATAATGAGGAAATCCCTGGGAGGTTGCTGGCCAACCTGTTAAAATGTGATGGGCTTCAGGATAATGCGTGTCAGTTGGCTCGTTAATTAACATAATCGACATCCCACTACTGACAGCCAGTAATCCCATGCCACTCCCTTCCGCCCTCCAATTTAATCGGGGCAAGGTTCAACTACCACAGTGAGACTGATACAGGGCCTCGCCCACAATTATATGGGCACAGCTCCCAGGCTGGTTTCATAGAATTATCATAGAATTTACAGTGTAGGAGGAGGCCATTTGGCCCATCGAGTCAGCACCGGCCCTTACAAAGAGCACCCAACTGAAGCCCAAGTATCTACCCTATCCCCGTAACCCAGTGACCCCCACTTAACATTTTTTGGACACTAAGGGTCAATTTAACATGGCCAATCCACCTAATCCGCACGTCTTTGGAATGTGGGAGGAGACCGGAGCACCTGGAGGAAGCCCACGCAGACCCAGGGAGAACGTGCAGACACCGCAAAGACAGTGACCCAGCTGGGAATCGAACCTGGGATCCTGGAGCTGTGAAGCAACTGTGCAAATCACTATGCTACCGTGCTGTGACAGGCTGCATTAAATCTCAGGTGAACATAAAAAGATCCCATGACATTCTTTTTAAGACGAACAGGGGAGTGATCCCAGGTGTTCTGGCCAATATTTGTCCCTCAGTCAACATCACAATAAACAGATCAGCTTCTCAATATCGCAATGCAGTTTGTGGAAGACTAGCCCTGCACAAATTGGCTGCCATTATTCTTACATTACAACAATGACTACACTTCAAAACGTATGTCATTGACGGTAAAGTGCTTTGAGATGTCCAGTGGTCGGGGAAGGCGCCATATAAATGCAAGCTTTTCTTTTTATAAACCAGCAGTCTCACAATCACCATCAGGCAGAGAAAAATGAAAATATTACACTCATTGCAATGGAGAATGCTCGAGACAGCAGTTAAGGCACATTACAGAAGGTATTGCACACCACACCTATGCTATGACTTGAACTGGGACTATTGCGGGGCGCAGAACAAAACGGGGTGAAATTGATCTATGCCAGTGATGCAAAAATGTAAGAAAGATGCAGCTAGATTTCCCCGTTGGCCAGTTGTTAATCTCCCTTTGGTTTGAAAATATCGTCAATATTTTTCAACCCAAGTGAAAATGATAGTGAGACCAGGTAAGGAGGCTCCAAAAACAGACTGGATTAGCATTGTGAACTTCAGTAAAAAGAAGATTGGTTGTGGTGAAAGACTGACTGTCCATTTACGGTCAGCCTGTTTCATACTTTGGGCACACGTGAAATTTCACCTCAAAATCTCGCCTGGCAGGAATGATTTCCTCTTGAGCAATAGTGTATTTAAGAACATTTCAGCAGAATTACCTCTATTTATTCCCCCCCTCTCTAATCTGGCACACTCTTGAACAGGATATTCAGTACATGATAAACTGAGGGAATCAATCTTTTGCAGCCCTATTGCAAAGAAAGATACCTTGGTTTGTTTCAACAGCGGTAGAATTACTGCCAGCCATTACACACTGATTCTATCAATTCCTGCAGCTGTATGATTTGGTTCTTGACAGATATAATGAAGAAATATTGCTTTGCCTCATCATCCCACTGGAATCCTTCCTTCAAAATCAAAAATACTATCAATGAGCAGGGGGAAATGCGGAGGCTAAGTTAAACAACATTCAGATCTCACAAAAACACACCCGATATCAATCGAAGCACCAACCAAAATACCGTCTATCCGTAAAGATTTAATTCATTCCATAGGTGGGACAGAAAATGTAAGACATTGTTGGGACACTTATTTTACTCTCTAATAAGGGTCAGTAGTCCGGTTGGTTGGAGGTGTCAAAAATATGACTTTATTGCTAATTATTCACTCAAATACACACTAGAATAAGAACAGAATCAAAACTTAGAAATGAAATATCAAACAATACATAGAAAGTTCAATCACATGGCATAAAGCATAAAAGAAATCCCTTTGACAGAAACAAACAGATAGATGATTCAAGAATTCAGGAACAAAGGTTTTAAGGGAATTCTTATCTCTGGTTTAACCCCTCATTTATTCTTATTGGTTTCCAATTCTCAGCCGAGACCTCCTGGTTTGTTCAAATGAATGTCTGTTATTCAGAGGATGATCTGTTAATCAAACAATGTACATTACTTAAGATTGACTGGTGCCTATCAAAACTAGCTCAGTGTCTGCGTGCGCAGTTCCAGGAAAATTACTGGATATGTTTCCCATGCTACGCTATGTTACACAGCTCAGCGGAGACCTTGCTGTAACTGATTGTTTGATTAGACTGAGAACAATACATCCTGAGCTCTAAATACACTGGAATACAATGGTTAATTTATTATGTGAAACAATGACTGGATTCCCACAATCAAGATACTTTTAATAATTTTACCTCTGAGCTACATGATTTCAACTAGCAGCTATATGAATAAATCTATGAATAAATCAATACTCTATCAGACTTCCAAAATTAATTTTCAGTTTGGGTATATAAATAGATTAATGAAAGAAGAATTCATTTAGGAAGAATTACAAGGAGTCCATATTCTTTTTTTAATTTTTTGATGGGATGTGGATGCCACTAGCTGGGACAGCATTTGTTCCCCATCCCTAAATGCCTGTGAACAGAGTGGCTTGCTAGGCCATTTCAGAGAGGCAGTTAAGAGTCAACAACATCGCCGAGAGTCCGCAATCATATGTAGGCTGAACCAGGTAAGGACAGCAGATTTGCTTACCCGAAAAAACATTCGTGAAATAGATGGATTTTACTGACAACCGATGATAGCTTCTTGGTCACCATCACTGAGACTAGCTATCATTCCAGAGTTTACTAACAGAATTTAAATTCTTCCAACTGCCATGGTGGGAGTTCAACTCATGTCCACTGAACCTAACTCCTGGAATACTAGTCCAGCGATGTCCGTAATGTGCCACCATCGCCCTTTGATACAGAGCCGAAAAGAACTGAATACACCCTTGAATACAGGGTCTGAAATTGGCAGAATATTATCAGGGCAAGGTCAACAGTGATAGGCCTGCAACCCTTCTTTAACACAAACTTTAAAGTATTAGCTACAACGTTAACCAGGCAAATAGTTGCAGTTTTGAGAACTATTGCAGAAGAGAATCAAATTGAGTTTATAGAAATAACTTGCTGAAAAACTTTCTTATAGCGAACTGGAATGGGAAAACTCCAGAGGAAAACTGTAAGAGCAGTAGGTATTACCTCGACATAGCTCGCCTATCCTATATGACTTGGCCACAACACCTATTTTTGAGGACCTGGATTTTATTGGAAATATTTTGACTTGAATAAACTGTTTGTCGCTGTTATATAAGCTCTGCACAAAGCATTACGGAAACTACGTATATCTGGCAGGGCCCGGAAGAGGTGCCTTTGTGTAGAGAACTTGAAATGATGCACATCACAATATTTTCCTTGGAAGATTCTTTCGTTTAGAAAATTTAGAGTACCCAATTTTTTTCCCCCCCCCAATTAAGGGCCAATTTAGTGTGGCCAATCCACCTAACCTTCAAATCTTTGGTTTGTGGGGGCGAAACCCACGTAGACATGGGGAGAATGTGCAAACTCCACATGGGCAGTGACCCGGGGCTGGGATCGAACCTGGGACCTTGCGCCGTGAGGCAGCAGTTCTAACCCTGCGCCACTGTGCTGCCCTTCCTCAGCCGATTCTGAATCAAGGAAAAACGTGTAAATTTAAATTATACAAGAAAAAACACAATGACCCAGTTTTAAAATTGGAGAATAACAAATTCCTCCCCTTAATACATTTGGCACCAAGAATTCCATGATACATCACTCAATTATTTGGATAAATAGATCATTTTATTTGGCAATTACAATGACTAAATACTGATGTCTTCAAATTTACCATTAGCACAGTATTACAGTACCGGACCAGACCCCAATTTATATCAGGAAACGGGACGAGACCCCAACAATTTTTCAATTTGTAAACAGTGAGGAAAGGATACTTCGCTCCAGAAGTGATTCCACTGACAATCAGGGATCTTATATATTGAAAAAAACTTTATTGTTAACCCCTATTAACATCCAAGGGAAAAAAGCTGCTTTTCAATTCACAGTAATTGCAAAAAAAAAGAAAGATCTTTGAACTTACTTTCGCATATACTTCTAAACTTTCAATACAGCAAATACCAGACCCACAGAGTTAAATACCACTTATTAACAAAGTTTACTCAGTGGCTTACAGATTTATTCACAAAGTCCTTGGGTGGGAAGCTTTCAGAAGTCAGTCTCAGAGACACACGGGGTGGGATTCTCCATTTCTGAGACTTTGGGTTGGATTCTCCGATTCTACGGCTATGTCCGCAGGATCTGTCTGGTCTTACGATTAGAAAGTCGGCGTCGCCACCGCACCAATCCTCGGCCCAGTGGGGGGCTTGCAGCCGCACCTCGTAAAGCCCCCAGCTGTACCTGCAGATATGGCCGCAGAATGGCCGGGTCCGTGGTCGCGCATGCGCATGGCGGCAGCCTAAGTTGCCCCCCCCCCCCGTACAGTATGGCACCGCCCACATGTGGCCCGGTCTGCCAAAAACCTCTCCCCTGTAATCCCCCTCGCCACCCCCAGATCACCCCCATCAGTCCCCCAGACCCCGCTGAAGCCCCCACTGCCAGCGGAATGGTTCCCCCCCCCAACTGTGGCGGCGTTGGACAAAGTCCGCAGCTGCCACGCGAGGTCCCTGAACGGTGTGGGCACACGCGAGCGACGCCGTTGGGGGACTTGGCCCATTGGGGGCAGAGCATCGGGGGAGGGCCTCAGGTAACAGACGGTGTGCGGCATACTCATTTTTGAGGGGGCGGAGCATCGCAAAAATGGCAGCACCCCGGATTCCAGTGTAAAAGTGGATTCTCCGGCTGATCGCCAAATGCGATTTTGGTGTCGGCGATCGGAGAATCCTGCCCATAGAGTTTTATAGCACATAAAGAGGCATTTCGGTCCATCTTGTCTGCACCGGCCATCAAGCACCTAGCCACTCTAATCCCATTTTCCAGCATTTGGTCTGTAGCTTTGTATGCTGTGCCGTTTGAAGCATTCATCTAAATACTTCAATGCTGTGAGGGTTCCCACCTCTACCACCCTTTTAGGCAGTGAGTTCCAGATACCCACCACCCTCTGCGGGAAATGTTTTTCCTGACATTCCCTCTAAATCCTCTGCCCCTTACCTTAAATTTATGTCCCCTGGTTATTACCCCTTCCACTAAGGGAAAGGTTCCTTCCTATCCACTCTATCTATACCCCTCAGAATTCTATACACCTCAATCAGGTCCCCTCCTCTGCCTTCTCTGCTCCAAGGAAAGCAATGCCAGCCTAACCAGCCTCTTTCCATAGCTGAAACGCTCCTAGCCAGGTAGCATCCTGGTGAATCTCCTCTGTCCCCTCTCTAGTGCAATCACCTCCTTCCTATAATGTAGAACTGCATACAGCACTCTAGCTGTGGCCTAAAACCAGCATTTTATACAGCTCTATTATAACTTCTGGCTCTTATATTCTCTGCCTTGGCCAATAAAGGTAAGTATCCCATATGCTTTCTTAATCACCTCATTTACCTGCCATAGTCATAGAGTTTTACAGGATCTTTAGGGATCTATGGACATGCACACCATGGTCCCTCTCATCCTCTATACTTCCTGGGGTCCTACCCTTCATTGTGTATTCCCTTGTTTTGTTAGTGTTCCCAAAATGCATTACCTCGCACTTTTCAGGGTAAAATTCCACTTGCCACAGTTCTCCCCATCTAGCCAGCCTGTATTTACCACACCACCAATTTTTGTGATTAAGCAGTCTATTTGGTCAGTGTCTTTGATACTGAATTTAAAATTTCACCCTCTTCAAAGCTTGAATACAATGGTTGCAATATGTACTATTTAAGCAATGTAAGGCAGCAACCCATTGTTGTTTCTTTAACATGTCCCAGCCCTGAAACCTCAACCACTAAGGAGCAAGTCAAGAGCAGTAAAATCATAGGAGTGCCATCAAAAGCGATTCCCCTCCAAGTCAAAACCCATCCTGATTTGGTTAAAAGCTACCATTGCTCAATGATACTGGATCCAAATTCTGACATTCCCGACTCAATACCATCACGGGAGCACCATCAATCTAATGAGTCTAGCCCCATGTCAGCATCCTAGGGAAACTAGGGATCGCCAAGAAATGTAACCTTATCAGCTTTACCCACGCCCTGATACAAATAGACTTATTAAAAATTGACTGATCTGCCAAACAGTGATTCCTGTATTTACACTTCTGGCTCAGAATCAAAAGGTATCATGATTTGTTTATAGAGATATTTCCACTCTGATTTAATTTTAATTCTGCACTTCTTAATGCTTTAAGAGCACATTGAAGCACGATTTAGTTTAAATGCAACAGAAAACTTACCCTTTCATGAAGCTGTTGTTACTTTGAATTGTGACATTTAATAGTTGAAGTAATTGGATTACAGTTTTAGCATGCTCTTGCATCTTTGACCTGCAAAGTTGTGTTTACATTTAACCTTTCTAATTAACCTGTCTCTTGATGTATTTATATTGCAGAACCATTTCAGGAAGTGTTGGTGAAATGCCAACTGCAGCTGTCAGCGCTATAAAAGCCTTCTCTCATTGGAAACCATCCTATATATTGCTCAAGCTGTTCTTTCGCGTTGGATGGGCTCATAAGTAGCTGTTTGAGCCCACCATTTGTGTTCATTTCTGCTGCTTGTTTCTTTGCCATTGGCTGAGAATGGTACTCTGTAGGCCAGTGGGATTGAAGCTGCGCAGTCTACCAGTTTAGTAATGCAACCTCTTCCACCTCCAGTGGCATGGAGTTTGTTCTGGCCTTGCACTCAATGCTGCTGGAGCTAACTTTGGCCACGATTTAACGGCCTCGTCATGCCGACTTGGTGTCAGGACGAGGCCGTTTAATTTCACGAGCAATTTAATGGAGTCCACCGAGACGTCACGATCTAGACCTTGGGCGTGATCCAGATCAGCATATTTAAATGATCAATTAGGCTCATTTAAATATGCGTTTGTGGGATTCCCCTGCCGATCTGGGACCAAATGACCACATACAGTACTGGTTCCCACAAACATGGATCATTCATAATGGCACCCGAGGGGGGCCTCCCAGGCCATTGAAGACTCCCGGATGATCGGGGACAGGGCAGGGTGGTACCATTGCACTCCCTCTGGCACCCGGGCACTTTCAACTTGGCAGTACCACCTAGGTAGGGGCACTGCCAGGGTGTCAGTGCCAGGGTGCCCAGGTTAGCACTGCCAGGGTCAGGTCAGGGAGAGCCTTACTAAGTGGAGAGGGGATGAGGGGGCGTTCCCAGGGGCCTCCCCGAAATGGGGGATGCAGAAAGAGGGGGTGAGTCTGAAAGGGTTTGGGTAGATTGGGGCCACCAGACAATGGCAGAGCTGCTGTAAGCTGCAATAAAAGGCCAAGTAAAGGAGGTACCTGAGACTGCAGAGAAGGATTTAATCATGAGAAGGACACTATAAAAGAGGATGCTTTTATATTGAATTAATAACACTGACAGAGCCATAAACTTTATGTTGCATCAGAGATCATGGTCCACCAGGAAATGTTATGGTGCACTTTTGAACTTTTGAAAGCTAAAAGCTGCAAAATGCTTTGTCATTTAAATCTGGTACAATTTAAGGCTATGATTATCTTATGCTGTTAATCAATAACTTTGCAGTTTCGTACCAAGGTTGCCAATCTCATATGATACTTAACAACCAAATGCTATAAAATGACCCCAGATCCGAGGCTGTGCAAGAATATTAACTAGGGTAAAAGGCATAAATTAGTCATCAATACCAGGAGAAGGTAAACTCTGGCTGGATTTTAAGTTCAGTTTTAGAACATGGATCAGAATTCACTCCGGTTAAGGAGATAGCCAGTTCTTTTGTTGAGTGACAGATTGGGGATTCATTTGCTCAGAAGTCAGGAGCTACTGTTTACAACAGGGGTGGGCAAACTTTTCCGTGCAAGGGCCACATTCAGAAATTCACAATTCACAAAGGGCCGCATAGTATATTAAGTAAAATAATTACTTCACCCGGTTATGATTCTGGGCGCCTCATATAGAACATAGAACAGCACAGAACAGGCCCTTCGGCCCTCGACGTTGTGCCGAGCAATGATCACCCTACTCAAGTCAACGTATCCACCCTATACCAGTAAGTAACCCAACAGCCCCCCCCCCCATTAACCTTAAAAAAAATTTAAAAAAAAAAAAAAAAAAAAAAATTTTTAATTTTTTTTTAATGACTTGGTGGGCCGCAGAAATACCTTTGGCGGGCCGCATGCGGCCCGCGGGCCGTAGTTTGCCCACCCCTGGTTTACAATGTACTTGTAACAACAGCACAATGTACACAGAGCAGCAATTACTCTAATTAAACGACAGGGAATAATCAGCTCTTTCAGCCTGCAGTGATAGATGTAATATTGCAGCAAGCTCTAATACACAATCACTTTTTAAATTCAGTGTGAACTTTTCATTCCACTTATGCGCTTGCTTATTTTCCTGTCTTAACATGTCTTGACACAAGATTGGAATTTGCCTTAGTAAGTGGTATTCTACTCAGATTTTCCGGTCGATTCCGCCAGTGGGAGAGGATGTGAACAATGGAAAACCCTGTTGACAAGGGTGGGACCAGGAGATCCCGCCCACTGCCAACGGCGGGACACCTCCGCAAAGCTCGCACGCAGGGGCGGGGTGGAAAATCCCTCCTAAATGTGTTTCTGCTCTTTCAAATATTTAGACAAGAATTTGTGTCAAGGGAACGCATTTTAATGGGAATGGGTGGGGTGGGGTCGAGTGGGGTATTCTGCCTGTCCCCTCAGAAGGAAAACCACGGCAGAGGGATAACATGCTCTGGGAGGCTTAAACAAGCTGAGGGTCGGACTTCTGCCCCTCAGTTGAAGGGAGCCCCCTGCCCTGTTGGATCTGCCAGCTGGTCAGATTGGGCGGCAGCTCCAGCAGTGTCAGAGCTCTGTGCTGGGTACTGCTGAGGCTGCAAGGAAACCCGTGGGGATTGAGAATGGGCACCAAACTCAGGTAAGTCCCAGGCCCTTAGGGTGGTGGTGGGGGCAGACTGGGTACTGTAGGGAAAGGGAAGGAGGGGGGGGGGGGGGCGGTTGAGTTTCAGAGATCAAGCGAGGAGACACATAGTGGCAGGAACATCTTGGGGGTGTGCCCAATATGTGCATAGGGCACCCTGTCAAATGACATGCCCCTTTTCAATCCTGTTTTCCGACCTCCCATTACCCAGAGTATTATGGTATGGCAATGTGGGAGGATTGAGAGCCTCAAGTGGGCATTAATTGGCTGCTCAAGGCTCTCAATAGGCCTGCGGGTGAGCGGGCTAGCGAGCACCTTACCTACCCCATGCATTATGGGGACTGGGTCGGGGTAGACAGGAAGGCAGTAGGCTAGCTACCCAACATATTGGAAGTGCCCCTCCACCAAAAATGTGCCAGGCCCGAGGGTTTGTGGAGTGGAGGGGGGGGGGGGGGGGGGGGGGGGTGATGGAATCCAGGCCTTTGCCTCCGAGACAGGAACCATTGGTTCTGTAGAGTGTAACTAAATAGCAGCAACGTCAATGTGATGAGATTTTTTGTGCTTCTCCCCCCGCCCGCAAAATGTTTTGATGCCTTTCCTTGTTCTGCCAGTTTTCTTTTTTTTAAACCGCATTAGAACTCCCAGTTAGGAGCTTGGAAAGCTGTTGCGTTGTCCCTGGATGAACACTGTAGCAATGTGATGAGAAAAGTTGCTGGGACAAATTACTGCTTATTGGCATGAATATGAGCCTTCACAATCGGAGTCAGCAATGATATTCTGCCCACAGCCAATGTGTACAGGCCTTGGCCCTCAATGCTTCTTCCAGAATGGTACAAGTTTCAGCACAAATCTAAACTTAGATGTTAAAAGATAACGGAAGAACTTGTGACTCTCAAAGCCACAGGACATCCCAAAGGACTTACTAGCCAATGAAGCATCTTGGCTGTGTGATCACTGTTGTAACACAGGGAAATTTGGCAACTAATTTGCAAGGTCCCACAAACAGCAATGAAATTTTGACCAAATCATTATTTTTTTTAAATGATGTTCATTGAGGGATAAACATATCTGATATCTACAAGGTAATGCAGGAGGTGGAGGAGGCGTCAGTAGAGGAGCTAAAGGCTAAGTGGGAGGGAGAACTGGGGGAACAGATCGAAGATGGGACATGGGCTGATGCCCTGGAGAGGGTTAACTCTTCCTCCTCATGTGCGCGGCTTAGCCTCATCCAATTCAAGGTGCTGCACCGGGCCCACATGTCCGGGTCTAGGATGAGTAGGTTCTTTGGGGGCGAAGACAGGTGTGTCAGGTGCTCGGGGAGTCCAGCGAACCATGCCCATATGTTCTGGGCATGCCCGGCACTGGAGGAGTTCTGGAAGGGGGTGGCGAGGACGGTGTCGAGGGTGGTAGGATCCAGGGTCAAGCCAGGCTGGGGACTCGCGATGTTGTGTGTTGGGGTGGAGCCGGGAGTGCAGGAGGCGAAAGAGGCCGGTGTGCTGGCCTTTGCGTCCCTAGTAGCCCGGCGGAGGATCTTGCTACAGTGGAAGGATGCGAGACCCCCAAGCGTGGAGACCTGGATCAATGACATGGCAGGATTTATCAAGCTGGAGAAGGTCAAATTTGCCCTGAGAGGTTCGGTACAAGGGTTCTTTAGGCGGTGGCAACCTTTCTTCGACTTTCTGGCTCAGCGATAGGGTACTGGGTCAGCAGCAGCAGCAACCCGGGGGGGGAGGAAAGTGGGGGGGGGGGGGGGGGGGGGGTGGGGGGGGGGGGCGTTGACTATGTTTATTTAATTTTGATTAATTTTTAAGTTCTCTTGTTGTTTACTGGGTTTGGGGGGCGGGGGGGGGGGTGAAATACATGCGTTGATACGGTCTCGGGGGTGTTACAGTTACTATGGTGTTTTATTGTTGCTTTTCATTGTTTGTTGTTATATTTTCTGTAAAAAATTTCAATAAAAATTATTTATTAAAAAAAAAATTGAGGGATAAACATTTACCGAGACACCAGGGAGACAGCAGTTCTGACGAAGAGTCATCCAGGCTCGACACGTTAGCTCTGTTCTCTCTTCACAGATGCTGAGCATTTACCAGCATTTTCTGTTTTTGTTTCAGACTCCAGCATCCAGTCATATGCTTTTACCAGGGAGAAATTACCTGCTCTTTTTTAAAACTAGTGACTTTGGGATCTTTAAAGATTGCCTGAGGACACGCTGGACCTTATTCTTATACCTTTTCTGGAAGCTGGCACCTTGGCCAATGCAGCACTCCCTCCATTCCGCTTAAGTGTGGACCGAGGTTACAAACTCAAGCCTCGGAATTAAGTTATGGCTGACACCTACAAAACTTGAATCTGTTCTTTTTAAGAGTTTGTTCGTTGTCATAATGCTCAAGTCCACAGGCAATGTGCTTCCACAGGGATACTGTTGCTATTGAGAGGAGAGTTTGCTAACCACAATCAAACTCTTTGAAATCAGGCCAATAGTGGAGTTTAAAAAAATCTCACTAAACACAAACTTACTCCGTATAATGAAATATGTGGCAATGATAATCATTCATCAAAACTTCTCTTTAAAAATCAATAAATCTGACATCTTTACTTTATTTGTATGCTGCCACTGTGATGTAGAGTAATAAAAACACACACTTACCTTCCCTGGCAACATATTAAAACTGAAAGGCGTCACTGTAAAATTATTTTCCTGAAACAAACGACACTGAGCAATCTGCGTACAAGGTTTTTATTTTAGTGTGAATGAGTCACTTGGTGCTGAATTATTTATGCCAGTCTTGAAGAGTTAAACCGGGCCTCGTTGTAATTTCTAGTAAATACGTAAACAGGGTGTCTCCTTCCACTATGTAGTGGATCTCCCACGTGACATCTTCTCCTCAGGATACCTATGCTTTTGTGCAAACACTGATTAGCATAAAAGTTCAAGGCAGACACTCATCTTTAACACTTTGACATAGCTTTAACACTGGATCTTAACAGTCCTTGGATCTGCCTTTAAGGCCGACGTCTCATTAAACAGACAAACATGTGTAAAATCATTCAAAGATTACATAATTTCAACCAACATTAAATGACTTCAGCTCACTGCAGTGTTTAAATTTTCAACCAACTAAAACATCCAGAAGTCTCAATTCTCAGTGAAATAGAAGTGTGTAGATTTCCATGCAACCAATTCGCTTTTGTTTTCCTCCCAATTTCTCCCATCACCAACTTTAAACATCCGAGCAAAGAATATAATTCTGTGCCTCGGATACCAAATGTGAATTGCTTGTATTTGAGAATGCAGAGGGATGATAATTTAATTGAATACCGATTAGAATTTCAGATTACGCAAAATGCACTTTTTAATCTCCCCTGTGGTCTTTAAGGGTGAGACTAAATGTGGGTAAACATAAAGCAAAACCTATGTCAGTAAAAAGATAGACAAAGAAATCCAGGATAACCTGTGATGAAAAACGTACACCCTGTGAGGCCCACACAGATTATTAGTATTGATTTCCTTTGCAGAGAACGTGGAAATGTTACCAGATGGGGCATTTGCCAGTGAGTGTGTGGGTGCAAATTCAGTTTTAATGACACGTTTCTCTGCCACAGTAATAGCTAACGCTACAAAATATATATTTTCCTTTGCAACCTATTCCCTTCCTTTTAAAAGTGATCGCAGTAATATAAGACGTAAGCATTACAATGGAAATAATCTTTTAGTTTAAGATTGCACTTTGGTTTGTGCATAAAGCTGCTTTTATAACAAATTTCACTCAGGCTTCAATTGACATTTTTAATTCCTAAATGAGTTTCATTATTAATCTCGTGCTATTTCCTTCGAAGGGTATACCCTAAAAAGAATTATATCTGTAATAAACTACCTTTTCTCCTTCACTCATTTATCTGGTTCAATTATAAAAAGATAAAATTATAAGTTAATTTATTTAACCGAGGGTTACACGGGAGCAGTAATATCTCAAATATGTGTATCAGGTTTATTTATTTTTTCTAAAACAGTGACAAACAAAGGATTTTTCTTTCCTGTTCTACATTTGACAAATGAATTCCACTTTACAGTTGGTGCCTTGTTAAGAAAAATGTAGAAGAATACAGAAAAGGGGGGAGGAAAACATGGAACACAATGAATATACGTGCCTAAGGAATGACTCCTGACAAAATTGGAAAAATTACAAGAAATCAAAGATGGTGCTGGTTCTGGACGTGATGTGAAATTCTGCTTCACTCCTTCAGGAGCACTGCTAGCGAAGGGAAGGGAATCAGGACTAACGGTTTCAATTATTAAACTCCATTGGTATCGTCTTAAGCATTATTTTAAACCAGATTCTCAAACTGAAGGTTTATGAATGAAAACTGTCATTTGATACTTCTTTTTCTTTTGCTGATTTTCTGATATGATTTTTCTTTCCTCGAAAGTGTTTGGCTATAGTTGAGAAATTAATTCAAGCCCGTGTAAGCAAGGCTACAAACAGTTTGAGGCAATGCAGAGGAGACTGTAGCAAATATAAAATAGACTAAAACATCATTAAAATATCATGATAGTTAACAGGTTTTCAAGCCCTATCTTTTTGCTTGATGATGTATTGAAGATTTATCAATAAGAATCAAATTTAACCATAATTTTATTAGACTTAAAGGATCTTAGAAATCAATACTGAAAATTGTGTTATAAGATATATCTCTAAGTCAGAAGCTAAATAATATAGCGAGCAACTATACTGTACAAAATACTTGTACTGGATAAAGCATTATATGCAATCATAATTTTTAAAACAAATTATTGATTTAAAAAGTGCATGATGCCGAGCATCGGCTTGAAGATTATTTCTCAACATTTATAGCAGTTCTTTTTTAAATGCCTTATTATTTTGTGTGGAAATACTGCTCTCGCTCTGTCCAGCAAGGCACAACATGGCTGCCTCATAGATTTCATACAATGTCAGAAAAGCTATTACGGTACCCTGTAATTTTTGTGGACATATTCCACCATGCAATTTCATCTGGATCTATAATGTTTGTGAAAATAAATGGTTCAGGTTACATTTTCCAGAACAATGAAGATTACCTTTGGAGCCATTAGCTAAAACAGACAACCCATTTGGTCTACTGGGAAGTTTCAACTTGTAATAATACAGCGCCTGCAAAAGTGAAAGGGTTAACAAATAGCGAATGTAGTCGCAGTAATCAATACACTCATCTGGCTCTATTGATTAGAATCGCCTGCTTATTTTGCAGCTAAGATTTTTTCTCCCCCTTCAAAAACAAAGACACCCTGGGGGACTATCAAGTAAATAGGCATTTAAGATTTTTCTTTACTAAGAAAGTAGTTAATTACTATTAGTGCCTCAAAGTCTCAATTTAGACATGACAGTCTGCTGTCTTTAATGTCTTTGAAAGTACCTTTTCTTCCTAAAGATGGTAGTGTTGTAGGAACAACTGGCTTTGCCATTCTCTTTTATACCCCTGCCTCCCGATAAAGCCTCCGCCATTGCAGGAACTTCCATTACTAGTAACGCTAAAAGAATAATGCAGAGAACTGGAAACCAGTGGATTATACATGCATATTTTTAACACTTGAATTTGAGGGATGGGGGGAGAATTACATTTTTATTTTTGAGAAAATTTCCTGGTCGGTTTCTTGAGTGAGCAACATTAAAAGTCATTTTTACAATGATCTTGAGCTGAAGCCTGTCACCCTTCTGCTCCATGAGCTGTGTGAGATGTTCAAGATGGACTTTGATTTACTCCAGCCTAAATTAAAGACATTTCATAGCAGAGAAAGCATTTCTTTGTTTGCCGTGGATCTATGATTCTGTCAGAATCCAGAGAAAAATCAATGACAAACTATAAACTAAGTTCAGCCTCTGGCCAATATGGTCAGCACAGAGCAAGAGCAGGAAATGGCAGGGACAAAACTCCAGCTCAGCAACAGTCAGCTTTGGAAAGGATGCAGCTTGCAGCTAATAACACATTATAATTACACATGGAAAGTCAGAGCATGTAGGGCATTCAGTACAAATGAGATGTGGTGCAATTTGCTGAAACAAACACAACATAGTTAAGACAATATTTCAAAAAACGAGGAACAAAAGCAATATTGTTTGAAAGATGCGAGGTGTTGATCTGTAAAAAGGATAGGTCATTGCTCACAAAGTGAAAATTATCAACCTAAACACAACTCCCATATTGTAAACTCACCAGCCTCTCAATCCTCATGTTGGCTGCCCCAAATACTATTATCTCCCCGCTAAACTCAAATGATCTTTTGTTGAGGCAATCGCAATTTTCAGATGGTTAAGTCTGGCGTTGCCACAGCTCTGGGGTGGAGACCTGGGAGGTGGAGGTCCAGAAATATGGCAGCGACCTCCCTGACACATTCCTACCACCAGGAAGACTTCCCAACACTGGGACCAGATGCACCTTGGCAGCCTGCTGAATGGAGGCAGGCAGCCAAATTAAATAATTAAGGCCTGATTTGGGACAATATTTCCAGACAACTGGCCTCTTGTCCATTGCAGAATGCCCCCATCCCCATATTGAATGGGGAGGCCACCAGCTCTGTGGAGAAAGCATCGCTGCAGCCATCCGGGGGATGGGGTGAAGGGTATCGGTGGTGGGGGTTTCATGCTACAAATAGGAGATTGTGGGCAAGGAGGGCCACCCACCTCAATAGCACCCCTGAGTTTTCATAGAATTTACAGTGAAGAAGGAAGTAATTCGGCCCATCGAGTCTGCACCGGCCCTTGGAAAGAGCACCCCATTTAAGCCCACGCCTCCACCTTATCCCCGTAACCCCACCTAACCTTTTTTGGACACTAAAGGCAATTTATCATGGCCAATCCCCTTACCTGCACATCTTTGGACTTTGGGAGGAAACCGGAGCACCTGGAGGAAACCCACACAGGGAGAACGTGCAAACTCTGCACAGACAGTGACCCAAGCCGGGAATCAAACCTGGGACCCCGGAGCTGTGAAGCAATTGTGCTAACCACTGTACTATTGTGCTGCCCTAATTTTAATTTTATACATTTGTCTTTTCCAAAAATTAATTGGATTTGGGTGTCACTGGCTGGGCCAGCATTTATTACCCATCCCTAATTTCCCCTTGAACTGATTTAGGAGTTAATCACATTGCTGTGGATCTGAAGTCACATGTAGGCCAGACCAGGTAAGGGGGGCAGATTTCCTCCCCAAAAGGACATTAGTGAACCAAATGGGTTTTTACAACAATTGATATTAATTCCAGATTTTTATTGATGTCAAATGTTGCCATCAACTATGGTGGGATTCAAACCTGAATCCCCAGAGAATTAAACTCTGGATTATTAGTCCAGTGATAATATTGCTACGCCACCACCTCCCTGTCTTGGTGCCCCCTTGATTCCCAACCTACCTCAGCAGCGCCTATCTCTCCCAGTCGACTTAAGGGCCTAAAATCACCTGCTCTCTGATTGGGCCAGGAGCATCAGAAGCCCACCTGCCGCCTTTAGTTGGATGGCAAGCCTGGAGGCAGCCAATGAGGAAGCTGTCTCTGGTCAAATTGCTCAGCTGGTCTCGTTCAGACTCCATTTTGTATTGATAATGTGGTCACAGAAAAGCCTACCCTAGGATTCAGTGTTGTGATGGAAACCATTTTGTTTTTTTATTGCTAGTGTCCAATTTAATGGTACCTTTCAAAAATGAAAAATATCGCCATATTGTAAAAGAAAATACTGGCATGTTATATATTAGTTTTGTCATTCTTTTAAATGTAAATTCTTCCTTCAGATTTAAACTCTGTATTTGAAATACTGTAAGCAATAAACAAGTAACTGCCTTCATATTGATCCTAATCATGTTAAATTAACTTCAGTCTAATGGAGAATTATATTTATGGATCATGTTTGTGTTACTGTACAACCAGGTTAATTTTAAACCAAGCCACTTTGATGAATGTCGGTGTAGTTCACCACCGAGTTCTTGTGGCACCCGCCATAATACATGTAACCTCCTGTGGCAATGCTCAATGTCCGAGGGTATCTGGCTATAAAAGAATAGTGTTGTTTTTCGAAATTCATTTACAGGATGTGGCCATTGCTGGCTAGACTGCTGTTTATTGCCCATTCCTAGCTGCCCTTCAGAAAGTGGTTCTGAGCTCCCTTCTTGAACCGCTGCAGTCTCTGAGGTGTAGGTACATCCACAGTGCTTTCAGGGAGGGAGTTCCTGGATTTTGACCCAGCAACAGTGAAGGAACGGCGATACATTTCCAAGTCAGGATGGTGAGTGATTTGGAGAGGAACTTCCAGGTGGTGGTATTCCCAGAAATCTGCTGCTCCTGTCCCTCTCGATGGTAGCGGTCGTGTGTTTGGAAGGTGCTACCTAAGGAACCTTGGTGAGTTCCTGCAGTGCACCTTGTAGATGGCACACATGGTTGCCAATATTCACCAGTGGTGATGGAGGGATTGAATGTTTGTGGAAGGCTGGATGGTGTTGGGCTTCTTGAGTGTTGTTAGAGCTGCATTCATCCAGGCAAGTGGAGAGTATTCCACTGCAATGAAAACGTATCCTGTCTGCTGCTTGTCAAACCCTGTCTCTTTCAGGCCGTTATATTCAATTGCTGTAAATAGGCATGTCTCAAGGCTAATTAATGGGTCAGTGTTTCATTGACCAGCCTCCCGTACCAGCCTCCCCGAAGAGGTGCCGGAACGTGGCGACTAGGGGCTTTTCACAGTAACTTCATTTGAAGCCTACTTGCGACAATAAACGATTTTCATTTCATTTTTCATTGTAGATTGATAGCTGGTTGTACAATCCCAGAATTGTCTACACTCTGGGTCAGAACATGACTGGCTTGCTCCATCATGAAAAGAAACGTTGTCCATTGTGACAATTTGAAACGAGAGACGTGTGATGCAAGCTGAATTTCGACAGCATGGTGGGTGTGAGGAGTACATGTGGGTTAGGAGCTCAATAAGACCAAAACATTTTTGCTTTCGATTCAAGTCAGAGCAAGATGGAGCTACAATGGTGATTAGCGGCATTAACACAAAACAGTGAAAGACAAAACATGAATCCAGAAGCCCAACATTTAAAAAAATAAAATAATAGAAAATGAAAAATGGCTAAGAATGTGTTGGGAGGATAGTTCGCATTGCTAACCTCTAGTTCTGAATGGTGCATAAACCGATTCACTCATGCAGTTTATGACAATATTCCAACCTGTCTATTGTATTACTGCACCTTCAAACTACACTTCAGTCAATGTATCCGATCCACAGCCTTGAAGTTACACTGTGAGATAATGAGTATGAATGTTTCATCACCTGCAAATCTGGTTATTCTGCTGCTCAGTTTGTTCAGCATAAATAAGTCAATGTCGGAGCTAAAATAGCAGAGAAAGAATCCTCACAAACCCAATAAGTGCTCAATCGCGCTGCCATTGTTTTCTATCCAGGGATGAGAGAGCAGAGAATGTGAATTTGCCCATCCAGCTCACTCCTTCCATAGTCCTTGCCTAACATATTCCCACAATGACCTCATAACCACCCTGTCAGTCCACCCAAGGGAAAGCTTAGTATAACCCAATGGCAACTGAAGCATGCGAGTGGGCCATGTGATCGCCCCCCCTTCCATCTCAGTAGGCCGCAAGATTGAAATCAGGCTTGTTCACTAACAATAACCCCATGAATAAGATCAAATACATTTAATATCACTAAATATTTCACAGTGAGTTATAAAAAATGCTTAATGATTCATGTATTAATAGAATTCTCATGAACATCAAATGGGAAAACTAAGTATTTACAATTTGGAAGCAGAGAAAGCGCATGACTCTCTCAGGCAATGTTGTGAACAATCAGGGCAGCACGATGGCACAGTGGTTAGCATTGCTGCCTACGGCGCTGAGGACCTGGGTTCAAAACCCGGCCTTGGGTCACTGTCTGTGAGGAGTTTGCACATTCTCCTCATGTCTGCGTGGGTACCGACTGGTAGAAAGGGACGACACCGTACTGGACGCAACAAGAAAGAAATGGGAGGATGACCTGGGGACTGAGATAGGGTGGGGACTCTGGAGCGAAGCACTGCATAGGGTCAATTCCACCTCCACGTGCGCAAGGCTCAACCTGACACAACTAAAAGTGGTACATAGAGCCCACTTAACAAGAAACCGTATGAGTAGGTTCTTCCCGGAGGTGGAGGACAGATGTGAACGGTGCCAAAGAGGCCCGGCCAACCACGCCCACATGTTCTGGTCTTGCCCCAGACTTGTGGAGTACTGGACAGCCTTCTTCGAGGCTATGTCCAAAGTGGTGGGGGTGAGGGTGGAGCCATGCCCGATAGTGGCGGTCTTCGGGGTTTCAGACCAGCCAGATCTATTCCTGGGGAGGGGGGCGGACACCCTTGCCTTTGCCTCCTTCGCCCGCCGTAGAATCCTGTTTGGCTGGCAGTCAGCAGCACCGCCCAGAGCTACAGACTGGCTGTCCGACCTCTCGGAATCTCTCCAAATGGAGAAAATCAAATTCGCCATCCGAGGGTCAGACGACAGTTTCCACAGAACGTGGGAGCCATTCATGCAATTGTTCCGGGACCCGTTTGTGGCCAACGAACAAGAGGAAGAATAGTTGGGTGGCCAAGAATCAGGGGAAAATAGACGGGAATCGGGAAGGTAGCCGGGGGGGGGCTACGGGTTTGTTATGGGGGTTTGTTCTCATGGTTTTATGCTTATTTCTTTTTCTTGTTAATTTATTGTTTTTGTATTGGAGGGGAGGGTTACTGTTTTCCTCTGTTGTGATAAAATTTGTTGTTGAAAACTTGAATAAAAATTATTCCAAAAAAAAAGGAAGGACAAAGCCGCAAGCGACAGTCTGATGGGAAGCTAAGGCCCAAAACCAAATTGTAAATAAATGCCTATAAACATGTGCCTCGTCCATATTGGGGAATGTATGCCGGTTAAAGGGGGTGGCCACATTTGTTATTATGAAGATGCTTACCTGTAAATATACATTAATTTTTGCGTGTTTTTTTTCCCTAATAATTTGTAATTTGTTGGATATAAAATATGAAAACTCAATAAAAAACATTTCCAAAAAAAAAGTCTGTGTGGGTTTCGCCCCCACAACCCAAAGATATGCAGGTTAGGTGGATTGGCCGCACTAAATTGCCCCTTAATTGGAAAAAAATTGGGTACACTAAATAAAAATTTTTAAAATGCAAAAAAAAAGAAATGTTGTGAACAATCAGCACGGCCCTCACTTCACTCCCCCTTGTTTTACTTGCGTATCACTTCAGTCATACTAGGAGGAAAAAACTTATGCGGATGGAAATCCACGAAATGTGCCAATGCTGCACGTGGGAAACGGTCAATATCATGTCTTGTGGGCCGCACTATCAACCCAGAATGGCCACATGTGGCCCCTGGGTTGCAGGGTGCCCACCGCTGGTATAAACACACCCGGATTCCTAAACCTCACGATATTTTTCTGTTATAAATGGGAGGTGAGGGCGGCACATGGCACAGTGGTGATTGCTGCCTACGGTGCTGAGGACCTGGATTTGAATCCCGGCCCTGGGTCACTGTCCATGTGGAGTTTGCACAATCTCCCCGTGTCTGCGTGCATTTCACCCCCACAACCCAAAAGATGTGCTAGTTAGGTGGATTGGTCATGCTAAATTGCCCCTTAATTGAAAAAAAATAATTGGGTACTGTAAAAAAAAATGTGAGGTGAACTACCATTTAAAAATAAACCCCATGGCTTTTTCTGACTGCAACCCTCCTCAGAATGCAAACTAAATCCTCTTGGGAGCCTATCGCATGGACTTTTCCAATCTTCCTGTACTTGTGGACACTGTTGAGTGGCATGGTAGCACAGTGGTTAGCACTGTAGCTTCACAGCGCCAGGGACCTGGTCCGATTCCCGGCTTGGGTCACTGTCCATGTGGAGTCTCCCTGTGTCTGTGTGGGTTTCCTCTGGGTGCTGCCGTTTCCTCCCACAAGTCCCGAAAGATATGGGCGGGATTCTCCGACCCCCCCCCCCCCCCCACTGGGTCGGAGAATCGCTGGGGGGGACAGCGTGATTCCCGACCCGCCACTGACTGGCAAATTCTCCGGCACTGGGGTTTTGGTGGGGGCGGGAATTGCACCGCGCCGGTTGGTGGCCACTGGCAGTGGCCCCCCGGCGATTCTCCAGCCCACGTAAATCAAACCAGGTCCATACCGATTGGACCTGGCTCTACGGGCGGCCTACAGAGTCCTCGGGGAGGCCCTTGGGGTATCTGGCCCCGGGGGGTGCCCCCACGGTGGCCTGGCCCGCGATTGGGGCCCACTGCACTGGCTGCTATCAACCTCCGCCGTGGCCAGCACGGAGAAGAACCCCCCTGCGCATGCGCTGGGATGACACCTGCACACGCTGGCGCTCCCGTGCATGAGCCAACTCACGCCGGCCAGCGGAGGCCCTTCGGCGCCAAGCCCTTCTGCACCGGCCTAGCCCCTGAAGGTGCGGAAGATTCCGCACCTTCCGAGCGGCCTGACGCCGGAGTGGTTCACGCCACTTCTCGGCACTGGTACAGCCCGCCCCGCTGGGTAGAGGAGAATCCTGCCCGTGCTGTTAGGTGAATTGGATATTCTGGAATCTCCCTCTGTGTACCCGAACAGGCGACAGAATGTGGTGACTCGGGGATTTTCACAGTGCAGTGTCAATGTAAGCCTACTTGTGACAATAAAGATCATTATTGCGATTTTCGGTCAACATTTGCAAATTTTTACTACAGTTTATTTTTCATCATTCTAAAGGCTTTTGTCTTTCAAAATTTTAATTATAAACAGGATATTAAGAAGTAAGGATGAATCCTGTTGTTAATTATATACATTCCACTGCACTTGTGTTGCATCCATATTTATGGCACCTTACCCTGCAGGCTGCACATCAGGACAGGGTAACTTTTCTGACTATAATTTCATTCACAAGGTAACGCTGTTTCACTCAGCATTGTGCTCACTCTTTGTATGGTACATTGCACTAGTTTAAATGGCAGACCGATGTTAAGAGAGTTCATTCTGGTTTGCAGAAAAATCAACACTGGGCAAACAGGTATGCACACCTATTTCACTCCAATCGTCATAGATGGGATTCTTCCACCACTTCTTAGACATTTCAGCCAGTCTTATCAATTTCCTCCCCACTTCTTCTTGGCCCCTCTCCTTAGCATCCAACCTAGAAATATTAGCCACTCCTCAGCTGCTGCTCTTTTCACATTAATCTATCGGAATCAATGGACATTTCATTAGAGTAATCAAGTGTGGATGCTCCCTGCATTTATATCCACTCCCACTACTTTCCCAACTAATTGCTCCAGTAGCAAGTCAGCTTAGATATTTTTCCCCAACTGGAGATGTGTGTCAAGTGCATGTTTTTTTCACCATTAGCTAAAATACTTCACAATGCAATTCTTGTGTAATAGCCCTACCCTTCAAGGCACACATTGCAGATGACAAGACACAATGCTCTCGCCGCTTAAATGTTTCAAACTTGCATACTGTACGACAAATAATCATTCATAAAACTGTGGCTTGTCGGGTAAATCATTTTGCATTTAACCCTATAGGATTCACAGCGCTTGGCCATATTGGCAGACACGGACTGATTTTTAAAGACTGCATCTGCTTGAGCAACCATGTTCCCATGTTATGCTCACAGCAGCAGCAGGAAACAGCAACTTAAACTTCCTTCAACACAAAATTAGCAGCAAAAGAAAGAGGCTCGTAATGAAACAAAGTTTTCACAGACTACAGCAGTGCTTATGTGGATTGAAAGATAATCAATTTATTTTTAAACTTCATTCAATTTAGGGCCTATGTAGGAATTCAGCACACAGAGACTTTATGTTCATTAAAATAAATGCAAAGAATAATTGTCAAAGCCAGCACATAATTAGTATTGATTCTTCTGATGCTCTGGAAGTGTAATATACACCATGCGCGGGAAAGTGTGCAAGGGCTTCTGTCACAAAGCCCGCTGAAACCATCACAGAATATCATCAACTAGCTAGGCCCAAAGCAGCAGCTAAAGCATCACAGGATCCGGTCATTCGCTATCTCACTATTATTCCTTATATGAATCCAAACTTACGAATAAGTTCATTTCTATTTTCAATTTGTTTTATTTTCAGTGACTGTTTCACCCTCTTTCATAAAGCATGGTCTTGCAGCTGACTGATGTTAATAGAATATAACCAAAATTCAAATCTGAATAATTTTGCCTCTTCCTTTTTCCCTGGCAGAATATCGTCATTAAGCATCACCAGATTTACACTGAATGAAACCATTTTCTTAGAGGTACAGCTGCAGTTTGAGAGGCCGATTAAGAAAGGCAAAAATCAAGGAGAATAGTTTACTTTCAACTCATTTTCCATGTTGTCTTATCTTATTGCTATCTAAATTGGATTGGTGATTTCTCTCTACTTCAGGAGATATGAAAAAAAAAATTAAGCCTCTGAAACTGTTTAGGAAAGCTTCGGCTTTATCAGATAAATCTGAGGCACTGTCAGCTGATGACTGACCTCCAGGCCAGCCTGACTCTAATTTGCAGAGTGACTCGGGTCCCAAGGGGCTGCTCTGGACAGGTCAAACAATCAAACCTGAACGAGCAGGTTGCCTCTGTCCAGCTGCATCCCTTCCCAGCAGGACCTTTGTGGGCAGCTAACTAGACACTGCGGCAGATGCCTGAAATTTGGAGCAGGAACGTAGCAGTACAGGTCCTGATTCAGTGCTTTTGTTCCCATCAAGGCTGATAAAGACATCAAATTGTCCACATATCGGACTTCCAAGATTTAAATTTTCGTACATGCAGCTGAATGATCAATAGTATGATTCGCTGCACATCAGATTTGCTAAAAGAAAAAGCCGGGTTGGGCCGAGAATATTCAAATAGACTGCTGCAAAGTTCAAATAATAATTCTATTTAGCATTAACGGTTGTTAAAATTCAATGTTTTAACCCTTTGAGCACAGGATGACTTTGTTGTGCTAATCAGGTGATCAGGCTGTTCATTTAGCAGCCTTGAGGTTAACTTTATTTCTCCCAGTATGCGTAAAACAGAGTAAGTAAATTGTTTCAATGTCTGACAGTTTTTTTTAATGATAATAGGCAACGTTAACTGCTTATTAAATTTTTCCCAGCTGCAGACTGCGGCTCAAATTCATAGAACCCAAAAGGCTGGTGTGTGCTGTGGAAATAAGATTTGAACATGTTCTTTCAATACAAGTGGACAACATTACATTCATCCCAGGGCGCTGTTACAGGCTAGAGTTTGGCTTCAAGAGGTGCTCTCAAGTAGAGGAAATGAAAATCACCTCAATCTGTTCACTGATAAGAGGCTCTTAATGAGCTGCCGGAGAGCTCTGCTCATACCAAATGGATTCAAATCTTTCCAAATAACCCAAGCTTGATTTTTTTTAGAAAATACAGAAATCATAAAATCTTCTGCCTCCAATAGGTAGGGATGGGAATTAATGGTGGAAAATGTTACAGGAAAGCAAAGTTGACGATCATTAACCTGTGGCACACGCAGACTCGTCAATAGATTTACATATTACAGTTTGTTTAAATCTTGGTAAAGAACTGTTATGCATTATTGTTATTGACTTTCCTCTTCTAATTATCACCCAGAGGTGACAGATGATACACACTAATGACCACATATTACTATCTAAAGTGAATCAGCGTCAAAAGCTTAAAGTCATTACTACATGAAGGAAATCAAACAGGAATGTTCTGTAATCACAGTGGCTCTACTGGCCTAACAGCTAATGGGAAAGAAACTGTAAATAAGGTGAATGGGGGAGGCTTAAAATTCTAGGTTCAGTCACAAACATCATCAAGGTATTTACTTGCAGAAAGAAAACATGCAGGTCTGTGTTGAAAGCCACAGCAGGGTCTCAAATTTGCCTGTAATAAAAGCAGCAAATGCAGGCACTCAGCGCCCAAGGATGATTTGCTGGCAGTTGGCAACATTTAACGCGCAGACAAGCCAGACAATAGTGCCCAGGTCTCTTCTACTCACTGACGCCATTTGGCTGAAAGCGAAGGTGTCTGCGAGCCCTTGAAAATTGGATCACAGGGACAGCACTTTGCTTGCCCTGGTCACACTGCCGGCAGGACTGAACGATCAATACTCCGTTGTGACACTTTCAGAATTCATTGGAAATAATGCCCTTTCAAATGGCACCCACTATTTTACAGAGGCCACTTTCATTGTGCAGCACAGAATGTGTTTCTCCCCCCTCCCCAACCAAGTTAAATGTTTTGGTGCTGGTAAACTTTAAGTTAGTGGTTTTCAATTAAACTTTTACATTACCAGGGAGCCTAACAACACAGGCTTTAATAAATACCTGAGGGCGGTACTGCCTGATAACATTATATCTGGTCCCTGGCTGTGTTTATAATTTCGTTCTGCGTGAGCAAACAGGCTTGTGCAGAATAATTAATGCAGTGACCGCCTCTAGACCACGATAGCATCCTGGCCAATTAGCAGAGGTCAAAGCAGTTATTTTAAAACAGGGAGTATTCGCTACCCCCTTTCCTTAGGAGGTCTTAAGGTCACGGATACATTTTTTGATCACTCAGGAAACAAGGCACATCTTTCAACAACAGAAAAACGAGCAGTTTAAATCAATATCACTTTGAAAGGATGCTCATTTTAAAAGTAAAATGCTAACACCTTAGATTTCCCCGCTTTGCAAAATGGGCTGATTTTTGTTTTACTGACTGCAGAAAGTGAAGGGTAGAGAGAGAGAGAGAGGCTTTAAGAAGAAATGGGAGCATGGAGGCTGACTTTCCACCTGGAACCTGGAGCACAATCATATTCACTGCTTAGCAAATTGGGGCTCCCGCATGGTTTAATTCCTGCCTCGCCACAGATTGCAAACACGGCTACGATAAAAGAGAGAGAGAAAAAATCCATGCAGGGAGACTGCAAGAGCACATATATAGTCTGCTCTGAGCTCCTTCCAGCGGCAGACAGAAATCAATAAATCAATGGGAAATGTTGGTTGGCTGTAAAATGGGTAGAGAAGCCGGTGTCAAGCCACTTTTAAGATGGATGGACAGCAGGTTTTGCAGTCTGCACAAAGGCCAGAGGTGACAATCACCTTGAGATGAGATCTGTGGCCACCGGTCTAACAAAGGCTTCAAATCTGGGGGGGGGGGGGGGGGGGGGGGGGGTTGGCTGATAAATGTCGGCTCCAGTGGAAGGCCCTCGTGCACCTTTGCCCAATTTGAGGCCATTTTCCTGCGTTGATTCAAGCCCTCCCCCCTTCGCCCACTGGTTGGTTAACTGGGCACGGGCTCCGGCTACCCCTGTTGCATCCACTTTGCTAGTCCATTCAAATGAAGGCAGCGGTGGACTGTCCAACATTAGTCAAAGTGGAGATTAGATGATTCTCAGGATTGAATGATGAATTCCAACTAAATAGTGACTTCATGTGAAGGTTTTGCTCGGGTTCACATTCCTATCAGTCTTCTGTACTCAGTTATTGACCTCTCCATTCACCTGAGGAAGGAGCAGCCCTCCGAAAGCTCGTGTTTGAAACAAATCTGTTGGACTTTAACCTGGTGTTGTAAGACTTCTTACTGTATTCAGTTATTGAGCAGCAATGTGTTTTAAAAAAACATTAATTTAGGGCGGCACGGTGGCGCAGTGTTTAGCAATGCGGCCTCATGGCGCCCAGGACCTGGGTTTGATCCCAGCCCTGAGTCACTGTCCGTGTGGAGTTTGCACATTCTCCCAGTGTCTGCATTGGTCTAACCCCCACAACCCAAAGATGTGCAGGGTAGGTGGATTGGCCAGGGTAAATTGCCCCTTAATTGGGAATAAAAATTGGGTACTCTAAATTTATTTTTAAAAGCATTAATTTCTTTGCACTCTAATTTTTTCAATCCTTGTGGTTCAATTTGTTCTACTGGATGTTAGATTTTTTAAAAAACATATAACTGAAAATATTACATACTTTCAATAACCGAACTGAAAATATGAATATGCATGATAATCTTTATTAGTGTCACAAGTAGGCTTACATTATTAACACTGCAATGAAGTTACTGATTTCTAGGAGCGTGCTAAATATATACGTAACAGCAATGCACAGATAGATGTCAATCAGATCACAGTCTAGGTGAACGGTGGCTTTTTGTCCAGATAGGTTCACTAAAGATACATCAGCTCTGTGATAATCTGTGGTCCTTAAACAAAACACCCTCTTTTTTTTCTGTCTTTTATCTGCAGTGGTTCTTTCCTGAGCCACTTTGGCCTCGTCAAAAAGAATATGGGCAAGTTAGAAGCTAAAAATATTTTCCTATCGATTCGCAGCATTGATTTTTTTTATCTGAATGTTGGCTCAGAGAGTTAAGGTGAAAGGTGAAAGTTCCCCAGTTTACCTCTCTATGGGTGAAAGGTGAAAGTTCCTAAGCTTAACTCATTGTTTCACCCAGGCAGTAGGGGAATGTGTCGGCAGCAGTTTTGATTAACTGGACTGGACTGACCGGGGCTCATTCATTCATTCGGGACTGGGTTACCTGCCGCAGCTTTGAAAACACACAATTCCACAAGGTGTGCCAGAGATGGCAACTGTGGGGGGGGGGGCAGAAACAATCAACAAATTATTGATAAAGCTGGAGGGGAGGTAGAATTATGATTGGGTGAGAAGGAAAACATTGTACGGAAATTGTTGAAGATGGGACCGGGGGCATTTCTATAGGACAATGGGCATGTGCAGTCCTGGTCTGCAGTGCATCAGACTGTCAATCAGAGTTTGCAGGGAATGTCATCCAAGGTCACAGAAGCATAGAAACAGAACATGGGCAGAAATCAGCTCCAAGGGAACCAGGGGCATATTCACCAAGGTAATGAGGGCCACAGTCTCCTGATTAACCAACAGCGTAAGCAAGATTTTAAAAAAAAACAATCCACCACTGGTTTTCTTCATCTGTTTTTTTTTGGAAAAGCAAAACACACAAACGGGACTGCAAAACCAAGCCCCCCCCCCCCCCCCCCCCCCCCCCCCCGCCACCACCACCCTCAGTTGTTGAGACACTTGCAAAACCTCAAGACAGTTCTGCAAACTCAAAGCATCAGTGATTTTATGGAGAAACTGAGCAGAACGAGGGATAAAATAACCATCATTAACATTTAGAGAACTTGGGGGGCACAGAAGCAATGTTTAAACACAAATCTAATATTTCAAACATCACTGCGCCATTATTTTGTGCAAATCTGTCCAAAAATAATTCAACACACAATTAATTCAGGATGCCAAGTTAAACTGGCAAACTTACAGCTACTTTATTTCCATATAATGCAATCATTTTGTTTTAGGGGAACGTACAGTAAAACTCAAACGTGGCATTAAAGATAGATGTATATGTTACAGATTGGTGTCAAAATGCAACTGCAGAAGTCACTTTAAAATCACGTTTCATCTTCGGAATCACAGTTGCTGTTCCCTACCCCAGGGGCTGGAGAGAGGTCGAGACTGAAAACAGCAAACACAGAGCATTGACCTGAAACAAGCCTTTGCCAACATGTCCCTTCTTTAATATTGCTGCAATACAATCAGCCTGATGGTGACAACATGGCTACACAAACACTGTTCTGGCCGCAGAGGTAATTTGGTAAGAGCAGGGTTGTTTGGGGGGGGAGGTGGTGGGGGTGCACCGCAGAGGGTGCAGGGGACGGATTTTTTTTAAACCTCTAGATAAAAGGTATTTGTACATAGGCTGTATTCAAGTTATTATGCACCGTCCGCCAATTTCAACGTGGAATGTTTCTAGAGAAAATAAAATGACATTTTTTTCTTTAAAAAAACTCTAATGTAGGTGCGAATTGTGGAGTACACAACACATGTGGTATTGACAACTGAACTTGATCACATCTATTTTGCCCTTTGTGGCTGGTGAGATCCATGCTGCAATATTACAGACAGGCTGGCAGCAAAGAGGCTCAATTGGGCTTTCAGCTCCACATTAATCCAAAGCTCAACATTTCAATGCAGATATAGATTGTCACAAGTCAATAGCTCACTCTCTGAATTGTGATATACCGCTCATGAAACTGAAAACTGCAACGTCTGTCTCTCTACCCCTTGCGAAAAAATTTAAGAGAACTGGGCCTTTTCTGCACTTATTTTTCTGTGATTCTGTACAAACAGAAGGTTGAAAGAATTCTCTGATTAATCAGGTCTGTTACCTGGGAAGGTAGGAAAGGAAAATGATGTTGTCTAATTCAAGATGGACTGGTATAGATATTTTACAGAGAACCATTGTGGGGCCCGAGTGAGGGAGAGAATATAACATTTGAATCTTGGGAGCAGCCAATAGTATGTCAGCATGGCCTCTTTCAATCTTATATTTCGTACTCCAGAGGTTCAATGCTGTCTGAGACAAAGCAGTTCACATGATTGGCACCCCCATTAACAGATTAAACATCAATGGCCACCAACACTGGAGTAACATGACTCCAGTGTGTACCAGCTACAGGATGCCCTCAGCAAGCCACCAAGACCACCATCCAAAACCCGTGACCTCCCTCTACTAGAAGGACAAGGGCAGTAGGTACGCACAGCACCATTACCCCGGGTTCCCTGGCAAGAATCACACTGTCCTGACTTGGATATGTATTGCTGTTCCTTCATAGGTGCTGGGTCAAACTCCTCTTACCCTTAACAGCAGTGTGACTGTATCTTCACCATGTGGATTGCAGGGGTTGAAGAATGCAGTCCATCATCACAAGGGAACCCAGGGATGGGGAACAACTGCTGCCTTTGATAGAGATGCCCTTATCCTGAGAATGAATGTCATAAAAAATACACTTGTACTTATACATTGCTTTTTGACCAACATTGTACCTGTTCCTCATTCTAAATAATTGGACAGACAGTGTAAAGAGGTTTTTTCAACTATTGTGAAATGCTCATGTAGAGGGCAGCATAGAGGGGCAGTACGGTAGCATTGTTGATAGCACAAATGCTTCACAGCTCCAGGGTCCCAGGTTCGAATCCCGGCTTGGGTCACTGTCTGTGCGGAGTCTGCACGTTCTCCCCGTGTGTGCGTGGGTTTCCTCCGGGTGCTCCGGTTTCCTCCCACAGTCCAAAGATGTGCAGGTTAGGTGGATTGGCCGTGATAAATTGCCCTTAGTGTCCAAAATTGCCCTTAGTGTTAAGTGAGGTTACTGGGTTATGGGGATAGGGTGGAGGTATGGGCTTGGGTAGGGTGCTCTTTCCAAGGGCTGGTGCAGACTCAATGGGCCGAATGGACTCCTTCTGCACTGTAAATTCTATGAGATGCCACCCATATGGACTGGATGATATTTTGAGATGGGCAATCTGGACACTGTCAAAAATTGTAAATCAGGCACCAAAAAGTCTGAGATTTAAACTAGAAGCCTACTTATCCCAAGTGTCAGGTCTTGACACCAGCACCTTCACCACCTATTCGTCCTAATGGGCTTTGATATGACAGAATGGAGCAACTTTAAATATATGGTACTAACTACAACTTCTAAAGTGCTGAGAAATGATCTGGATCAGGATTGTGTTAATAGCCTGATTTCTACTTGCAATATTTCTGTTGCAGAATAGGCTTTGGACTTTTAAAAAGTACCAAATATTCAAATTCAGAACGAACCAGACAGGGAATCCAATTCATGTCAGTAGATCAATAGATTCAAACTAAGTTTAGTCGAATATGAAATCTGGTTAACTGGTTTAAATGGGACTAGTTGATATGAATCATGATTACTCCATTTAATGGCACCCCATCCACCACCTTCAACATTCACCCCCTCCATCGCCAATGCGCAATGGCAGCAGTGTGTCCCATCTACAAGATACACAGCAGCAATTCGCTAAGGTTCCTTTGACAGCACCTTAGAAGGTCAAGGGCAGCAGATGCCTAGGAACACCACAACTTGCAAGTTCCCATCTCAAGCCACACACTATCCTGAATTGAAACTCTGTTGCTGTTCCTTCACCATAGCTGGGGCCAAAATCCTGGAACTCTCTCCCTGACAACGCTGTGGATGGACTGGGTGGACTGCAGTGGCTTCTCGTAACCTTCCCAAAGATGATGAGGGATGAACAACAAATATTAGCCTTGCCAGCAACCTACAAAAGAATAAGAAACATAATTTCAAATTATTTGCTGCTGAGAGGTACAGTTAAATTGCACTTCAGGTTAAAATGTTTGTGAAGTTTGAGAAGCAGTACACTGCAATTTTACTGCGGAACAGTTTCTGTTGCGCTGGAGTCTGGTTCTCTGTGCAGATATCAAAGTATTTCCATTCTCCACCCCTCCCACCCCCTCCCAAGTGAGGCTATCTTACAGCACTTTGGTTTGCCACCATATGTAATTAATATAACAATGGTGCAATCTCAGTCTGGTTTTAAAAGTAGTTGTGTGATTTTCAAGGGCATGCTATAAACCTGTGCGCAGCATTTCTCTGTATTTTAAACATGTTGCCTCTAAAAGGCATGAAGAAATGGCTGGCTAGGAGCAGAGCTCTGTTTCGCGTATCGTCCAACATGTCTAGACTTCTGTGTTGGGTGTAATCCTGCATAGACAGCTCTGTGGACTAATTATACGTGGGCAGAGTTCCATGCTGGGGTGCATTCAAAGCCATGATCAAATAATAGGTAATTGAGCGGAAGAAGCAGGTTTTAGGATAGGTGATCAAAAGCTCGATTAGAGAGGTAGGTGTTTGAGTGTCTTAAAGGAGGACAGAGAGGTGAAGAGGTTTAGGGAAGGAATTCAAAGGCCCACACTGCTGAACACAGTAAGAAGTCTTACAACACCAGGTTAAAGTCCAACAGGTTTGTTTCAAACACGAGCTTTCGGAGCACGGCTCCTTCTTCACGGCTCCTTCTCACCTGAAGAAGGAGCCGTGCTCCGAAAGCTCGTGTTTGAAACAAACCTGTTGGACTTTAACCTGGTGTTGTAAGACTTCTTACTGTGCTCACCCCAGTCCAACGCCGGCATCTCCACATCACACTGCTGAAGGCATCGATGTCTGCCAGTGGAAGGGTGAAGGAATTCAAGGATGCGCAAGCGGTCAGAATGGGAGGCGTGAAGTGATCTCAAAGGGCTGGAGAACACTGCAGAGGTGGAACCATAGAATTCCTACAATGCAGAAGGAGGATTTTCAGTCCATCTAATTTGCACTGACCCTCTAAAAGAGCAACCTATGTAGGCCCCCTCCCCTGCCCACTCCTGTAACCCCATACTCCAACCAGATCTGCCCATAGAATCATCATAAAATCCCGACAGTGTAGCAGGAGGCCATTTGGCCCATTGAGTCTGCACCGACCCTTCGAAAGACCCCCTGCCCCCTGACCTAGGCCCAATCTCCCGCACTATTCCTGCAACCCCGTCCTAAGGGGCAATTTAACATGGCCAATCCACCTCACCTGCACATCTTTGGACCGGGAAAGGCATTGCCAAAGTGGGATTTGAAATCAAGGAAGGTTTTGAGGCATGGGTGGATCAGGAACCACATGCACAGGGCTGATGGATGAATGGGACTTGGATGAATAGTGAGCTAGGATACATACAATAGTGTTATCAGATGAACTGAGATTTGCGGAGGGTGGGGACATGATGGTGAATGGTTGACAAAAATGGTTGACAAAACATAGATCACAAAATTTATAGTGCAGAAGGAGGCCGTTTGTCCTATCGAGTCTGCACCGGCCCTTGGAAAGAGCATCCCACTTAAGCCCACACTTCCAACCAATCCCCATAAACCCAGTAACCCCACCTAACCTATTTGGACATTAAAGGCAATTTAGCACAGCCAATCCACCTAACCTGCACATCTTTGGACTGTGGGAGGAAACCGGAGCACCCGGAGGAAACCCATCCAGACACGGGGAGAACGTGCAAACTCCGCACAGACAGTGACCCAAGCCGGGAATTGAACCTGGGACCTTGGAGCTGTGAAGCAACTGTGCTAACCACTATTCTACCGTGCTGCCCATAATGAGGGTTTGACTAGCATGAGACCCGAGGCAGAGGTGGAGATAGGCAATATAATGGAGGTGAAGTAAGCAATCTTTGTGTCGGAAAGGATACGGGATCAGAAATTCAGCTCAGACAAGACGCCTAGGTTGCAAACAGGTCTGGATTAGATTTGTTTTATTCATTCGTGAGACATGAGTGGTACTGGCAATGGCAGCATTCATTACTCAGTCGAATTGCCTTTGGGAAAGTGGTAGTAAGACATCTTCTTGAACCGCAACTTTTCTCCAGCAGTTTGACTTGAGTGTCTTGCTTGGCTGTTTCGAAGGCCAGGTAAGAGTGAACCATGTGACTATGGTTCTGGAGTCATGGATGGACCAGGCCAGGTAAGGATGGCAGATTTCCTTCCCTAAAGGACATTCGTGAACCACACGGGTGTTTATGACAATCGATGATTTCATGAGCATCATTGTTGAGACTGGATTTTTAAAAAACATTTTATTAAGGCATTTATGGTTTTATAACAGTAAAAGATACAAATACAAATGTAAACATAGTTCAGTGCAAAACACATCCCTCCATCTCTCACTGTTCCCACCTAATCTAGACGTAAAATAGCCTAACTCCCCCTAACCCCCTTAACCTCCACCCCCTTATTGAATTGAATCTGCTGACAGCTTAGTTTCCTCCAAAGAAATCTATAAATGGCTGCCACCTCCAAACGAACTCTAACGTTGATCCTCTCAGGGCGAACTTAATTTTTGCAAGTCTAAGAAACCCAGCCATGTCCCTAACCCCTGATTTCGGGGGCTTCGAGCCCCTCCACGCTAGCAGTATCCGTCTCTGGGCTACCAAGGAGGCAAAGGCCAAAGCGTCAGCCTTTCTTGCCCCCTGGACTCCCAGGTCTTCAGACACTCCAGAAATCGGCCCTCTGGACTCTGCGCCTACCTGGTTTTTAGTACCGTGGACATGACATCTGCAAATCCCTGTCAGCATCCCCTAAGCTTCGGGAATGCCCAAAACATGTGGCCATGGTTTGCGGGCCCTTCTGCACACCTCACACACCTGTCCTCCACCCCAAAAAACCTGCTCATCCGGGCCACAGTCATGTGTGCCCGGTGAACCACTTTGAATTGTATCAGGCTGAGCCTGGCACGTGATGAGGACGTGTTGACTTTGCTCAGCGCATCCTCCCACATACCCGCCTCTACCTCCTTACCCAGGTCATCTTCCCATTTACCTTGTCCTGTAACCCCTGCGGTGGTAGAAGTAGAAAGGTCGAAACCTGCCTTTGCGCAAAATCCCGTACCTGCAGATATCAAAACCCATTGCCTTCCAGCAATTCAAACTCCTTCTCCAAATCCTCTAAACAAGGAAAGCTCCCATCTGTAAATAGATCCCCCAGCCTCTCAATCTCTTTTCTCTGCCACCTCCGAAACCCCCATCCATCCTCCCCATGACAAACCGGTGATTATCACAAATTGGAGCCCACATCGATGCACCCTCCACTCCCATATGCTTCCGCCACTTTCCCCAAACTCTCAGAGCCGCCACTACCACTGGGCTTGTGGAGTACCGGGCCGACGAGAACGGCAGAGGAGCCGTTACCAATGCCCCCAAACTAGTGCCCTTATATGAGGCCGCCTCCACCCGCTTCCACACTGACCCCCCCCCACTACCCACTTCCTAATCATGGCTGTGTTTGCCGCCCAGTAGTAGTTCCTAAAGTTCGGCAGTGCCAGCACCGGCACTCCCCCTCCCCCCACCCTCGGCTCCGCTCTAATAGCACTTTCTTTACTGGCGGGGTTTTACCCACCCACACAAGCCCAGATATCACCCTATTCACCCGCTTAAAAAAGGCCTTTGGTATAAAAATAGGAAGGCACTGGAGAACAGACAAAAATCTTGGGAGGACTATCATTTTCACGGTCTGTACGCTCCCCACCAGTGACAACGGGAGCATGTCCCACCTCCGAAAGTCCTCCTTCATTTGTTCAACTAAACGGGCCAGATTTAATTTGTGTCGCTGCTCCCAACCACGTGCCACCTGAATACCTATGTAGCGAAAACTCCGTCCCACCACTTTAAATGGCAACTCCCCCAGTCTCCACTCCTATCCCCTCGCCTGGATCACTAGAACCTAACTTTTACCCATATTCAATTTGTACCCCGAGACCCGGCTAAATTCCCCAAAGATCCACATAATCTCCCCCATCGCCCTAACGGTCAGAAATATATAGGTGTAGGTCGTCTGCATATAATGAGACCCTGTGTTCCAACCACCCCTGGACTAGCCCCTACCAGTCCTTTGATACCCTCAGCGCCATCGTCAATGGCTCTATAGCCAAGACAAATAACAGTGGGGAGAGGGGACCCCTTGGAGGGCATCATGATCACATTCAGAGTTTTCTAACATTGGCCGTTAGCTGCCTGCCTTTGACAAACCCCATCTGGTCTTCCCCTATCACCCCCGGAACACAATCCTCCATCCTCAAGGTTAGAATGTTGGCCAGCAATTTGGCATCGAAATTTAGTAGAGAGATTTATCTGTATGACCCACGTTGCTCTGGGTCCTTCTCCCGCTTCAGCATCAATGAGATCGAAGCCTGTGGCATTGTTGGGGGAAGGACACCCCGCTCCCTTTGCCTCATTAAATGCCCTCACCAGCAGCGGGCACAGCATCCCAGAAAACTTCTTGTAAAATTCCACTGGGTAGCCGTCCGGTCCCGGGGCCTTGCCCGACTGAATGGCCTCCAATCCCTCTACTACTTCTACAATCCCGATAGGGGCTCCCAACCCCTACACCAACCGTTCCTCCACTTTCGGAAACTCCAACCCTTCCAAAAACTGCCTCATCCCCTCCACCCCAGCTGGGGGTCCGATTCATACAGCCAATTATAAAACTCCTTGAACACCCCTTTCACCCCTGCTGGGTCCATAACTGTGTTCCCCCCTCTGTCCTTCACTCTTCCTATCTCTCTCGCCGCCTCCCCTTTCCTTAGCTGGTGTGCTAGCATCCTACTGGCCTTCTCCCCATTCTCATATATTACCCCTCCCACCTTCCTCAACTGTCCCACTGCCTTCCCTGTGGATATCAGACCAAACTCCATCTGCAGCTTCTGTTGCTCCTTCAACAGTCCCGCCTCCGGGGCTTCAGAATACCTTCTGTCCATCTGGAGTATTTCCCTAGCCAGCCTGCCCATCTCTGCCCACTCCACCTTCTCCCTATGAGCCCGTATCAAAATTAGCTTCCCGCTAACCACTGCCTTCAGCGCTTCCCGCACCTTTGCTGCCGAAACTTCCCCCGTGTCATTTATCACCAAATAGTTCTGGATGGGCTCCCTCACCTGCCCGCACACCCCCTCATCTGCTAACAGTCCTACATCCAATCTCCATGGTGGGTGCTGACCCCCTCCTTGCTCAACCATAACTCCACCCAGTGTTGGACCCATAGTCCAACACAACAATCACCGAGTACTCGGCATCCGCCAGCAAAGCTCTGTTCAAAATGAAATAATCAAACCGGGAGTACACTCTGTGAACATGGGAGGAAAAAGAAAACTCCTTCGCTCTTGGCCATCCAAACCTCCAGGGATCTACCTCCCCATCTGTTCCATAAACCTCTTTAGTTCCTTCGCCGTGGCTGGCACCATCACTGTCCGTGAACTCGACCGACCCAACCTCGGATCAGCGACTGTACTAAAGTCCCCCCTCCATGATCAACCTATGCGCGTCCAGCTCCGGAATCTTCCCCAACACCCGCCTCATAAACTCCGTGTCACCCCAGTTTGGTGCGTAAATATTTACTAATACCACCGGCATCCCCTCCAGCTTCCCACTCACCATGATAAACCTACCCCCTGAGTCTGCCACTATATTCCCTACCTCAAATGACACCCGTTTATTGATCAAGATCACAACCCCCCCCTAGTTTTAGACTCTAGCCCCAAATGAAATACCTGCCTGACCCACCCCTTCCTCAGCCTAGTCTGGTTCACTACCCTCAGGTATGTCTCTTGTAACATTGCTATGTGCGCCTTCAATCTCTTCAAATGCGCGAATACGCGAGACCACTTGACAGGTCCATTCAGCCCTCTTACGTTCCATGTGAGCAGCCTGGTCGGGGCCATCCCCCCCCTCCCGCTAATCAACCATCACCCTTCTTAGGCCAGCCTCCAGTTCATGGCCCGCACCTCCTCAGGCCTGCCCTCGGGCGCCCACCGTCCTCAACCTCAAATTTGTCTCCCAACACCAATCCCTCCCCTGCCAGCAGAGCAATTACCCCTCCCACCCCCTCCCCCCTCCAATAACAAAACAACAATCCCAACACCCATGTCAAATGAGTCACCTGCTCGCCCCCCACTGCGCTTCCATGAGCTAGCCCGCCCAGCTAGCCTGGTAACCCCGCTTATGGCGCCAAGCATCCTACCCCCCATTGTTCTCCCTCCCCCCCATTCAAACATACATATGCAAAACATAACAATCCCCAACCAACACATAAAAACATAAGAACTAGGAGCAGGAGTAGGCCATCTGGCCCCTCGAGCCTGCTCCACCATTCAATGAGATCATGGCTGATCTTTTGTGGACTCAGCTCCACTTTCCGGCCCGAACACCATAACCCTTAATCCCTTTATTCGTCAAAAAACTATCTATCTTTATCTTAAAAACATTTAATGAAGGAGCCTCTACTGCTTCACTGGGCAACACAAAGAAGAAAATTCCACCCACCATCCCCCCACAAGAGCAAAGTTAACCCGCACACAAAACTGAGCAACAGCCCAAAAATTGGTACAAAAACACTACATACACAGCCCATAAAGAAAATAAATTTAAGAGCATAGGTACAGAGTTACTCGCCCCCAAGTTCAATGTCTTCCATCACCTGCCAGTCCCCTGTCATTAACAAAGTTCATCGCCTCATCCGCCGATCCGATATACAGTTCTTGATCCTCGTAAGTAACCCACAAATGAGCTGAGTACAACATGCCGAACTTCACCCTCTTGAAGAGGGCTGATTTAACTTTGTTGAAGCTCGCCCTTCTTTTGGCCTGTTTTGCATCCATGTCCCGGCAAATGCGCAGCTCGTTATTTTCCCATTTGTTTGGCGAAACTTTCCTGAAGGAATTTCACCAGCTGCTCCGTTGACCACTGGACCAGCAATCCCAGTTCCTGAGCCTCCGTCGTGTTTTCCTGTGCTGCAGACTCCACTCCCTTCTTTTCCCAACAATCTCTCCTTTGCAGACCACGTCTGGTCCACGACTTCATAAACTGGTGGGGGATTCCTCTCCTCTACCTCACCAGTCTCCTATTTTACCGATCAAATCCCCCATAAGTTGGGGAAAAAGGTCCCAGAAGTCCACCACGAGCGGGAGCTACCAAATAAGCGACCTGTACTCCATGGCCGCCACCGGAAGTCGAGACTGGCTTTTTAAATTCCAGATTCATTAATTAGAAACCCTGCAGTGCAGAAGGAGGCCATTTGGCCCATCACGTCTGCACGAACCCTCCAAAGGAGCACTCTACCCAGGTCTACTTCTCCATTCACCCTGCCCTATCCACGTAACCCCACCTGCACATCTCTGGACATGAAGGGGCGATTTTAGCATGACCAATCTACATCTTTGGAGTGTGGGAGGAAACCGGAGCACCAGAGGAATCCCACACAGACAGGTGGAGAAAGTGAAAACTCCACACAGTCACCTGAGGTCGGAATGGAACCCGGGTCCCTGGTGATGTGAGGCAGCAGTGCTAACCACCATAAATTAATTGAATTTAAATTCCCCAGTTGTCATGATAGGATTTGAAGTCATACCCCCGAAGCATCAGCCCAGGCCTCTTGATTATGAATCCAATAACAGTATTACAATGCTAGTGTCTCCTCAAACAAATAGTTTGAAACAATGGTCAGAGAGCAGAGGAAACAGATGGCAAGAAAATTGAATTATTGGCCCAAGTTAAAGACAATGGGCAAGATTTTAACTCAAAACCCATCCACTTACATGCAGATGGGCTCAATGGTTTTGGTCTTTGCACTTTCCATGCAATCAGGAACATTTGCCATTCTTAAAATTGAAGTGCATAATTATATTGCCATTGGCATTTTATTAGCGGTTTTCCGACATGGCGCAGCGGGTGAGATATCCACAAATTTCTGTTCTGATTTGGGGGCAGCACGGTAGCATGGTGGTTAGCATAAATGCTTTACAGCTCCAGGGTCCCAGGTTCAATTCCCGGCTGGGTCACTGTCTGTGCGGAGTCTGCACGTCCTCCCCGTGTGTGCGTGGGTTTCCTCCGGGTGCTCCGGTTTCCTCCCACAGTCCAAAGATGTTCGGGTTAGGTGGATTGGCCATGCTAAATTGCCCGTAGTGTCCTAAAAAGTAAGGTTAAGGGGGGGGGTTGTTGGGTTACGGGTATAGGGTGGATACGTGGGTTTGGGTAGGGTGATCATTGCTCGGCACAACATCGAGGGCCGAAGGACCTGTTCTGTGCTGTACTGTTCTATGTTCTATGTTCTATGATTTGCCAATGGGTTAAGCTCCTCGTTGGCAATGTGAACCCAAAATATTTGCCCCAATTCATGCAGTGTGCCATGTCTGCTGCTTGTTGCTGTGCTGAGCATTTGAATATTGTGCAAAAGGGGCTTTTCAGCCGCAATGCTTACACAAAGTTGTTTATTGGCTCTTGGCACTGGGCAAACTCTATCCACAGATAAGACGAGGGAGATTGACCCAGATTTTATCTGTTCAACGTTGTTTTCTTTAGTTCAGTAAACATGGCGAATCAGGGCTGTTGACTCTTGCCCCTGGTGCGAGGGACCCAGCAAAAGAGACAGCCTAATAGTTGTTCACAGAAACAAAAATGCATACTACAGAATTATATTGTAATTTATTTGTGTTCTGCTTAGAGTAGGACAATAGAAAAAGGACGCAAAAAAGGCTTATTGAGATCAATCCTCCTCTTCACAGGGCCAGAAGTGTTTCAGTCTGTGCATATCTCATCTGCATTTTGGTTGTTCAGTAATTTGTTATCCCCAAGGATGCCTCATGCCTTTGGGATGAAGGATTGAACTGAGACCCTTTCTGCCCTCTCAGGGAGGCACAGAAGATCCTATGGCACTTTTTTGAAGAAGAGCAGAGGTGTTATCCCCAGTGCCCTGGCCAATATTTATTCTCCAATCTGGTTATTTGGTGGTTATCACTATTCGTGGGAGCTTGCCTGGCTGCCAGTTGCCTGCGGCGCTTCCGATAGGACAACAGTAACTACGCTACAAAAGTACTTAATTGGCTGTGGAGCACAATGGGATGCCCCGAGGTTGTGCAAGGTACCATGTAAATGGAAGTCTTTCTTTCGTTCTATTGGACAAGTCCCATGCGACCACGTGCATCAACCCAGAGAACTGAACACATCATGCACATTCTAAGGTTTAATGCAGTCCTTGGCAATATTGATTGGTGTCTCTTCAGGTGAAAATACTCACTCCTGGGCTCTGAAACAAATATCATGCATCAACAACTTAAGCCTCTCTGACAACAATTCTATTGTACAACTGCTCATTACATCGGCAAACAATTAAGAGAGGATGTAATAGGTTTATCCTGCTGGTAACAGACAGAGATTTAACTGAGTAATGGCACAATGTAATTATCTATCACACGTTACAAATCTTCTGCCTGTGAGCACTTCCTGTCTACAAAATCGTACTTCCTGCTGTCACACTCCTGGCAACCTTTTCAATTATAAATTCCTCCTTCCACACTTATAATGAAAATTAACAATGTGGGTGTGTGACACTGTTAACTCTTCCAGAACTTCCAGTTGTGGCTATGCGGAGCTCAGTGCACGTTCGGCAGTTCCCGCTAAAAACGGACATTGGGGCTCTTTTCAGGGCCCCCAACGGAGCTTTTTCGATGATTCCCGACGTGCGAAGGGGTCTGCAGTAAATCCCCAGGGTTCTATGGTCCGGACCAGGAGTGGGGTGAGCAGAAAAGCGGTGGCAGCGCCCCTGGAAAAGTGGGGGAAGGGAAACAAAATGGCGGCCGGTGGAGGCCTCGAGGAGTTGAGGCAGTGGGCACAGGAGCAGCAGGCGACTCTTCTGCGATGCTTACAGGAGCTTAAGGTGGAGCTGCTGAAGTCGCTGAAGGCTACCACCAGAGAGCTGATGGAGTCTCAGACAGCCCAGGGGGCCGCAATCCGGGAGCTGCAGCAGCAGGCCTCCAAAAGGGAGGATGAGGCCGCGGCCGTCGCGGGGAAGGTGGAGATGCACGAGGCGCTCCATAAAAAGTGGCAGGAGCAGTTCGAGGAGCTGGACTACCGGTCGAGGCAGACGAATTTCCGAACCCTGGCCTCACGGAGGGGCTGGAGGGATGGGACCTTGCGGCCTATGTGGTCGTTATGCTGAACTCGTTGATGGCAGCTGGGTCCTTCCAGGGGCCCCTGGAGCTGGAGGGGGCCCACAGAATTCTGGCTAGGAGGCCGAAACCGAATGAGCCGCCGTGGGCGGTGTTGGTGCGGTTTCACCGGTTCGTTGACCGTGAGTGTATGCTCCGGTGGGCCAAGAGGGAGCGGAGCAGCAAGTGGGAGAACACGGAGGTGCGGATCTTCCAGGACTGGAGTGCGGAGGTGGCTAAGCGGAGGGCCGGGTTCAACCGGACGAAGGCGGTGCTCCACAGACGGATTGTGAAGTTTGACATGTTGCAGCCGGCGCGTCTGTGGGTCACCTACAAGGACCGTCACCATTATTTTGAGTCCCCGGAGGAGGCGTGGGCCTTTGTGCAGGCCGAGAAACTGGACTCAAACTGAGGGTCGAGGATGGGGGTTTTGTATGAAAATGTAACTGTGTTTAATTTTTTCTCTGGAGGGGGTGGGGGGGGGGGGGGTCTCTGTTTAATGCAGGATGTGTGTTGGCTTCAGGGTGGGTGGGGTGATGTCTTTATGTCTTTTTGTATGGGTTTGGTGGACGGGTTCGGGGAAGGGAGGCAAACTGGGAGTGCGGGGAGCTGGTGGTGGGGACTGGCAATGGGAGTTGCCCTAGAGGAGGCGGGGTTGGGCAGGGCGAAAGCGCGGGTTTTTCTCTGGTCTCCCGTGCTGTGGGATGATGGGGGTGCGGGGGCGGGGGCTGAGAAGCACGGGCCTTTGCTGTTTGTTATTTTCCCACGCAGGGGAGGGGGGGAGGGGGGGAGGAAGGTCAGTTGATGGGCATGAAGGAGGAGGAGTAGTCCCACGTGGGGAGGGGTTGGTGGTGTGGCAGGAGTCGCCGGGGTCAGCAGACGTTAGCTGGCTCACGGGAGTGCTGCGGAGGGAGGGGCGCGGCTAGGAGGGGTCCTAGCCTTTGGTGGTGGGGGGGGGGGTTGTGTGTACCGGGTTGCCGCTGAAATGGCCAGGAAGGAGCTGGAGTATGCAGGTGGTGCTGGGGGGGTGGTGGGGGGGGGGGGGGGGGGAGTTGCCGCCGTGGGGAACAGGCCGAGCGGGGGACGCTGGCCAGTGGCGGGCAAGGGGATGGGTTATGGCTAGTCAGCAGGGGAGGGGGGCAGGGAGCCCTCTGATCCGGCTGATAACCTGGAATGTGAGGGGGCTGAACGGGCCGGTTAAGCGGGCCCGGGTGTTTGCGCACTTGAAGGGGCTGAAGGCGGATGTGGCCATGCTCCAAGAGACACAACTGAAGGTGGCGGACCAGGTTCGACTGAGGAAGGGGTGGGTGGGCCAAGTATTTCATTCAGGGCTGGATGAGAAGAATCGGGGGGTGGCGATCCTGGTGGGAAAGAGGGTGTCGTTTGAGGCGTTAAATGTTGTGGCTGACAGTGGCAGGAGGTATGTGATGGTGAGTGGTAAGCTGCAGGGGGACCGGGTGGTGTTGGTGAATGTTTACGCCCCAAACTGGGACGATGCGGGGTTTATGCGGCGCATGTTGGGCCGCATTCCGGACCTGGAGGTGGGGGGGCCTGATCATGGGGTGGGGGGACTTCAACACGGTGCTGGATCCCCCATTGGATCAATCCATGTCCCGGACGGGTAGGAGGCCGGCGGTGGCTAAGGTGTTGAGGGGGTTTATGGATCAGATGGGAGGGGTGGATCCCTGGAGGTTTGCGAGGCCAAGGGCCAGGGAGTACTCGTTTTTCTCCCACGTGCATAAGGCCTATTCTAGGATTGATTTTTTTGTCCTGAGCTGGGGGCTGGTTTCGAGGGTGGAGGATGCTGAATACTCTGCCATTGCCATTTCGGATCATGCCCCGCACTGGGTGGACCTCGGGCTGGGGGAGGAGAGGGACCAGCGTCTGCTCTGGCGCTTGGAGGTGGTAGGTATTAGGAGGTTGAGGGACCTGTTTGTAGATGGGAGGTTCGCGATCCTGGGGGAGTTAGAGGGGAAGTTTGGGCTCCCCCCGGGGAACATGTTTAGGTACATGCAGGTTAGGGCGTTTGCCAGGCGGCAGGTGGAGGGGTTCCCCTTGCTGCCCCCACATGGGGTACGGGACAGGGTGCTCTCGGGGGTGTGGGTTGGAGGAGGGAGGATTTCGGACATATACCGCGTAATGCAGGAGGTATGAGGCCTCGGTGGAGGAGCTGAAGGGTAAATGGGAAGAGGAGCTGGGTGAGGAGATTGAGGAAGGGACATGGGCGGATGCCCTGGAAAGGGTGAATTCCTCCTCTTCCTGTGAGCCTCATACAGTTCAAGGTGCTGCGTAGGGCCCACATGACTGGGACGAGGATGAGTAGGTTTTTCGGGTGTGAAGACAGGTGTGCTCGGTGCTCGGGGAGCCTAGCAAATCACGCCCATATGTTTTGGGCATGCCCAGCGCTGGGGGAATTTTGGAAGGGGGTAGAAAGGACGGTGTCGAGGGTGGTGGGATCCAGGGTCAAGCCAGGCTGGGGACTCGCAATTTTTGGGGTTGCAGTGGAGCTGGGAGTGCAGGAGGCGAAAGAGGCCGGTGTCCTGGGCTTTGCGTCCCTAGTAGCCCGGCTGAGGATCTTGCTTCAGTGGAAGGATGTGAGGTCCCCAAGCGTGGAGGCCTGGATCAATGATATGGCGGGGTTTGTCAAATTGGAGAAGGTGAAATTTGCCCTGAGGGGATCAAGACAGGGGTTCTTTAGGTGGTGGCAGCCTTTCCTGGACTTCCTGGTGGAACGGTAGGGAAATAGGCCGGCAGTAGCAGCAGCCCAGGGATGGGGGGGGGGGGTGGTGTGTGAAGAGGTGGGATTGGGTTTGGTGGGAGGGAGAAGTGTGTACATGGGTTTGTGGGATGTGGCGGGTGTTATCTCTTTCCTTTCTCTTGTTTGCCTTTTTTGTTGTTTCCGATTTAGTAGTTGCTTTTGTAGGGGGGTGGGTGTTGGTTGTTCTTGGGTCTTTACAATGGTTATTCTGTTAATATTGTTTTGTTGTTTATATTTTGTGAAAACCTTAATAAAAATTATTTTTTAAAAATACAACACTCTTCCAGCCGTGTTGACACTATAAAGTTCAGTTTTGTACGGTCCCGTCTATGCTGCTTCCTAAATTGCTGTCAGTTTTTGCTTTTCATCTGCAAATAATATTGAATCAAAGTAAGATATAAAACCAAAGCCAGAATTCATGAATTTCAATAGGCACCGGATTATGTCTCTGTGATTTGGTTCAATCATCTCTCGCCCTCTAACCCCACTTCACCGAATGTTAGCACATGGCAGGGATCCATTATGTGCATCACCATAACAGGACACTAACTAGTTTGCAATTAAAATGTAAACCATTGTAAGGGATCATGAGCAGACTGTACGAGAGATAATACCCTCAGGAGTCTGGCTGGGAGTAGGGAGGCCTCAGTAACTGGTGGTGGAACATATCAGGAGAGTAACCCGATGTACTCCCGCCGTAGCAAGATATTACCAGCGGCAGGAATCTCAGCAGCAAGGCTGCCTTGGAGAAGGCAGCCAAATAACTGACCAATTATTGGCCACTTCCCACGACTGCGTGTATGTTACCATTGTCAAGAGGCTGCTGCCACATGGGGGCTTCACAGCGGGAGGGACTTTCCTTATCATCATTTCATGATCAACGGAGGGGTCCAATGGTGGTAATGGCAGCCCACGCTGCCGTGGCACTGCATTCCATTTGCTGGGGCCTGTTTGCCTGGCCCTGGCTCAATAAGATAAGATGGCCCTGAGAGGTGCCCCACGGTGGCCTGGCCCGCGATCGGGGCCCACCAATCCATGGACGGGCCTGTGCCGTGGGGGCACTTTATTCCTCTGCATTGGCTGATGTGGTCCTCCGTGATGGCTGATCCAGAGACAAACCCTCCCGCGCATGCGCCGGGATAATGCCAGCACACGCTGGCGCTCCCGCACATGCGCCAACTCGCGATGGCTAGCGGAGGCCCTTCGGCGCTGGTTGGCGTGACACCAAGCCCCTTTCCCGCCGGCCGGCGGGGCATAAACCACTCCGGGGCGGGCCTAGCTCCTGAAGGTGTGGAGAATTCCGCCCGCCAATTACGGCAGAATCCCACCCATTATGTCTGCAAAAACTGTGATTAAGGTGTTGTAAAAATGTGATAATCCTTGATTTTGCAGAGGGAGTGTTCTGCTGATAGATTTGAGAAGTATTTATTTGTGTACAGATAGCTGGCCAGTGGAATATAATTTTGGTTTAGAGGTCCCTGGAGTGTATATAATTTATGCTTTAGATGCAAATGATGTAATTATAGGGAGGTGACAGGTCCGTCTGTAATTGCAGTCTGCCATAGGATTTTAGTTCAACAAGAAATGTCTTTCAGTTTGCTCCTTAAAGATTCTCTCCAAGGGCTCTGCAGAGACAAGCAAGTAAAACCTTTTTGTTGACTTTATTTATAAGTGGTATTTGAACTATATTGGTTTGTTTTAGTGTCAGATTCAGGAAGTAAGTGAGAGTTCCTTCTTTGATTTAAGAACTGTTAACTGTAGAGCTGTTTCTTTGTTGCTAATGTGGTTAATTCTGTGTTTAAATTAAAGTTTGTTTTAACATAAAAGATGCCTATAATAATAATCTTTATTATCACAAGTAGACGTACATTAACATAGCAATGAATTTCTGTGAAAAGCTCCTAGCTGCCACATTCCGGCACCTGTTCGGGTACACAGAGGGAGAATTCAGAATGTCCAAATTACCTAACAGCACGTCTTTCGGGACCAGTGAGAAAAAACCGGAGCACCCGGAGGAAATCCACGCAGACATGGGGAGAACATGCAGACTCTGCACAGACAGTGACCCAGCTGGAAATCGAACCTGGGACCCTGGCGCTGTGAAGCCACAGTGCTAACTGCTGTGCTACCATGCTGCTCACCCTATGGTCCATGTTATCAGTCCTGTGGTTCACTCACCTTATCTCACAGTATTTGCAAACAGTTGGAATCTCATTGGGATGCTTACAGTAGCTTTTCTCTGCCTTTCTCCCTTGTTACCAGGATTGCTGACACTTCATTCCTAAAAAATGTTTCTGCAGATTGTTTAGCCTTTGTTAAAGAGCCATGATGTGGAGATGCCGGCGCTGGACTGGGGTGAGCACAGTAAGAAGTCTTACAACACCAGGTTAAAGTCCAACATATTTGTTTCAAACACTAGCTTTCAGAGCACTGCTCCTTCCTCAGGTGAATATCTACCTGAGGTGAATACTTTTACCTGAGGAAGAAGCAGTGCTCCAAAAGCTACTGATGAAATGAACATGTTGGACTTTAACTTGGTATTGTAACACTTCGTACTTTTTTAAAGAGAAATGAGAATAGACTCTTAAGTTTTGCGTGGGGATGATAACTATGATGATTCTTTCCGTTACTTGCAATCATACGTATGAATTAGTTTAAGGATTAAAGAACAAAAGACAAAACATGAATGGAGAACTGACCGGAGCAGTAAGGAGGATGAAATAAAAACAGAGAATGGTGGAAAAACGCAGCATGCCTGATAGCATCTGTGGGGAGAGAAACAGAGTTAACATTTCAAGTTAAATATGACACTTCTTCTGAACACTTTCTACTCAGATTTACAGAATCTTGCTTTTAATAATCTTTATATTTAATGATCTTTATTGTCACAAGTAGGCTTACATTAACACTGCAGTGAAGTTACTGTGAAAAGCCGCTTGTCGCCACATTCCTGTTCGGGTACACAGAAGGAGAATTCAGAATGTCCAAAATACCGAACAGCATGTCTTTCTGGACTTGTGGGAGGAAACTGGAGCACTGGGAGGAAACCCACGCAGACACCGGGAGAACGTGCAGAATCCGCACAGACAGTGACCCAAGTCGGGAATCAAACCTGGGACCCTGGCGCTGTGAAGCTACAGTGCTAACCACTGTGCTACTGTACCGCCCAAATTTATCTAAGGAGGATTAACCTGACACATAAGTTGACAACCTCTGGTGACTGGTCTCACCTCACTTCATTGTGCAGTCTTGATCTCACCAATCTATCGCCAGCCCTATACCTCGAATGATATTGGCAGCTCCAATTTGACTCCCTCGATATGGGTTGGCATGGTTCTCCCCGTGGGAGGTGGTCTTGTTGGAACTGTCATATTGAGTTGGGATACTAAATGAATTTGAATGGGACTAGAGGTGTACTGCAATTTGGGGGGAAAAATTCCAATTAAGGGACAATTTAGCGTGGCAAATCCAACTACCCTGCACATCTTTGAGTTGTGGGGTGAGATCCACACAGGCATGGGGAGAATGTGCAAACTCCACACGGACAGTGACCTGGGGACCGGGATCGAACCCAGGTCCTTGGCGCCCTGAGGCAGCAATGCTAACCACTCTGCCACCGTGCCACCCTAGCTTACTACAATTAACACAGAACAAATCATCCTCATGGTGATGATGTTCTACTTTCAAGCTTGTACATATTGGTGGCAGCAAGTAAATATAGAAGACGTACAACCTATATAATGGTCATTAAAAACCTACGTTTCTTTATTTAGCCACGCACAATGTTTTGTGTTTACCCCTCTGTCAGCTATACGATTCCAACATTAAATTATTTGGGCACTTGTGACCCAGTTTCTTGTGGACATCTTGAAATGTTGATCCTTCATTCTAATTGGCAATCTCCAACAACGAGGTCAGTGCATGTCTGGGCAGGAATCGAAAGACTCACTGGTAAAGTAATGGGCTCTCTTCTGACACGAAGCTAAGTCAGAATTTTTGGACAGGTTGAAGAGAAAAATGTTACTCTTGGGATGAATTTTCCCAAAGACGCTCCCATTTTGACTTTGTCCGACATCCTCTACTAAAGTTACGATGACGAGACAGCAGATGCCAGGGGGGTATTTCCAGCCATTGTATTTAACCCCATGTGAGAGACTGGCACTGAAGCAAGAAAATATTGTTTGCTCCAATATTAATGAGCCTCCACTTCAGAAAAACAAAAACGAAACGAAGGATTCAAAAGTCTTGCAAATATTTCACTTCATTTGTCTTCGAATATTCAGGACAGTGATGTGGATCATAAAATGTCACAAGGCTCATGGGGGAATTGTAAACAAAGTTTGACACAAGCCACATGACGTGATACTGGGCCAGATGACCAAAGGTTTGACAGAGGCAGATTTTAGGCAGTGTCCTTATCTCAGTCCTAAATGGCCCACCCCATATCCTGAAACTGTGACCCCCCCCTGTCTCAGACTGACAGCCCAAGGAAATAACATCACTGCATCCAGTATGCCATCCAGTATCCTGTCAGCGTTTTATGCATTTCAAACAGATTCCTTCTCACTCTTCTAAATTCCAGAAAATACAGGACACCGTCCCAATCTCTCCTCAAACGACAATCCTGCCATCCCAGAATCAGTCTGGTGAACCTTTGCTGCACTCTCTCTGTGTCCCTTTCCTTCCCAGCTGCTTGCTGAACCAGCATGTTTACTTTCAGTGACTGGTGCCCTCGAACATCCAGATCCCATTTTTTATGTCAACATTTCCCAATCTATCACCATTTAAATAATACTCTGCCATTCCGCTTACCCATCTGAAGTGGATATCTTCACATTTACCCATATTGTACTGCATCTGTCATGTATATGTCCACCTACTCAGCTTGTCGAAATCATCTTGAAGCATTTTTTTTGGAAAATATTTTCTTTCAAGTTTTAAGATATTTTAAAACACACAACTTAGCAAATAAAAACAATATAAACTCCCAACCCCCCCCCCCCCCCCCCCCCCCCACCACCCCAGTAATCTCAAGTAAACACCTCGCTTTGCAACCCCCATCCTCAACAGCTGATGGTAATCAGCTCCTTGAAATGTAGTACAAGCAAACCCCATCCCTTGTGGGACACCTCACTCGCCCCCTCAAAGCAAATTTCACCTTTTCCAGACACAAAAACTCCATTAGACACCCCCCCCCCCCCCACCCCCCGCCCCAGCCACACCGAGGCACAGAGTGGAGTGCCTGACCTCCACCCCAACAGGAACTGCCTGCGAGCGATCAGGGGAAAGGCTAAAAGATCTGCTCCTGCTCCCAACTGCAGCAACAGCACGTCCGACACCTCAAATATGGTCACCAGGGAACTGTGCTCCAAATCCACATGCAAGACCGCTGACTGGTGCGAAAGAACGACCTCCAAAATTTCTCAAACTTAGGGCAGGGCCAGAACATATGCGCGTGATTGGCCGGGCCCCTCCCACGCTGCTCACGAGTGTTCTCCACACCTTCAAACCACCGGCTCATCCTCAACTCCGTCAGGTGCACTCTATGTATTACTTTCAGCTGCATTAATCCCAGCCTTGCCCATGAAGTTGAGGCATTCAACCTCCGCAGTACCTCACACTATAGCCCCTCCTCCAGCACCATCCCCAGCTCCTCCTCCCACTTGGCCTTAACCCACACCAGAGATGCCATATCCTCCTCCAAAATCCTCCCGTTGATCACCGAGATGACACCCCTCCAGCCCCATCACCAACAACACCCCGTCCAGCAATGAGGAGTGCAGTACCACCAGAAAGGTCGGTAAGACCTTTTTCACGAAATCCCATACCTACCTTTCCCTTGAAACCTCCCCTCGTGGGTGTAGTGAATGTATTGTGCCAATAATCCACCATTGTATTTGTATAGAACATAGAACATTGAACAGTACAGCACAGAACAGGCCCTTCAGCCCTCGATGTTGTGCCGAGCAATGATCACCCTACTCAAACCCACGTATCCACCCTATACCCGTAACCCAACAACCCCCCCCTTAACCTTACTTTTTAGGACACTACGGGCAATTTAGCATGGCCAATCCACCAAACCCGCACATCTTTGGACTGGGAGGAAACCGGAGCACCCGGAGGAAACCCACGCACACACAGGGAGGACGTGCAGACTCCGCACAGACAGTGACCCAGCCGGGAATCGAACCTGGGACCCTGGAGCTGTGAAGCATTTATGCTAACCACCATGCTACCGTGCTGCCCGAGTTGTGTTTTTGCCCTTGTACTTGTATCCGTGCTATGCTGTTGCCCTTGTGGGCTCCTATGGGCCATTGTATGGCATTATCCATAGGGAAACATGTTGGGGCCTGTATGCGTTCCGCCCATAGCTCCTCCCCTTGAAGGGAGATATAAAGAGCAGTCGACCTGTAGGCGGTTCTCAGTATTGGATCAGTCGTAGGCAGGCACTGTTCTGAATTGATTAAAGCCACAGTTTAATTCTACTCCTGTCTCGAGTGAATTGATGTTTGCATCAGTGGGATACCAAACTTCTCCCCCAAATACCTTGAAGCCTCTTAACATCCTCCTCACCACAAATATTCCCACTGTATTTTATACCATCAGCAAACTTGGAAATATTGCATTTGGTTCCCTTATCCAAATCATTGATGTATATTGTGAATAGCTGGGGCCAAAGCAGTGATCCTTGTGAGACTCCACTAGTCACCACTTTGAAAAAGACCCATTTATTCCTACTCTTATATTTCCTGTCTGCTAACCAATTCTCAACCCATGCCAATATTTTACCGGCAATCCCATGCTCTTTACTTTTTCACACTAACAACTTATGTGGAACTTCATTAAAAGCTTTCTGAAACTCGAAATACACCACATCCAATGGTTCACCTATTTTACGAGTTATATCTCCAAAACTCCAGTTTGGTCAAACATGATTTCACTTTCATAAATCGATGTTGTCTAATTCTGTTGATATCTTCTAAGTGTCCTGGTTAAGAAATTGATATATACATTGTATTTTATATCTGTTGCAGTAATGTTTTTAAAAGCCTGAATTAAGCTATATATATATAGTTGCTTCACAGCTCCAGGGTCCCAGGCTCGATTCCCGGCTTGGGTCAGTGCCTGTGCGGAGTCTGCACGTTCTGCCCGTGTCTGCGTGGGTTTCCTCCGGGTGCTCCGGTTTCCTCCCACAGTCCAAAGATGTGCGGGTTAGGTGGATTGGCCATGCTGAATTGCCCTTAGTGTCAAAAGGTTAAGTGGGGGTTACTGGATTACAGGAATAGGGCAGAGACATGGGCTTGAGTCGGGTGCTCTTTCTAAGGGGCAGTACAGACTCGATGGGCCTAATGGCCTCCTTCTGTACTGTAAATTCTATGATTCTATATATATATGCATATATTAAAGAACCTAGTTCAAGGTATCCAGACTCTGTCTGCAATAGCCACAATTAAGAGGTCGTAAATGGTGAGATCATGATTAATTCAGTAGTTTTGCAAAATGTTGTAAGGTTGAACAGGAGTCTGGCAGAGACAGAAGAATTTACAGGTTGTGCCTGGAAGGGTCTCTCACTATTTGTCTGATACTAAATCTCTGCACAATAGTACAGCAAGTGTCCCTATGTTTGCTAACTTTATTTACCAGTGGCTTTTGACATGTAATGGGCTTTGCTTAGTTGGAGATAGAGAAGGTATAAATTAGTAGTGTAAGTGTTTCTTTTATTTAAGAATTGTTTAACTGTTAATCAAAAAGCTATTTTCTGTGATGTCAATGTGTTATAATAATGTTTGTTTTAATATAAAAAGCCCTGGGCGCGATTCTCCGCTCCCCACGCCACGTGGGAGAATCGCGGGAGGGCCCCCGGACAAATTTCATGCCCCCGCGATTCCCCCCCCCCCCCCACCCTGGTCGGAAGAATCGGCGCTCGCCGTTTGTGACGGCGACCGCCGGTTCTCTGACCCGGATGGGCCGAGCGGCATGCCGTTCGCGACCGTTTCATGACGGCGGCAACCACACCTAGTCGCTGCCGTCATGAAACGGATGTGGAGATGCCCGTTTGTGGCTTGTAGGGGGCCTGGTGGGGAATGAGCACCACGACTGTGCTCGGGAGGGGACAGGCCCGCGATCGGTGCCCAGCGATCATCGGGCCGGCGTCTCAATCGGACTCTCTATTTCCCCTCCGCCGCCCCGCAAGATCAAGCCACCACGTCTTGCGGGGCGGCTGAGGGGAAAGCCGGCCACCGCGCATGCACGGGTTTGAGCTGTCAGCGTCGTGACGTCAGCCGCGCATGCGCGGGTTGGAGCCGGCCAGCCTGCGCATGCATGGCTGATGTCATTAGGCACGGTAGCCTCATCATTCTCGGCGTGACGCCCCCGCGGCCGAGATTTACGGAGCGCCGCTCCTAGCCCCGCCCAGAGGGGAGAATAAGGGGCGAGGAGCGGCCTGCGAGGCTGTCGTGAAACTCGGCCGAGTTCACGACGGCCCTCCCGATTGTCCCCGGGAGCGGAGAATTCCGCCCCCTATATTTCAGTGAAATTATTTCTGAAGTGAAGTATCCTTTCCTCACACTTTACAAATAGAAAAATTGTTGCGGTTTCTTGTCCGCTTTCTGAATATAAATTGGGGTCTGGCCTGGTACCGTGATAAAAATTGGGGGCTTGTCCAGGATTAAAAAGTATAATTACTAGTTTGTCTTGGGATTATTGAATTTAAAGACAGCAAGTATGGACAACTGGTGCTTTCTTTCAGGTGTTGCATTCTGCCAGTTTTAATAGGGAATGACTTGTGAAATGGCTCTTTCAGTGGCTAACAATTTCTTAGGTGTGAAAGAGGTCACTTGCAGTTGTTTACAAAGGGTGGTTATGGATTTGACAAACAAGCTGCGGTTGACAGAAGGTGGAGATAATTACAGCGACAGCTCAGCATTTAAATTTTCCAGAGGCACAGTTTGAATCGTTAGAATTAGCTAAAATTTGATTACAACTGAAACAGTTGCAAAAACATGAAGAAATTAGATAGCTTAAATTGGAATTAAAAGAAAAGGAAAGAGAGAGGGAGAATGGCAATGGAAAAAGAAAAAGGAAAGAGAGAGTAGCAGTTGCAGAAGCAAAGGAAAGGGATTGGCAATGGTAGAAGCAAAGGAAAAAGAGAGAGAATTTGAACTTCGGAAATTGGAACTGCAAAGAAAATATCAACTTAAAATAGTGGCTGTAAAGTCAGAAGTTGAGGAAAGTCTAGAGGAAGGATTAACCTCGCCTACTAAAAAGTCTCGTGGGAATATGTTTAAATATCAAAGAATCATAAAATTTACCGTGCAGAAGGAGGCCATTCGGCCCATCGAGTCTGCACCGGCTCTTGGAAAGAGCACCCTACTTAAACCCATGACTCCACCCTATCCCCGTAACCCAGTAACCCCACCTCGCCTTTATTGGACACTAAGGGCAATTTAGCATGGCCAATCCACCTAACCTGCACATCTTTGGACTGTGGGAGGGAACCTGAGCACCCGGAGGAAACCCACGCAGACACGGGGAGAACGTGCAGACTCTGCACAGACAGTGACCCAAGCCGGGAATCAAACCTTGGACCCTGGAGCTGTGAAGCAACTGTGCTAACCACTGTGCTACCACGCTGCCCTATATATATTCAAGCCCTGCCGAGGTTTGACGAGAAAGATGTGGAAGTCTTTTTCATCTCAATTGACGAAGTAGCTAAACAATTGAAGTGGCCAAAAACAATGTGGTTGTTGTTGGTTCAAACTAAGATAATAGGCAGATCTAGTGAAGTGTTTGCACCATTATCAGCGGAGGTATCTAGGGAATATGATGAGGTGAGAAAAACCATCTTAAGTGCATATGAAATAGTGCCAGAAACCTACAGGCAGAAGCCTAGAAATCTAAGGAAGGAATCAGGCGCGTGATGACAATAATAACTTTGTTGATGACTGCTATCACCCTTGTATTTCTATTTTTTTGTAGATGTCCTTGCAAACATTTGCAAAACAGTGACTTCTGCCTCCGAGAAGGCTGAGGCAGCTGTTCTGAGATAGCTTTCCTGGGTTATTGCAAGATAAGTGTGCCAAAATCGAAAATAAGGAATGCCTTCTTCCCTTTGTACCACCTGAATCATAAATTAGTGAGGTTAAAATAGCCACCAAGCCAAAGAATGTACTACTTCAGGTGGCTAAAAGCTTGGTCAAAGTACGAAATTTAAGGAGGGTCTTAATGGAGGAGAGAGCAGTCCCATAACCCCCCCCCCCCCCTCCCCACCACCACTATCAAAACATGCACAATCTGTTTGCAGGTGACTCATCTGTGTCTTGAACTAAGTCACCCTATTGAAATAAAATTAGTTTGCTAAATTATTCTTTTACGCTGTTGGAAAAATCAATTGAAAGAACAAATATGCAGAACTTTTCTATTAGAACAATGATCAATGTGAAATTTATACTGCGGAATATGTGGAAATTGAATCTAAGGTGAAAACAAAACAATTTTGAATTCATAATTTTCTCAGTAATTGTTTTTAAAAAATATCTCATTTGTATGGTCCTCATTTTGCCATTGAATTACAGCTGAACTTGAAGGCTACTACAACAAGGATCTTCTCCAACTCCATCACATGGTGAGGCTCTCCAGCTAAGGTGTGGTGCTTAAAACTGAATGCAGTGCTTCAGATTGTGTCTAAGGTTCCATACAACTGAAGCACTACATCCTTCCCTTTGTATTCCTTAAATATATACGTTAACAAACTTAAAGGTTCAAAATATTTTCTATCTTGTCATTGTCATTTACACATGACTGTGCCTAATAACGAGCTATTTTCTTTTCTTTATTACAGCAGTCCATCTTTAAGGTTTCCTGAAAGCAGGGGGCTGGATTCTCCGATTCCCGATGTCGAAATCGCATTCGGCGACGGAGCGGAGAATCCTTGATGATGCCGAAATTAGAGTGGTGCGGTTTCGTGATGCTCCGCCCCCTGTAAAGCAGCGTACACTGAGAGTACGCTGCGTGCCATATCCACGGCCCGTCCCACGATGCTGCATCCCTGACCAGCCGAGTTCCCGGCGGCGTGGGTCTCTCATGGCCTCACCCATCGGGAACTCAGCGTGGCTGCTGTGGATTCAGTCCAGAGCCGCCACAGTCGGGGGAGGGCCGATCCAGAGCGGGGGGGAGGGACATTTTCAGGGCTGGTGGCACTGTGGTGGGGCAGTCTGGGGCGCGTGAGACAGCCAAAGTGGGGGGGGGGGGGACTATTTTGCTGGCCGGGTCCACGAGCGGCATCCACCATGAAGCACAGCCGGGCCGCTGCAGGCCGCCACCGTGCGCATGCGAGGCCACAGACCCGGCAACTCTCCAGGCCGTATCGGCAACTAGAGTTGAGAGCTCAACGCTGCCTGGCTGCCAGCCCCCACCTCCCCCTGGAACAGGGAATTGGTGGCCATTTTGCCCCAGTTTTCCCCACCGTTTTCACGCCGGAGTGGGGACTTAGAATCCAGCCAAGGATTTCCAAATCTCAAGCATTGAGATACTTAGAAAATAATGGCTGTCCAAGAGTGATGCCCAGGTAGGCATCCAAATAAAAAGTCTGAACAACTCTATAAACAACTGTGAAATGAAGAAACTTATAGTTATCAAATGAACACCAGTATGCGATATTCACCTCACTGTCATAGATCCATTTGTATCACGTAGAATCATACAGTACAGAAGGAGTCGACTCGGAGCATTGTGCCTTAGACAACTCTGTGTCAGAGTTATTCCATTAGTCCCACTCCTCAGGAGATTTTAATATCCTCGTCAAGGCAGTTTTTCTTTGTTATTCATTCATGGGATGTGGGTGTTGCAGGCTGTGCCAGCATTTATTGCCCATCCATAATTGCCCATGAGGGGGCAGTTAAGAGTCAACCACATTGCTGTGGGTCTGGAGTCACATGTAGGTCAGACCAGGTAAGGATGGCAGATTTCCTTCCCTGAAGGACATTAGTGAACCAGATGGGTTTTTATGAGAATTGACAATGGTTCCATGGTCATCGTTAGACTTTTAATTCCAGATTTTGTTTTATTGAATTCAAATTTCACCATCTGCAGTGGCTGGATCTGGGTCCCCAGAGCATTACTCTGGGTCTCTGGTTTACTAGTCCAGTGACTATACCACTAGGCCACTGCCTCCATTTGGGCAGTTAGGAGGCTGGTAGGTGAGGTTTCTGCCGCATTTCCGCCTCCATCCCGATTAAGCCCACAACAGAAAGGCCTGTGTATGGCCTTTTTACCTCGCTACCAATTGAGGCCCTTAAGTAGGAAACACCACTTGTGTTCACCCAACCACAAGCCAGAGGCTCAACGTGTGGGAAGCATGATGAGCAGGGTTGCTCACAGGCTTCAGGAGGGGATTCCTCATTCAAAAGCACTCAGTGCCTGATTGAAGGACCTGGCAATGGGAAGGGGACCCTGCTCACTGAGAGCCACAGACCCTTCCTCTGATGTTGACACCCCGCCACCGTGACCTCCCCCCCCTCCCCCCCCCCCTCCTGCCCACTCACTTGTGGCCTGGAATCCAGCAAAGATACTCCAGTCAATTGTGCTGGCGGCCTCTGATTGGCTGGAGGCTCTCTGTGGTCGGGTCCTCGATCCGGGGAAAGCCCACCGCTGTCCAGTTAAGTGGTTGAGTGGCACTGAATTCGGCAGGCCTTCCCTAAAAGAGGTGGCACGGGCACCTTGCTAGCTCTCCAGCTGGCAGGCGAGACCACCATCACCTCCATTAAATCCTGTTCCTCACATCTCTCCCCAATACGGTGCTTATTTTCCCCTTTAAAGGCGGGATTGTCTGGCCTCTCAGCCATGCGTTAATTACCATTGGGAGGTGGCGCACCTTTCGCTCGTGGCAGGATTCTCTGTTTCCGTCGCTGTCAATGGGAATAAACATGCGGGCGGTGGTGCCCTGCCGGCGGGACCAGATAATCCCGCCACCAGCGAACAGCCGGAGAAATCCGGCCTATATTATACATCCAATTTCTACAGAAAAGTTACTATTCAATCTGCTTCAAAGACCTTTTCAGACTGTGCCTTCCAGAATTTACTGACTAAAGGATTCCCATCCCGCATCTGGTTATTTTGGACATGTGAAACGTGTGTCCTCTAGTTATTGATTTAATTCACCAATAAATAATATTTTATCCCTATCCACTCCACATAATCATCACATCATTTTGAACACGCCTATGCTTAAACTGCTCTGCCCTTTGCAGATTAGTACCAGTTTTGTTGTTTCTCTACATAACTGAAGTATTTTGTGGTGTTCAAAGTTCTATTTGATTTTTATATCTCTTTATGCTATTGCGGTAGCTGTAAGGGTGGACGTCAATGGTCAGAGTCCTCCACGGAGCAGATGGGTGATGACAATTTCACTGAAGTATGAATACCAGACTCTGGGTTCAAGGAAGTTATTATCACTGAGCTGCCTTGTTCAGGCCTCTGAACCATGATGCTGGAATAAACATTAAGGGGCTGGTTCAGCACAGTGGGTTAAACAGCTGGCTTGTAATGCAGGGCAAGACCAGCAGGACGGGTTCAATTCCCATACCGGCGTCCCTGAACAGTAACTTCATTTGAAGCCTACTTGTGACAATAAGCTATTATAATTATTAATATTGCAACAATAAAAGCTACATGAGTATCAGGACTGTTTACATCTGTGCTAACAACACTGGGCCACAAATTAGAAAAAAGACATGTTCTTTTCTATTCTTTAAACTCTGTAAATGTTAACTTTTATTTCTATTGATTATAATCTAATCTAACAACTTTATTTATCTACTTAAATTTAAAACTGCTATTTGTTTTAATCCTTGCTGCTGGTACTGATCACCTTGGAGTTGGGAGTAACTTTGAGAGAAAACCGCAGTTTGACAGGCAAGAACGTATCGTTAAAAGCGACGAATACTGTAGGAAAAATGTCAAGTTTGAGAGGGTTGGGTTGAGTCTTTGGTGTATTTCATGTATCTCGGGTGGAAGTTACGAGCAACCAAATCATAAACAAGGCAGTAACCTCAGCAGAATTGAGTGTCAGGATGAATAAACTTATCCTCAAAATGCAGAAAGTTCAAAAATCATAGCTAGATAAATGAATGATTATCTGAACCTTTTACTGGAGGACAACAATTGGTTTACCATATAGAATTTTAGTACAAACAAACTTTACTTGCTGGATCAACTGTTAAAAAGGGTAGAATATGGGCTATGTCTGTGCACTCAAATATTCTACTTTCTCCAGCTGTGAATATACTTTGGACATGCGAATTAGAAGTAGGAGCAGACCATTCAGTCCCTCTAGCCAGCTCTATCATTCAGTAAGATTATGGCTGATTTGATTATGGCCTAAATGTCACATTCCCGTCTATTTCCGATAACCTTTGACTCCCTTGTTAGTCAATAATCTATCTACCTCTAACTTAAAAATACTCAATAACCCTGCTTCCACCGCTCTCTGAGCAAGATAGTTCCAAAGAACCAGAATCCTCTAAGAGAAAAACAGTTCTCATCTCCAATTTAAATGGGAGACCCCGTGTTTTTTAATTGTGTGCCCCTAATTCTAGTCTCTCCCCCACGGGGAAACATCCTTTTGGCATCCAAGATGCTACTTCCTTTACAATTTAAATCTGTGGCCACTATATTGCATCGAGTTACATTTTCTTTCCATATCGTTACAATCTTTTTTTAAAAAGCAATTTGATGTAGGCTGTCGCACATTATTGTGCTTTGACCATTCCTTAAAAGCCAACCTCAGAAAGGAGGGAAAAGTCTTTCAGGAGCTAATATGTGACCTTTTCTCTCACATTACAGTTTTGAGTGGACTTCTTCATGCCATAAGGTCAGTGACATCTTCTTCATTTGCAACATCAACCTTCTAACCTCTTGCACTAAGAGGTTACAGTCTTTTGGGCCACCATTCTGTCCATCCCAGAGAATCCCCCTTTCACACATTTATATCTTGCATGGACCCATCATCCGCCTGATCATCTTTTGTGGGAAATATCACACGGACACCAGGAGGGAAACAGCAATCAGAGAAAATGTACCTTAGTCTTTCTCAGCTTGAAACGCTGATGCAATTTAATTATTTATCAAAATGATTAGACAAAAACATCTGTCAGAAATGTCCAAAGTCACCTGATGTGACAGAAAAGTGTGCTTGACGAAGGAAAATTGGATACCCCTTTAGTTTGCTGATTAAACTGCACGTTGAGTTTGCAGCTATCAATTTTTAGCAAAGTTTTTGAATTGCAAAAGAAAGGTGCATAAATCTCGTCAAAATCGTTAACTTTGCTGGAGAAATTTCAAATGATACATGGAATGGTCATCACGTCCTTGTTATTTTACTGGAAAGTCTTTGTCACAGCAGGAAATTTTTGATTTTGCAGCTCACTATTGTTAACGCTGAAAAAAAAAACACTTGCATCTCACCAGTGAGTAGATGACACACTGTGTTCTGTTACGGAGTGAGAACACATGAAAACACAGTTATTTCCTGCAATCAGCCTGAACTGATCAGAATGCATCTTAATGAGAATGAAGAGGGAAAACTTCAGGAGATGAGACTTCGATAATCTTCAATCTTGTGCAGCTTGTTGAATTCTGCCAACGTGCAAAGTTCCAGTTTACCCAAAGAATTAAAACCCGATAAATGCAAATCTCATATTTGTTTTACAGTTGTTTGGTTTTGAAGAGCAAAGATGTTCGGTTGCATGTTTTATTGTGTACTACAGACAAATGGATCAGACACTGGAAAACAACATCCATTCTGAGTTGCAGATATTCTTTTATTTTGAATTCTATACATTTTTATATGGCTATCAGATATTGGTTAAACACCACTATGAAAGTCCAATGCTGGAGACATTTACTTACATAGCTGTTGTTAAGTTTAAGTACATCTTTTAAAGGGATGAGCATGAGTACTTTTAAATGTTACCCATTAGAGAAAATGTACACAATTGTGCAATTGTAAACCATGGACATAAGGTTCCTCTCCCTGGAGTATCTCTGTTCCATCCTCCACTAGGGACTTAACTCATTCTGTCCTGCAATACAGGAGCTAAGCATGATTAACTTGCAGAATATGAATGAACCCTTGCCTCAGGTTTTCCCTTTTTTTGTTTGAAAAGTCGACCTTTACTGCACATACTAACAAATCACAATATGCTCCCAGAAAAAAGCAATAGATTTTGCGCTATAAAGTACAGCGACAAAGAGAAATTTGCCGAAATTAGGCCAGTGCTGTAATCAAGCTGCACTCAGTTATCAGCCCATGTGTCATGATAAAGATTCATACACAGCTCCGGCACTTAAGAGTTCCTTCTACTCTCTCAGTTTTCAGCCTTGCCTAAACAATGCAGTAAATCACAGAAACCCCTTACTACAGTGCTCTGGTCACCAACCGATTACAATCAGACTGAGTGTTATTTGTACATAGACGTTTAAACTGCCTATAAAACAGCGGCTAATTGGTGATCTGCTTAATTAAGGCAAGTCTTTGAAGTCAGTTTTACAAAGATAAATGAAATAATCAGCTTTGAGAGATAATTAGATTACGTGGCACAATAAATAAAACACAATCACTTGCGCTGTATCTTTCTATGCCAGTAAGTGGCCTGCCTGCCCCTCTGTTCAGATATAATTTTCCATAAATACAAAGGGTATTATTCAAGTTTAAAACATTGCATTGAGATGTGTAACTATTTAGAACACTATCCACTGAAACAATTTAGGACATGGCAATAGTTTCCTTTGGATTTTGTTTGATGAATTCCTACCTAGCTTTGACGATGAGCTGGACACATACTTCAAAAAAGGTGTCTGTATAAATGTATGAAGCACGTTCTAAAACAAGGGGGATCAAAAATGTACCTGGAGATTTGCCCATAGCACCTTGCCCTTAGCAGGCGAATTAACTCTTGTCAGTGAATGTGTAAAATGTTAATCTGCACAAAATGAAACGGTTTGTTAATCCCACTAATGCACACACTCAAAAAACCGGGACTGGCATTTATTTTCTACATTGAAACTGCTGTAAAATGGTGAAGCAGATTCAGAAATCTCAAATATGGTCATGTCTCTGCGGGCAGGAGAGAATTTATCGACCCCCTTCCCCCTCCCCACATACGTCACACACATTAATTATAAGGATATATACGAGGTGATCAGTCAATAAATGTATCAATCACGCTACAAGAACTGAAATAAAGATTAAAACGGCGGGAGAAATGAAAAATGAAAATGAAATGAAAGGGGGGTACAGAAGGGGTGCAGTTTCACCATGTTAGGTGCAATTTGCTGGTTTCACAATTGAAACAATAACATTGTAAGAAATGGGTGATTTCTGGATGGGGGGGTGGGTGCAGTTTTTTGCAGTTACAGAGCTGCACTTATAATGCTCCTGGTTCAAGCAAAGCAGAGGTTAAACATTACAGACACCCAATCACAGCTGTTTGATTTGGCCTGTACAAATGCAGATTCAGTTTGCAGGTACTGTATGAATTTTTGATTTAAAAAAAAAAGGATAATTTTGCCGGGAAATCACGTGGCTTGGATGTTGTAATTGACCCTCGGAGTATTGATTTTTCTTTGTGCCTCCAAGCACGGCAACATGTTTTCTGCCAGATAATAGCTTCAAAAAATGCACTTTGTACATTTATCATCATTCAGGTTTTAAAGAATGATGAAGGCGGAGGGCAGATTGCATGGAACACATCAGCCATGATATCATTTTCTGAATGAGCTGAAAAGTACCTGTCATTGCGGTAATAAAGGCGATTCATAATTGTTAAAGAGGAATAAAGACACTTAAACTCGCATATCTCAAATTACACACAGACTAGATGGTGGAATTCAAATTTGAACAAATCCCACTTGTGCAAACATAAACACTCATTGTATACTGTGCTAATCCATACATGGATGGGTTTGCATCAATATCTGTGACATCCACAGATTTAAGTAAACACTTCTGTTACAAAACATTCTCTGCACACTATTTAATCATTAAAATATTACCAAGCCAAAAAGAAAAATTAGCAAGACATTTAATTCCTCATCATCATGGGGTGGAATAACTTTGCCACATGGTAAGTTCCTTCATTGCCTTCCAAAATTAATCCTTATACAGGAAGCAGATTGAGATATACATACTAAGGGGCATCATAGTGTATTATCTCCCCTCACTCCCTTCGACGCCTACATGAGGCTGCCCTTCTATTGCCAGTTTGAAATCTATTTAATAATTCCTTTGCCATTTCATATGCCACGTCAAATGCCAGACAGGATTGTTCTGCTCATCCAGCAGTGCTGAAAGTATTAGCGTGCACCAGAGTATAGCAGGGAAACTATAAAATTGTATTCCTAACATAACGTGATCAGAATTTCTCATTTTGCTGTTACTTAACCGAATAGAACCATACCTTTTAAAGCCACCGTTTTCACCACCTTACCTTCGGTTACCACCACAACCAGCAACTGGAGAGCACCTTTGAAGTACAAAATATGCCAACGTGCTTGGCGTCGAAGGGAGTGAGTCAAGCCGGGACAATTTTCAGGGACATGGAAAAGGGCAAGGGAGTGCGACTAATTGGATATCTCTTTCAAAGAGTTAGCATAGGTACCCGCCCCTCCTCACCACGTCTATGAGATGCTGTGAAGGAGGAGGTGATTGGGGAAATGGTGGCAAGAACAGTCAATGAGTTGGGTTTGGAGCAGGCTTTTGAACATAGGAGAGACAAACTAATCAGAAGGGAGGACCTCTGGGGTGACGATCCCGGCATCGATGGTGAAGCTGAAGGGAGGGAGGGGTGGTGACGGGCGGAGGGTGAGGTCCGCCTTCCCGTACCAGCCTCCCTGCACAGGCGTCGGAATGTGGCGACTAGGGGCTTTTCACAGTAACTTCATTTGAAGCCCACTTGTGACAATAAGCGATTTTCATTTTTTTCATTTCAATAAGAGAGTGGGGGTGAGCTGGGTCAAAGGACTGCAGGAGTTGGCAGGGCAGCTGGAGGTGTTTATGGAGATTTTTAAAGGAAGACGAGAAGTTTTGAAAATGTAATGGGATGGTAGCAGAAGTTGGTGGTTGGGAAGGAGTTGGAAAATCACCGCCTGGGTGTGTAAAAAAGCATGAATCACAGCAACATGTATCGATAGTATTTGACTTTTTTTTAAACAAGATATTGTAGCAGGGTGTCTCCAAACACTAGTTATGGGTTGGTAAAGTATGTGATTAATGCCATTATTATCCGACTATGTTGGTCCAGCAGGAACAGCTGGAGTTTGAAATTCATGTGAACTATTGGGCTATTGAACGTGTATTGTGCAGAGCTCTGACGTTTATGACCCTGTGCCAATCCAAGGGATGGGTGGGCAGCAGTGGGGTGGGGGCAGGGGGTTTCATTGTTCTAAAAGGAGAGGAGCTAGTGGCTATTGCAGTGTAATTAGGGGGTTGCCCAGAATCATTGAGCTGCACCCTGCCACTCAGAAAGGAAAGGCTACAGTCAGCCGCAGGTAAACAGATGCATTTTAAAAATCAGAAAATCAATCCTTTCAGAACTGATAGCCATTTGCTGCTTGAATTGTGGGGTTCACATTTAGCCCAGAAACATGTGACGTCGGGCGCGATTCTCCGCAAATGCGGCGAGTCGTAAAGGCTGCCGTGAAACTGGCCGTGTTTCATGGCAGCCTCCGCGCCCCCTCCCGGGACCCGATTCTCCCCCCCGGGCGGGGCTAGCAGCGCGGCCCCGTGAAGCACGGCATTGCGGCTTAGCGACCGTCGCTAAGTCCGCGCACCAAGCGTCACGGCGGCTGACGCGCACGATGACGTCAGCCGCGCATGCACGGGTTGGACAGCTCCAACCCGCGCATGCGCGGATGACATCATCACGCATATGCGTCAAACCCGCGCATGTGCGGGCCGTCATGCCCCTCAGTCGGCCCGCGGACTGATCCTGCGGGGTTGCGGAGGAACAAATAGTGCGCGGGTATCGGACCCGCTGCCCGCGATCGGTGCCCACCGATCGCAGGCCCATGCCACCCTTGGCACGGCCGTGCCAATCGGTGCCATGGTTGTCCGGGACGGCACTTTGCAGCCGTTTTCACGAACGGTGAGAGCAGGCGTGTTTGCGTTCGTGAAAACGGACGTAAAGGCCTGGGAACTCGGCCCATTGGCCTGGGGAGAATCGCTGTTCGCCGTAAAAAACGGCGAGCAGCGATTCGTGTCGTGGGGGGGGGGGGGGGGGGGGGGGAGAATAGCGGGAGGGCGGGAAAAATGTCGAGAAGGCCCTCCCGCTATTCTCCGACCCGTCGTGGGCAGCGGAGAATCGTGCCCCACGCGTGGAGTACGGCTCAAAAGTGCACCTGGTGCTGTTCCTCTGGTTGTCTTGGAACAACCCTAAACATGCCCCAGAGTTCAGGAATACAAAGGGGTGTCATCCAGCACATCGCTGTACATAGTCTAAAGCTTTGAACTGCCCAAGTGCCCAAACTGAAAGCTGGAGGCTGAGTTTGATCATATTCAAGGTGGCATAAATGTGGGAGTAAGAAAATTTAACCTGTATTTTCCTTCCTAAACCACATCTCGAAAGGTTTCCTGTTTGCCTCACAATCCGTGATATTTTTAGATTGGAAAAAGAAAAATCAAAATCTTTTTAATATAATTCTTCAAAATGTTTATGCAATGGGTAATGGTGTCAATGGCAGTGAACTGGGAGGAGCGCATGTTTCTATCTTTAAAAATAGAAAATCTAGGTTGGTATGATGAGGTAAAAAGTGACTTCATAGGTGCGCATTGAATATTGGTGTAAACGTGTCACTCGACTAGTGACACAGGCATGTGGTGTAACTACCTACATGGGACCTGAGGGCTTCCACCACTGGAAGCAAAAGCTTGGTGACAATTTAGTATCACATGCGGGATACCATGGGCGCGATTCTCCCGAGTCACGAAGTCTCGGGAAGCTGGCGTCAAAACGGGCGGGTTTAACACCAGCCTCCGTCCCCCCGACCGGGAACCGATTCTGCTCCCCGGTCGGGGCTAGCATCGCGCGGCCGTGAACTCCGGCATAGCGGGCTTAACGAATTTCGTTAAGCTCGCTAGCCAGAGTTAGCAACGGCTGACGCGTCAGATGACGCAGCCGCGCATGCGCGGATTGGACGACTCAAACCCGTGTATGCGCAGATGACGTCATCACGCATATGCGTGAAACCCGCGCATGCGCGGGCCTGTATGCCCCTCAGCCGCCCCGCGAATGGATACAGCGGGGCGGCGGAGGGAGAAAGAGTGCGCGGGGTAAGTACCCGCTGCCCGCGGTCGGTGCCCACCGATCGCGGGCCCATGGCACCCGTGGCACGGCCGTGGTACTGCCGTGCCAATCGGTGCCATAGTTCCCCAGATCGGGACTTTACGGCCGTTTTTATGAACGGTCAGACCAGGTGTGTTTTACGTTCATAAAAATGGTCGTAAAGGCCTTGGAAATCGGCCCATCGGCCAGGGGTGAATCGCTGTTCGCCGTAAAAAAAACGGCGGGCAGCGATTCGTGTCGGGAAGCGGGCGTGGGGGGGGGGGGGGAATAGCGGGAGGGCGTCGGACCAGCGTGGCCGTAAAAATTTACGCCGCCCGCTATTCTCTGCCCCGTCGTGAGTGCGGAGAATCGCGCCCCATAGCTTTCATTAGGTTTAGATCACAGTTTGGAAAACTCTGATGTCTCCCTTATATTGCGCACCAGCTACCTTCATTCTCATTTACCTGAGCATTGGTTTGAGGGTATGAGGTGTCGGGTTTGGGCAGCCTGCATTCATATAGCACCTATGCAGGTAACAATGTCCCAAGGTGCTGCACACAGTGTTCCGACACAGAATGTGACCCTCAGCCACATAAAGATTCATGAGGACAGGTGAGCAAAAGCTTGCTTGATGAGATTTGTTGAAAGGAGTGATGGGTGAGAGTGTTTAGAGGCAAAGATGCAGCGAATTAACTGCGGATGCTGGAAAACTGGAATAAAACCAGAAACATTTTGGAAAATCTCAGCATATCTGGCAGCATCCACCTTGACCCCATTTATTATCAATTTTTTTTGTTCCAACGCCAAACCCCCCCCCCCCCCCCCCCCCCCAAACAGGACCACCTGTCACTTGTTCTTATGTTTTGCTTCACAGAGTACTGACCCTTGTTCTTCTATTGACACATTCTGCTAGCTTACATTTATACTGCCATCAGCACTTTCTTTAGTCTTTAACACCACTATCAATACTCACTTTGTCTTATGCCAATGGCATCTTTGTCAAATCCCTCCCAGCTCCCACCCATCCCTGACATTCTATTTTGCTCCACCTGCTCCACCCCCTCTTAAACGGTATGTAGTCCATCATATGGATCCCTCTCTTCAACTCTGATGGAAAATCTGAAGGACTCAGGAGAAAAAGGGGGCGCGATTCTCCCGAGTCACGAAGACTCGGGAAGCTGGCGTCAAAAACGGGCGGGTTTGACGCCAGCCTCCGCCCCCCCCCCCCCCCCCCCGACCGGGAACCGATTCTGCTCCCCGGTCGGGGCTAGCATCGCGCGGCCGTGAACTCCGGCATAGCGGGCTTAACGAATTTCGTTAAGCCCGTTAGCCAGAGTTAGCGACGGCTGACGCGTCAGATGACATCAGCCGCGCATGCGCGGATTGGACGACTCCAACCCGCGGATGCGCGGATGACGTCATCATGCATATGCGTGAAACCCATATGCGCGGGCCGGTATGCCCCTCAGCCGCCCCGCGAATGGATACAGCGGGGCGGCGGAGGGAGAAAGAGTGCGCGGGCTAAGTACCCACTGCCCGCGATCGGTGCTCACCGATCGCGGGCCCATGGCACCCTTGGCACGGCCGTGGTACTGCCATGCCAATCGGTGCCATGGTTCCCCAGATCGGGATTTTACGGCCGTTTTTCGAACGGTCAGACCAGGTGTGTTTTACGTTCATATTCTCCGCCCCGTCGTGAGTACAGAGAATCGCGCCCAGGATATTTCAATAGGAGGAAAAGAAAAATGCGATTCATTTTGTCAAAATGTCAACCGTAATTTAATTCTTGTTGCCAATCCTTTGTTTAGCAATTGTCAAATATTGGCTGCATATTGTTGTGTAGAACGCACTGTGTGTGCAGAGTCTGCAGGCTCTCTCTGTGTCTGCGTGGGTTTCCTCCGGGTGCTCCGGTTACTTCCCACAAGTCCCAAAAGACGTGCTTGTTAGGTGAATTGGACATTCTGAATTTTTCCTCTGTGTACCCGAACAGGTGCTGGAATCTGGCGACTAGGGTCTGGTCACAGTATCTTCATTGCAGAATTAGTGATAACCTACTTGTGACAATAAAGATTATTAGAATGGGGTATATGATAATATGAACCTGAATAAATTTCATGTGTCCAACATTTACGCACCTTTTCAATTAACATCACAGGAAACTCTTCAAGTACTGGGCTCTGCCAGGGCAGCACGGTAGCATAGTGGTTAGCATCAATGCTTCACAGCTCCAGGGTCCCAGGTTCGATTCCCGGCTGGGTCACTGTCTGTGCAGAGTCTGCACGTCCTCCCCGTGTGTGCGTGGGTTTCCTCCGGGTGCTCCGGTTTCCTCCCACAGTCCAAAGATGTGTGGGTTAGGTGGATTGGCCATGCTAAATTGCCCGTAGTGTCCTAAAAAGTAAGGTTAAGGGGGGGGGGGGTTGTTGGGTTACGGGTATAGGGTGGATACGTGGGTTTGAGTAGTGTGATCATGGCTCGGCACAACATCGAGGGCCGAAGGGCCTGTTCTGTGCTGTACTGTTCTATGTTCTATGATACGTGGTGCCAATAACAGGATGCAGTTAGTTGTAGGTCTCCTGTAGACTCCGCAGGATCTGATTGTTTTCATTACTCGACAGGCACTGTCTAATTTGAACTTTTAGTATAAAAATCAAAGCGATGAGATTCTTCGACCGAAAATGCCAACACTTCTGCCAACTGACGCAATGACAAATCCGCTACTCAAAATGGCCTCCTGTGCTTATCGTCGAAATCAAAAGTGAAACTCAAATTCCTGTTCAGCTGCCAATCATTGCTGCTGCTTTAATCAATACTGGTCATGTTGGACTCTTGCATGGACTCAGATGTCAATGGTTCTCATGTGTGATGAAAATTTTAAATCTTCACTGACTATAACGTCAATGAACCCACAGATGGCAGGTCAATTTAATGTCTCCTTAACGTGTTATTGTTATTAAGCATTAGTGTTACTGTTGTCTCCTACTTTGTCCAACTCTTTGAATGGCTCCAGTTTTTTGCCATCTTTCTCACAGCTGAATACAGTTCTATGGCAGTGATTCTCAAACCCTTTCATTCGAGGACCACTTGGACAGGGCAAAAGGCCACCTGCCAGTCTGACCCTGCCCGCTTTCACCTGCCACTGCAAGAAACCCACCAGAATTAATGGAAAGAATTACACTGCTTTTGAGGAGGGACAATGAGGTTAGGTTGGGTTTCAAACTGGAAAGCGTTGGTGTCGAATTGCATGTTCCTCCTCTTTGTTTTTAGCTCCACAAGTGTTGAAAAGTGTTCAGTGTTGTAACAGCATCATAAAACTTGCTTATAAATCAGCATCACTTCTGCTCACACCAAGACAACCTGTGACGCATATGTGGGAGCTGGTATGGTTGTGTGACGTCACCTGAGTGGTGAGGATGAAGGCCCAGTCCTGTTCTCTCGCACGTTCTCAGCCATGGCATTGCACATCAGTGACTTCTGTTTTGGAACTGTGAGGATCCTCATAGGTCACCTGTGGTTCTGCAGACCACACCTTGAGAACCTGCCTACACTTGGGCCAGCTCTAATTGGTAAGTAACCCAATGAAAATAGGTGGCAGGGTGCCGTGTAATATTCCAAAATAAGTTCCATTATTCTAACGGCACTTCAAGCTGCACACTCAATAAAATTAACATAATTTCCCCTCTCCATCAGAGGGAGCGTTCTCTCAATGCCTCTATTCAAGTGAAGTAAGTGTGATTAAGAACTCAGGAAAGTGAAGAAATTAAACCCAGTTCCCAGCAGTCCGCCGCCATTCATCGCTGCCCTTACTACACAGACAAAGAAAGTATCTTGGACTATTGTCATATTCCTGTGCTAAGGCATGGCACAATATACATTATTGATGGGAAGACAGCTCTTTTTAAAAAAAAAATTTAGAGTCTGCAATTATTTTTCCCAATTAAGGGGCAATTTAGCATGGCCAATCCACCTACCCTGCACATCATTTTGGGTTGTGGGGGTGAAACCCACGCAGACACGGGGAGAATGTGCAAACTCCACACAGACAGTGACCCAGGGTCGGGATTCGAACCCAGATCCTCAGCGCCGTAGTAGCAATGCTAACCACTGTGCCACCGTGCTGCTCCAGGAAGACAGCTCTTCTGATATACTGATAAGAAGATGCAAGCTAAAACAATCTTTCTGTCATGTTTGCCTGGGTCATGAATATCATGTTAGAAATCACAGCCTGTGTTAATTTAGCAAATGTCACACATCTGCCGTTGTTCACAAATTCTGTCTCCCAGAATGCATCCTGCTAAATTTTAAAAGTTTCAGTAAATAAAGAGCTTGGCTGTGATATTCCTGACCTGAACACTACCAGTCTGGCAGAAACTTGAAGGGAGGGCAGTTAAAATCACCCAGGTTATGTGCCCACCCTGGAGTTGTTCGTGAGTTCAACTTTCAGGATATTAGTGGTGAGCATTGTTGGCTACGGCGCTGAGGACCCAGGTTCGAATCCCGGCCCTGGGTCACTGTCCGTGTGGAGTTTGCACATTATCCCCGTGTCTGCGTGGGTTTCACCCCCACAACCCAAAAGATGTGCAGGATAGGTGGATTGGCCAATCTAAATTGTCCCTTAATTGGAAAAAATAATTGGGTACTCTAAATTTTAAAAAAACTTTCAGGGTATTATCTGGCTCAGCTGGGAGTTGGCTGCAGTTTATACTCAGTGGTCTGACTAAGAAGAGGAGGCAAGTTTGCCCTTGGGTTAACCCAGCAACAAAGTGGATTAGAGTCGGAAGGGACCCCCAGAGATCATTTTTAAAACTCTTAATTTTTTGGGGGGGGTGTCCAGGAAGAGGGGCCAGAGTTCTCCCAAACCCATATGGAAGTTCAGGCTTCCCCTGTCGCAGACAACCCCTCCCTCTGATGCTAAAAATTACACTAATAACTGCTTTAAGATTATCAATTGAGCTCTCACTGTTGACGACTTACGTTTGCTAGAAGCTACAAATATTCATCTGCAGGAACCTGCCCTCTGCAGGCAAAAGGAACATGTCCAAGAATTGTACCTTTCTGGATGAAACAAAAGCGTGCGGAACCATAGTTCCTGGTGCATTGACCATGACCAGAGCTGACTTGCCAACCAATCAGCTCTCCTTATACATGCATTATGAATTGTCTTTCTCTTTCAAAATGGTTTTCTTCTGCTGCCCTGCCGAGAGCAAGATGAAAATCTTTGGCATAGAATCATAGAACCTTAAGTTGGAATCCCTACATACAGAAGGAGGCCATTCGACCTTCCGAAAGAGTATCCTAGCTAGGCCCACTCCCCTGCCCTATCGCCATAAGCCCACCTAACCTGTTCATCCCTGGACACTAAGGGACAATATTATCATGGCCAATCCACGAAACGTGCATGTGTCTTTTTGCAGCAATACTCAAGTTCCAAGTGACCAATTAAAAGAATAATTCCACGCAATCTTCTTGGCTTGGTGGGGAGTGTGGGGGAGTTTCAGCTGCTTCTTTAGGCCGCGGGGGACACCCCACTACAATGTAGCCTCCAGTCGAACAGTTAGTTCCCAAGTAGCCAAATGAGTCGGAACTCTCCGCGTATAGGACCCCATCCCTGATTCTGTTACTAACTCTGCCATCACTCTGACCCCACTCTTCACCTGCCCTCCCACCCGCCTGACACTATTTTCATGACAATAGACATATTAAATTCCACTTCTGGCAACACCAAATGGAAGGCCTGAAAATGATGGTGACCTATAACGTCACCAGATGTCTGCCATTCCCCAGTGTCTCCTGGCAGGCTTTGGCTGCAAGTATCACTGGAGATGGATATTTAAAGCTCACATTTTATTTTATTTTTTGGTCTTGTTTTCTTCAACGTCATTTTTTATTACGTTCTTCCAGAACTTGATACTCAGTTGCCCCTGTCTATCACCAGATCGGTAATAGTCTCAAATACGTTGCGCATTAAGAGCTGGATTGAAAACATATCCCAGAGTAAGGAATGTAAAATAACATTTTGCTATTGATTGGCAACTTCTGGTTGCATCTAATAATGAGTAGATCTGCGAGAAATGACATTGCTGTTCTGCTGAGAGAGGCAGCAACTGCTGAATGGATGCCACAACACCAGTGCTGTGCACAGGTCTGTGCTCGGGGAGTGTCAACTGAGCATGAAGCTAGAATCAGGGATAGAGCCAGGGGAACACAGGCATGGAGCTAGATGGAAAAGGGCAGATCTCGGAAGAAGCCAAGAGAGAAACGAAAGAGTGCAATGAAAGGATTTTAAAATATTTTGCATTTTAAAAGCAAGCAAGATGTGGAGAGGATGATTCCACCAGTAGGAAAAACTAGAACCCGAGGGCACAGCCTCATACTAAAGGGACGATCCTTTAAAACAGAGATGAGGAGGAATGTCTTCAGCCAGAGGGTGGTGAATCTGTAAATCTCATTGCCGCAGAAGGCTGTGGAGGCCAAATCACTGGGTGTCTTTAAGACAGAGATAGATAGGTTCTTGATTAATAAGGGGATCAGGGGTCATGGGGAGAAAGCAGGAGAATGAGGATGAGGAAAATATCAGCCATGATTGAATGGCAGAGCAGACTCGATGGGCCGAGTGGCCTAATTCTGCTCCTATGTCTTATGGACTTACCTTGGCAGCTGCATGTGCAGGACTCCTATGGAATGTTTTAAAATATAGTTATCTCTCTGGTCTTCATTTGTTGTTGTTTCCTACTTAATTCATCAATGTGGTTGGTAAACTGAATACAATGAGCACTCCATTGAATTGTAGTTTAGAATTATACTTACACAAGAAAACTGACAATAGAAGTACAATGGTTTTTGTGTCTTATACCAGTGTAACATACTGCAATAGTGTAACATCTCATGCAAAAGATGTCATAGAGTCATAGAGTTGTACAGCACAAAAAGAGGTCCTATTGTGTCTGGATTATACTGCTAGATTATACAATTTGTTTCACTGACAGCGCCAGGGTCCCAAGTTCGATTCCTGGCTTGGGTCACTGTCTGCGTGGGTTTCCTCCGGGTGCTCCGGTTTCCTCCCACAGTCCAAAGATGTGCAGGTTAGGTGGATTGGCCATGATAAATTGCCCTTAGTGACCAAAAAGGTTAGGAGGGGTTATTGGGTTACGGGGATAGGATGGAAGTGAGGGCTTAAGTGGGTCGGTGCACTCGATAGGCCGAATGGCCTCCTTCTGAACCGTATGTTCTATGACGATGGCTGCTTTTATAACATCAAAAATTTGTATTTTATATTTCAAAACATCCAAGGTGCTTTTCCTCAGTTTTATAAAACAATATTTGACACTGAGGCACATGAGGAATTATTAGAGCAAGTGACCAAAAGCTTAGTCAAACAGTTCGTCTTGACTACTCTTCATAACTAGGACAGTTATGGTCCCTATTTCCAATTGTCTGGATCAAAGACATTGCCTGCTCCCGCTGACTGTGCAGAGACAGTTTGGCAGAGGAATGAGAACAGGTAGGGCGACACGGTAAGCACAGTGGTTAGCAAGGGCCCGGGTTCTATTCCCAGTCTGTCTGTGCGGAGGCTGCACCATCTCCCTGTGTCTGCGTGGGTTTCTTCCAGTTTCCTCCCACAAGTCCTGAAAGACGTGCTGTTAGGTGAATTGGACATTCTGAATTCTCCCTCCGTGTACCCGAACAGGCGGCGGAGTGTGGTGACTGGGGGATTTTCACAGTAACTTCATTGCAGTGTGAATGTATGCCTACTTGTGACACTGATAAAGATTATTGTGGGCGGTGTCATCCATGGGCCAGACTGAGGAAGGGGTTGAAAATCGGCTCTTTCCCCCAATCAGAGGAGTTCCCACTCAACAATTCCCACTGGACAGGGTGCATTTGAGGACAGAATTGGACATGGGTATGATGCCACCACTCGACCCCCACCCCCCATGACCGAAAAGCCAGCTGTCACTTTACTGAGCCATTCCAATCCTTGAAGAGAGGCCAACCCGAGTAAAGGCCTGGGAATGCAGTAGGTATCTGCACACCAGTCAACACCTTGTGGGGAAGGGTAGTCAGGAGCGTGGGAAACATTACAATCTAATCTGCATAGTCAGGGTTAAGTGCTCAATGCTCCTTGCCAAATGCTGGGATTGGCTGCTCATTATCTTGTGTATTATGGACAGTCAGTCAGTATTATTCAACAGCAATGAGACGAGACAAACACCTTCAGCTGCCCATATGTTCCCAAAGGTACAGTTGTTAATCTGCTTTATATTGTTCTAATTTCCCTAGTAGCTAACAGAATCGCAGCCTGTAACTTTATAAAAAGCATCCTGCTTGCCATGTACTTATTCTGATTACTATTTTCTTGATTGATGAGTTGCTGAATTCTGAAACAATGCCAGCGCCGGCGTTGGGAGCAGACGTCCACCTCTGGTGCTGCACAGCGCCAGGGAAGGCAGCACGGGGTCGAGCAGTCACTCACCGATCGATACCTGCTCTAGCAGCGTGCAATCATTTCAAGAACATGATTCAAAAATGTAACCTCAAGCATGCGTCCTCCAAATGTGAAAAAAGCTTCCCCTTAACAGTCAGCAACAGAGTCCACACACACACACACACAAAACTCCACTTAACACTGGTGACATCTTAAAACAGGTTAAGATGTGAAGACACACTTTATATTTTTTTCGCCTGCACTCCTAACTATTCTTCCACATTTAAGGTAATTTCTCAATTGAACTATGCTTCTGTCAGTCTGCATTATAATGCACGGTCACTTATTGCAAATTCACCCAGACCACAGGCTACAGCCCCTGACAACTCGGTTTGGGTCTGCCATTTGGCCTCGACCCCACCCCATCCACAGCACAGCAACCCAGGACCACACTGCCCAGTCTGTTCCATTGTTCCTCCTCTCACCAACTGACCAGAAGCGAATTCCTCCTCGCTCATCCTCCAGGGAAATGCAGCCTCGGACACTTGGGTTTGGAGCCTCACTTTGTGTGTGTGTGTGTGTTTTTAAAAATAAAATACATGCACTTAAATTACAGCTTCGGAAAAAAATAGATTTGATAAGCTGCACCCCCCCCCCCCCCCCCCCCCCCCGCCCTCCTTTCCCTTTCCCAGCCAAAACCCAGAAACAGCAACATCAGTATGAAATCCACATACTGTGAAACATGCCACCAGAGGCGCGCGATGCGATGTAACATTTTGTGTCTGTGTCTCTGCGTCTCTTTTTTAATTTTGAGACATTGCCACATGCTAAGGATGTCTCTGGCTAAATGGGGACCAAATTGAGGATTATGCGATTTTTTCTGAGCTTGTTATTTATACTGAGATCAAACTAACAGTGTGACCTTGAGAAAGCCAGAGCTTGCAGATGTCTCCCCCTATGTCCAGGCAAGGGAAACAGCAGTGAAAATGCGAGGAAACCAATTTAGGCGGGGGGTGCCGAAACCAAGGAAATAACGCTTCAGTAGAGGACAACTCATTGCGTCTATGTTAGCCAGCATTATCTTTTAGTGGACACAATTTTTCCTGTATCATCTTTTGACATTGCAGTAAAAGGTGTCAAGCTGAAGGCACTGGAATTGGGTGGAGGCAAGATTGTATTTTTGGAGAAATGACCTATAAGGCCTTCTGTTTCTTACCCTTCCCAGCCCTGAGGCTTTTTAGCCTTAATCAATGCATGACCATCATTCCTGAATATTCTTTAGCCGGGTGGCAAAGGGGCCACTTCCCGGGAGATTCCTTGGGGTCTATCAAGTATGGATGTGGGCGGCCCAGTGATTGGATTCTGTTGCACCAAGGTCCTGTCAGAAGAGGGAAATAACGTGGACAAACCCGGCACTATGATGACAGGGGAGGCACTGTTCAACAAATCAAAAGGCATGGCCTCTCCCTCTCTCGTTGTCGGGAAAGGGAATCTGCTGCGTGAAACATTGTTGACCCCCTTGCTATTCCCTACCAACAGCAATTGAAGGCTAATAAACATCTAGAACATTAGGCACATGAATGTGCTGCTGGGGGCCGGTGGTACAGTGGTTAACACTGCCACCTCACAGCGGCAGGGACCCGGATTCAATTCTGACGTTGGGTGACTGACTGTGTGGAGTTCCCATGTTCTCCCGGTGTCTGCGTAGGTTTCCTCCGGGTGCTCCGGTTTCCTCCCACAGTCCAAAGGTGTGAAGGTTAGGTGGATTGGCCATGCTAACATTGCCTCTTCATATTCAAAGGTGTGCAGGTTAGGTGGGGTTACGGGATGGGGTGGGGCGGGGCGAATGGGCCTATGTAGGGTGCTCTTTCAGAGGGTCGGTGCAGACTCGATGGGCCATATGGCCTCCTCCAGCACTGTAAAGATTCTATGGAGCCCCGTGATATTCTTCCCCTTCCCTCCCCCCCTTTGCTGAATAACTTGTTGACATTGTCTGGGTAGGCACGAGAATAGTCATTTGGGTGAATAAGGGGAGGTGGCAAGGTCCGTGTTTACACCTCTGGGAGGTAGGGTTGCCACTGTGATTGAATGTGTTCATCACATGACTTGCCCCACTCTCCAGCCATTTGTCAGCCAACACATCCATCCTTGTGACGTGCAACCTTCCTGCACTAATTGGAAAGCAAAAGACTCATTCTGCAATTGGATGATGCATGACTTTCAGCCAAACAGCCCCCCCCCCCCCCCCCCCCCCCCCACACACACACACACACACACACACACACACACACATTATCAATATTTTTACATCTGGTAAAGAGAAATGATCAAAGAAAATGGCAAAGAAAACAATCTTCTTTTGCCTCTGTGAAATTTCTCCAGGATGCACATGGCAGGGTTTTCAATGCCTGGAGGCAGGAGGCCAATCCTGCAGGACTGGCAACCTTACCAGGGGGAGGAGCAAGAGAAAAGGCAGACCAGGGCCAAAACATCTCACAATGTCACCAAATTCATTTGTCAGGAGTTAGGCAGGGTTTTTGCCAATGAGAACTACAGGCAAAGTATTTTACGAATGAAACATGAGCAATATATCATCAATTTAATGTGAGTGATATCTGTTAGGCATTCGTACCAATGACCTCAATAAACAATAGGTCTTTCTGGTTGAGAACAACTTTGAAAAGCAGGTGTGTACTTTCAGCTTTTAACCTCGCTGCTATTTATAGTACAGGTGGTTTCACTTGTGAGAAAGTGACAGAACTGAAAAGGCAAAGGAATAGCTAGCGCCAGTCAGAGTCTGAATCTCTCTCACTCCCAGCTCCTTTGTTGCATTTCATTCAAGATCAGACAACAGCTTCAATGTCACTTAGCTGCACAGAGCGAAGGAATGTTACAATTTTGTTCAAATTCAAGTCTGCAACAGCAACATATTTCTGTCCACCCAAATAGCTTGGGGAGCTTCACAAAGAGAGCGATGCTGGTTTTCCAACCCTCCAGGATTGGCGGGGGTGTGTGTGTGTGTGGGGGGTAAAATTAGACAGGCAGGGGAGTGGGAACCTGGGGGAAATGCAGAGCAGGCGACAGGAGGTGGAGTGTTAGTGAATGACTCTGAAAGACAGAGGCAGCACAGGTTAAAAAGTGTACAGCACGGGAATTTAGCAGTGTTAAAAGGTATATATGTAAATACAAGGAGCATAGTAAACACAGCCGATGAGCTGAGGGCACAGATAGACACATGGCAGCATGATATCAGCACCAGAATAGAAACCTGGCTTAAGGACGGACAAAAATGGCAGCTCAACATCCCTGGATATGGAGAGTATTCAAGCAGGATAGGGAGTCTGGAATTCACTGCCTAAGTTGGTGGTTGAGGTTGAAAAGCTCAATTCATTTAAAAGGTACCTGGATCTGCATCTGACGTGCTTTAACGTGCAAGTCTACCGACTGGGGGGAGCTGTTGAGCTGACAGTCCAGCACCATCCAATTGGGGTAATGAGTCTTTTTTGCTTTCCAGTTGGCGCAGGAAGGCAGTGTGTCACGAGAATGGATGGTGGGTGGGTGCAAGTCATGTGATGAAATCTCCAGGAATACATTTAATCACAGTTGGCAACCTTATTTGCTGGTGAAACTCTCGCCATAGCTGTGTATCATGGAAAGAGTAAGAGTCAAGTTGGTGGCTTGTGGTCTTTGTCTGGACTGCAGCTGCCTCCACTTCGAGCACCATTGCTTCCCTTGGTGATGGAACAGGGACATAAGGAACCTGTAACATCTTTCCTTCATGTAATATTTTATTGAAGGTTTCATGTCTAACAAAGACTGAGCTGAATTACAACATAACAACTGAGAAAATTATTCGAACATGGTACAATTGTCGCGTTAACAACAAACGGAATTGGAGATATAGAAAAATACCCAACAGGAGCTATATCTAAATCCCCCCTGCTCCCCATCCCAGCTTCGGACTATCAGTGAGGCAAAGGCCACAGCCCCAATGAGTTCGACACCCCGAAAATGGCCACCAACAGACAACACTCCAGATCAATGTTAAGAACCGCTGACATGGTGTTGAAGAAGGAGACCCCAAAATCCGGCATCTTCGGACAAGACCAGAACGTGTTGGTGTGGTTGGCGGGTCCACAAGAACACCGCTCGCACCTGTTCTCCACTCCATCAAAGAACCTGATCATCCTACTTTTGGTTAGATAAGCTCTATGAGTGACGGCACGGTGGCACAGTGGTTAGCACTGCTGCCTCACGATGCTGAGGACCCGGCTTTGATCCCGGCCCTGGGCCACTGTCCATGTGGAGTTTGCACATTCTCCCCGTGTCTGCGTGGGTCTCACCCCCACAACCCAAAGATATGCAGGGTAGGTGGATTGGCCACCCTAAATTGCCCCTTAATTTAAAAAAAATGTTATTTAAAAAAAAGTCAAGCTCTGTGAACCACCTTGAGTTGGATAAGGCTGAGCCACGTTCAGGATGAGGTGGAATTCACACTACAGAGAGCCTCATTCCACACATCCTCATCTAGGATGAGTCCCAACCCCTCCTCGCATTTCGCCTTCACCCGATCAAGCAACGAAGATTTCAGTGAGATGGTCCGCTCATAGATGTTCTAAATCGTCCCCCACCCCAAGTCCTTGCCAACTTCCTCCAACAGGGAAGGCTGTGACGCAAAGGGAAATGCATGGCAAGCCCTGTGGACTAAGTCGCACAAGTGAAAATATTGAAATAGATGTTACCCTGATAGTTGGAATTCTGGTGATGACTCCTCCCAACAGGCAAACCGTCCATCTATAAACAGGTCTCTAAAGCATTCCAGCCCCTACCTTCCCACACCTTAAAAGTGAAATCCAAACCCAATTACGGAAACAAATGGTTACCATTGATAGGACCCAATAATGATATGGTACTCAGCCTATAATGTTGTCTGAGCTGCCTCCATATCTTCAAGGCAGAGACTACCACTGGATTTGAGGTATACCTACCCTGCACATCTTTGGGTTGTGGGAGTGAGACCCACGCAGACATGGGGAGAATGTGCAAACTCCACACGGACAGTGACCCGGGTGGGATTGAACCCAGGCCCTTGGTGCCGTGAGGCAGCAGTGCTAACCACTGCGTCACTGTGCAAAGAACAATATAGTGCGAAAAATAGGAAGGCATTGGAACAAAAATAGAAAACGGCAGAATGTTCATTTTGATGATTTGACCTCTGCCCGCCAGGGTCAACAGAAGGCTTCTCCATCTCTGCAAACTGAATCTCACCTCATCTAACAAACTTATGAAGTTTAACTGATGAAGCCTATGCCAATCATATGTCACCTGGATGCCCAGACACCGGAATCTACCTCTGGCCCGGTGGAAGGGTAATACCCCCTCCCTGGGGGATTCACCAGGAAGTACTCACTTTTCCCCAGATATAACTTATAGTCTGAAAAGGAGCCAAAGCCACTCAGCAGTCTCATAATCGCCTCTACAGAGGAGACCGGTTCTGTGACACACATTAGCAGGTCATCAGCATAAAGTGACACATTATGTTCGCCCCCCCCCCCCCCCCCCCCCCCCCACCCCCCAACCCCCAATCAGTCCCTCTCCATCCCCCAGAGCCATCGCCAGAGGTCCTATTGCCAGAACGAAAAGGAGGGGCGACAATGGGCATCCCTGTCTTGTAGCCCTGCTCAGAGGGAAGTATCCTGAGCTTGTCACATTGGTACGAACGCTAGCCACGAGGTTCATGTACAGCAGCTGCACCCATGAAATAAATTTCTGCCCAAACCCAAACCTGCCAAGTACCTCATGAGGTACTTCCACTCCATTCTATTGAATGCTTTCTCTGCATCCATAGCTATAATCACCTCCGGCTTCGGGATGAAGAAGGCAAGAGGACAACATTCAGGACCCACCCGCCGTATACCAGAGGACCGCAGCCTACCCTTCACAAATCCCGACAGATCTTCTACCACTATATCCAGGACACATGGCTCTAACTGCAAAGCCAGCTCTGTAGCCAGCACCTTGGGACCCGTATTTAGCAGCAAAATGGGCCTGCAAGAACCACACTCCGTGGGGTCCTTATCTTTCATTAAAATAAGGGAGATGGAGGCCTGTGTAAGCGAATCAGGCAGGTAACCTCAAGCTAGAGTGTCAATAAACATACCGACGGAGACTTCCGGTGGCTGCCCTGTGAAATCGGCAGCTCCCGCCGCGAACAGACTTACGGGCCCTTTTAAGGAGCTTTAGCGGCTCCTCCTCAGCAAAATTCGATGAAAAACGCTGGAAGGCTCCCCGCATCGGTTTATAGAGGGGACCAGGAGTAAGACGACGAAACAAGCGAGCACCGAGAAGCGGGTGGAACGGGCGAGGGAACACAAAATGGCGGCCGGCACGGAGCAGACAGCGTGGGCCCAGTGGTCGCGGGAACAGCAGGAGTTCCTCAGAAATTGCTTTGCTGACCTAAAAACGGAGATGCTGGCCCCGATGAAGGCTTCGATGGAGAAGATGGTTGAGACCCAGACGATGCAGGAGAAGGCGATCAAGGAGATTGAGAAAAAGGTCTCGGATAACGAAGACGGGATACTGGGCCTGGCCGTCAGGGTGGAGGCACATGATACCTTGCATAAGAGATGGCAGGAGAGATTGGAAGACCTTGAAAACAGATCCAGGAGACAAAATCTGCAAATTCTGGGCCTCCCTGAGGATGCGGAGGGGTCGGATGCGAGTGCATTTGTGACCACGTTGCTGGCGCCTCTGATGGGGACGGGGGCATTTCCTTGGCCTCTGGAACTGGACAGGGCGCACAGAGTCCTTGCAAGGAAGCCCAAGACTAACGAACCGCCGAGGGCTATGGTGGTACTGTTTCACCGCTTCTCAGACAAGGAACGTGTCTTGCGATGGGCTAAAAAGGAGCGGAGCAACAGGTGGGAGAACAGCGTAATTCGCATTTACCAGGACCTGGGAGCAGAACTGGCCAAGAGGCGTGCTGGATTCAACTGGGCTAAGATGGCCCTACACAACAAAGGGGTGAAGTTCGGACTGCTGCATCCGGCGAGGCTGGGTCACGTATCAGGATCGTCACCACTACTTTGATACACTGGACGAGGCGTGGACATTTATCAAACAGGAAAAGTTGGACTCGAGCTAAAGGACAGCCACACTGGGATGAAACGCTCTGGTGGGGATGGGTAACTTGATGCTGTCCTAACATTTGATGGGGAGTAATATTAATTGTTTGATAGCCGGAGGGAGCCATGTTATGTTGTTTCCCTTTTTTTGTTCCCTGTTTCTCTGACCATGCTCTTGGCTTTTGCGGAGTTCGACCACAGAGGGGAGAGAGGGGCCCTATACCTAGGGCTGCTCTTCAGGCATCTCGAGCCGTTTCTTTTATGGGGCCAGGCTAGCACCCGGGGTTTGTTTTTTGTTCACGGGGGGGGGGGGGGGGGGGGGGGGGGGGGGATATTCTTTGGGGGCTGTAAAGGCAGTTAAATTGGGCTTTCCATAGGAAGAGAGGGGCCTGAAAAACGAGGCAACAGGATGATCGGAGACAGAGGCGGGAGCGTCCGGGGTCAGCATGGGTCAGCTGACTCACGGAAGCGTAATGGGGGGAGAGTTAGTGTTAAGCTGAAATGAAATGAAAATGAAATATTGTCACAAGTAGGCTTCAAATGAAGTTACTGTGAAAAGCCCCTAGTCGCCACATTCTAGTGCATGTTCGGGGAGGCTGGTATGGGAATCGAACCGTGCTGCTGGCCTGCTTGGTCTGCTTTAAAAGCCAGCGATTTAGCCCAGTGTGCTAAACCAGCTGGTGCTTGACTTGGGGGATTGGGATCGTGGGGCTGTTGGGGGGGGGGGGGGGCGGTGGGATGCTGCTTTGCTGACAGAAGAGGAGCCAACTTTGGGGAACAGATGGAGAGTCCGGGGGCCTCTAATGGGAGGGCTCGAGTAAGCGGGGGACGTGGGCTCGTGGCTGGCTGAAAAAGGGGGATGGCTACTCGGCAGGGGAGGGGGGGTGGTTAACCCCCCATCCAGGCTGATCACGTTGAATGTGAGGGGTCTGAATGGGCCGGTCAAGAGGGCTCGTGTGTTCTCGCACCTAAAGGGGTTAAAGGCAGGTGTAGCCATGCTACAGGAGACGCATCTAAACTCGCAGATCAAACAAGATTGAGAAAGGAGTGGGTGGGCCATGTGTTCCATTCGGGGCTGGATTCAAAGACTAGAGGGGTGACAATTCTGATCAGTAAACGGGTGGCAATTCTGATCAGTAAACTGGTGGCATTTGAGGCAGGGAGTATTGTGGCTCACAAAGGGGGCAGATACATAATGGTGAGTGGAAAGCTGCAGGGGACCCAGGGGGGTGCTAGTGAACGTCTACGCCCTGACCTGGGATGACATGGAATTCATGAGACGCATGCTGGGTAAAATTCCGGACCTGGACTCACATAATGTGATCATGGGGGGTGACTTCAACACAGTCATTGACCCTGTATAGGACTGGTCAAAGTTCAGGTCAGGAAAGCGTCAAGCAGCGGCTAAGGAACTGAGGGGTTTCATGGAACAGGGGTGGGGGGTGTAGACCCATGGAGGTTCGCTCGGCCAAGGGCGAAGGAGTTCTCTTTTTTCTCCCAGGTCCACAAAGTTTATTCTCGTATAGATTTTTCTGTTGTGAGCAGGGCGTTAATCCCAAGAGTGGAGGGGATGAAATACTGGGCCATTGCAGTCTCTGACCATGCTCCGAACTGGGTGGACTTGCGACTTGGTGAAGAGAGAGGGCAGCGCCCACTCTGGAGGATAGATGTGGGGCTGCTAGCGGATGACGAGGTTTGTGGGTGGATAAAGAGGAACATCCAAAACTACTTGGAAACAAACGATACGGGAGAGGTAACGGCAACTACAGTTTGGGAGGCTCTGAAGGCAGTTACTAGAGGGGAGTTAATTTCTGTCAGATCCTATAGGGAGAAGAAAGAAAGAGCGGAGAGAGAGAGGCTAGTTGAGGAGATACTCAGAGTAGACAGGAGTTACGCGGAGACCCCCGAGACGGGGCTACTGAAGGAGGACCGGAGACTGCAGGCGGAGTTTGATCTGCTGACTACAGGGAAAGCAGTAGCACAGCGTAGGAAGGTAAAAGGGGCAGTTTATGAATATGGGGAGAAAGCGAGTAGACTCAGAGCGCTTCCGCTTAAGATGGTGGAGAAGAGCTTTCGTTACCTAGGTATACAGGTGGCTCGGAACTGGGATGCCCTCCACAAGCTTAACTTATCCAGGCTGGTAGAGCAGATGGAGGGGGACTTTAAAAGGTGGGACATGCTCCCGTTAAGATGACGGTCCTCCCCAGATTTGTGTTTGTCTTCCAGTGCCTTCCCATCTTCATCCCTAAGTCCTTCTTTAAGCGGGTGAACAACATCATTTCGGGATTTGTACGGGCAAACAAGACCCCGGGGGGGGGGGGGGGGGGGGGGGGGCTGCTGCCACTGCCGAATCTTTGCACCTACTACTGGGCAGCTAATATAGCCATGATTAGGAAATGGGTATTGGGGGAGGGGTCGAAGTGGGAGCGGTTAGAGGCGGGCTCATGCAAAGGCACCAGCTTAGGGGCACTTGTAACGGCACCTCTGCCATTCTCACCGGCCCGATACTCCTCAAGTCCGGTGGCGGCGGCGGCACTTAGAATCTGGGGTCAGTGGAGAAGGTACAGTGAGGTGGAGGGACACTCAGTTTGGACACCGATACGCAACAATCACAGATTTGTCCCGGGTGTGGTGAATGTGATTCACACTATATATAGTTGCCAATATCACTCCATGTATATATGTTCGTTATCTATCCGTTGTAAGATCAATGCTGTATATAGTTGCCAATATAACTCCATGTATATATGTTCACTATCCACCATTGTAAGTGCAGTTGCACTATCCGACCACCAGGGGGAGTCACTCTGGGAGTACGCGAGAGTTTGTACTGGGCTCTTCCCTTGGCTCCGCCCAGGACTCCTCCCCCTGGGACCGTTGTATAAAGATCAGTGCCTTAGAGCCAGCCTGCCAGTTCATCTGAAGTTCAACGATGAATAGGCTGGCTCTGTTGTAAGTGTATTAAAGCCTCTGTTCAGATCCAACTACACGTGTTCGCTGAGTTGATGGTTCCATCAATTTAATACACTTAAGAAGCTGCCAAAGTAAAGCATGGAATCCGCTCTAAAACCAGGACGTCTAGAACTCGATCCGCTGGATGCAGAGGCGAAAGAAACCTTCTGCCACTGGCTGAAATGTTTTAAGGCCTACCTGGCCGAGATCAGCACCGCTGAAACTACGGAGGAACAAAAGCTCAGCCTACTGCACGCGAGGGTAAACCACAGAATTTCTACACAACTAAATCCAGCCGGTTCCTACACCGCTGCGCTGGCGATTTTGGACAAAATGTATATTAGGCCCATGAACGAGGTCTTTGCCCGCCATGTGTTCACGACTCGCCGACAACGGGCTACTGAAACTTTAGCTGAATTTGCACGCGAGTTGAACAATCTCTCAAATGACTGCAATTACCAGGCCATAACCACGGCCGAACATAGGGAGCTTGCTGTGCGGGATGTTTTTGTAGCGGGCCTTCGATCTAGCTGTGTACGCCAGAGACTATTAGAAAATGGGGCCCAGGGCTTAGAGACTACCGTAGAGGCTGCTATCACGATGGAAGTTTCCTTCCGCAGCCTCAACACGTTTCCCGCGGACCCCGCTAACCCCGCATGGGCCCCCAACCTGAGGACCCCCCAAGCCTGTGTCACAAGGCCCCCCAGCTATCGCGCTGCCACAGCCGGCCGCCCTACTGTCCCAGTCAACTACTCAAACTATCCAGCTGCTCCAGCTAATTACTCAGCTCCCCCAGCCAGCTACTCAGCTCGCCAAACCAGTTATTCAACTGCTCCAGCCTGCCACTATTCAGCTCCCCAAACCAGTTATTCAACTGCTCCAGCCTGCCACTTCTGTGGACAAAGCCAGCACCCGCGGCAGCACTGCTCAGCACGATCCGCGACCTGCAGCAGCTGCGGGAAGAAAGGCCACTATGCTAGAGTGTGCCTCGGCAGAAGGGCCCCAGCACTCAACACCCCAACAGTCCAAATACATCGCCCCCCAGCACCAGCAGGCCCGCGGGGCCCGAAACGCTGCGGCCTACGCTCAGGCTCCGCCCCCTCCCGCCACGTGCGATCCATGGGGGCCGCCATCTTGGACGCCATCTTCATCACCACCCTCCACGTGCGATCCACGGGCCCTAGCTGCATCCCCAGACTCAAACAGCTCATCGGAGGAGTACGACCTCCCTGGGCAGTCACCACATGGCCCGCAACTCAGCGCAGTGTTCCTGCATCAAGCTCGCCAGAACGCAGCGGCATCTACTCGACAGGACGACCGATCGGAAGAATTCGACTCCCCCGGGCACCCACAACGCGGCCCGCAACTCAACACGGTCACCCTCGACTAATCTCGCCCCAAGCATCTGAGAATTCGATGATGGAGGTCCAGATCAACGGGTACAACACGTCGTGCCTCTTCGACTCCGGGAGCACAGAGAGCTTCATACACCCAGAGCTGGTAAGACGCTGTTCCCTCCGTATTTATCCCGTCAACCAAACTATCGCCCTCGCTTCGGGCTCCCATTCCATCCAAATCCAAGGCCGCACTACAGCAACGCTAACGATTCGAGGCGCTAGCTATTCAAAATTTTAACTGTATGTCTTGCCCGACCTCCGCGCGCCACTCCTCTTAGGCTTGGTTTTCCAATGTAATCTCAAGAGTCTCACCCTCAGCTTCGGCGGGCCCCTGCCCCCACTCACTATCTGCAGCCTCACCACGCTGTGCATCGCCCCCCTCCTCTCTTCGCCAACCTCACCCCGGATTGCAAACCGGTAGCCACCCGCAGCAGGCGGTACAGCCTGCAGGATAGGGTATTTATCAGAACGGAGGTCCGAAGGCTGCTCAGTGAGGGGATCACAGAGGCCAGTAACAGTCCCTGGAGAGCTCAGGTGGTGGTCATCAAGACCGGGGAAAAATTCCGCATGGTCGTCGATTATAGCCAGACCATCAATCGCTTTACGCTCCTAGACGCGTATCCCCTCCCCAGAATCGCAGACATGGTAAACCAGATCGCCCAATATCGGGTATTTTCCACGGTGGATCTGAAGTCTGCATACCACCAGCTCCCAATCCGCCCGGAGGACCACCACTACACGGCGTTAGAGGCCGATGGCCGCCTCTTCCATTTCCTCTGGGTTCCCTTCGGCGTCACTAACGGGGTTTCGGTGTTCCAACGAGCAATGGACCGGATGGTAGACCAGTATGGGCTGCGGGCCACGTTTCCGTATCTGGATAATGTTACCATCTGCGGCCATGACCAGCAGGACCACGACGCCAACCTCCACCGTTTTCTCCAGACGGCCCAAAAATTAAACCTTACATATAACAAGGAGAAATGCGTGTTCCGCACAAACAGACTAGCCATCCTCGGCTACGTCGTGGAGAACGGAGTCCTGGGCCCAGACCCGGACCTTAGAACTCCCCCTCCTCCATGGCCCCAAGGCACTCAAACAGTGCTTGGGGCTCTTTTCGTACTATGCCCAGTGGGTCCCCCAATATGCGGACAACGCCCGCCCACTCTTAAAGGCCACACTATTTCCCCTGTCTGCTGAGGCGCGCCAAGCCTTCAGCTGCATCAGGGACGACATCGCCAAAGCAGCCATGTGGGCGGTGGATGAATCCACTCCCTTTCAGGTTGAGAGCGACGCCTCAGAGGAGCGCTAGCAGCCACTTTAAACCAAGCAGGGCGGCCCGTTGCATTTTTCTCCCGTACCTATCCACTTCAGAACTCCGACACTCCTCAGTCGAGAAGGAAGCACAAGCCATCGTGGAGGCTGTCCGACACTGGAGGCACTACCTCGCAGGTAGGAGGTTCACCCTCATTACCGACCAACGGTCGGTCACCATCATGTTCGACAACTCGCAAAGGGGCAAAATTAAAAATGACAAAATTCTTTGGTGGAGGATTGAACTCTCCACCTACAATTACGATATCAAATATCGACCGGGGAAGCTCAACGAGCCCTCGGATGCCCTATCCCGCGGGACATGTGCCAGCGCGCAAATCAGCCACCTAAAAGCCATCCACGATGACCTCTGCCACCCAGGTGTCACCCGGCTCGCCCACTACATCAGAGCCCGAAACCTCCAACAAGGAGGTAAAAGCGGTCACCAGGGACTGCCCGATCTGTGCGGAGTGCAAACCGCACTTCTATAGACCAGACTAGGCTCACCTGTTCAAGGCTTCTAGACCCTTTAAACGCCTTGCGATCGATTTCAAAGGGCCACTCCCCTCCACTAACAAAAACATTTACTTCCTTAACATTGTTGACGAGTTCTCCCGATTCCCCTTCGCCATCCCATGCCCCGATATGACCTCCCACACAGTCATTAGGGCCCTGCATAGTGTCTTCACCCTGTTTGGTTTCCCCAGCTACGTGCACAGCGACCGGGGTGCGTCCTTTATGAGTGTCGAGCTGCGTCAGTACCTGCTCGACAAGGGCATCGCCTCGAGCAGGACTACCAGCTACAACCCCAGGTGGAACGGACAGGTGGAGAGGGAAAACGCGATGGTCTGGAAGACCGTCCTACTGACCCTCAGGTCCAGAAAGCTCCAAGTTTCCCAATGGCAGGAAGTCCTCCCTGATGCGCTCCACGCAATTAGATCCCTCCTGTGTACAGCTACCAACCAAACCCCTCACGAGCGGCTCTTCATTTTCTCCAGGGGCACTACCACGGGGGTCTCACTTCCGGCGTGGCTGAGGACGCCAGGCCCGGTTCTCCTGAGGAATCACGTCAGGGCGCACAAAACCGACCCCATTGTTGAAAAGGTGCGCTTGCTTCATTCCAACCCACAGTACACATTTGTTGAGTTCCCGGACGGTCGACAGGACACAGTATACCTCCGGGACCTGGCACCAGCTGGATCCAGTCCCCCATCTACCCCCACCGAGGAACTCCTTTCCCCGTGCCCTATGCGGCCGTCCTCTTGCGCCCCCGATTCTGCGAGCTCACCCCACCAGTCCCGAGCGCAAGCACCAGCCCGCTCCCCGTGCCCGCAGTCTCCATTCGACCAGGAGGTGTATGAGGCTCGGACAAGACTCACCCCGGAGCCAGCAACCGTACCCCAGACCTCGACGCCCGCCCAGCCACCGCAAGAGGCTACAACCCCGGTGCTCCGCAGATCAAAACGGACAATTTGTCCACCGGACAGACTGACTCTTTGAGCCATCACCCCCGCCGGACTTGATTTTTTAAACGGGGTGAATGTGGTGAATGTGATTCACACTATGTATAGTTGCCAATATTACTCCATGTATATATGTTCGTTATCTACCCGTTGTAAGATCAATGCTGTATATAGTTGCCAATATAACTCCATGTATATATATGTTCACTATTCACCATTGTAAGTGCAGTTGCACTATCCGACCACCAGGGGGAGTCACTCTGGGAGTACGCGAGAGTTTGTACTGGGCTCCTCCCTTGGCTCCGCCCAGGACTCCTCCCCCTGGAACCCATGTATAAAGATCAGTGCCTTAGAACCAGCCTGCCAGTTCATCTGAAGTTCAACGACGAATAGGCTGGCTCTGTTGTAAGTGTATTAAAGCCTCTCTTCAGATCCAACTACACGTGTTCGCTGAATTGATGGTTCCACCACTGGGCAAGATAGACGGAGGGTTTCAAAGCTGGCAGAGGGCAGGTATTAAAAGGATGGGGGACCTGTTCATAGATGGGACTTTTCCCAACTTGAAAGCGCTGGAGGAGAAATTTATTTTGCCCCTTGGAAATACTTTCAGATACCTTCAGATACGCGCCTTTCTTCAAAAACAGGTGGTGACATTTCCATTGCTATCCCCACGTAGGATACAAGATAGGGTGGTCTCCGGCACCTGGGTAGGGGAGGGGAAGGTGTCGGACATCTACCAGGAGCTACAGGAGGCGGAGGAAGCCCCAGTGGTGGAACTTAAGGGCAAGTGGGAGAAGGAACTAGGTGGGGAGCTGGATGCGGGCCTGTGGGCGGATGCCCTAAACAGGGTAAATTCCTCTTCACCATGTGCCACGCTTAGCTGAATCCAGTTTAAGGTGGTCCACCGGGCACACATGACGGCAACGAGAATGAGCAAGTTATTTGGGGTTGAGGATAGATGTGCGAGGTGTGCAGGAAGCCCAGCGAACCACGTCCTTATGTTCTGGGCAATGTCCGGCTCTTAAAGGATTCTGGCAGGGATTCGCTAAGGCAATGTCCAAGATCTTAAACACGCGGGTGGTTCCGAGTCCAGAGATAGCGATCTTTGGTGTGTCAGACGATCCAGGAGTTCAGGAAGCGAAAGAGGCCGTCGTTCTGGCCTTTGCCTTCCTGATAGCCCGGAGACGCATCCTTTTAATGTGGAGGGACCCGAAACCCCCGAGTGTGGAGACCTGGGTTGGTGACATGGCTGGGTTCCTCAGTCTCGAGAAAATAAAGTTTGCCTTGCGAGGGTCCATGATGGGGTTCTGGTGGCAGCCGTTCCTCGACTTTCTAGGACAGCACTAAAATGTCAGCAGCAGCAGCAATCCAGGGGGGATCCCTGTTTTGTTAATATGTTTTTAATGGTTATGCATAAATTATGTTTTGCTAAAAATCTGAAGAAAAATAATCGATAAAAAATAAACACACCAACCATTACTGGTACCAGCTGGCCAGAGAATGTTTTGATAAATTGAGCAGGATATCCATCAGGGCCCTGGGCTTTATTCGCCTGCATCAACCCAATCGCACTTTGCACTTCACCCGAGCCTAGTGGGGCTTCCAGCTCCTCCCTACTCTCCTCCTCTACTGTCTGGAAGGAGAGCCTATCCAGAAACTCTGTCATATCTTCTCCCTTTGCTCATGAACTGTGCCCCTCATGCCTTGTAGCTGCTTCACCGCCTTCCAGTGGCAACCAAGTAAAACTGCACCTGGAGCCGCTTCCTGGTCGAAAACGGCTCCGGGGTAGGACTCGCTGAGCAGCGGCAATCTGTTTCCAGGATCTCTCCTACTAAATGCTGCCATTACTCCCTCATCGCCCTATCTAAGTGTGCTTTATATGAGATCACCTCCCCTCTTATCACCACCCTAAGAGTCTCCCATAGTGTCGAGAGAGAGACCGATACATTGTTGTTAAACCTGATGTCCTCTTCAATGGCTATGGCTATGAGATCCCAGAACTCCCTTCAGCTAGTAGTGCCACATCTAATCTCCGGATGGGATCTGTCTCTAGCTCAAGGTCTACCAAGTGTGGAGTGTGATCAGAGATCACTATCCCCGAATATTCTGCTTTTCTGACTCCCAGGAGCAGAGACTTATCAAACAAAAAATAGTCTATTGTTGAGGAGACCTTATGTACATGTGTGAAAAACGAGAATTCCCGATCATGTGGATGCAGGAATCTCCGTGGATCTGCTCCCCCACCTGCTCCGTGAAAGTTCGAAGTACCATCGCCATCGCCGAGGGAACCAGAGATTTGGGGCTTGATCGGTCCATTTTAGGTTCCAAACCAGAGTTAAAGTCCCCACCCAAGATCAATCAATGTGTGTGTAAAATTAGTGATGAAGGCTAGCAAACCCTTGATAAATGCTACACTGTCCCAGTTAGGGACCTATACATTCACCATAACTACCAGAGTACCCGCCAAGAACCCACTCACTATTATATATCTACCGTTAGAGCCAGCCACAATCCTGGTGGTCGAAAAACGCACTCGCTTATTAATCAAAATCACCATGCCTTGGGCTCTATCATCGAAGTCCGAGTGAAGCATGCGACCACCCACCCCTTCTGGAGTTTGGTCTGACCCCTCACCCGTAAATGAGTCTCCTGCAGAAACACCACATCAGCGTTTAAGTTCTTTAGATGGGAAAGGCTTTTGATCTCCTCACTGGGCCACCCAGTCCCCTTACGTTCCAGATGACCTGTCGAATTGGGGGTTTCCCACCCCACCCTCCTTCCGGAGTCAGCAACTTCCACCTTCAAGGACAAGCAAATAAACCTTAAAGAGATATTGATGAAAGAATCCCCCCCCCCCCCCCCCCCCCCCCAAGATGACAGCCACCTCCGCTCCCAGGAAAACACAAAGAATGTTCTAGAATTATCAGCCAGCCAACCGCTCCCCCTCTCCACCCCCCTTATTTCCACCTAAATCCCCGACGTGGAACCAGTCCTAGAGTTTCAGCTCCCTCCCACGCCCCCTAACCACACCCAACCCAACCCAGACACTAAGCTCGCCAAACCTGTTAGTGCTGGTTTTACGGTTGCAGATCCTCTCCCCCTCCCTCATTCCCGGTGGCCAGCGTTATACACTGCTCGTGAGGTAGCTAACATCAGGGCAATGAATGGGACAAAATCATTGCCTGACATGAGAATAAACCAATTCTAGGAAGAGAAAAGATAAAGATCCATCAATCATACTATAATTGAGTTTCTCCACTATTCCTCCATCTAGGAAGACAAAAACAAGCTTCAACGACCGATCATCAAGAAGTATATACAGTGAAACCCACCGCCCCCTTCAGCCTGCAACTTTTACAAGAAACTGCAAGTAAAGAGACCACCCATATAACACCTCTCGTTTATTTGGACCTCAGTCCATGCTTATTGATAAAGCCCACCACCTATTCAGGTGTCTCAAAAAAAATGTCTTTGGCCTCGTGCAGTCTCGATGGGTAGACCACTCCAAAACAAACGGCCTTCTTGTAGAGCACTGCCTTCACCTTGTTAAAGGCCACCCGCTCCCTCGCTAGTTCTGCATCCACACCTTGTTACATTCGTACAATGCTTCCTTCCCATTTCACATCGTGGTGCTCCTTGGCCCACTGCAAGACCTTTTCCTTATCTCTCAGAAACTATGAAACTGAATGATCATCATGTGAGGTGGTTCATTCGGTCGAAACCTCTTCCTGAGCGTCCGAGGGGCCCTGTCAAATACCAAGGGGGAATGAGAGACCACTAACGCCCACCATCTTCCAGATCCTCCGTGATAAGCACTCGGTGGGTTTCGGGCACTCCATTCCCTCCGGCAATCCCACAACTCAGAGGTTCTTCTCCCACGAACGATTTTCCAGGTCGTCAACCTTTAATTTCAATCTTTTATTTTCATTGGCCACCACCGCAATCTCGCAAGCTGATCCTCGTGTCTCGTAAACGCCTCCTTGACACCTTTCCGCGTCGCGCCATGTTTTTTCACCGTTCCAACGGCTTTGTCGACCGGACCGGTCCTCTACTGGATTACATATTTTGTCAGCGATCAGCTTCCACATCATGGTGAGTAGTAAGTTGAATTGTATATTGAATTCTTTGGCCAAAGTGTGTCTGTTGTGATCGGGGCTGCTGCTGACTGCTGCCCTGTTGTCGCCATCTTAGGTGCTGAGGTGTTCCACGAGGCTCCCGCGTCCGTCGAGAGCGGGTCAGTTCCAGGCTTCCTGGTCTCTCTTCCTTTACGATTGGGCATGGGTTCGGCATGGTGGGGAGCCTAATCTGCCAGCCCCCACAATTCCCTGGTGAGTAACCTGCGAAAAAACGGGCGAAAATCCTTTTTACGAGTCAGGTCCTGATCCGAGTTCCCAAAAGCATCGCCTCCCGCCTAAATGTCGCCCCAGAATTCCTGGAACCCGGAACATCTTAGACCACCCAATGCCCATTTCAGAATTTCCAACAAGTTGAAGACAACAAAATCACATTGGTTGCATCAAATATTTCCTAAACTGGGGAGCTAATTCACAAAAATGAGGACCCAGAAAATGAACCACCTCCAACAGGTTCACCATTGCTAAACAAGTACAGTTCTTTCATTATTCAACAGCAACTTGGTATTTATACAGTGCCTTTGACACAAAATAAAACACCTCAGGATGCTTCACAGAATGTCAGAAAATAAAATTAGACACCGGGCCACATTTGGTTCTCGTGCCATTCAAAACAAAGAGAGCATTAAGCAATCTGAATTGTCAGCCATTTCAGAACTGGGCTTTCCAAAAAAAGGGAACGTTTTCTTAAATTTATTAAACTGGTGAGGAGAAAAATCAACGGTGCTCCCACTCCTGACTGCTGTCCAGTGACGGAAGCTCAATTAATGCCTGGTGAAGAACAGATTAATCTCAGTTGTGATCTACCCTATAGTTAAACTGCCTGCTGACACTGACTATACATTCAAACAAGAGGAATGACCACTTGGGATTAGGTACCAAAGGTCTGTCGGTGTCCATAGAACAATACACACCATGATTTCACGACGGTGAACAGTGTTGGAAACATCAAGAAATACATTTCTAATGCATAACTGCTTAGTGGCAAGACTCTGAAGTTTATAGAGCAGGCCTTTTAGAACGAGTAGCAAAGAAGAACTTACCCTTTAACACCTATTTGGCCTACATTTCCAGGGATTTCTACAGACTTCCTTTTTCTTTGGTTCTGCTGTCCAATTTCAGTAATTCAGCTCTGGTGAAATATATTCATGAGGCTGGGTGCTGCCCTGATAAGGAGGGGCCATGACCTTAGAACACACACATTAGTTGGTGGACAAAATGGGAGCATACAGTCAAAATGCAGTGCAGGATGGAAGCACAATGTAGAATTAAAACCACCAAATCATATGATTTTTGAGGGCCCGACATTAACAGTAAAATCAATAATTAGCAAAAAAATAAAGATAAAGGTTTCTACTAGGAATTAATGCGCACCAGACTGCAATGTTTTCGCAGATGTAGCATTAAAAAACAGGAGAAAATACCCATTAACCTCCACTGGAATCTCATGTACAGCACCGCAGTGCTATCACCTTCGAGGCAATGGTGATTGATGTTTTCTTTAAGGTCACAGTGACATCGGCCTGCTACTTTTAACTTTCGTTCCCCTATAAATAATGTGGAAAATCTCATTTTTCCAAGTTTTCTCCCTTACTCCCCTTAAGGCAAAGCCTCAGCACAGATGTGGTCACACAAGTTCATTAAGTACCTGTTCAATGTGTGAAGGCTTAGGCAGCGAGTGTTGGAAGGCTGTTCCACAGTGGGAGAGAATAATCGCCGATTAACCACTCGTGTAGTATCGACATAAACATTATTTTTATTCTTTCATGGGATGTGGGAATCGCTGCCAAGGATAGCATTTGTTGTCCATCCCTAAATCCAAAGATGTGCATGTAACGTGGATTGGCTGCAATCAATGCGCAGGGTTACGGGGACAGGGCAGAGAGTGGGCCTAGGTGGAATGTTCTTTTGCAATATCTTTTTTAATGGGATGTAGGTGTCACTGGTTAGGCCAGCATTTATAGTCCAATCCTATTTGCCCTTCAGAAGGTGGTGGTGAACTTCCCTCATGCACTGCTGCAGTCCTTGAGGTGTAGCTAGACCCACAGTACTATTAGGGAGGGAGTTCCAGGATTTTGCCCCAGTGACAGAGACAGTGAAGGAATGGCAATATATTTCTAAGTCAGGTTGGTGAGTGACTTGGAGGGGAGCCTCCAGGTGGTGGGGTCCCCAGGTATCTGCTGCTCTTGTCCTTCTAGATGGTAGTGGTTGTGGGTTTGGAAGGTGTTGTCTAAGGAACCTTGGTGAGTTACTGCAGTGCCCCTCCTTATCAGGGCATCTTGTAGATGGTACACAGGCTGCCAATGTTCATCAGTGGTGGAGGGTTTGAATGTTGTGGAAGGGGGAGCAATCAAGTGGGTTGCTTTGTCCTGGATGGTGTCGAGCTTCTTGAGTGTTGCTGTGGAGCTGCACTCACTCAGGCAAGTGGAGAGTATTCCATTACACTCCTGACTTGTGCCTTGTGGACACGCTTTGGGGGGGTCAGGAGACGATTACTTGCAGTAGGATTCTTAGCCTTTGGCCTCCCTTGTAGCCACAGTATTAATATGGCTAGTTCAGTTCAGTTTCTGATCAATGGTAACCCCCAGGATGTTGATTGTGGGGGATTCAGTATTGGTAATGATATTGAATGACAGTGGGTGATGGTTAGATCCTCTCCTGTTGGAGATGGTCATTGCCTGGCACTTGTGTGGCACGATTGCAACTTGTCACTTGTCAGCCGAAGCCTGGATATTGTCCAGGTCTTGCTGCAGTTGCTTCTATCTGAGAAGCCACAAATGGTTCTAAACATTGTGCAGTTATCTGCGAACATCTCCACTTTTGACCTGATGATAGAAGGGAGGTCATTGATGAAGCAACTGAAGATGGTTGGGCCGAGAACACTACCATGAGGAACTCTTGCAGTGATGTTCTGGAGCAGACTTAATGGGCTGAATGGCCACCTTCTTCACTAATTCTAATTACTCTTGCACTGATTGAATTGCTAGACCATTTCAGAAGGCAGTTAAGAGTCACATGTAGGCCAGACCAGATAAAGACAGCAGATTTCCTTCTCTAAGGGACATCAGTGAGCCAGATGGGTTTTTAAAACAATCAATGCTAACTTCCTCTTCACTATTATGGACCAGGGTTTAGAGAAGACCAAAGTATATCATGGAGTTCACCTGACCTACAACTTTTAATAGATTTTGGTTATGAGGAGCACAAGGGCCCACTTTCCAGGTGTTATGCAACAGAGGCCTTAAGTATTTTTAAACAAAACAATGTTTATTCAATGAATCCAATTAACATTTTATAAACACACAGTAAAAATCTTATCAACTACTAACACAAATACCCCCCACAGATACAGTACTCTCTATGTAGCCCAAGAGTACTGAAAGTCAGAGAGATCTAGGTGGACAGGTCCACAGGTCACTGAAAGGGGCAACACAGGTGGAGAAGGTAGTCAAGAAGGCATACGGCATGCTTGCCTTCATTGTCTGGGGCATTGAGTATAAGAATTGGCAAGTCATGTTGCAACTGTATAGAACCTTAGTTCGGCCACACTTGGGAGAATAGTGTTCAATTCTGGTCACCACACAACCAGAAGGATGTGGAGGCTCTAGAGAGGGTGCAGAAGAGATTTACCAGGATGTTGTCTGGTATGGAGGGCATTAGCTATGAGGAGCGGTTGAATAAACTTGGTTTGTTCTCACTGGAACGACGGAGGTTGAGGGCGACCTGATAGAGGTCTATAAAATGATAAGGGGCATAGACAGAGTGGATAGTCAGAGGCTTTTCCCCAGGTTAGAGGGGTCAATTGCTAGGGGGCATAGGTTTAAGGTGCGAGGGGCAAGGTTTAGAGGAGATGTATGAGGCAAGTTTTTTACACAGAGGGTAGTGGGTGCCTGGAACTCGCTGCCGGAGGAGGTGGTGGAAGCAGGGACGATAGTGACATTTAAGGGGCACCTTGACAAACACATGAATAGGATGGGAATAGAGGGATACGGACCCAGGAAGTGTAGAAGATTGAAGTTTAGTCGGGTAGCATGGTCAGCACGGGCTTGGAGGGCCGAAGGGCCTGTTCCTGTGCTGTACTTTTCTTTGTTCTTTGTTCTTAATAACTTTCCGAACAACATCCATAAGCCAAACACCCTTTTTAACAAAGACAGTAGGTTTAAATTCTCTACAGAAAACAGGTATTACTTTGAAGTTATCAAGTGGTCTGGAGACACTCTTTAGCATGCAGAGAGAGACCAAAAATACACCTTCTTTGTTTGAATGCAGCTCCCGACTGAAAACGAAACCAAAAAACTCAGAGCCACAAAGCAGCTTCCAGCTCAAAATGAAAGTAAATGACAGAATCACAGTCCAGCTCCACCCACACAGTGACATCACCACAGCCATTTGATAAAACACACTTTTCTTAAAGGGATGCTCAGATGACAGTCACCATTTCTGAGACTTGCTTTATATTCTAGATTTATTCAATTTAAATTCCACCTATCTGCCGTGATGGGACTCAAGCCTATGTCCCCTAAGTATTATCCAGTGGATTACTAGTCCAGTGACTTTACCACTACACAAACCATCTCCCCTATATGCATACTTCCAGTATAAAGGGGTCACAGGATCTAATCCCCTTCCACAAACGTTGATGGGCTCTTCTTCAGCAGTGGTCCAAATTCCAAAGGTCATTGAAAATTCTTAGCGGCCTTGTTATGAAACTCTTTCCCCTGACTGGAGAGTCTAGAATTAGGGGTTGTTGACTCAGGAAAAGGGTTTGACCATTTGGGACTGAGATGTGGAGAGATGTTTACACTCAGGTGGTTGTGAATCTTTGGAGGTCTCTCTCAGATGGCTGAGGATGGTCAGCGAGTGGTTCAGTGCATTCAAAATGGAGGTGGTTAGATTTTTAGGGGAAGCAAGGCATTGTGGGAATAGCACAAGTGGAGCTGGGGAGCAGGATTTCCCCTGAGGGCTTCTGAATCCCGCCGTCAGGTTCAAATGAGGTCCAGAAGCCTGCCCTGTGTGGGAACAATCACTCACCTGCGATATATCCCGAGGACAGGCTTGCTGTCCAATTAAGGGCAGTGGCAGGCTCTTGGGAGTTGGAGACGCCAATCAGAGACCTGCGGTTTCAGCTGAACCCAGGAAAGGAGGAGAGGGCCTCTCAGCCTGCTAGGAATGCTGCCCCCCTCTCACCAGCCTACTGCCAGGAGCCTGCTCCCAGGCAGCTGTACGTTGTCCACCCCCCCCCCCCCCCCCCCCAAAGAAAACTCTTTGGTCTCTGAAATTCACCGTAAACAGATCAGTTGGCCATCTGGCGCTTGCCGGACGGCCGTTCAGGAAGGTCACGATTCATCTCCAACCTGGAGCTGAATTTTTGTTCCATCCATTGACACGGCCAGAGGTGGGCAGGCCTAAAACTACCGGTGTCGGCCAGCCTGCCAGTTTCCCGGCTCCACCCCGACGCAAAGGCAGGTCAAGATTGGAGATTAGGTATGATCTTATTGAATCCAGGGGCTGTAAGGCCTACCCTATTGCTTACCTTATGCTAAAGTAAATGAGGGAAGACGGTGTTTTATTGTGGTGATATCATTGGATTTGTAACCCAGAATGATTCACTGGGGAAGTGAATTCAAATCCCACCATGGCAGCTGGTGGAATTTAAATTCAGCAAATAAAGCCGGAATTGAAAGTTGGTTTTTGTAATGGTGACCATGAAACTATCACTGATTTGCATAAAAACCCATCTGGTTCACTCGTGTCCTTTTAGGGAAGGAAATCTGCCGTCCTGACCCAGTCTGGCCTACGTGTGACTCCAGACCCACAGCAACGTAGTTGACACTTAACTGTCCTCTGAAATGTTCAGTTCAAGGGCAATGAGGGATGGGCAGCAAATGCTGGCTAGAATTTTCTGCTGTTGCGATTCACTTTGCGTGCCAACAGCGCATTGCCCGCCCGTGGGTATTTCCGATGGGGTGGCTTCAATGGGAAATCCCATTGACAAGTAGAGGTAGTATAGAATCACGCCATCAGCGAATGGTGCACCGTCGAGACTGGACAATCCACCCCACTGGCTTTAACACCCGGCACCCTATGAAAGGATAAAGGGGGAAAAAAACATGCCTCGGACTGTCCAGAAACTGGGCTGAAAATTCATGCGAGTTAAACTGGGCATCATATTTTCCCTTTCTTCTAATAAGGAGCATGCTGCAGTGATGTGCAACTCAGTTTGGGGGCTTAGCCGCGGTCTGGCTAAGTTCCTGCCTGTCATGTGAGAGTACCTTTCAGAAATGGGTGTTTATAAATGGGTGTGTATATAAATATCTGTAGTGAGAGTACCTTAAAGAAATGGGTGTTTATTACTGCAGTGATGTCAGAGAGTGGGTGGAGCTGGGCTGTCTGTCAGCTTTTTACTTTCGTTTTAGGCTGTTTGCTGCAGGGTGCGTTTTAGTTTCGTTTTCAGAGCTGGATAGCTGCAGTCGCAGCCAGAAGGTGTATTAGAGACTCTCTCTGTAATCTAAATCGATTCTGGTGATTTAAAACTAAGAACAGTAATGACTTTAACCTGATGTGCTTCTGGTAAAAGGTGTTTTAGGTCTTATGGATGTTAAAAGGCAAGCTTAAAGGATTACTTAGTGTATTCTTTGGGGGTTGTATTTGAATTAATGGTTGCTAAGATGTTCAATGTATGTTTTAAAAAGGTTAACATAGAACATAGAACAGTACAGCACAGAACAGGCCCTTCGGCCCTCAATGTTGTGCCGAGCCATGATCACCCTACTCAAACCCACGTATCCACCCTATACCCGTAACCCAACAACCCCCCCCCCCCAACCTTACTTTTATTAGGACACTACGGGCAATTTAGCATGGCCAATCCACCTAACCCGCACATCTTTGGACTGTGGGAGGAAACCGGAGCACCCGGAGGAAACCCACGCAAACAGGGGGAGGACGTGCAGACTCCACACAGACAGTGACCCAGCCGGGAATCGAACCTGGGACCCTGGAGCTGTGAAGCATTTATGCTAACCACCATGCTACCCTGCTGAGTTCTTACTTGAGTTCATAGTTCATAGTTCATAGAATAAACATTATTTTGCTTTAAAAATACTTTTCCATTTCTGCTGTACCATACCTGTAGAGTGGGACGTGTCCTCCCCATACCACAATCTATTCAAAGTTGTGGGTCAGGTGAACTCTATGATACACTTTGGGGTTCTCGAAACCCTGGCCCATAACACTGCCAAAGCAGGAACGTGAGTAACAAGTGTACTTGAGACTTGAACATAAGTGTTTTTGAAGTGTGAAGTTGTCCTTTCCAGCCTTTTCCTACAGCGCAGCCAGCAGTGGGCTTCTGGTAATGTTAACATGTGGAAAAGGCTGGTGGTGCTACCCCCAGAGGATGGACTGAAGTGATTTTCTCAGGCTCCGCTTGCGATGGCTGAAGGTTGTAGTATAATGGCTCCTTGAATTTATATAATGTAGTATAATCCCGAATGGTTCCTCGTTCCTGAAGGCTGCAGTATATTAGAGTAAATGACAATCGAGTCATTCCACCCATAAAAGAGACAATGAGTTGGTGCTCAGGGCCGGTATTGGTTCGGAAGCCAAATGGTTCCAAAGAATGTGCTGATCTCACATGGCTCAATAAATCTGTAAAAAGAGATGTCCATTCAATGGCATCAATGAATGAGAGTTTAGCAAAATGTGGGAAGAACTCCATGTTCTCTGAATTAGACACTAACAGTGGATTCTGGCAAATAGCACGCTTCTCACAACTTTCAGAACTCCATTTGGTAGATTCTGTTTTAACAGGTTACCCTTTCGAATAACACCAGAGATGTTTCAAATAACAATGACAGATCCGTTAGAGGGTTTATCGAGTGTTATTTGCCACATGGATGATGTGTTGAGATATGGGTCCGCTCAAGCTGAGCATGACATGAAAGAGTTGTTAGGACTGTAAAAGCATTACTGAAAAAGAATGAGGATTTTACAGATGGCACAGTGGCACAGTAGTTAGCAATGCTGCCTCACAATGCCAGAGACCCGGGTTCAATTCCAGCCTTGGGTGACTGTGTGGAGTTTGCACGTTCTCCCCGTTTCTGCGTAGGTTTCCTCTGGGTGCTCCGGTTTCCTCCCACAGCCCATTGATGTGCAGGTTAGATGGATTGGCCGTGATAAATTGCCCCTTGGTGTCCAGAGATGTGCAGGTTAGGGGATAATTGGGCTCGGGTGAGGAAGTGGGCTTGGATGGGATGCTCTTTTAAAGAGTCAGTGCAGACTCGTTGAGTTAAATGGCCTCCTTCTGCACTGTAGGGATTCTATCATTTTTAACTAGCACTCCTGAGCCATAGACCCTCACCCTTGCAGAATGGATTGGCTCCATGCCACTTACTGATGAGAAGTAGGTTGTGGACAGGGATTCCTACCCTGCCACATACATTGCGCACACATCAAAGAGACACATTTGGAGAAAGATTCAGAAAGAGAGGAAACGTACTGAAAGGTGAAGCATTATGATAGTCGACCCAGTGCAAGAATATTATTAGATCTTCAACCGGAAGAACAGGTTTGGATCCGAGATCATTCGAGGCCTGGAGGAACAGTGGAGAAATCACCACAACTCAGATGTTACGTTGTCCAGACAGAACAAGAAGCAGAAACAGAAGAGCTTTGATTGGTATTGAGCAACAGGGAGGAAAACAATGGCCAGAGAGATGGCAATCATCAGAAATGAAAGAAAACACCGAATCCGGTGATCCAGAACCATCTACTCATTCAAATTCTGTTCAACAGCAGATTGGGAATGAATTATTCCTTACAGCTGAGGGGAGAATGAAGGACAGGAGACCAGTGAAGGGACCACAACGCTTATCAGTTTTAGAGGGGCGAATCTGCAAAGAAATGCAGTGAGAAGAAAGAACAAGAAGAGAACATGGAGAGAGAAAGAAAAGATGACATTTACCTATGAGAGCAAAAGGAGACTACATTTCCCACAAGACTTCAAAACTCTGAATTTGCTGAATGACGAGGCGACTGAATTATTGGGTTTCCAGGAATGTCAGAGAACGTTGCAGTCTGAAGAGAGGCTTGGGGGTATGATGTAGTAGAATGGTATATGTTGGACAAAGTTCCATAAAGCGTTAATTGCGACTGTATGAGATGTCATAGAAAGAAGTGACATGTGATCTGAGAAAGTCTAGGATAATTGACAGCATAGAAAGAAGCTAGCGTAAGGGAGTGTTGTGATAGCCCTATGTATGTTACCGTAAAGTTAAGAGTGTTTGCAGTCTTCTGGAGTTATTGAAACTACTCCAACCCAAAACACTATGATACAATGGTCACCAGATGTACTGCTTCCAGAAGCACTGCCTGCCATTTTTCCAGTTCCATCAGGCGTAAGCCCATCGATATAAATCAAAGTGGCTTCCCACTTGCTGACCTGTTCAGACCTCGAACAGATAAGCGAGAATGTCCATTACAATAAACGAAAGGTGCAATCCAAGTCTTTCAAATAACTACACAGTTGTTTCACTGTTGCCCTCAGGAGACAACACATTGCATTGTCATCAAATTGAAGATAGCATCTTTAGTATTTTTTCTGATTACGTCCCTGTGGCGTGCCTTCGGATGTTTTACTATTTTAAAGGCACATTGTCGTTGGTGAAAGAAAGAATATTGCATTTCTAATGAAAGAGAAAGCTGGCATTTATATAGCACATTGTCATTTCTGTCATAAATGAAGCAAACTGTTTTACAAGTAATGAGTTCTTCTAAAGTGCAGTGACTTTTGTGTACGTGGGACCCAAAGCTCTTTTACCGAGAGCACGTCCTCACGAACATCACTGAAAACGAATGGTTGTGTCTGAGGCCGAAATGTTGGCCAATGCATCAGGAGGATGCACCCTCAAATTGTGCAAGGGGATCTTTATACATCCCATAAACCCGCGAGGTAGGCAAACAGGGACTCAGTTTGCCATCTCATCCAAAGGTTAGCGCCTTTATTTTTTATTCATTCACAGGATATAAGCTGCACTGGAAAGGTCAGCATTTTGGTGGTGAACAGTCTTCTTGAACCGTTGCAGTTCATGTGGTGTAAGTACTCCCACAGTGCTGTTAGGGAGGGAATTCCAGGATTTTGACTCAGTGACAATGATTTCAAAGTCAAAATGGTGTGTGACTTGACAATGAACTTGTGTTGCCATACTTCTGCTGTCCTCGTCCTTCCAAGTGGTAGAGGTCACAGGTTTAGGAAAGGCAGTTGAAGAAGGCTGGGTGAGTTCCTGCAATGCCTTTTGTAGATGGTACACACAATTGCCATTATGCCTCGATGGTGGAGGGAGTGAATGTTCAAGGTGGAAGATGGGGTGTCAGTCATGCGGGCTACTTTATCCTGCATGTTGTTGAGCTTCTTGAGTGTTGTTGGAGCTGCACTCATCCAGGCAATTGGAGAGTATTCCATCACACTCCTGACTTGTAAATGGTGGACAGGCTTTGGGAAATCTAGAATCATAAAATCATAGAATTTACAGTGCAGAAGGAGGCCAATCAGCCCATCGAGCCTGCACCAGCCCTTGGAAAGAGCACCCGACCCACCCCTCCACCCTATCCCCGTAACCCAGTAACCCCACCCAACCTTTTTGAGCACTAAGGGCAATTTAGCATGGCCGATCCACCTAACCTGCACATCTTTGGACTGTGGGAGGAAACCGGAGCACCCGGAGGAAACCCACGCAGACACGGGGAGAATGTGCAGACTCCGCACACATGGGAATCGAACCAGGGACCCTGGGGCTGTGAAGCAACTGTGCTAACCACTATGCTGCTGTGCCGCCTTGCAAAGTGACACAGAGGTGCGTCACTTGTCACAGATTTCCCAAATTTGTGCTACTCTTGGAGCCAGAGTTTGCAACAAATGAAGCGGTTCCTTGGTACGGGACTGAAGCACCTGCAGCTGATGGCTCGAATTTTCACACAGCAGGAAGGGCTTTGTACCTCAGCCAAAATGTTAGTCCCTTTTGAGACATCCTCCCCTTGAACCCAGCATCCACAATTTTCACTGGGGGAGGGGGGAGGCAAGCGGGGAAAGGGAATTTACCCATCTGCAGTTCATGGAGGCAAGCATAGCTGCCTTTAAATTTCCGCTACTGGGATTTCCAAGACGTGGATCATGGGCTTTAGATATTTGAGGAAAAGCTGCCAGAGATATTTCAGGATTGCCCTTTTGGAGACACGAAATACACCTTTGGGAGAGGTAAGGTGACCTTTTGGGATTGTTAACAGCAGGCATGAATGTATGTAAAAAGTGGATAAGCTCAGTGGAATTGTCATGCTTTCAAATCTTTTAAATCCCCTGGCGTATTAAAGTTTAGAAAAAAGCATCCAGCCTGGAGTTGAAAAAATGGATGTTTTCTTTTTCACTGATTGTGGACATGCCTGAGGTTTATCATTATAAGATTAGTACTGCTTGCTGACTTCATTATAACAGTGGGGGGGGGGGGGGACCTGTAGGTTCATAGTTTGATTGATAGCTCCATGGTTATAAAGAGATTAGTTATCTTTGATGCACTGCCGTGATTACAAATGTTTTATAAGGGATTAAGTACTTGAAGGAATATAAGGGATTAAGTACCGGAATGAATGTATATGTTATCAATCAGTGTTTTCTTAAATATAATGAAGTCTGCAATAGACACTTGGCTTCTGAGGTCTGTCCATGGATACTGCGTGAGTTGGAATGGAGAAAGTAAGGGTAAAGGGTGATGGGCGGGGGAGGCATGAGCTGACATGAGTTGACACTATGTTAGCATAGGGTCTATTATGGGTACTGGGGATGAGTGGGTGTCATGGGTTGGCATGGAGGGAATGAGGGGCAATGGGGAGTGGATGAGAGACATGAAGTGGCATTCATTGGCATAGATGGGGCATGGGGAGTATGTAGAGAGTAAAGGATGCGAAGGGTGAGGGCTCGAGTGCTTCCCCAGAGCGCCAAGGAGGCTTTTTAACCAGTCCGCTTCAGCACCCAGCAGTCTTTGTTCCTGCCTCCAATCTCTTTTTGGGATGGATGGGCCTGACTCCGATTACCACTGGCCCTCCCCCCACAGCCAGAACAAACATAGAACATAGAACATAGAACAGTACAGCACAGAACAGGCCCTTCGGCCCTCGATGTTGTGCCGAGCAATGATCACCCTACTTAAACCCACGTAACCCGTATACCCGTAACTCAACAATCCCCCCATTAACCTTACACTACGGGCAATTTAGCATGGCCAATCCACCTAACCTGCACATCTTTGGACTGTGGGAGGAAACCGGAGCACCCGGAGGAAACCCACGCACACACGGGGAGGACGTGCAGACTCCACACAGACAGTGACCCAGCCGGGAATCGAACCTGGGACCCTGGAGCTGTGAAGCATTGATGCTAGCCACCATGCTATCGTGAGGCCCCAATCGGTTTAAATGTTTGACTTGTGGTTCAACTCTTTAACTGATCTGGGGTGCCTGTACAAACAGCTCATGTCCCTTCCATCATCTTGGTGTCGGGTTTGCATTTCTTGCAGGACTGAAAAACGCAAACTGCACAATTTAACACAGGTGTGAATTTAAAAAAAGATGCACCAACAAACGTATGGTTAAATATTTAAACCAAATAAAGAAATCGTCAGCTCATGCTCACTGATGAAGCCCACTGATAGTCACTTGTTCTCCAGCTAAATTCTTGGTTTCGGAAGTACATTAATTACTAGCATTGATCAGGCTTTTGATTATTGCAATGTAACATTTTATATTATGTCACATATAGGGCGCGATTCAGCCACTGCGTTGCGCTCGGCGCTGAGCGGGGTGCAACATGTGAACCCTGCGAGAGCCTCAAATGGCACCCCCTGTCAAGCACCGGGCCAATTACGAGTCACCCGACTTGCTCTGCCCGACATGATCTGGATCTCGCCCCTGCTGGGTATGATCCAGATTAGCATTCTCATTTAAACACCCAGACAAAGGCCGTGCCTGTGAGACCTCGACTAGGCGCGCCGAGCATCAGTTTCCACAAGCGTGGACCCGGCATGATGTCACCCCGGTGGGGTGGGGGGGTCACGTAAGCCATTAGAGACCCCCAGGTGATCAGGGACATGGCAGAGTGATCTCCTGGCAATCCCCTTGGCACTCGGGCACCTTGGCACTGCCAGCCTGGCACTGCCAGGGTGCCTGGGTGGCACTGCCAGGTTGCCAGAGGGGAACTCCTAAGGTGTCAGGCTGGCAGTCTCAAGCTGCCCGACATTGCAGGCTAGCACTGCCAGGGGTTGTGCCCAAGGGGGATCCTGCCCATTAGAGGCTGGGTGAGGGTGGGTCCCAGGGGCCACAAGAAGGTTGGGGTGAAGGGGGGTCCAGGAAGCAGGTGTGTTGGGGCTTGAAAAGGGGGGTGGTGTAGAGATCGGGGCAGCCGGTCAAGATGACACTCTGATCTGCGAGGAGCTAATGCAGGAAATCCACTAAAGTTGGCCTCGGCAGAAAGAAACACCCTGAGGCTCAAAATACTGGTGAATAGCGGGGGTGAGCCAGGTTCCTGTAACCGCTGAGGAACACCTCTCCAAAAATGGACTTTGATTTATTTCCGCTGAATCACATCATAAGCATAATGCACTAATTTCACGATCCTCATGTACACAGATGTAAATATTCCCTGAAATAGAACAGTACAGCACAGAACAGGCCTTTCGGCCCTCAATGTTGTGCCGAGCAATGATCACCCCACTCAAACCCCACTTTTAGGACACTACGGGCAATTTATCATGGCCAATCCACCTAACCCGCACATCTTTGGACTGTGGGAGGAAACCAGAGCACCCGGAGGAAACCCACGCGCACACGGGGAGGACGTGCAGACTCCACACAGACAGTGACCCAGCCGGGAATCGAACCTGGGACCCTGGAGCTGTGAAGCATTTATGCTAACCACCATGCTACCCTGCTGCCCTTAAATATACCATTTGTGGATTGAATGCCTATTTTGCTTTAGTAAGGATGGCAGAAACTCCATTCGTGCAAAGAGGAATTTATTCAAAAAGGCACTGACTCATCCATTGCAAAGCCCACCGAGAGTAATTCTGAACTTATTAAATGCTTTTATCTTGTGCCAGGCCCCTCGGTCACGGCACTGGAGCATGTGAAGTTGGTCACAGTTGGAAAGTAAGCTTTCCAGGTGGCGTGCCAGAGTCGGCAAATGGGGAAGACCCACCTGGGAACTTCTTGGCTGGCAGCGTTATGACATCCGGGGTCATAGGTGGCCACGCAAGACCCTCGATGTCCTGGCACCAACAGCATGAGTCTGATCGCACAATCAAACTTCCAGAAGTTTCCAGCTATTAAACAAGCGCTTGAATGCTTTCATATCAGATTCGCTCTCCACTTTGTAAAATGAGTTAGCGCCTCCATTAACAGAGAGAGGAACGAACATCACTCACAGATTATGGGGTTAAACGTGAGAGAGTGGATATGACATCGTGAGGGGGAGAGACAATGGTAAAGGGCAAGTGAAAGAGAAGAACGAGAAAAATATTGATCACTGAACCAATAATCAAATATGGGCCACTTGTGATCTATCACAATAATTTGTAACGATTACAGCGCTGTCCCTAACATGATTATTAGCAGTCAGACCACACATATATTCAGTCTTTGGTATTGTAACCCTTTGTCTTGATGTATGATTAATAAAAACAATTGAGCTGAAAAAATAAGAAAAAAGAACCCTCATAACGCTGTGTTATTCAGCAAGCACCTGCCCGCCAACGTAGAACTATAGCATAAATAGTAACCTTTGCAAAACCGTGACACGCGCTTCCGTCCTAGCTAGAATATTGCTCGATTGGTTCTGTAAGGAATAATCAGATTTGTACTGATGATACAGAAGCTGGCCAAACAGACTGACAGGAAAATGCACAGTGTGGGGGTTGGGAAAGCAGCAACATATCCGAATGTTTAAATCTAGTTAAATAAATTACCCTTTTTAGTGGGTTGGAGTATGTAGCCATAGCCTTTTGTGTAATAGTAAGGGCTCAAGATGGAACAATCCCCCCCCCCCCCCCCCCCCCCCCCCCCCCCCCCAACCCATTTCTTTCCTTTCTGAAAAAGGTGTCAGAATCTTGCTCTTTAATATAAGGGTCCATTTTGATAAAGCCGTAGTGGGTGTTATTTGATAGTAAACTATATGGTAAACTGAAGTCATGTTTGAAAAGCTATTTCCGGACACCTGTTCAAAAGATAATGGTGTATTATTTTCACAGCGTGAGCCCGTACTAGCAATATATTTGCTGGGACCATTTAGGCTGGGAAGATACTCTCATTTTGTGGCCAGGTAAAGCAATAAATTATGGTGTTGTGGCAAGGCTCAGTTGGCAGTGCTCTTGCCTGAAGCGATGAGGTTGTCTGGGTTCCTCTCCAGACTTTTTAAAACTTCATTTTTAATTCATTGGCATCGCTGGCTGGGTGAGCATTTATTGCCCATCCCTGAATGCCCTTGAACTGAATGGCTTGTTGGGCCTTGTCAGAAGCCAGTTAACGTGCACCCTGGAGTCACATATAGGCCAGACCAGGTAAGGAGAACAGACTTCCTTCCCGTTGGGGCATTAATGAACCAGATGGATTTTGATGACAATTGGCATACGATGAGAACTGAGATGAGGGGGAACTACTTCTCACAGAGGGTGGCGAATTTGTGGAGCTCCCTGCCCCATGGTGTGGTGGAATATGAGTCTGGTTTGAAGAAAGAGGTGGGTATATTTTTGATTAAAAACAGGTTAAAGGGATTATGGGCAACAGACAGGGTGGTGGATTTGAGACCAGGACGAGATTAGCCATGATCTGATTGAATGGTGGAGCAGGCTTGAAGGCCTAAATTGCCTACTTTTATTCCTAATTCCTATGACATGGTCATCAAGAGAATTTTAATTCCAGATATTTATTGAATTCAAATTTCACCATCTGCCATGATGGGATTTGAACCTGGGTCACCAGAACATTAACTAGGTCTCCACATTACCAGTTCAGTGACAATAACACTATGCCACCACCTCCCCGAATCTATAGTTTGGGCATATAATCTTGGCTCACTCTTCAATGTGGTGCTGAGGGAGTGTCACATTGTCAGAGGTGCTAAATTTTGGATAAGATGTTAAATAAATATCAGTCTTAAGGATCGTAAAGATTAAAGGTCGTATGACAGCATTCAAGGAAGAGCAAAGAACTCTTCATACTTGCTGAGCTAAAAGGAACTATCAGGCAACACCATAAACAGATTAATGGTCATTCAACTCCTCGCTGTTTGCGAGGACCTTGCAGTCTGTAAATCAGCTGCCATGCTTGCGCCCAAAACTAGCACAACTGCATTTCAACAGTAATTATTTTTCAGTTGTGAAGGACATTGAGATATTCTGTGTACTTGAAATGCATGAAATAAATGCATTTTACTTTCCTTCAGAAGGCATAAGATTTCATAATTACTTCTAATAGTTGTTTCATTTGATGTATTTAGTTAAGTTTCCAAAAGAAAGCTCAAGAAAGCTATATTCATATGTTAATGAAAACAAGGGGCTGGATTCTACTATTCTGGGGCTATGTCCCCACGCCGGCGGGGGAAGGGTGGCGTGTTACGGCAGGAAAACTGGCGCAAAATGGCCACCGATTCCCTGTTTGCTGGGGCTAGCAGGTAGTGTAGAGCACCCGGCTCTAGCTGCCGATACTCCTCGGGGAACTGCCGGGTCCGTGGCCTCGCCTGCGTACAGCGGCAGCCTACAGCAGACCTGGCCCGCGAAATAGTCCCCCTCTTCGGCCGCTGCACGCGCCCCGGAGCACAGTACCCCCAGCCTCGAATAATGTCCCCCCCTGCCTGCGGATCGGCTCTCCTTCGACTGTGGCGGTGCTGGACTGAGTCCGCAGCCGCCACGCTGAGTTCCCAATGGGTGAGACCATGGGAGACCCACACCGTTGGGAACTCGGCCGATCAAGGGGTGGAAAGTTGGGGGTGGAGCATCGGGGGGGGGGGGGGGGGGGCGGGCCTCAGGAAATGTCTTGAGGCCGTCGGTACGTGACGCGGCATATTCTGCGAGTATGCCGCTTTGGAGGGGGCGGAGCATCGCGAAAGCAGCGCCACCCCCGATTTCGTTGGAAACTTTGATTCGCTGGCCGGTCGCCAAACGTAATTTTGGCATTGGCGACTGGAAAATCCAGCCCAAGATTTGCATTTATGTTAACTTCAGTCTGGAAATAGCAAGAAGTGGGCAACACTTCAAATACAAATTTGCTTATAAATCCTTTCCACTTTGAATGAGCATGGTGATAGCTTGCACAACTCCCCAGAGATGTTTTTCCGAAATCATGCTGTCGTTTACTTTCCAATTTATAAAATGCACGATACAGCAATTTCAACTTTGCCCCCCTGTTTTCAAAATGTTATATTGTTGGTTATTAAAATCAGACATTTTATTGCCTTGGCTAGGCAGTGAAATGAGCATCACTAAACTCACTGTGCATTCTTGATTCGAGAACAACTAGATCCTGGCATTGGCTGTGGAAGAGGACTAATTCCAAATAAAACAAATTAACGGTAATTATCAGTAATTGTGCTCATGGCACTTTATGTCTCAGGCATCTGCAACGCAGTCTTGTTGGAGTCATGCTTGCAATACCAAAGTTATACACATTCAATGATGCATCATGCCTTGGCCAAGCAAATGTGTTTTTTTGGGAGTGTGTTAACTTATCCCTGTGCTCGGAGCTCTGCTCATCACCATCCAAATATCTGTTCAGGTAACAGTATTAGGGAAGAGCCAGCAGAAGGTCATGCTGATTCCTGTTCCCTATGCCAAGCCAGGAGTGTTAGCGGGCGATGGACACAAGAACCCGGCAAAGATTGGGTACAAATGGAGGAGGCATCCTGTAAAGAAACGACCCACCGGGCCCTGGCTACAGCAGCACTCCCATCCTCCTCAACAAGATACACAACGAGCCCAGTGGTAGCGGCCCTGCTGAGAATGTGGATCCAGTTGAGGCAACACTTTGGGATAACTAAAATGTCCTCCATGGCCCCCATATGCGACAATCACAGATACCCCCAACCATGCCAGATACCACCTTCAAAAGGTGGAGGTGGGACGGGGGCACACTGACGGTTGGGGATTTCTACGTAAGGCACAGATTGGCGACACTGGACGAACTGACGAGGAAGTGGAAACTAGAAAAAGGACATGAAATGAGACACCTCCAAATAAAACACTTCCTCTGCAAAGCGACAGTAGGGTACCCTGGGGCCCGAGAAACCTCACTACGAGAGGACCTGATAGGCACAAGCAACGAGAAGGGGGGGCTATGTGGGAAAATATACGGACAGCTACTGGACAGAGCTCGAACACCACTGGATGAGACGAGACACAAATGGGAGGATGAACTGGGGACAGAGGTAGGATGGGGACTCTGGAGCAAAGCATTGAGCAGGGCGAACTCCACCTCCTCCTGCGCAAGGCTAAGCCTAATGCAGCTCAAAATGGTGCACAGAGCTCACCTAACCAGAACCCGAATGAGCAAGTTCTTCCCAGAGGTGGAGGACAAATGTGAACGGTGCCAGAGGGGCCCAGCCAACCACACCCACATGTTTTGGGCTTGTCCCAAGCTTGCTGGGTTCTGGACAGCCTTCTCCGAGGCAATGTCCAAGGTTGTGGGGGTGAGGGTGGAGCCATGCCCAATAGTAGCAATCTTCGGGGTATCGGAACAGCCAGAGCTACACATAGGGAAGGGGTAACATCCTTGCTTTCGCTTCTCTAATCGCACGCCGGAGAATCCTGCTCGGCTGGCAATCAGCACCACCCACAGCTGCAGACTGGCTCGCTGACCTCTCGGAATTTCTCCACCTGGAGAATATTAAGTACGCCATCCGAGGGTCAGAGGAAGGCTTCCTGGATACTAGGGGGCAGTTTGTCCGCCTGTTCCAAAACCTGTTTGAGGCCAGCAACGATGAGTAAGGTAAAGATAAAAAAAACAAGATAGATGAGGAACCAAAGGGCTGCACAACCTACCGGGGGGGGGGGGGGGGGGGGGGGGGCAGAGGGAAGAAGGGGAAACCACAAGAGAAGAGGAGGGGGGTAGGGCTACCTCTATCCACTTTCCCGCAACATAAAAGAAAAACATAGCTGAAGCCAAGGGGGGGAGGAGGGGGGAGGGGGGGGGGGGGGAGGAGGAAGGGGGCGGCAACGGAGAAGGGAGGGAACTATAGATCGTTCCAGAGGGCAGCGAAAAAGGAAAATGTAATGTATATATACAACTGTTAACAAATATGAGAAATGCCAATAAAAAGATTTTTTAAAAAAGTGTTAGAGGGCAGATAATGTGACACTGTGATGAAAGACAGACCAAAAATGCAGCAGTCTCCTCTTACTCCCCATAATTCCCACCTCTAAAATCCTTTTTCTCATTGGATTCAAAATCAAGGAAATTGGGGTTTGTGAGCTTCCCAACCAACACTCCATTTAGAAAATGTACATTCCCATCCATAAGCACAGATAATATTGTGCTCAGAAATGTATTCATTGAATATTATTCATCTGAATCATACTTAAGATGGAAATTGGGGTTTGTGAGCTTCCCAACCAACACTCCATTTAGAAAATGTACATTCCCATCCATAAGCACAGATAATATTGTGCTCAGAAATGTATTCATTGAATATTATTCATCTGAATCATACTTAAGATTGTATAAACTGCCCAGAGCTGCAGACTGGCTGTCCGACCTCTCGGATTCTCTCCAAATGGAGAAAATCAAATTCGCCATCCGAGGGTCGGACGACGGCTTCCACAGAACGTGGGAGCCATTCATGCAATTGTTCCGGGACCTGTTTGTGGCCAACATACAAGAGGAAGAATAGTCGGGGGAAGGTAGCCGGCGGGGAGGGGGGGGGGGGGGGGGGGGGGGGGGCTACGGGCTCGTTACGGGGGTTTGATGGCTAGCTAAGGCCCAAAACCAAACTAAATAAATGCCAATAAACATGTTGGGGAATGTAAAATATGTATGCCGGCAAAGAGGGGGAGGCCACAGTTATTACTACGAAGATGCTCACCTGTAAATATATATGTTAATTTTTGCGTGTTTTTTTTTCACTCTCTAACAATTTGTAATTTGTTCAATATAAAACATGAAAACTGAATAAAAAACATTTATAAAAAAAAAAGATTGTATAAACTGTTCCATTTTACACAGTCACATTTACTGTATTGAGCAAGAAGTTTGGAGTATATTTCTAATCCATTGTGCAGGAATAATCCCTCCGAACTCTGTGGTAGTAGTTGATTACCACAAAGCATCATTAATACAGGTTGAAAATCCCTTATCCGAAATGCATGGTGTCAAGGGTGTATCGGATTTCAGAATTTTTCTTATTTTGGAATATACTGCTCATATGTGGAGTGGGTTGGGAACTGCACATGTGCAGTGCATGTTGGGAAGTGCACATGCACTTTCCAACACGCACCGCACATGTGCACTTTCCAATGCGCACTGCACATGTGCACTTCCCAACATGCACTGCACATGTGCACTTTCCAACGCGCACCGCACATGTGCACTTCCCAATGCTTGATGCACATGTGCAATTAACAACCAGCACCGCACATGTGCACTTCCCATGCTTGCTGCACATGTGCACTTTCCAACACACACCACACATGCGCACTTCCCAACACACACTGCACATGCGCACTTCCCAACACACACTGCACATGTGCACTTGCCAACACGCATTGCACATGTGCATGAGCTGGTTTAGCTCACCAGGCTAAATCGCTGGCTTTTAAAGCAGACCAAGCAGGCCAGCAGCACGGTTCGATTCCCGTACCAGCCTCCCCGGACAGGCGCCGGAATGTGGCGACTAGGGGCTTTTCACAGTAACTTCATTGAAGCCTACTCGTGACAATAAGCGATTTTCATTTCATTTCATTTCATTTGATTTCATGTGTGGTGCGTGTTGGAAAGTGCACATGTGCAGCAAGCATTGCGAAGTGCACATGTGCGGTGCGCGTTGGGAAGTACACATGTGCAGTGCATGTTGGGAACTACACATGTGCGTGCGTGTTGGGAAGTGCACATGTGCGGTGCGTGTTGGGAAGTGCACATGTGCGTGCGTGTTGGGAAGTGCACATGTGCGGTGCGTGTTGGGAAGTGCACATGTGCAGTGCATGTTGTGAAGTGCACATGTGCGGTGCACATTGGAAAGTGCACATGTGCGGTGCGCGTTGGAAAGTGCACATGTGCAGTGCATGTTGGGAAGTGCACATGTGCAATGCGTGTTGGCAAGTGCACATGTGCAGTGTGTGTTGGGAAGTGCGCATGTGTGGTATGTGTTGGAAAGTGCACATGTGCAGCAAGCATGGGAAGTGCACATGTGCGGTGCTTGTTGTTAATTGCACATGTGCATCAAGCATTGGGAAGTGCACATGTGCGGTGCGCGTTGGAAAGTGCACATGTGCAGTGCATGTTGGGAAGTGCACATGTGCAGTGCGCATTGGAAAGTGCACATGTGCGGTGCGTGTTGGATAGTGCATGTGTGCAGTGCATGTTGGGAAGTGCACATGTGCAGTGCATGTTGGGAAGTGCACATGTGCAGTGCATGTTGGGAAGTGCACATGTGCAGTGCGCATTGGAAAGTGCACATGTGCGGTGCGTGTTGGAAAGTGCACATGTGCACGTAGGAGCATGCAAGTGGCAGAAAGTATCATATATAGCAATTATATAAATGTGGTCACACCCAAGGTGCAGGCAGAGAAATGGGTGACCACCAGAAGGGGAAGGAGTTCAGGGAGCTAGGCAGAAAGTTAAAAGACAGGACCTCAAGGGTTGTAATCTCGGGATTACTCCCTGTGCCACGTGCCAGTGAGGCGAGAAATAGGAAGATAGAGCAGCTGAACACGTGGCTAAACAGCTGGTGTAGGAGGGAGGGTTTCCGTTATCTGGACCACTGGGAGTTCTTCCGGGGCAGGTGTGACCTGTATAAGAAGGACGGGTTGCATCGAAACTGGAGAGGCATAAATATCCTGGCCGTGAGGTTTGCTAGTGTCACACAGGAGGGTTTAAACCAGTATGGCAGGGGGGTGGGTACCGGAGGAATAGGTCAGAAGGTGAAAGCATTGAGGGAGAATGAGGGAAGAGGGCCAGTATGGCTCTGAGGAAGAGCAGACAGGGAGATGTTGCTGAAAACAGCAGGTCTGGTGGCCTGAAGTGCATATGTTTTAATGCAAGAAGTATTACGGGTAAGGCAGATGCACTTAGAGCTTGGATTAGTACTTAGAACTATGATGTTGTTCCATTACAGAGACCTGGATGAGGTAAGGACAGGATTGGCAGCTAAACGTTCCAGGATTTAGATGTTTCAGGCGGGGTAGAGGGGGATGTAAAAGGGGTGGCGGAGTTGCGCAACTGGTTAGGGAGAATATCACAGCTGTACTGCGGGAGGACACCTCAGAGAGCAGCGAGGCTATATGGGTAGAGATCAGGAATAAGAATCGTGCAGTCACAATGATGGGGGTTTACTACAGGCGTCCCAACAGCCAGCGGGAGATAGAGGAGCAGATAGGTAGACAGATTTTGGAAACGAGTAAAAACAACAGGGTTGTTGTGATGGGAGACTTCAACTTCCCCAATATTGACTGGGACTCACTTAGTGCTAGGGGCCTGGATGGGGCAGAGTTTGTAACGAGCATCCAGGAGAGCTTCTTAAAACAATATGTAGACAGTCCAACTAGGGAAGGGGCTGTAATGGACCTCGTATTGGGGAATGAGCCCGGCCAGGTGGTAGGAGTTTCAGTAGGGGAGCATTTCGGGAACAGTGACCACAATTCAGTAAGTTTTAAAGTGCTGGTGGACAAGGATAAGAGTGGTCCTAGGGTGAATGTGCTAAATTGGGGAAAGGCTAATTATAACAATATTAGGCAGGAACTGAAGAACCTAGATTGGGGGAGGATAAATACGGCAAATTTTGGGAACCTTGGATAACAAGAGATATTGTAGGCCTCATCAAAAAGAAAAAGGAGGCATTTGTCAGGGCTAGAAGGCTGGGAACAGACAAAGCCTGTGTGGAATATAAGAAAAGTAGGAAGCAACTTAAGCAAGGAGTCAGGAGGGCTAGAACAGGCCACAAAAAGTCATTGGCAAATATGGTTAAGGAAATTCCCAAGGCTTTTAACACGTACATAAAAAGCAAGAGGGTAGCCAGGGAAAGGGTTGGCCCACTGAAGGATAGGCAAGGGAATCTATGTGTGGAGCCAGAGGAAATGGGCGAGGTACTAAATGAATACTTTGCATCAGTATTCACCATAGAGAAGGAATTGGTGGATGTTGAGCCTGGAGAAGGGTGTGTAGATAGGCTGGGTCACATTGAGATCCAAAACGACGAGGTGTTGGGCGTCTTAAAAAATATTAAGGTAGATAAGTCTCCAGGGCCGGTTGGGATCTACCCCAGAATACTGAAGGAAGCTAGAGAGGCAATTGCTGAGGCCTTGATAGAAATCTTTGGATCCTCACTGTCTTCAGGTGATGTCCCGGAGGACTGGAGAATAGCCAATGTTGTTCCTTTGTTTAAGAAGGGTAGCAAGGATAATCCAGGGAACTACAGGCCGGTGAGCCTTACGTCAGTGGTAGGGAAATTACTGGAGAGAATTCTTCGAGACAGGATCTACTCCCATTTGGAAGCAAATGGACGTATTAGTGAGAGGCAGCATGGTTTTCTGAAGCGGAGGTCGTGTCTCACTAACTTGATAGAGTTTTTCGAAGAGGCCACAGAGATGATTGATGCAGGTAGGGCAGTGGATGTTGTCTATATGGACTTCAATAAGGCCTTTGACAAGGTCCCCCATGGTAGACTAGTACAAAACGTGAAGTCACACGGGATCAGGGGTGAGTTGGCAAGGTGGATACAGAACTGGCTATGTCATAGAACGCAGAGAGTAGCAATGGAAGGGTGCTTTTCTAATTGGAGGGCGGTGACTAGTGGTGTTCCGCAGGGATCAGTGCTGGGACCTTTGCTGTTCGTAGTATATATAAATGATTTGGAGGAAAATGTAACTGGTCTGATTTGTAAGTTTGCAGACGACACAAAGGTTGGTGGAATTGCGGATAGCGATGAGGGCTGTCAGAGGATACAGCAGGATTTAGATCGTTTGGAGACTTGGGCGGAGAGATGGCAGATGGAGTTTAATCCGGACAAATGTGAGGTAGTGCATTTTGGAAGGTAAAATGCAGGTAGGGAATATACAGTGAATGGTCGAACCCTCAAGAGTATTGAAAGTCAGAGAGATCTAGGTGTACAGGTCCACAAGTCACTGAAAGGGGCAACACAGGTGGAGAAGGTAGTCAAGAAGGCATACGGCATGCTTGCCTTCATTGGCCGGGGCATTGAGTATAAGAATTGGCAAGTCATGTTGCAGCTGTATAGAACCTTAGTTAGGCCATACTTGGAGTATAGTGTTCAATTCTGGTCACCACACTACCATAAGGATATGGAGGCTTTAGAGAGGGTGCAGAAGAGATTTACCAGGATGTTGCCTGGTATGGAGGGCATTAACTATGAGGAGCGGTTGAATAAATTTGGTTTGTTCTCACTGGAACGACGGAGGTTGAGGGGCGACCTGATAGAGGTCTACAAAATTATGAGGGGCATACAGAGTGGATAGTCAGAGGCTTTTCCCCAGGGTAGAGGGGTCAATTACTGGGGGTCATAGGTTTAAGGTGCGAGGGGCAAGGTTTAGAGGAGATGTACGAGACGAGCTTTTTACACAGAGGGTTGAGAGTGCCTGGAACTCGCTGCCGGAGGAGGTGGTTGAAGCAGGGACGATAGAGACAATTAAGGGGCATCTTGACAAATACATGAATAGGATGGGAATAGAGGGATACGGACCCAGGAAGTGTAAAAGATTTTAGTTTAGACGGGCAGCATGGTCGGCGCAGACCTGGAGGGCCAAAGGGCCTGTTCCTGTGCTGTACTTTTCTTTGTTCTTTGTTTTGTTCTTTGCAGTGCACGTTGGGAAGTGCACATGTGCAGTGTGTGGTGGGAAGTGCGTATGTACGGTGCCTGTTGGGGACTGCACATGTGTGGAACATTGGGAACTGCGCATGTGCAGCACGTGTTAGAAACTGCGCATGTGCGGCGTGCGCTGGGAACTGTGCATGTGCAGCATGCGTTGGGAACTGTGCATGTGCGGCATGCGTTGGGAACTGTGCAGGCGCAGCATGCGTTGGGAACTGTGCATGTGCGGCGTGCGTTGGGAACTGCATGTGCAGCACGCGTTAGAAACTGCGCATGTGCAGCACGCGTTAGAAACTGAGCATGCACAGCATGCGTTGGGAACTGTGCATGTGCAGCGTGCGTTGGGAACTGGCCATCGCCCGGGAGCCTTGTGGGATTTCCCACTCAGGATGTCACGTCGGCGCTCGAATAAAGTGGGGTTTTGGAATTATTTGGTTTTCAGAATTTCGGATAAGGGATGCATTGGGTGGAAATCTCCCATGGCTCTGCCGGCAGGTTCAATAGCAGGTGGGGTGGAGTGGGGAGGGGAATCAAATATTTGGCGGGAGCCCAAAAATTGGTTTTGCGCTAGTGTGAATTTTCCACGAGATCTTTCGCTGGTGCCCGCCATGGCGGATCAGAAAACCCGCTGGATGTTGGAGTTGAACTGATTCGCATCCCGTTAATGGGATTCTATTGAATGCCCATCCGGAATCTTCCACCTACTCTGGATTCTCCGCGACATCAGTCGGAAAACACGCCAGTCCAGAACGCGTCTGGAACAGAGTGACGTGCAGAAGTCACCTGACCAATGACTCGGCTGCCTCTGGAGTTGGGGTCAGAGGGCATCAGCAAGCCTGGACCTGGGAACACCACAGCAATGGGTGAACGCTGCATCTACAGGTGAATCTTCCAGATTCAGTGTCATGAGGAGGTCCATATTCCAGCCTGAGAGTGTTCTCGGAGATCCAACAATTTTTCAGGAGGTACATCTTCTTTCTTCAATAGTGGGTCAGTGATGTTGGGCATCTTTTCAATATGGCACCCAGGTGTTGGGACTCCTACTATCATGCCCGCCTTGCCATGGAATACAGAGCAAAACCCCTGAGTGCATCGCTCATGAGGTTGGGGGCTGGAAGATATGACCTGGTTTCCTGCCAGCCTCCACAGCGGGAAACACTCCATGATTCTGTCCCCCCACTCCCAGGATTTAGTCCCATTTGGGAGAATTTCACCCATTAACTCTGATCCTTTCACCACAGATGCTGCCAGACCTGCTGAATTATTTCCAGAATCTTCTCTTTTTTTATTTCAGATTTCCAGCATCCACAGTATTTTGCTTTTGTGTCAGCATTTTCATCCTGTTTGGAACCTCTTGAGCATTCAGGATGTTCAAGAAATACTAATTATAATTGTTTAAAATAAAAACCATGCTAAATGAGATGCGCTGATGGAAATGATGCAACTTTCTGTATTTTAAGCATTTGTAAATAGGTATTGTCCTGGCTCGAGGGATAGTCTGTTCTGTTAGCTCTAATGTAACAAGTGGTATGAACGGGAATTTCGTATTGCCTTCTGAAGCTCACATGTGACTCTCGTTATTCACTGTTCTTCACATTTGGTCCCTTGAAGGGCTACTTTTTTTGGTCGAATGCCATTATTAGAGACAACCGACAAAAGATGATATTCCTGACCGCCTGTGGAACCCCTACCTTTAGCGTTGTCAAAATACTTACCTCCCTGGCAGCCCCAGATTCAAAGACATTCGACAAGCTGGTAGCACGTGTGGCAGTCTATTATAACCCAAACCATCGGTGATTGTGCAGAGGTTCAGGTTCAGCATGGCCAGGCGAGCCCCAGGGGAGGCGGTCACATATTCTCGACGCTTTTATGCAAGCTGCGACTATGGTCATCCCTTCCAGAGATGCTGAGGGACCAGCTGTGGCATAAACAACATGGTGCCCCAGTGTAAGTTGCTGGCAGAGTCTTCTTTAGACTTGAAAAAGACCAAAGGATTCTCCCTCTCATGGGAAAATGCAGAGGAATTCCAGGGCTCACTAGATATTGAAGTGAATAGCGTTGGGTGCTTCCCATTCTAGCAAACAACGCCCCCGAGGTGTGAAGCTTGTGGGACCCAGCAACCGCCCGAGCAACATAGGGGCCAGACCCATTGGCCGAGGGCCTCTACCGCCTGGTGAGACACTTCACCTGAGCTCCAGGATGATGACTCATAGTGGTGCTGCACCTGTGGTCGAAGGAACCGTGGGGACCAGGAACGCCAGAATTGTCAGTGAGCACATAGCCCTGGTTGGGGGGCACACCTACCCAAAGCCAGAGCTTTATGCCTAGCACAACCCAAGGAGCTAAACTACATTGCCACCCCAAGCCCCCATCAAAATCACCACCATAGGACAACAAGCATTCCAAAAGGTCCATGCAGGGATGCGACGCCTGGATCTAAGATACACTGAGGAGACATATACCGAAGAACCGCTGGCCATTGCTGGCATAACGAGACTGCCATTGCCCATGGGAGGCAATCCGTTTGTTTGCTACTGATACGGGGTACAGGGGCTCGGACCCAGTCTGTTGGCCCGTGACTGGCTGCAGAGGCTCCGCCTGAATTGGCAGCAGATTTTCAAATGGGCACAGGCCGGTTGTGCCAGTTCCTGGGGAAATGCCCGGAGGCTTTCCAGGATGGCTTGGGGAAAATAAAGAGACCTGTGACCAAAATCTATGTGGGCCCAGAAGCTGAACCAAAGTATTTCAAGGCCTTCCCAGTTCCCTATGCTCCGTTGTCGAAAGTGGACGACGAGCTCAGCTGGCGGAAAAGCTTGGGGTTATTCGCAGTTCGCAGGATGGGTCGCACCTGTAGTCCCTGTGTGGCGATTAAAAATTGATGGTGAACAGGTCCTCTTGGTTGGACGGGTACCCAATGCCGCCATGGGCACTATTATTGGCAGTATATGAGTATGTTTTTTGGGTAACACTGCGACAAGCGAATCACGCACACGGATGCCCTGAGCCGACTCCCATTGTTGACACACACCTGTTCCGGCCATAGCAGCCAGAATTGTGTTGCCGCTGAATTTTATGGACACATTGCCCGTCACATCCTCGCAAATTGGTGAATGGACACAAAAAGACCCAACCGTGGCGGAGTTGTGCCACATCATCCTGCAAGAGAGGTGGGGGGGGGGGGGGACTACAGGGAAAACTGCCTGAGGAGCTGCGGGTTTTCACGACGAAGCAAGAGGAGCTTAGCATGGAGGATGGTATCCCCTTGGGAGGGCGGCACCCGTGTTCTGGTCCTGAGCCAAGACAGAGAAGCCATTTTGCAGGTCCTGCGCAATGGACAGTTGGGAGTGTCCAAAATGAAGGTGTTCACTAGACGTTATGTGTAGTGGCCGGGGCCTTGATAGTGACATTGTGAGGTTGGTGCAGCAGTGTGTCAAGAGCATCAAAAGCTCCCGGCAGCAGCGTGACTTCACCCCTGGGAGTGGCCAGGCTGGCCCTGGGTATGGTTACACGCCGACTTCGCCGGATCTTTCATAGGGTCAATTTTTTGCCACTCAACACCCACTCAAAATGGTTGGACAGTCACCGGATGCCATCCACCACTTCACGGACCACCATTGAGAAGCTACGCCAATTATTTAGTATCCATGGCACCCTGATAACAGCACCCCTTTTACCAGCGAGGAATTCTCGCACTTCATGCAGCTAAATGGTGTAAAAGACATTCAGACTGCCCCATAACACCCATCTTCAAACCTCAAGAGGAGCATAAAGAAACATGCCACAGTGTTCATGGAGACCAAATTGTCACGGTTCTTCTTTAGCTATTGGACAACACTGCATATAATGACAGGGGTAACATCAGCAGAATTGCTAATGGGCTGGTCTTAGCCTGACATTTCCTGATATTGGCGGGAAGGTGGAGAGAAAACAGGATCTCCGGTAGAAGTACTACAGCCAACAGACGTAGGACAGAGGGTTCAAGCCAGGGGACACTGTGTACGTCCAGAAATTTGGAAATGGCGCTCAGTGGGTACCAGGGTCTGTAGTGGAGAAGACTGGACCGGTCTCTTATATGGCAAAAACCAAGAAGTGGACATTATGAACACAACACAGGTGGACTGCATTAACGGTAGGGAGCCTGCATCAGGACCGGCCCCGCTGGATGACTCAGCTCTTCGTCCCTTCTGCTCATCATCCAGGGACCACGAGCAAAACTCTCCAAGGGCCAGGACGCAGATATGCCTGAGATGGAGGATTATTCTGGGTCAGACATGGAAACACAAGCATACATATCCTCAGGTGACAGTTTGTCCAGGGGAGACCACTGACTGTGCCCCCCAAATGATTGACGTGGCAGCGACACACCCCGACGCGCTACGCACACCCCACCTGGCCCTATAACCACTGGAAAAAAGCCGCGCGTGCGAAGCGGTGAAGGAGACCACTTCCATCTCAATGCTAGAGGGACTTATGGGCTTCGGGGACATTGGAGGGTGGGGGGTGGGGGGGATGTAATAGCCCTCATGAGACCCATGGGGATTACCCAATTGACCTCCCCATGGGACATGTGGAATACGGGCTTCCCCGCTGAGGGGCGGAGGCCTAACAGATGGGGCTCGTTGAACCATCAGTTAAAAGACAGGCAGGATTGGAACCAACATCTTCGGATAGTCCCAGCTGGGACTGATGGGCTGCACACCGCGTTGCGGCCTTGTTTTTCTTTGACAGAATGCGTTTAAGTAGTCGTTGTATAGTTTCTAGAATTGCAGTCCCTAATTGCAGACATAAATCAAAATATAAGAATGTTGCAATAACTAATTCACCAAGTTCACTTTTTCTTTGTACTTAATAATGCAAGATTTCATACTTGATGGCTGTGATCTTACACCATCCCTTGCTGACCTGTGCTAGCATAAAGCTCCAAATAGTAATGAAGGGGTTTCTGTAGCTTTTATAAGAAACCGTTCTGTTCTTTCATCATCAGATTATTGTGCAGAGAACGAGCAGATTAGATATAAAACCTGTGGCGATTGCAGGCCAAAGGTAGAGTTAAATACAGAACACAATTAAATCTTCCCTCACGACACACTTATCCCGGCATGCAGTGTGTGCAGCATTGAATCCTGAGGTAATGGTGGGGGGTGGGGGGAGCACTGTCATGAGGCGAGAGAAGCAGGTGCACACACTGGGAATGTTCTGCTGCAAGACGTGATAGACTTCATTCACAGTGGCATGTGTTTTGTTCCTTTTAATCAAATCCTCTTGTCTTAAGGCTTCGGTGGAGCCTGCAATAACATCCCATCCCACACATTCAAGCATCTATTGGTCGACTGTGTGGTAAAACACACGTGAGCTCTCATATCTTCTTGCTGCCAGCTCCACTTATTGTGACTTAAACTAGGGACACTGAAGTAATGAGATTTATTCTTTGCTGGTAAACCAACGGCAATATATTGAGCAGCGGAGAAGCTGTATATGCTTCTGTACTGTACCCCCCCCCCCCCCCCCCCCCCAAATGGATTCTGGACAGTAACTGCATTCAACAGCAGAAAGTAAAAGTCCAGGAGGTATGCAGTTGACTCATCCCTCAGCAAAGATTCACTTACTTTGATTAAGTTACCTTTCATTTTTGAATTCAGCTGACTGTCAGTGATGTGATTTTTCTGTTATCTAATATCCTGTGGAGGTGCCAATTACAGTGCTAATTATCAGTTGTAAAATACGCTATGTCGAAGAGGAGCATCAATTATTTCTGAGCCGAGTGGAAGTGTCTCTTTGAATCATTAAGATGGGATGTGTGGCTCACAGCAAGTAGAGGGTGAGGGAATACAGCACAAAACTGATAAAGTGTGGGTTCATAAAGTGCTGTGTCTGGGCAAAACCCAAGGATGAAGGGCATTTAGGGCAGCACGGTAGCACAGTGGTTAGCACAGTTGCTTCACAGCTCCAGGGTCCCAGGTTCGATTCCCCGCTGGGCCACTGTCTGTGCGGAGTCTGCACGTTCTTCCCGTGTGGGCGTGGGTTTCCTCCGGGCGCTCCGGTTTCCTCCCACAGTCCAAAGATGTGCAGGTTAGGTGGATTGGCCATGATAAATTGTCCTTAGTGTCCAAAAAGATGGGGTGGGGTGACTGGGATGGAGTGGAGGTGTGGGCTTGGGTAGGGTGCTCTTTCCAAGGGCCGGTGCAGACTGGATGGGCGGAATGGCCTCCTTCTGCACTGTAAATTCTGGGTAGGGTGCTCTTTCCAAGGGCCGGTGCAGACTGGATGGGCGGAATGGCCTCCTTCTGCACTGTAAATTCTGGGTAGGGTGCTCTTTCCAAGGGCCGGTGCAGACTGGATGGGCGGAATGGCCTCCTTCTGCACTGTAAATTCTGGGTAGGGTGCTCTTTCCAAGGGCCGGTGCAGACTGGATGGGCGGAATGGCCTCCTTCTGCACTGTAAATTCTGGGTAGGGTGCTCTTTCCAAGGGCCGGTGCAGACTGGATGGGCGGAATGGCCTCCTTCTGCACTGTAAATTCTGGGTAGGGTGCTCTTTCCAAGGGCCGGTGCAGACTGGATGGGCGGAATGGCCTCCTTCTGCACTGTAGATTCTGGGTAGGGTGCTCTTTCCAAGGGCCGGTGCAGACTGGATGGGCGGAATGGCCTCCTTCTGCACTGTAAATTCTGGGTAGGGTGCTCTTTCCAAGGGCCGGTGCAGACTGGATGGGCGGAATGGCCTCCTTCTGCACTGTAAATTCTGGGTAGGGTGCTCTTTCCAAGGGCCGGTGCAGACTGGATGGGCGGAATGGCCTCCTTCTGCACTGTAAATTCTGGGTAGGGTGCTCTTTCCAAGGGCCGGTGCAGACTGGATGGGCGGAATGGCCTCCTTCTGCACTGTAAATTCTGGGTAGGGTGCTCTTTCCAAGGGCCGGTGCAGACTGGATGGGCGGAATGGCCTCCTTCTGCACTGTAAATTCTGGGTAGGGTGCTCTTTCCAAGGGCCGGTGCAGACTGGATGGGCGGAATGGCCTCCTTCTGCACTGTAGATTCTGGGTAGGGTGCTCTTTCCAAGGGCCGGTGCAGACTGGATGGGCGGAATGGCCTCCTTCTGCACTGTAAATTCTGGGTAGGGTGCTCTTTCCAAGGGCCGGTGCAGACTGAATGGGCGGAATGGCCTCCTTCTGCACTGTAAATTCTGGGTAGGGTGCTCTTTCCAAGGGCCGGTGCAGACTGGATGGGCGGAATGGCCTCCTTCTGCACTGTAAATTCTGGGTAGGGTGCTCTTTCCAAGGGCCGGTGCAGACTGGATGGGCGGAATGGCCTCCTTCTGCACTGTAAATTCTGGGTAGGGTGCTCTTTCCAAGGGCCGGTGCAGACTGGATGGGCGGAATGGCCTCCTTCTGCACTGTAAATTCTGGGTAGGGTGCTCTTTCCAAGGGCCGGTGCAGATTGGATGGGCGGAATGGCCTCCTTCTACACTGTAAATTCTATGTTCTAATTCTATGTCCTATGTTGACATGAGGTTTTTTTTTAAACTTCCCCGATTCACTGAAAGAAACCCATCAATTACTCTTATCCTCCTGCACAATCTCATCTCAGTTCATTTTCAAGATGAGGTTTCCTAGTTGGACAGCGAGTGTCCAATCCTCTTCCTGTCTATCAACGGGAACTGCTCTGCTCTCCTCAGATTGACAAGGCTGCGAGTGAATCAATAATAAATTATCAAATTGCAGCCGGCACACATCGCCTGAAACCCTGGCACATCCCCTGTCAGAACCTGGGCAAACGTGCTTCCCCGCGCCGGATTTGCATAGGCGACCCGGTGCAGACGCGGAGCTGGGGATCAGTCCCGCGCCAGTTTTCCATCCCCTGCTCCTGACTTGCAGCATTCGGACACCTTGATTTGTATGCAAACAGCCTCACGGGCCTCCTGGTCAGGAGCGATGTTGTCAAAGACTAAACAAGGTTCAATTAGCAAAATTACCAATCAGCTTAACAGACACATCTGCCATTCAGCCACTTTATAAAAACTGTTCAAAAGGCAGGAGGTCAGGGGGAAACTGGCAGAATTATTGCCTGGGCAGCAATCAGAGTGAAAATAAGGAATGACAGAAAGGTTAACACTTAACAAGGACACTGAAAAGTGACCAGGCATCACAGGTGAAGGTCGGGGGAAAGAGGATATATGTGCTATTACACAAATGGCAGAGTACGAGAAATCATTACTGGAAAGAAAAACACAAGCTGCAGGAAGATCACTCGCCAAATGCATCTCTCGGACAAAAATAAATAAATCCTGATTCAAACGAAATAACCCTCGAAGCAATCTTGGAGCAGCTTAAAATCAGCTGGCAGCAACTTGAAGAAAACATAATTGTGCAATATTAGAAATACAAAAAAAAATCATTTACAAGTGGAAACAAAGGGAGGTTGGAAAAACTACAACACAACTTTTTTTAAATTGTAAATCAACAATTTACCCACCCATCTTATATGCATTCAATTTAGACAAAAGTTAGATTTTTGTCTTCATCCTGATCAATGACCTCAGGGTTAACCTTATATTGAGCCAAGAAACAAGGAAAAAAAAATCATTGTGGAGCACAGCTCTAAAAGCCGCCACTGTACGAATTTGCTGCAAATACAGACGCCTCGTACCATGTCTGCACAGTAACTAATAAGCGTCTGATTGAAGATTTGACTTCTATTAGCCCAGCCAAGGCCAGAGCAATTTTCTTGGTCTGAATGTCCAGGGTTTGGCTGGGTCCCTGGAGGGCAGACAGGAAATACCAATAGATAGAATTAAGAGCTGCTGTCCGATTGCCTCCTACCGCCTCTTATTAATTCAGTGTCTGCATTACTGATACTGGTATTGTACAAAGGCTGGGAGAGTTCTTGTTTCTGTATGTTTATATATTTACACTACTTCAGTGCAGTGGATAGAATCTGTTTGAAAGATGGAACCAAAGAGGGGGAAAATCAGTAAGCGATCAGAAAAGGTGCAAATACTGTACTAATTGAATTTTTAAAAAAATGAAATAGTGGATAAATCCCTGCATGTTAAAAGCAAACAAAATACTCCATGTTGAGCTCTGTCATTTAATGTAGCTGTTTGTGTACTGCCAATATTTTGGCAAAACGACTCGAGCATTATATACACTCTCAATGGATATGGATGGAAAAAAAAATCTATAGAATTTTCTAGATTCAGTCTTGTGGTCACAAAGGATACCAATCTATGAGCAAAGAACCCTGGGATATTGTTCCCAGCAGGTCAATAAAATGACGGATGGGTCTGAGCTCGGCAGCAGCAGAGGGCACAGACTCTATTCTCTGTTGAAATAGCTGAAAAGACAAATTAATACCAAAGTGGACAATATTGGATTGGACTGTCTAGGAAGGCACCAAAATAGACTGGAGTAGATTACTGAAACTAGGCCGATGTACTTCAATCAAGCAACTGGTTGGCTAAGTAAACATTAAGATAAATATGCAGAACTATGGCCGTTCCGCAAAAGGAATACTGAGTGTCGAATTAATGCTAATTAATTGCCCAGATCTGAAGGCTTCTTGCACTTCGGAGCAGTTCAGTGATATGATTCACCATGCTGAGGGAAAGATTTAATTTGCTGCAGATTATATGCATTTTAAACGTCTAGTTTCATGCTATTAATCTCTTGACCTGCTTTGTCACAATCGGCAACTACCTTCAGTAAACCACAAGCCACAAAGCATTGACCAAAGCCTACCTTTCCGATCCCTCACCACATGTTGCGGTATGTTAAAAACCGTTATAATTACTGTAAATGATGATTGTCTAGATGGTTGTTTCCCTTGTCTCTCTCTCTCTCTCTCTCTCTCTCCCCCCCCCCCCATGGTAAATCATTTTCATGATTATCCTTTTGAAATTCAATTATTTGCTATTTTAACCCTGCCCTCCACTTCACAACCAATTGTGCACATTTCCGTTCAACAGAGGATGAATAGACTTTAAGAAATAGCCATGATATGTAATATAACAAGAATCTTTCTAGTTGCAATGCAAGAGCACTGCTGAAGGTTTTCTCTGGTATTTGTAATGAATTTATAAATGCACTCTTCTAAACTCTATTTACCGAGATCACAAGAGGCAGCAAGCAGAAGCAATCTTCACAAATGATTTTGCAAGGTATCTGCACATAGCAAGTTTTAACCCTAGTGTCGGTCTGCCACCTATGTCACTTGAGGCGCAATAGCCACAGATTAAGATTCAATAATTAAAACTTCAGGGCAAGCAGGCAGAGTCAACATGGTTTTGTGAAAGGGAGGTCATTTAACCAATTTATTGGAGTTCTTTGAAGGAGTCACATGTACTGTGGTTAAAGGGGATGTACTGCACTTCGATTTTCAGAAGGCATTTGAGAAGGTGCCACCTCAAAGGTTATCGCATAAAATAAAAGTTCATAGTACAGGGGATAACATATTGGCATGGATAGAAGATTGGCTAGCTAACAGGAAACAGAGAGTTGGCATAAGTGGGTCTTTTTCTTGTTGGAAGGGTGTGACATGTGGTGTGCCACAGCAGTCAGTGCTGGGGCCCCAATGTCTTACAATTATATAAATGAGTTGAATAAAGGGACTGAAGGGGCGGTTGCTAATTTTGCTGATGACACAAAGGTTGGTGGGAAAGTAAATTGTGAAGAGGATATAAGGAGGCTACACAAAGATAAATATAGGTTACATGAGTGGGAAAAATCTGGCAAATGGAATATAATATGGGCACATGTGACATTGTCTGTTTTAGCAGGAAGAATAAAAAGAAGCCCATTATATAAATGGTGAGAGATTGCAGAGACCTGAGATGCAGAGGGATCTGGGTGTTCTTGTGCATGAATCTCTAGTGTACATGTACAGCAAATAATTAGAAAGGTTAAAGGTCCCCGAACAGGCGCCGGCATGTGGCAACTAGGGGCTTTTCATGGTAACTTCATTTGAAGCCTACTTGTGACAATAAGCAATTTTCATTTAATTTAATTTCATAGAATGTTACCGTTTATTCTGACGGGTATTGATTATAAAAGTAGGGAGGCTCTGCTTCAGTTGTACAGGGCATTGGTGGGACCACATCTGGAGTACTGTGTACAGTACTGGTCTCCTTATTTAAGGAAAGATGTAAATGTATAGAAGTAGTTTAGAGAAGGTTTACTGGACTAATTGCAGGAATGAGAGAGTTGTCTTCTGAGGAAAGGTTGAAGAGGTCAGGTTTGTATCCACTAGAGTTTAGAAGAGTACGAGGCCACTTGATTGATCCTGAGGGGTATTGACAGGATGAATATGGAGAGGATGTTTCCTCTTGTGGGAGAATCCAGAACTAGGGGGTCACTGTTTAAAAAGATGGGGGTCACCCATTTAAGAGTGAGATGAAGAGAATTTTATTCTCTCAAAGCGCTGTGATCTGTGGAACTCTTTTCCTCAAAAGGCACAGGAAGTAAAGTCTTTGAATACTTTTAAGGCAGAGCTAGATAGATTCTTTTTTTTCATAAATTTAGTGTACCCAATTATTTTTTTCCAATTAAGGGGCAATTTAGCGTGGCCAATCCACGCAGACACGGGGAGGATGTGCAAACTCCACACGGTCAGTGACCCAGAGCCGGGATCGAACCTGGGACCTCAGCGAGAGCGAGATAGATTCTTGAGTAACAAGGAGGGTGAAAGGTTATTAGGAGTCAGCAGGAATGTGGGGTTGAGTTTACAATCAGATCAGCCGGGTTCTCATTGAATGGCGGAGCATGCTTGAGGGGCCGAGTGGCCTACTCCTGCTCCTAATTCATATGTTCGTATATGAGGTAGCTGCAGGGACCATTTTGTTCCCCAACTGAACTTTTCCACCTCAACCAGTTGCTCCAGTGTGACATGCCTGAGATTTTCCACCTCCCTCTTGTTCTGTGAGCTGCCCTGTGAATTTCCACTCCCATGAGATTTGCCAACCGATAACTTGGCCGAGGATCTCCATCCCCAGGTCATGGCCCGACCTGTGACCCAGCAGAGGATATTGATCTCAGCTGTTTTCCAATGACCTCAGGACAATTTTTTCAATAATCAGTACTCCCCACCTTCTTGTATAAAACATTTTGATCATGTCAGTCATCCTGTTAATACACCACCTGTTACTGTTATTACAATTCCTTGGGCATTGGAAAAGCACAGCCTATCTGGCTCGACTCATAAACTCATCCATCTCCATCGCCAATTCCATCAAATATTCATTCAATTCTTCTATAAAGTTTCCACGCGATTGGACTTTATAGTCTTCATTCTGCACATTTACTAGTCAGTGTAAAATAATTAATTTTACACCATCTCAGCCCTCCTCTTTTCTAAACGTGAGGTCAGAATTTATTGAAATCTCAAACACATTTTGGGGGTCCAGTTTATACTTGAATAATGAGTGGAACATTCAACTACAGTACAGGTGTAAATCACGCGGTAGCAAAATGGCAGCCCATTATAAATCTCAACTGCCGGGAAATTGGGTATGGTTGTATAATGGGCAGTCAAAGAACAAAGAACAATACAGCACAGGAACAGGCCCTTCAGCTCTCCGAGCCTGGGCTGATCACGTGTCCTATCTAGACCAAACGCCTGTATCCTTCTATACCGCGTCTGTTCATGTGTCTATCCAGATAAGTCTTAAAGGTCGCTAACATATCTACCTCAACCACCTCACTTGGTAGTGCATTCCAGGCCACCACAACCCTTTGCCCTCTGCGTATAAAACTTTCCCCACACATCTCCACTGAACCTGTCCCTCCTCACCTTGAACTTGTGCCCCCTTGTAATTGTCATTCCCGCCCTGGGAAAAAAACCTCCAACCGTTCACCCTACTTATCCCATTCATAATTTTATAAACTCCTGTCAGATCGCCCCTCAGCCTCCATCTCTATAGGGAGAACAATCCCAGTATATAATCTCTCCTCCTAGCTAATACCCTCCATGCCAGGCAACATCCTGTTAAACCTTTTCTGTACTCTCTCCAAAACCTTCATATCCTTCTGATAGTGTGGTGACCAGAACTGGACACAGTATTCCAAATGTGGCCCAACCAACGTTATATATAACTGTCACATAATTTGCGAGATTTTATACTCGATACCCCATCCTATGAAGAAAAGCATGCCATATGCTTTCTTTACCACCATTTCCACCTGTGCTGCCACTAGGGGCTGTTTAGCACAGGGCTAAATCGCTGGCTTTGAAAGCAGACCAAGGCAGGCCAGCAGCATGGTTCGATTCCTGTAACAGCCTCCCCGAACAGGCGCCGGAATGTGGCGACTAGGGGCTTTTCACAGTAACTTCATTTGAAGCCTACCTGTGACAATAAGTGATTTTCATTTCATTTCATTTTAAGGATCTGTGGACCTGCATGCCCAGATCTCTGTGTCTCTATGCTCCTGATAGTTCTGCCATTTATTTTATAGCTCCCATCTGAATTTGACCTACCAAAATGCATCACCTCGCATTTGTCCGGGTTAAACTCCAAGTGCCATTTCATCCACCCAATTTTGCAGCCTATCCATATCCTACCTTATTCTCTGACAATCTTCATCGCTATCTGAAACTCTTGCAATCTTAGTGGCATCCGTAAACTTGCTAATTAGACCCGCTACTTTTTCTTCCAAGTCATTTATATATATTACAAACAGCAAAGATCCCAGATCTGATCCCTGCAGAACACCACTAGTTTCAGATTTCCAATCGGAAAAACACCCTTCCACTGCTACCCTCTGTCTTCTATGGCCAAGCCGGTTCTGAAACCATCTAGATAGTTCACCCCTGACCCCATGTGATGTAATCTTTTGCACAAGCCTGCCGTGAGGGACCTTATCAAATGCTTTACTAAAGTCCATGTAGACAACATCCTCAGCCCTTCCCTCGTCAATTATTTTGCCACCCCCTCAAAAAACTCAACTAAATTAGTGAGACATGACCTACCTCGTACAAAACCATGCTGCCTGTCACCAATAAGACCATTCACTTCCAAATGTGCATAGATCCTATCTCTGAGAATCTTTTCCAACAATTTCTCTTTCACTAACGTCAAGCCCACTGGCCTATAATTACCCGGATTATCCTTGCAACACTTCTTAAATAACAGTACAACATTGGCTACCCTCCAATCCTCTGGGATTTCACCTGTGGCCAACGAGGAAACAAAGATTTCTGTTAGATGCCCAGCAATTTCCTCACTTGTCTCCTTCTGTAACCTGGGATAGATGCCATCTGGCCCTGGGGATTTGTCTACCTTAATGATTTTTAACACACCTAACACTTCCTCCCTCGTAATAATGACCTGTTCTAAAGTGTTTACACATCCCTCTGAGACACCACCAATCAGCGTGTCCCTCTCCTTTGTGAATACCGATGCAAAATACTCATTTAGGATCTCACCTACTTCCTTTGGTTCTACACATAATTTCCCTCCTTTATCCTTAAGTGGACCAACTCTTTCTCTAGCTACTCTCTTGTTCCTAATATACGTATAAAATGCCTTTGAATGCTCCTTATCCTGTCTGCCAAGTGTCATGATATACATCTATGTATATAATGGAGTGCAGACAGGCAGTGATTGACACACAGGATGACCAGTAAGCACACAGAACAGAGCAGCCAATCATCAGACAGGACACGACCATTATAAAGCCAGAGGGCACCAGTTTTCCCGTTCTCTCGGGATCCAGCCTCTGAGACAGTCAGAGCCCGTGAGCATAGCCAGTGCAATCACCATGTGGTAGTTAGTAAGTCTGGTCAGGCTAGCATCAGGTCTCCAGTAAAGTCAGCATAGTGTCAACCCACAGATGAACTTGTAAAATAGTTAGATGTTAACTAAAATCGTGTTGCATCTCATCAAGTGTTGGAAGTCTGTCTCTCGCTACACTGCATCAAGCGCAGTCCACATAGACCCAGCCTACCCAACACATCACCAAGGACATTTTGTTCCCCCCTTTTGCCCTCCTAACTCCTTGCTTGAGCTCTTTTCTACTTTCCTTGTATTCCTCAAGTGCTTTATCTGTTTTTAGTTGCCCGTACCTCACATATGCATCTTTTTCCTTTTTGACAATATTCTCAATTTCCCTGGTCATCAATGGTTCCCGAATCCTGCCTTTCCTGTATTTCCTTTTTACCGACACATGCCTATCCTGCACTCCCATCAACTGCTCCTTAAAAGACTCCCACATGCCAAATGTGGATTTACCCTAAAACCGCCTCTCACAAACAACAGCTTCGAAATCCTGCCTAATCTGGTTGTAGATAGCCTTCCCCCAATTTAGCACCTTAATTCTAGGACAACATACGTCCTTTTCCAAGAGTATCCGAAAGTTTATGGAATTGTGGTCACTGTTCGCCACATGTTCCCCCACTGCAACTTTGATGACCTGGCCAGGCTCGTTCCCTGGTACTAGGTCCAGTATAATCCCCTCTCTAGTCGGACTATCCACATATTGTTCCAAAAAACCTTCCTGGACACACTTAACAAATTCCTCACCATGCGGACCCCTAGCCCTAAGAGATTTCTGGTCAATATGCGGAAAATTAAAGTCTCCCACTACAATAACTCTATTATTACCCAGAGTCTCTCCCCAAGTCTCTTGCTCACCATAACTACTGTTCAATTTCTCCCCATAGTTCAGAAGCCTCAAATTAGGCAGACATTGTCCATGCCGTTTCTAACACGCTCTGACATTGGTGTCCAGAATTAGACAGAGTACTCAGGGTTTGGCCATTTTGCTAATTTGTACAGGTCCATTATCATGTCCTGGAATTAGTGTTCCAGCCTTTTGTCTATAAACTCCACAAGTGTTGGGTTTCCTTGCAGACTCACCATGCTGACTGCTGATTTCATGAACCCTACCCCCAGCCATAACTTGTGCTGTGTGTTGTAGCCTGCAACCTTTTAATTTACACTATTTGCTTTTCTATCCTAGTCAGATCTTCTTGTATCTCGGATGAGACATCAGCTCTCTGGTTTGGATGTAAAACATCCATGGGATTATTTCAAAGGTGAGCATTGGAGTTCTCCCCCGTGCCGTGGCCAGTATTAATCCCTCAGTCAACCTCATAAAAACAGATTACCCGCTCATTATCACATTGCTGTTTGTCAAGCTTGCTGTGTGCAAATTGGCTGCATTGTTTCTTATCATAGAAAAGTGGCGACATTTCAAGAAGTACTTAATTGGCTGGAAAGCACTTTAGGATGTCCTGAGGTTGGGCAAATGCAAACTTTTCTTTCTTTTTCATTAGTTCACCTGAGATATAATTTGTTACTCATCAGCAACATCATCCGACCAATTTATCCCAGATCTCTGGTTTACCTATTTAATGTTGATGGAAACCCCTCGTAATTTTGTGTTTTAAAAAAGCTTTGGTTCTACCGCTAAAGTAAGGAGGCATGATCATCCGGCCTCGTTACCCTCTCCCTCAAGCGAAATGAGGCTGGTGAATAGCGGGAGAGACCAAAAACGAGATCCGTGCCAGGCGCGAAACAGTATCGCAACCGGCCCGCTCCGATAGGTGAAATCGTAGCGTGACGAGAAACCAATTATCACCACTTAAGCCCCTTTCCATACAATTAACGAGAGCCACCCCATATCCAACGGCCTCCTGTTATTCAGTGGCCTCCCCAGCAAATCGTCACACTGGCGCTGATTAGTATTCCTTTTGAAAAATGTGAATCTGGCAGAAGGGCTTCTGCAGGGAGCCATCTTTGGTCACAGGCAAAGGGCCCGGGGGGGCTGGGCTTGCTGCCCCAGTGCTCGGCGCGGGGCGGGGGGGGGGACTCTCAGCTGGGGGTGGGGGAACCCTCAGCAGAGGTGGGCCAACATGGGGGGGGGCACGAAGGACTATCAGGGGGCAACCGCGCACGGCACCACTATGCCAAACCCTGGATCGAATGTACCCATTCCAGGGACAACTGCCCCTGCCCGTTTGCCCCAACGACCACCCTTAACCCTCACCGGCTGCCGAGGCCTCTGGCTGCGCGGCTGAAGGCTGTCGCTAATAGGGAATTGGCAATCGTGTTTAAGTGAGTACTTCACACAACTCAAGTGGATTCCCATGGATAGGTGGGCCATGTAGCATGTGGGAGTCATAGCCTAGGATCCGAATCACACCTTGCTGACTGGACAGTGTACCTGAACACTATAGGAGGCAACACCACACACGCAGCAGCCAATATCCGAACACCCAGGAGATGGGGCACAGCTCCGGGGAATGTTCACGGCCGGAGGCTGGGTGAGTGCCATGGGGAGGGGGGCAGCACCCAGTCCGGTTCACGTTGTGAGCGGGTGTTCGGGGTGTAGGGTCGGGGGGTCCAGTGTGGGGGCCCCCACTGTGGCCAGATGTGTGTAGGCAGGGCGTTCAGGGGGGGATCAGTGGGGGAATGGAGCTCGTGCTGCAGGAGGCTCCACCTCAACTAGGAGATGGTGTGAAGCCTGTGTCATGTCCTCTCAGACTTGGCACCACGTGGTGGAGGAGGATACCCGCTCCTGGTGACCGTCAAAGTCACTGCAGCCCTGAACTTTTATGCCACGAGATGATTTTAGGCCTCCTACGTGGACCTGTGTGGTATCTCACAGGCCTCAGCCCACAGGTACATCCGACAGGTCACGAATGCCCTGTATACCCGGGCAGAATATTACGTTATCTTTGACATGGACCAAGCCCAGCAATATGCCCGGGCAGCAGGATTCACCGCCATCACCTGGATGCCCCATGTCCAAGGGGTAATAGATGCCACGCATGTCACCTTGCACTCACCGGGACATCTGGGGTGCCCCTTGTTAACAGAAAGGGGTTCCACTCCCTCAACATTCAGCTCATGAGTGACCACCACATGCAGTTCATGCAGGTGTGTGCACGCTTCCCAGGGATTGTGCACGACAGCTAAATCCTGGGGCAGCCAGTCATCCCCGCCCTCTTCAAGGGACACTCCAGGATGGGCTGCTGGCTCTTGGGGGAGTAGGAGTACCCGCTGAGGATCTGGCTAATGATGCCAGTACGGAGGCCGGAGACCCAAAAACAGCTTCTTCCCCACTGTCACCAGACTCCTAAATGATCTTCTTATTGACTGGCCTCATTAACACTACACCATGTATGCTTCAACCGATGCCAATGCTTATGTAGTTACATTGTATATCTTGTGTTGCCCTATTATGTATTCTCATGTATTTTCTTGTATTTTCTTGAATTTTGTTTAATTCCCTTTTCTTCCATGTACTGAATGTTCTGTTGAGCTGCTTGCAGAAAAATACTTTTCACTGTACCTCGGTACACGTGACAATAAACAAATCCAAATCCAAATCCAAAATCCTCAAGCTGCGGTTCCGATGCTTCGACCACTTCGGTGGTGCACTCCAGTACACCGCCCGGAGGGTTGCCCGCTTTGCGGTGGTCTGCTGTGCCCTCCGGAACAGTGGGGCGACGTGATGGAGGTTGGTGATGAGGAACATGTGGCCACCTCCGAGGAGGACGATGACGATGAGGACAAGGAGGATGTGGAGGCGCCGGCCAGCAGGGGCTGGAGGATGAGGCCAGGGAGGAACCTGAGGCCCAGCCGGAGGCTGCAGGATGGGGGGCAGCGGTGAGGGTCCGGCAAGTCCGCAGGGCCAGGGGGGGTCCTCATACTCTCTCACTTCACTTAGGACATGGCCTGGTCCATTGTCGCATACTTACCTATCCCCCAACCCCATTTCCCACTCTCCCAGTGTATCTGTCACTTCACTCCAGGGTGCTGGGACTGTGTCGGCACTGTCTGCGGGTCACTGTAGAGGGCAGGAGGATAACCCACAGAGAGCTGAGTGCTGGTGCTCCTCAATCTATCCCATAGTCTGACCCCGGCCTGTCTGCTGAGTGCTTGCTCACACCCATTACCAATACGCGGTGATGCATTGCGGAAGAAAGTGACAGATGCATCCTCCTGGTTGTGGACAAGGGTGTTTATTGTTTGCACGATGTTCCAGTGGTTAGCATTACTGCCTCACGGTGCAGAGGTCCCAGATTCAATCCCGGCTCTGGGTCACTGTCCGTGTGGAGTTTTCACATTCACCCCGTGGTTGCGTGGGTTTCTCCCCCACAACCCAAAGATGGGCAGGGTAGGTGGATTGGCCACGCTAAATTGCTCCTTAATTGGAAAAAATGAATTCAGTACACTAAATTTATAAAAACAAAGGGCGTTTATTGTTCAATACAGGTCCTCACTCTCCCCACTGCCCCCCCCCCCCCCACCCCACCCCATCCCCCAACCCCCACCTTCCACCCTCCACAACCCCCTACCTACCACGTTCCTTCCCTCCCCCGGTGCCCTCAGTGATCCTCGATGTGCTTGGCCCTCCTAGCTCTACCACTGTGCCGAGGTGTCTCCCCAGGATGCACATCTGAGGTGGAGGCAGCCAGCTGCTTGCTTCATCCTGTGGCCTTCGATGCCCCTGGCAGGCATCCTCTGGGGGCACTGGGGCTCTCTTATCAACGCCACATGCATAGCCATGCCACTCTGTCCCGTGTGCTGACCTCGAGATGCGGCCTAATCAGAGGGGTGGTACTCGGGAGAGCTGCAGCCCACCGTTGCCGCCCCATGGGACGGGTCTGGGTAGGCACCAAGTCACCCCCCTCCTAGTCGGTGCCCATAGGGCCCTGGGATTCACCTTGGGATGGAGGGGCAGCTGGTTCTGTCAGCCATGGCGGCTGCCGGATTTTTGCACCATCGTGTTGATGCCCTTGGCGTTGCTCCTCAGTGACTGGGACATGCTCTGTAATGCCTCAGCAATGCCCACCTGAAACTGAGACAATCTCCGCAGCGCCTCGGCCATTCCCTTCTGAGAGCGGGAGATGTCCCGCAGAACCTCATCAAGGTCAGCCTGGTACTGGGTCACATCCCCCTAGTGATGTAGACATTCTGCTGAGACTCTTAGCCATGACCATCACCAACTGCGCGACGTCTTGGACACCTTCAATAATGGTGCCCACGTCGTGTACCAGGCTCTCCACTGCAGTCGCCACCTTAGCAGTGCTGGCCTTAGTACCGTTCATTGCTGGCACCATCTCCAGCGTCCGTAGCCTCTGGGACTCCTCCAATCGGCAATGGGTCTGCTGGAGTGGTGCTGAAGTCTCGCTCTGAATGTCCCGGCTGCTCCCTAAAGTCTCCATCAGCTCCGGGTAACCCTGTTCCAGAGGCTCAGCATCAGGCAGGGACCCCTGGGTACTGAGATCCACCAGCCCTCTGACTGGTGTCTCACCTGGGGGTTCTTACCTCCACCAGATGTACATCAGCAGTGTGGTGCTCACCAGATTGCACCCCAGAAGTATGTGTATCTGCGCTGGTGGAGGGTGGGCATGAGAGCTGTGACGCGACTATAATGGTTGCATCCCTGGAGCTCTCCTCCGAGGTGATCTCCTCGGAGTCAGGAGAGGGTGCCACCTGGGATAGGCCGGTGCCATCGGCTGGAGAACCTGCAGGAGAATGGACATGTGGTCAGTGGGAGGGATGGGTTAGTCAGTCAGTAAGGCAATCACTACTCACATTTGACAAGTCCCCCAGGTGGAGCTCGGCGGTCCCTCACCTCTCCGGCGTCTGCCAGCGTCCGTGTGGGTGACCGCCTTGTCCTCTGCTATCCTGGTCAACGCCAGAGCCTGCTCCTCGAAGGAGGTGAGGATTCTCAAGTCCAGCGCCCCACCGCCAGTCTGGGCCTCTCCCGATGATTATGGGAGAGCCTTTCCTGAGGAGTCACAGAGCGGGCATTGTTAGCCATACACGTCGTTCACAGTTGTGAGGGGAGGGGGTGTGAAGGAAGGGGTAGGGTGGGGCGGTTGAAGGGGTGGGTGGAGGCAGGGTTGAAGGAGGAGGCGGGTGAAGGGAGGGTTGGGGGGCACATGGGGAATTGGGGAGGTGGATGCTCCCTTGGGGTCGGAGGGGGGGCGTTGCTGTCGACTCACTTCTTTTTATTTTCTTTTCTTTTCATGTACTTAATGATCTGTTTGAGCTGCTCGCAGAAAAATACTTTTCACTGTACCCCAGTACACGTGACAATAAACAAATCCAATCCAAGTGCTGCCCAGTGTAGGTTGACCTTCCGGCCCTGGAGGTTAGTCCTCCTGGTCACACTGCCCGAGCTGATTGCTGCCGCCCCCTCATCCCAGGCAGGATTGGCAGCCTTGTGGCCCACCCTCCGGGATCCCCGGGGGGACAGGAGATCCCTCCTGGCCTCCACCGCGTCTGGCAGCCTCACCAGTTCCGAATGTTGGAGCTAATCTCCTCAGCGCCATTGTTGCGAGCTGGCTGGGGTTGGCTGAGCAAGTGCAGCCTAAGTGCGGCTCGACGTTGTTGAGTGAGTGCGGTCCCGGCGTATCAGCGGGCGAGCTGCCATATGCGGCGAGAAGCCCGTGAGACCTCATTAATTGGCCAATTAACGTTGAATTGCGTTGCCGGCCTCGCTGGCCCAAGTGCTGGGAAGCTTGCGGAATTCCTGCTTGCTACCACACTTAGAAATGTTTCTGGAGAATCGTGCCCATGTGTTTTAATGATTTGGAACTTATTGCCTGAAAGGGTTGTGGAAGCAGTTTTGAATGTAGAGTTCCATAAAGAATTGGATATGGTTGAAAAGGAGAAAAAGTGCAGAGCTATGGAGGAAGAGCAGGGGAAATGGTGCCAACTTGATAACTATTTTGAAGGGTGTGTACAGGCACAATGTATGAACGTACACCTGTGTTGTATGATTCTGTTATCATTTCAGTTCCATGCAAACATGGTTGGCACTTCACTGCCCTCTGAAATGGCCGAGCAAGACCATAAGATATAGGAGCAGAATTAGGCCATTTGGCCCATCGGGTCTGGTCCACCATTCGATCATGGCTGATATGTTACTCTTCCCCACTCTCCTGCCTTCTCCGCATAATCCCTGAACCCCATATTATTCAATAAATCCTCTTCTTAATCAAGTACATCAGGGACGAAATTCTCCGAACCCCCGCAGGGTCGGGGAAACGCCCGGGGCCGGTGTAAATCCTGCCCGCGCCGTGGCCGGAATTCTCCGCCACCCGGGAATCGGCGGGAGCGGGAATCACGCCCTGGCGATTGGCGTGCCCCCCGCACCGATCGGCGGGCCCCCCGCGGCGATTCTCCGGCCCGCGATGGGCCGAAGTCCCGCCGCTGTCAGGCCTCTCCTGCCGACGTGGTTTAAACCACCTCTGTGCCGGTGGGACTGGCGGAGCGTGCGGGCCCCCGGGGTCCTGGGGGGGGGGGGGGCGCGGGGCGATCGGACCCCGGGGGGTGACCCACGGTGGCCTGGCCCGCGATCGGGGCCCACCGATCGGTGGGCGGGCCAGTGCCGTGGGGGCACTCTTTTCTTCCGCTGCCGCCACGGCCTCCACCATGGCAGAGGCAGAAGAGACCTCCTCCACCGTGCATGCGCCGGTGGTGACGTCAGAGGCCGCTGACGCTCCGGCCCATGCGCGGACTCACGGCAACTGGCGAAGGCCTTTTGGCCAGCCCCGATGCCGGCCGGCGTAGTGCCAAAGGCCGTTGGCGCCAGTTGGCAGAGCGGGAGCCACTCCGGCGTGGGCCGAGCCCCTGAAGGTGCAGAGAATTCCGCACCTTTGGGGAGGCCCGACGCCGGAGTGGTTGGCGCCACTCCGCTACGCCGGGACCCTCCGCTCCGCCGGGTAGGGGAGAATTTCGTCCCAGATTTGTGCTGGAGGTGCTGTTACCTACAGGGCTACAGACTGAGAGCTGGAAGGTAGAATCAGACAGAATCGTTCTTTCTTAGAACATAAGAACTAGGAGAGGGAGAAGGCAATTTAGCATCTTGAGGCTGCTCCACCCTTCAATACGATCATGGCTGATCACATCATGGCTTCATCTCCACCGTCCTACCCATTCTCCATAACCATTCAACCCATTACTAATTAAAACCTGTCTAAATCCTCCTTAAATTTACTCACTGTCCCAGCATCCACCGCCTCTGGGGTAGCAAAGTCCACAGATTCACAACCCTTTGGGAGAAGTAGTTTCTCCTCATCTCTGTTTTGAATTTGCTACCCCTTGTCCTGAGACTATGACCTCTCCTTCCAGAATGCCCCACAAGAGGAAGCATCCGCTCCACGTCTACTTTATCCGTGGCTTTTATCATCTCACAGACCTCAATTTGATCTCCCCTCATTCTTCTAAACTCTAGAGATTTTGGCCTAAACTGTCCAATCTCAAACCCCTCAACTCTGGAATCAATCTCGTGAACCTCCTCTGAACTGGGGAAACAGTACTCCAGGTGCGGTCTCCCCAGTGCCTTGTACAGTTGCAACAACGTTTCCTTACCTTTGTATTCTATTCCTTTAGCTATAAATGGCAACATTCCATTCTCTTTCTTTATTACCTGCTATACCTGCATGTTAATTTTCTGTGACTCATGCACAAGGACACCCAGATCCCTCTGCACCGGAGCACTCCGAAGTCTGTCCCCATTTAGATAATAAGTTGCCTTTCCATTACTCCGACCAAAATGGATGACTAACACTTATCCACGTTAAACTCCATCTGTCACGTTTTGGCCCAACTACGTAACCTATCTATTTCCTTTTGTAAGTTTCTGCTTTCATCATTGCAAATTACTGTCCCACCTATTTTAGTGTCATCTGCAAATTTGGCTATAGAACCTTCTATCCCTGTATCCAAGTCATTAATGTAGATTGTAAATAGCTGGAGCCCAAGGACCGAACCCTGTGGAACCCGACTAGTTACATCTTACCATCCAGAAAGAGACCCATTTATCCCGACTCTCTATCTTCTATCCAATCTAATAAATTACACCTAATCCCATGTGATCTCACCTTGTGAATCAACCTTCTGAGGGGCACCTTATCAAATGCCTTCCGGAAGTTCAGATATACTACATCTACAGGATCCACATTATCCACTTGGCTTGTTACATCTTCGAAGAGCTCCAGCAAATTAGTCTAACTTATTTGCCCTTCATAAAACCATGCTGACTCTGATGGATAGCATTTTGACTTTCCAAATGCCCTGATATTACTTCCTTAATAATGGATTTTAACAATTTCCGAATAACATATGTTAAACTAACTGGTCTGTAATTTCCCCCATTCTGCCTCCCTCCATGTTTGAATGAGGGTGTTGTATTAGCATTTTTCCAAACCTCTGGAACCTTTGCCGTATCCAGGGAATTTGGGAAATTATAATCAATGGATCCACTATCTCCGCTGCCACTTCCTTGAACACCCTAGGATGTCGGCCATCGGACCCTGGGGACTTGTCTGCCCTCAATCCCAATGGTTTGTTGGGTACCGTTTCCCTATTGATGCTGATTGTTCCAAGTTCCACCCTTTCTATCACCTCTGAATTGCCCGTTCCTATAGGAATGATACTAGTGTCCTCCACCGTGAAAACTGAGGCAAAGTATTGATTTAGCATCTCCGCCATTTCTGTGTTCCCCACTATTATCTCACCAGTTTCATCTTCCAAGGAACCAACATTCATCTTCGCGACTCTCTTCCCTTTGATGTACTTATAGAACCTTTTGCTATTCTTTTTGATATTTTGCTCTCGCTTTCTTTTGTAATTTACCTTAACTCTTTTTATTACATTTTAGGAACCTTTTGTTTATGTTTGAAAGTTTACCAATCTTCCAGCCTGCCACTGGCCTTTGCAACATGGTATATCTTAGCTTTTATCTTCATATTGTCCTTAACCTCCTTGCTTAGACATGGATTTTGTTTTACCCCTCTTACCGTTTTTTCTTCCTCCCTCGAATATATTTTAAATGCGAGGAATCTCCTGAAACAACTGCCACTGCTCATCAACCATCTTACCTTTTAGCCTTCCTGCCTGTTCTACTCGGGCCTAATCTGTCCTCCTGTCTATGTAATTACCTTTGTTTAATTCCAGAACGCGAGTGTGGGACTCCACCTTCTTGCCCCCAAACTGAACTTTGAACTCTATCACACCATGCCACTATTCCCTTGAGGTTCATAGAAACATAGAAAATAGAAGCAGGAGAAGGCCTTCGAGCCTGCTCCACCATTCATTATGATCATGACTGATCATCAAGTTCAATACCCTGATCCTGTCTTTCCCCCATATCCCTTAATCCCATAAGCCCCAAGAGCTATATCTAATTCCTTCTTGAAGTTACACAATCCTTTGGCCTCAGCTATTTTTTGTGGCAGTTTATTCCACAGATTCACCACTCTGTGTGAAGAAATTTCTCCTCACCTCAGTCCTAAAAGGTTTACCACTCATCCTCAAACAATGACCCCCAGTTCTGGACTTCCCCACCATCGGGAGCATTCTTTCTGAATCTACCCTGTCTAATCCTGTTAGAATTTTGTAAGTTTCTATGAGATCCCCTCTCACTCTTCTAAACTCCAATGAATATAATCCTAACCGATTTAGTCTCTCCTCTTATGGCAGTCCATCCATCCCAGGAATCAGCCTGGTAAACCTTTGCTGCACTCCCTCCATAGCAAGAACATCCTTCCTCAGATAAGGTGTTGTGCTTTCTTTTTCTCTGTCTGTTCCTGTGCCTCTGTTCCAATTACGGCAATCAGTGAGTTTGCCCTTCTTTCTTTTGGTATCTATATTCTAATGCTCAGAGTCGCCAGGTATCAAATGATACCACCACAAGGTTCAACCGACTATCGACCAAAGAGCCAAACACCAGTTTGTTAGTTCAAGGTCAAGGGTACTTTATTTACACACAATTAGTCATGCAATATAAACACTATTAGTTAACTACACCTATTGACTAAGACAACCTGTACTTAACTTCAGGCACCCAGCTTAGGTCAGAGGAACAGTGGCCGCTGTTCGATTCTGGATCTATCGAGTCCGAAGGAGTAACTGCTGCTCAGCTAGGCTCATCCGTCTGGTAGCGAGCGTTGAACTTGGACTTCCTTCTGGTGTTGCTGCAATTGGAGTTGGTCGTGGCGGGGCGCCAGGTCCAAGAGAGGACGAACATATGGCGAACTCTTCTTCTTATACTTGGGGGTTTTCGCGATCTTTTGGGCGGTCCTTCAGTTTGGACCCCACTAATTGGGTGATCCCTGATCACTCTGTTCGATTCCTAACCAATAAGTAGGCGGGGATCTGGATGGCTGGGCGTGTCCCAAATGGTCACTGACCCCGTTGTTGATGCTTCCCCTGAACAGGGAGTGGCGCCGAAATGTCTGGGACTGTACCCGTCGCTCGAGTACCAATCCTTTGTTCTGGTGAAGATGGGCCATCAAATGCTAATTGGCCCATCAAAATAATAATTGGTCGGAGTTTCGATACCGTCTTGACTCCTTGCTTGCAAATATACATTTCAGGCTCTGAGCCTGTCTGAGTCTTGCCTTGTCCATTTTACCTGCTAGACTTTGCGAGTTTCTCTGTCCCTAGTTGTAAGTGGCCATCCCAGATGGCGACAAAGGACACCAGAACTGCCCACAATACTCCAGGTGTGGCCTCACCAATGCCCTATACAATCACAGTAAAACATCTCTATTCCTCTCAAATCCTCTCGCTATGAAGGCCAACATTCCATTTGCCTTCTTTACTGCCTGCTGTACCTACACGCTTATTTCAAGTGACTAATGCACAAGGACGCCAAGGTCTCGCTGAGTATCCACCTCTCTCAATTTACACCCATTCAGTAATAATCTGCCTTCCTATTTTGGCTACTGAAGCAGATAACCTCACATTTATTCACATTATACTGCATCTCCCATGCATATGCCCACTCACACAGCCTGCCCAAATCCCGCTGAAGCATCTCTGCATCCTCCTCGCACCTCACTCTCCCACCCAACTTGGTATCATCTGCAAAATTGGAAATAATACGTTTAGTTCCATCGTCCAAATATTAATATGTAATGTGAACAGTTGGGGTCGTAGCACAGAACCCTGCAGTACTCCACTAGTCACTGCCTGCCAATCTGAATAAGTCCCATTTATTCCAACTTTTTGCTTCAATTTTTTATCCATCTAAAGACACTACCCCATGCACTTTAACTTTACATATTAATCTGCTATGTGCGACCTTGTCGAAAGCCTTCCAGTGGTTAGCATTGTGGCTTCACTGCACCAGGGTCCCAGGTTCGAATCCCGGCTTGGGTCACTATCTGTGCGGAGTCTGCACGTTCTCCCGTGTCTGTGTGGGTTTCCTCCGGGTGCCCCGGTTTCCTCCCACAAGCCCCGAAAAGTGTGCTTATTAGGTAAATTAGACATTCTGAATTCTCCCTCTGTGTACCCGAATAGGAACCGGAATGTGGTGACGAGGGGCTTTTCACAGTAACTTCATTGCAGTGTTAATGTAAGCCTACTTGTGACAATAAAGATTATTATTATATATCATAAATAAACTACATCCACCAGTTCTCCTTGGTCAAATCTACTAGTTACATCTTCCAAGAATTCTCATGGATTTTGTCAAGCATGATTTTCCTTTCATAAATCCATGCTGACTTTGTCTGATTACACCATTGTTTTCCAAATGCTGTGTTATGAAATAATTGATAATGGACTCCAACAACTTCACTACTGGTGTCTGGCCTATAGTTCCCTGTTTTCTCTATACCTCCTGAACAATGAGGTTGTCAATTAATCCCTCCCATTACACAATACCAAATCCAGAGTAGCTTGCTCCCTGGATGGTTCCAGAACATATTGTTCCAAGAAACAATCTCGAATACATATAATGAACTCTCCCTCCAGGCTACCCTTGCCAGTTTGATTAATCCAGTCTATGTGCATATTAAAATCACCCATAATTATTGCCGTCCCTTTCTTGCAAGCCTCCAGTATTTCCTGGTTTATACTGTGCCCCACTGTAGAATCACTATTTGGCGACCTATATTTCTACCCAGACTGATTCTAAATCTTGATCTCCAGTGCTTATATCATTTCTCATTACACCACTGATCCCTTTTTTCACCAGCAAAGCTACACCACCTCATTTTCCTTTCAGTTCATCCTTCCAAAATGCTGCGTACCCTTGGATTTTCAATTCCCAGACCTGGTCTCCTTGTAACCATATCTCAGTAATTGCCACCAAATCATACCCTTTCGTCTCTATTTGCGCTGTTAACTCAGCAATTTTGTTCCAAATGCTTTGTGCATTCAGACAGGAAGCTTTAAAATTTGTTCTATTGTCAAATTTCCCTATTCTTTTATAATTTCTTGTTGCAAAAAGACATTCACCGTCTGTCCCTCACCTTTATTTTCTGGTAACCATCCGCCACATCGCTTAGCTGCACTCCTACCTCCTCCATTACTTTTAGTTTTCTAATTTTCCCTGCAGCTGGAAACCAACCCCCGCCACCCCATTCAGTTTAAAGCCCTATCCACAGCCCTAGTTATGCACTTCACCAGGTCTCTGGTCCCAGCATGATTCACATGAAGACCGTCCCATCGGAACAGGTCCCTACTGACCTGAACAGGTGCCAGTGTCCCATGAATTCAAACACATTTCTCCCACAACAATCGTTGTGCTGCGTATTTAACTCCCTAATCTTATTGACCTAGAGCCAATTATTTTGTGGTTCAGATAGCAATGGGGAATTATTATCTTTTTGGTTCTGCTTTCTAATTTAGCCCCTAGCTGCTCATATTCCCTGAGCAGAATCTCTGTCCTTGTTCTACCTATGTTGTTGGTACCTATGTGGACCATGACAACTGGATCTTTACCCTCCCACTCTCACTGCAGCTCAGATGAAATATCCAGAACCCTGGCGTCAGGTAAGCTACACAACCCTCGGGACCCTCGATCCTGGTTACAGAGAACAGTGTTCCTAACTATACTATCCCCAATTAGGACTATGTTTCTCTTCTCCACCCCCCTCCCCAACCTGAATGGCTCCTTGTGCCATGGTGCTGTGTTCAGTTTGCTCATCCTCCCTGCAGTCCCCTTTCCCATCCACATAGGGAGCAAAAATCTCGAACCTGTTGGACAAGGGCTGAGGCTTCTGCAACACTACCCCCTGGATTCCTCTACCTGCCTCACTCACAGCCACACCTTCCTGTCCCTCTCCATTGGCCAAATTCAAGGTAGTTAATCTAAGGGGTGCGACCGCCTCTTGAAACTCAGAATCCAGGTAACTCTCCTCCTCCCTGATATGTCACAGCATCCAAAGCTCAGACACCAGCTCATCAATCTGAGCCGGAGTTCCTCAAGCAACCAACACTTACTACAGATATGGCCACTAGGAACCACAATGACGTCCACCAGCTCCCACATCATACAGGTACAACACATCACCTGGTCCAGCATCTCTATTTTATTGAATTAGATTTTAATTTGTTTGTTAAATTTATATTTCTAGTTGGTTTTTAGTTTTTCTAGTTTGTAAAATATTTCTCCTTGTTATCTTTAACCTGAGCAAGGTATTCAGTTATATCCCTGGAAAAGGTAGGGATGAACAGGAAATGCCAATTTAGACAGAAATATTCAAATCCTGCACATTGTAAGCACTCTTTGTTTTCTCTCTGTGTTTTAAACAATTTTCGATCTACCTCAGAATCTTGTGTCTTATTCCGTACCTTCCTACTGTAAGGAGTCATTTTGTCACAGTAAAAAAATAATTTATAAAGAATTCATGCAGGGCTCATAAGTGCACAAATTTGTCAGTTTCAAGATTATAATCTTTGATTCACTCCTTTTCAAATATGCTTTTCATTAAAATGTTCGGTATGCATATTCTGCAGGCTAATTCAACTTGCTGCTTTCCTTTTTAATTTCACTCTTTAAGAATGACTTCAAATTACATGCAATCTGTTCAAAGCGGTGTTTAAGGATGTCCGTCAATGAGTATTTCTTTCCAAATAGCCGGTGAATGAATAAAGGCGTACAATCTGAACATTGCAATGTTTTAGGCTTTTCTACCGTGGCTACTCAAAGTTTAAACTCTGACACAAATATTTCATACCCTTTTTGGTGCAATGCAAGAGCCATGGGAATAAAGCTGCCTTTGTGTCCATCTGTCAGTCAGGATAACTACCAGCAGTATCACAATCTTAATATCCAGTAACATGGTTGGTTTCTGTATTTTTACACTAACATAAATGTACCACACTTATTTGATATTTTGAAGCTTCTGTTTTGAAATCTATCTTTTTCAATGTTTCTGTCCAGGTGACTTATTCTCTCTATAAATATTTGTAATAAAATAGAGCTGTACATCACTGCAGGTCAGTGATATAGAAAAATGTTCCTCTGGGATATACCCTTCATTGCAACCTCCATCAAGGAAGGCATATCCCTCTATGTAACCCTGATAGCACAGCAGTCACTCGCAACCTGGGCATTTTATCTATTGTAGCATTATAAACCCTGGCATAAACTTCAGAGGGTTAGTAAGTGTTCCACTGCTAAAATCATCCAGCAGATTTACTACACTGCATTTTTATCAGGGGAGAAAGGATCGGGAATGTGAAAAAGCGGAAGCGAATGCAGCCAAAAGAGCTAAACAGGCTCAGCAGAGGGGAAAATAGAAAATATTTGGCGGGAATTAAAGAAAAACATTGATACCCCACAATAATGCCCCTCCTGTGCTCTATTTAGTCTGTCCATTTAATGGCTCAGAAATGAATGCTGCCACAAACCTCATGCCCACACTGTATGATTGCAGCACATATGGACCATGCCACCACAACATTGGATTTAGCTAACCATGTGTGAAAGGTTGTATTACATTTTCGAAACATCTTTTTGTCACTCCTTTAGCCTTTCTCATCCAGGAACTGAATTATTTTAGCTTTAGATGTCTGACTATTTTCGTTTTTGTTTGAACTGTATATTGAGGCCAAGGCAAAGTTAGATACAAATTTGAACCTAGACTAACCTTATTATTGGCCAGCATTCAAGATAGTTTTATATGTTCAGGCCCTTCCGAGGAAAAACAAGTTTGGATGATCACTTCAGTACTGAACACACACAGGAAGGAATCTGAACCAGGATGTTTCCAATTGTCATCCAGAAACACTTGGCCAATAATTGGACTCCTGGATTAATGACTCCAGCGTTTTAAAATGATTCCTGTTGTAGGTACGTCCAGCTTGGTGGTTACTTTATCACTGGTAGGAGAACCCATTTCCAGGAAGCACGGGCTGGATTCTCCGTTTTAGCGGCTAAATGCCGGCTCAAACGGAGAATTCGGGGACGTTTAACGACCCGAAAATTGATGCCAGGTGAAACTCCCGGCTCCCGCGGTGAAAACGGACGGAGAATGGCTGGGTCCCTGGTCGTGCATGCGCACGGCGACGACCAGCAGCGGTCGTGCTGTACAACATGGTGCCGGCTGTGTGCCTACCCGACCCACCAAATCTGGCCCCACAAGCCACCCCCTGGCCATCCCCGACCGCCCCCCAGCAGTCCTCCCAGCCCTCACGGAAGCTCCACAGGCCAGCGGCACAGATTCCTGTCGGTTGTGGCGGCGCTGGACACAGTCCGCAGCTGCTTTGCCGGGTTCCTGTCCACACGTGTCCCGTGTGCCCGGGAGCTTCACCCATCAGGGGCGGAGCATCGCGGGAGTGCCTGCCGATGACACAGCGAGGCCGTTACAACGGCGTGCGGCGCGTGACAAGATGTCGGCATTTTGGAGAGAGCAAAGCACGGCTGACCGGCAACAAACCGGCGCTGGCCCCGATTTGGTGTGGATTCTCCGCCCAATTGCTGATTACGATATCAGTATCAAGCAACGGAGATCCCGCCCCTTCTTTAGTTTCAAAATCTCTAATTCCCTGAAATTAGTTTTGGCGGGGAGAGAGGGGAGTGAACGTGGTGGTACAGCTACTTTTGAATTATGATGAAACGCAGGCAAACCAGTGGCATTTGACAAAATAAGAATATTTAGGCCATGACCACTAACTCTCTTCATCCTTGAGGAACACTGAATTTTCAGGGCACAGTTATGTGACCATGGGAAGTGATTGAAGAGTTCATAGTTACAGTGAATTTTGCAAGAAAATGTTACAAGTGATGCTCGGAACTGATGCTATAAATAACAAGTATAGCCATTCAAGAAAATAAAAAGTATGCTTTGAGCATTTTTCAAGTGAGGAAAAGAATCCGTCTGTTTGTCCATGCCTGTTGCAATTTAGCTCTTTTATTCCTCACCAGTTTATTTTTAACCCTCTGTGCGCTGAATTCCAAAAACGTCTCCAAACATTATCTTCTCTGAATTTCTGATGGCTGGAGATCATGAAGGTTACACACATAAAAAAGCTTCACATTTTTTAAGCATCTTATCACACTTCCCACAAACGTAAAATGATTTACTTTTGCATGCAATGACTTTGTGTGGGTGAATAAAACAGCAAGTTTCCACAAATAGAAATTAAAGGCTTTTGCTTTTGGTGATAGTGGGTGAGGAAATAAAGTTGGTTGGAAAACCTCAAGAGCTGGCCAACACAAAATGTTGCCAAATAATTACAGGATGGAAATGGGTGACTCTGCGCATTAAGTCCGCCACGTTGTTTATGCTCCATTCAAATCTCCACTCACCCCTCATCAACTCGTCCCGATCAACTTCATCTTCTAATTGTTTCTCCCTCATGTGCTTCTTTAGCTTCCCCTTAACAAGTGACAGGAAGGTAGAATCCAGGTGCCAGCGAATGGCAAGTGGCCAAGAAAACTGCAGCTGGGAATACCAGAGAATCCTGCCCAACGTATCCATTCCAGGTATCAATCTCGTAAACTTTCTCTGAATTATCTCTAGAACATATGCGTTCTTCCTCAAATAAGGAAACCAAAACTGCACACAGTATTTGAGACTTGGAGGAAGGAAGCAAATGTACTGCAGCCAAATTTGCAGACGACACAAAAATAGGTGGAAAGGCAAGGTATGCGAGGGATACAAACAGTTTGCAAAGAGATATTGATATTTAAGTAAGTGGGTAAAATGTTAGCAAATGGAGTATAATGTGGAAAAATGTGAAGTTGTTCTTTTTGGAAGGAAGAATAAAAGAATAATGTATTATTTAAATGGAGAAAAACTGCAGAAAGTTACAACACAAAGGGACTTGTCGGGTACTTATGCACAAAGCACAGAAAGCTAGCATAGAGGTGCAGCAAGTAATCAGGAAGGCGAATGGAATTTTAGCCCTTATTTCAAGGGGGTTGGAGTAGAAGAGTCGGGAAGTCTTGCTGCAACTGTACAAGGTACTGGTGATACCACATCTGGAGTAATGTGAGCAGTTTTGGTCCCCTCATTTAAGGAAGGATATTGGCGGTGGTTCAGAGAAGGTTCATTGGGATGATCCCCGGTATGGAGAGATTGTTTTATGAGCAAAGGTTAAACAGGTTGGGACTCATTGGAATTTTGAAGAATAGGAGAAGATCCATTCTTAAGCGGCTTGACAGGGTAATTGCTGAGAGGATATTTCCCCTCATGGGAGAGTCTAGGACCAGAGGGCATACTCTTAGAATAAAGGAGCGCCAATTTGAGATGAGGAGGAATTTCTTCACCCAGCGGATTTTGAGTCTTTGGAACTCTTTGCCATAGAGAGCTATGGGGGGCAGAATCCTTGTGTATATTTAAAGCTGAGATAGGCAGACTCTTGATCAGTAAGGGAATAAAGGTTATTGGGAAAGGGCAGTAAAGTGGGCGTGAGGAATGTCGTCAAATCAACCATGAGCCTATTGAATAGCAGAGCAGGCGTGAGCGACCGAATGGCCCACTCCTGTTCATATTTCTTATGGTCTTATGGAGATGTGGGGCGGGATTCTCCGACCCCCCGCCGGGTCGGAGAATCACCCGAGGCCGGCGTCAATCCTGCCCCCGCTGTGTCCCGAAGTCTCTGCCCCCCGAGATTTGACGGGGGTGGGAATCGCGCCGCGACGGTTCGGTAGGCCCCCCGCGTCGGTCGGCGGGCCCCCCGCGGCAATTCTCCGGCCCGCGATGGGCTGAAGTCCCGCCGCTGACAGGCCTCTCCTGCCGGCGTGGTTTAAACCACCTACCTGACCGGCGGGATTGGCGGCGTGGGTGAGCTCCGGGGTCCTGGGGGGGGCGTGGGGCGATCTGACCCCGGGGTGCCTTGCCCGCGATCAGGGCCCACCGATTGGTGGGCGGGCCTGTGCCGTGGGGGCACTCTTTTTCTTCCGCCTCCGCCATGGCCTTCAACATGGCGGAGGCGGAAGAGACCCCCTCCCCTGCGCATGCGCCGGTATGACATCAGCAGCCGCTGACGCTCCAGCGCATACGCAGACTTACCCCGGCCGGCGAAGTCCTTTCGGCCCCGGCTGGCGTGGCACCAAAGGCCGTTCACACCAGCCGGTGGAGTGGGAACCAGTCCGGCGCAGGCCTAGCCCCTCAATGTGAGGGCTTGGCCCCTAAAGGTGCGGAGAATTCTGCACCTTTGGGGCGGCCCGACGGCAGAGTGGTTCACGCCACTCCGACATGCCGGGACCCACGCCCCACCGGGTAGCGGAGAATCCCAGCCGTGATCTCACCAATGCCCTGTATAACTGAAGCACAGCATCCTTACTTTTATGTTCAACTCCTCTCAGAATACATCCTTCTCCTAATTTGCTGTCCAGATATTCATAATTTACATCAAAACTCACTGGATAACAATTTGGAGCTGACTTTCCTCCTCCTTACATAAGGAATGCGGAACCAATTGTCCCATATCTACCAGCCCCCGCCCCCCATCTGAGATCAGGAGCAGTGAGTGAACTGGGGTTGTTCTTGCTTTGTAGGGTACCGTACCAGATGGCTCATTTACTCTTGGAATCATCAGGGGAGTTCTTACAAGTAAAGAAGCTCTGTCTTGTCGCATGATGCTGCAGACTGAGCATTCATCTAAGTCTCCACCAAAATTCAGAGTTTGAGGCACACAATCCATCACTTCAGCGTAGCTATGTATTATGCAACATTCACATGTCACAATTCCCTTCAGCTGAGTTGGTATCAGTTGGCAACAAGGGATCAAGGACAGTAAACATGAAAGGTGTGAGCAATAGACATTCCAGAGAGTGCTGAAAATGTGAAGCAATAAAGAATTATTAAATTCAACCCAGTGTCTCGATCTTTTGCTTGTCCTTGGAGATAACCAGCAATCAGTCACTGGCATCGAAATGGTTAATCGTATGTAAAATTAATATTTGGATTAGGTAAAAATCCTCATAATTTTCGGAAAGTTTTCTACTTCTCTTAAGGCAGTTGTAATCGTCCACATTGTCCTTCCACTTCCAGGAACCAGTCCAGACTGAAATTAAATTTTCTATCTGCCGGTTGCAAGGACTCAACTTGGAATACATTTCCACAGTTTCAACCTTGATTCCTTGTGATTCCGAGAGAAATGTCACCTCCCTTATAAGTAGATGGGGCTGCTCCATCTCCATGCCTCTTTTTACTGGATGCGACTTTGAACAGAAGGTGCCCACAATGTTCTTTTCTTTTCATTTTTGAAAGTGTGCGGGCAGAGGAGAGAAAGCATTATTCCGTTTTTAAAAAAATTTCGACTGCCCAATTATTTTTTTTTTCAGTTAAGGGGCAATTTAGGGTGGCCAATCCATCTAAACTGCACATCTTTGGGTTGTGGGGGCGAGCCCCACGCAAACATGGGGAGAATGTGCAAACTCCACACGGACAGTGACCCAGGGCTGGGATCGAACCCGGGACCTCAGTGCCGTGAGGCAGCAGTGCTAACCACTGCGTCACCTTGCCGCCCTGAGAAAGAGTTATTCTGATCCGATTATGTAATTCTTGGCCTCAGGACACTGGATTGTGAAAAGGACACACAAATTAGTGAGAGGTTCAAATCTACTCCATGAGAGTGACATTCCTCAATTGTTTAAGCATCGCTACAATTCAAAGGATTAAACTTGCGAGATCGGACATGAACATGTTGGGGGCGATTTTCAGCCCGTGTTAACCGTCAGCGAGAGCAGCGACATGGGTGCTAAATATTGCGAGAATCTGATTCTCACTGACGAGATCGCGTTTCCCGATTTTCCGGGCCCCTCGCCGGTGACCCAACAAGAATCCGGCCATGTAAGGCCAGGAGTCTTATTTAAATAATCAACATATCATTAGCAAACCCACCCACTGTGATTTTGCCCCGCCTCACTGAAGTCAGGAGGCAGGTCCAAGCATCCGTGCTTTAATCCTTTTTGGGCCCAGGCAGACTGCACGTTACCCTGATGACGACTGTGTTTTAGGTGACTCCGCCATTGGGTCGAGTTTGTCTTTTCATAGAATCATTGCAGTGCAGAAGTAGTCCATTCAGCCCATCGAGTCTACACCAACCCTCTGAAAGAGCCCTGCCTAGGCCCACGTCCCCACATTACAGCCCCACAGGGGCTGGTTTAGCTCACTGAGATAAATCTTTTAAAGCAGACCAAGCAGGCCAGCAGCACGGTTCGATTCCCGTACCAGCCTCCCCGGACAGGCACCGGTATGTGGCGACTAGGGGCTTTTCACAGTAACTTCATTGAAGCCTACTCGTGACAATAAGCGATTTTCATTTCATTTTTTCATACCCCCGTAATGCAACTTAAACTTTTGGACACCAAGGGACAATTTTGCATGTCCAATTAACCTAACCTGCACATCTTTGGACTGCAGGAGGAAACCGGAGCCCCGGAATACTCCTGATATGGGCCTCCCTCTTTGGCTGTGTTACCCAATAGACGGAGTGGTAACTTGGGTCTTTATTTCTCACTCCTTACTCGTTTTGTCATTCTGTATGGGAGGGTCCGAGGTTTGAGGTCTGAGTTTTACTTGGATGTGCAGTAACCAGCTCTCTCTTTGTAGTACTGGAGGATGGTTGACTGTTCTGTCCTGGGCTATGATAGGAATGGAATTGCATTGTGGAGTATGAATGTAATGTAATTCTATTCCTTGCTGGCACTCTCTTCTTCTGACCCCATTGGAGTTGGTTGTGGTAGGGGGAGGGCACCTTATTGGCTTAGGGTCAGCAGATTCAAATGCCTCTGTCGACACATCTCAGATGCCTGACTATCCAATGTGGTTGGAATGTCTACTGACTGCCCAGCTTCTGAAAAGAGAATTGATTCAAATTCAAAACGATTCTCACCTGGCAGCTAAAAGGATGGCGGGGCCATTCATATCACCCATTGTCCTTGTTTGCCCCAGTCACATGTCCATTTGGAGGTTAGTCTGTCCTATCGCTTTTGGCGTAGCAGCTTCCAGTTATGTTATAGGTCCCTTCTGAGCTTAGAAACTGGGGCCTGGATTGTCATCTCTGGGTGGGAAGCACAGAGTTAGAACATTTCCCTGCTCCGCGAACCCACACTGGGAAAAAAATGGACAGGAAGTTGGAATTTGTGTTCCGGGGTTTGGGTAAAAATGGGAGTCGGGGCTGCCATCCTCGCAATGAATTCAGAGACTTGGGGGTACAGAACCATACCAGCTAGAAGACCTGACCGCCTCCGTGCTGGTACAATACCAGGTACTATGCCAAAGTTTGACAAAAATCAATTTTTAAAAAAGCAATCCTCAGCCTTCAACCTCCCGCACAATTCCCATGCCCCATTATTCCAGCCTCACCCCAGTACTCCCTTTCCATAGCCCCCATAGACTTCTTGCCAACCTGTGCCCTGTATCCATTCCTCATGACCCCTCATACCCCCATGCCAACCCGTGCTCCTGCACCCATCACAAATATTTAGTTTCTTAAGCTGCAGACATTTGTTTTCCAAATATTTAAAGGGCAGGACGTTTGAGTGCCTTGACAGCTTGATAGCTCCCATTGGCAGTTACCTTTGACAGGTCTCTTTGACAGGTGCTTCTGATAGTTTTGGCAGCTCAATTTAACAGATCTGTTGACAGTTCCAATGAGCTTGACAATAATGAGTTTGTGCACTTTTTATGCACATATATGCCTAGTTCTAGCAATTGCAAAGGCCACCTGGCCACCAAAGTGCACCTTATCCCCTGTCCTGGGATCATATTCAGAGGGGTGCCTTACCCCACCAAAGGGGTTACCCAAAGGGGGCTGGTTTAGCACACTGGGCTAAAGCGCTGGCTTTTAAAGCAGACCAAGGCAGGCCAGCAGCACGGTTCAACTCCTGTACCAGCCTCCCCAAACAGGTGCCGGAATGTGGCGACTAGGGGCTTTTCACAGTAACTTCATTGAAGCCTACTTGTGACAATAAGCAATTTTCATTTCATTTCATTTCAAATGAATCCATAGAATTAATTCCTTATTTTGCTAAATTGAATCTGCACATTCCAGGTTTCACGCTGCTGGCCTACCAAAAATTCCACTTCATGGAGGCAGCTGATGATTAAAATGACCAGCTGCCTCTGTAAAGCGTACGTGCATGAAACACACCTTGCCCCCATTCCAGCTCCCACGAAAGTGCAATTTCCGCCATTGTCACCATGACCGAGAAGCTTTGTCGTAGCGCAAATATGGACCAGGATCTGTCAGTTTAGGGAAGCCCTTGCCAGTGATTTAACCTTTGATGTCACTGGTTTTGGGATGGGTAGTTAGAAGTTTGGTCTCTTAGAAGATCAATTGGCATAACCGGCTCTCCCCCTTTCTCCTATCTCTTGCCAGAGCTACGTTGCAGAGACAGGCCGATCATAAAGTTCTGATCCAAAAGCAAAATACTGCAGATGGCAGAAATCTGAAATGAAAGAAGAAAATGCTCCAGAGGTCTGACAGCATCTGTGGAGACAGAATCTCCTGCCAGGTTAATTAACCTCCACTGCCCAAATAAAGCTGAGGTACGTCAGGGATTCTGATTATAATTGGCTGTGTGAAATTTAGAAAACAATGCACTTAAATAGCCACAAGATTAGCTTTAAAAGAAATAATGACTGACTGCGCAATTTGGCATGTTATAGCAACCAACCATATGGCACGTTTTATTGTAATATGTCTTGATGTTTTCATGTGAGTGGTTGGTTTATGGAGCTGCACTCCATCTCTACAGTCTCACTGGCTTAATGTTGCTCGAGTCAGAAAGAATAAAAGCTGAACTCACCAGGCCAAATACGATTGACTTCTCATAGGTAAGCTGAGAAATTGCAGATGATAACAGCGAGCACTTAACCTGTTTCTGTTCTCTCTCTCGCTGTCATTTCATGGAACAGTTAAACCATTTGAAATAAATACATCCAACACGTTAAACATGTTGAATTTATTTTTCCACAACATATTTCATTCATCCAAGAAATCCATAGGCAATTTTCAATTATTATTGAACATGATAGAACCAGAGCTGATGGGACTTAACTAATGGTGTCAGTAATAAAACCTTCAGTGCCTCTTTCTCATAGGTCTGCCTCAGCTATAACTTAAGCAAGTCATTGTCATATTTATTTCATAGTGACATTCATATGCATCAGCCTGCTTGTAACTTTTGAAATGAGTTGAACTCTTGATTTAAAGCCATTTATATGCAAGATATGATGAATGTTGTTTTAGCAGTTTGCGAAGTTAATTTATCGCTTTGAATTTCTTTTGCGGTTTTCAATATGTTGACCTTTTCCATCACACCCTTTTGAGTAAGTTGGAACTTCTGCTGTTTTGTAAGGATGAGTGTATTATGCCATGGAATACAAAATATGTTTAACTGTTGCCAGGGCCATGTTCTTTGGCACTCACTCCCCTTTAGAAATGATCTCAAAACACAGCTTTAGAACATAGAACATAGAACAGTACAGCACAGAACAGGCCCTTCGGCCCTCAATGTTGTGCCGAGCCATGATCACCCTACTCAAACCCACATATCCACCCTATACCCGTAACCCAACAATCCCCCCCTTAACCTTACTTTTATTAGGACACTACGGGCAATTTAGCATGGCCAATCCACCTAACCTGCACATCTTTGGACTTTTGATGAAAGTTTTCAACTACCTCTCTCTACTCTATGGTAGAGCATCCAATCCTATATCTATCGATATTTGTTTATTTTTGTCTACCCTGAGTACCTTGGGATACTTCCTCAGTTAACGGTACCATATACACTATTGTTGCTGTCAGTGGAGATGGATTAGCGGACAGGCCATTGCAGCTTCACAGACATGCCACCGGCCTCTGACACACTGTGTAAAATTCACCCATTGTGTAGTTAAAGCCCTTGCTGCATTTTATTTTTCTGATTCAGCCTTGGCAATCATGCTCACACTCAAAGGGTCGGAGATAATGACAGATTATGTAATGCAGAATTGATTTTTCTCCATTGCTAGTTGGCTGCTGGCACTGAATTTGAGACGTTTTGAGTCAGCTGCAATGTATGGAAATGTTTGCTCATTCATTTCGCTACTCCTGAAATGAATGGACGCGAACAATAATTGTTACATATTATGAAGCAAACCAATATTCTCTGTATAATTTCCTGTGAAATGAAACCAATTAAAATAAACCCCCCCCCCCCCCCCCGACACACTCTCCAAATACATACGCAAAGTGAACCTGTTGCTGCTCACCTGCTCCAGTTACATACTGAAAATTCAATCTGTCCTCTTTGCACACACTTTAGTTATTGAAATAAAACCATATTACTTTCCCCTCTCGACCACTTATAAAGATGAGAATGTAACACATGTTTCCTCCAACTATGTGTTGCGAAGGGTGACACCATAAATGTCTCTGCCTCTCTCTCCTTCTTTATGATGTGCTAATTCCACCCCAGTTGGAGTTTTGTGTCATAGAGAGCACTCATTTTGAAGCTGTTCATGTCAGACGAAGGCCTCCATAATCAACCCTGTGAAGTGCTGCGGAAGGTTGATGGGTCATAGAAATATTGCCCACAGTTTTGATTAAAAGCTACATTTAGATTTCACTGACCCAGCCTCCCTGAGCTGAGAATTTGTGCATAAAGTTTCTCACGAAGTGACCCTGGGCAGCTTCTAGGCCTCATGTTTCATACATTTATTTGGCAAAATAGGTGTTAAATATAAAATGAAAACCAAATGATGCAAGCACTGGAAATCTGACATTGAAATGGAAAAGGCTGAAAGTACTCAGGTCAAGCAGCATCTGTGGAGAGAGAGCGAGAGAGATCGTGAGAGACTGAGAGAGCGAGAGAGAGTGAGAGAAAGAGAGAGAGCGGCCAGAATGTATTGGAAGAAACGGGCCTTTCTCCTGACATCCAGAGTGAGCGAGGAACACATCCGTGGAAGCCGGAGGGATTACCTTCCCAGCACTCTCGCCCTGCCCCCCCCCCCCCCCCCTCCCCCCCCGCACGTAAAAACCAACCGGGGAGGGGTGGTGGGGTATAATTCTGACCAGAAACAAAGTTAATAATGTTCCAGGTTGATTGTCTTTCATCAGAACTGTAAAAAGTTAACAGCTTTTAAGGGAAGTACAGTGGCAGGAGAAGATGGGGGTGGGGGGGGGGGGGGTGGGAGGAGATGGGGCAGAGAACAAAGGGGACGGTTTGTAATAGGATAGATAGTAGGGGCATTAACAGGGACGATGGTGCAAGGCAAATGTGGGGTGGTATTGGGATAAATAATAAAATAATAGACAGATCTACTGGAGTTAATGTAAATGGTGCGGATACTAATGGACATCTTTTGCAAACCAGGGCGGGTCTCCACAAGCATTGTAATGAGCAGCCAGTTGCCTCTTTCCACATCGCATTTGACACAGAACTATGTTGAGCACCTCCTGTTGGAACAAAATAGGAGCAGTGTCTGTGATCTGAAGTTATTGAAATCTGTGTTGAGTCCCCAAGGTTGTAAAGGGCCCAATTGAAAGATGAGGTGCTGTTCTTTGTGCTTCTGTCAGCTTTCATTGGAACAGTGGAGGCTGAGGGCAGAGAGATCGGAACAGGAGGGGATTGGAGAATGAAAAGCTGTCACACAATGTGCATTCTCTCCACCAACACCCCCCCCCCCCCCCCCCTCCCACACACACACAGTGTACAGGAGACCGCACCGTGACAGTGAATACAGTGTGCTCAATTTAAAAGTATGACTAAATCGCCGTTTCACCTGGAGGAAGTGTTTAGAGCCCTCTCGGTGGGAAAGGATGAGGTGAGGCAGATGTTTCATTTCCTGCACGTGAATGGAAAGTTGCCCTCGAAAGGGGGAGATAGCCCTGGGGATGACTGAAGAGTGGACCAGGGCAGCAATGGAATAATCCCTTCAGAATAGTGGTGGTATGAGGTTTCCAACTCTGGATGGATTTATTACTGGAGGTTATTCCAGGATCATCTACCCCCATTGCTCTAATCAGTCACAATCTCATTTCCAATGTTTCAAATACTAGCAGCACAGTGGTTAACACAGCTCCAGGGTCCCAGGTCTGGGGCGGAATTCTCCGACCCCCCGCAGGGTTGGGGAATCGCCCGGGGCCGTCGTAAAGCCGGCCCCGCCGTGGCTGGAATTCTTCGCCACCTGGGAATCGTAGGGAGCGGGAATCACGCCCCGCCGATCGGCGTGCCCTCCGCGCTGATCGGATGCCCCCCACGACGATTCTCCAGCCTGCGATGGCCCGAAGTCCCGCCGCTGACAGGCCAATCCCGCCGACGTGGTTTAAACAACCTCTGTGCCGGCGGGATTAGCGACGCAAGCGGGCCCCCGGGGTCCTGTGGGGGGAGCCGGGCGATCGGACCCCAAGGGGTGCCCCCATGGTGGCCTGGCCCGCGATCGGGGCCCACCAATCGGCGGGCGGAGGCGGAAGAGACCCCCTCCACCGCGCATGCGCCGGTGGTGACGTCAGCGGCTGCTGACGCACCGGCGCATGCGCGGACCGGCGAAGGCCTTTAAGCCAGCCCCGACACAGGGCGGTGGTGCGCCAAAGGCCGTTGGCACCAGTTTTGGCGCCGGCCGGCAGAGCGGAAACCACTCCGGCGCGGGCCTAGCCCCTAAAGGTACAGAGAATTGCGCACCTTTACGGAGGCCCGATGCCGGAGTGGTTGGCGCCTTTCCGCTATGCTGGGACCCCGCGCCCCGCCGGGTAGGGGAGAATTGCGCCCCTGATTCCGGCTTGGGTCACTGTCTGTGCAGAGTCTGCACTTTCTTCCTGTGTCTGTGTGGCTTTCCTCCGGCTGCTCCGGATTTCTCCCACAGTCCAAAGATGTGCAGGTTAGGTGTAATTAACCATGCTAAATTGCCCTTAGTGTCCAAAAAAGGTTAGACTGGGTTGCGGGGATGGGGTGGAGGTGTGGGCTTGGGTGGGGTATTCTTTCCAGGTGCTGGTGCAGACCTGATTGGCTGAATGGCCTCCTTCTGCACTGTAAATTCTATGATTCTAACAAAAGTGTTCAAAGAAAATAAAAAAATACTTAATTTTTTTAATGACGGATGACGGGTCACTTGCAACAGTGCTTGGGAAATTAAACTTCAATTCCTGGAGATAACAGGGCGATCCCAGAGGGTTAGCAACCCCATGGCAGCCATCACACTGGAGCAGGGGACATGGCAGAAGATAACACGTTAAGTGGGATGGAAAATGCGGACAAGCAAAAGGTGTGGAGGCAGAAGTGCGGGAAATGGGATGGACATAGCCAAGGGTCTGGTCGAACACAGTGGACGGTGAAACCTCATTTGAGGATAAGAAAAACACATTGGAAGCACTGGTGTGAAATGTGGCATCATTAGAACACACGTGACAGCGATGGAGAAATGAGGAGAATGGAAATGTCCTTGTGGGAAGCTGGGTGGAAGGACATTTAATCAAGGTGGCTCGGGAGGCTTATGACAGGTATGGGTTGACAGCCTATCACCAGGAAAGGAGATTCGGAAGTCAAGGAAGGGCCGAGAAAAACAGAGATGGGTCACATAAAGCTGAGTGAAGGCTGGAAATTGGAAGCAACGTTGGTGAAGCTTCTAGTTCAGGACTAAAGCAGGAAGCAGCACTGACGGAGTCATCAGCATATCGTAAAAACTGGTGATGGAGAAGACTCAAGTCGGCCTGGGAGAAAGAGTGTTCCATGTATCCCACAATAAGGTATTCATAGCCAGGACACAAGTGGGTTCCCATAGCAACACCTTTTACTCGGAGGAAGTGAGTGGGGCCACAGTAAATTATGATTGGTTGTAATGACACACAGTTAAAACATATTTCCTCCTGCTGTTAAAAATTGTATCAGTTATATTAATAGCATTTTGTGATTTAAAGACCACCTCATGACCAAATAAAAGATGATTAGGAATAATTCACATGGTGGACATTTTTCAGTCCAAATATGTATTTAAACAAAAGAAAACTACAGAAGAAATGTTTACAATTTGAATTGGAAAAACACAGTGTGGCGTGTGATAGCATCATAGAAAAGAATCACAGAATCCCTACTGTGCAGAAAGAGGCCATTCAGCCCATCGAGTCTGCACCGGCTCTTGGAAAGCGCACCCTACTTAAGCCCAAATCTCCACCCTATCCCCGTAACCCAGTAACCCCATTTCACCTTTTTGATACTAAGGGACACCTGATGAAGGAGCTACGCTCCGATAGTTCGTGATTCGAAATAAACCTGTTGGACTTTAATCTGGTGTTGTAAGGCTTCTTAATGTGCCCACCCCAGTCTAGCGCCGGCATCTTCACATTATAGATGTTAATACACATCTTTCGCAACCAAAGCTGCTCGCCACAAGCACTGTAATGAGCAGCCAGCTGCTTCCTTCCACACCGCATTTGACGATGGCCAGGATAATTTGCGGGGAGTATACTGACACCTCCCAAAAGATGAGGGGCGCGATTCTCCGCTCCCCACGCCAGGTGGGAGAATCGCGGGAGGGCCGCCCTGGCACCTCTTGTGGGGCAGCGGAGGGGAAGACGGCAACCGTGCATGCGCGGGTTGGAGCCGGCCAACCTGCGCATGCATAACTGACGTCACTTAGGCGCCGCCGGCCGCGTCATTCTCGGCACGCCACTTTGACACAAGCATCAAGGCCCGGCGGCCGAGTTTCCCGCAACGCCGCTCCTGGCCCCCCGGGGGGAAAATAGGGGTCGAGGAGCGGCCTCCGACGCCGGAGTGAAACACTCCGGGTTTCACTCCGGCGTCGGCCGTTGCGGAGAATTTCGCCCGAGAGGTGCCACAGCTACACCCATTTCCTAAAAGGAAAACCGAGGATGGAATTTTGCAGCCGCTCCTGCCGACGGGGTTCTCTGCACACGCCAAAGTCAATGGAATTTCGAACATTTGCGACATTTTACAGCCCATCCTCCATCGTGACGGGGCCGTCACATTCCGCATAAGGTCAGTTGTTTTATTATCGGCGGTTGGAAAAAAATTTGGGATTTTAATCAAAAATAAAATTACAAAGTGTCTGGATGAACAGATGTTGAGCAACCTGATGGAGATGTCATATATGGAAGGTGAGAGAAATGCACTGATGCAGTCCACATGAACTTTCCAATAGCCTTGGACAATGTACCAAACAGTTTGCATTTTACAAAAAGATAAGGGTGGGATTTTCCAGTTCTGCCATAGTCGGAGCTGCTGTTGGAGATTCGATGGTCCAGCCAAAGGTCCGTTGACTTCCGGTGGGATCGAACCATCCCCATAGCAACAGGGCTGGAAATTCCCACCCAAGCAGCCTGGATATGGATAATGAATTAAATTGAAGCTGGGTTGAAGGGTTTGAAGAGTGAGGGCCATTTGGTAAGATTTGGGTGACAGTGTCCCGCTGGATTCTGTTCTGCAGCCATTTCTGTTCACTGTGTACATCATCAATAATTTGGATAAAGAGGTGTGAAGGCGCAGTTCAGCAGCCAAATGTTACAGTCCGTTTTTGGGTGTGTTTAGCAGGGTGTTTGTCAGTGGCTGCAGCGCTAAGAAACACCCCACTATTCAACAGCCGTTTCTTTGGCCTCGGGGAGTTTCACCCCACTGAGGCCGCACCAAGAGGGATTTCCTGCTGGCGAGCTGATCTCTACCAGGTGCCGTTATACCTGCTCCACGTTTGTGTGGACCAATACTAAACGGCGCCGTAGTGAGGTCTCGCAGGCATGGCGGGTGAATCTGGTGTCCAGGTATTAATTGAAATTTCTAGATTTGGACGTGAGGGCGAGATCCAGATCGCGCTGGCCGGAGTGAGTGGGGTGGCCCGCAATTGGCCATGCGGAGAGCCTGATTTAGGCCCTCTTGCACGATTCAACCACTGTGCTTGGATCCATGCCGGGCTCAACGGAGTGGCTGAATTGCACCTGTATGTATACAATGGAGTGCAGACAGGCAGTGATTGACACACAGGATGACCAGTAAGCACACAGAACAGAGCAGCCAATCACCAGACAGGACGCGACCACTATAAATGCAGAGGGCACTAGGTTTCCCGCTCTCTCGGGACCCAGCCTCTGAGACAGTCAGAGCTCGTGAGCTAGCCAGTGCAAACAACATGCGGTAGCTGGTATGTCTGGTCAGGTCTCCATTCAAGTCAGCATAGTGTCAACCCACAGTTGAACATGTATTATAGTTTAGATGTTAAATAAAATCGTGTTGCATCTCATCAAGTGTTGGAGGTCTGTCTCTCGCTACACTGCATCAAGTGCAGTCCACATCGACCCAGCCAGCCCAACACATCAGCGCCGATGTGTCCGACTTATTAGATGACTTTAAAAATGCTTAGGATTAGGTTGGACAGGTGGAATGATGGAAATGGGATTAGGGAACAGGGTGAGTACAAAATAAGAATAATCTTTATTGTCACAAGTATGCTACATTAACATTGCAATGAAGTTACTGTGAAAATCCTCTCCGCCACATTCCTGCACCTGTTCGGGGGCACAGAGGGAGAATTCAGAATGCCCAACTTATCTAACAGCACGCCTTTCGGGACATGTGGGAGGAAACCGGAGCACCCGGAGGAAACCCACGCAGACGCGGGAGCATGTGCAAACTCCGCACAGACAGTGACCCAAGCGGGAATCGAACCTGGGACTCTTGCGCCATGAAACCATAGTGCTAACCACTATGCTGCCATGCTGCCCAATGTGATTAGGGCTATCATAGAATTTACAGTGCAGAAGAAGGCCATTTGGCCCATCGAGTTTGCACCAGTCCTTGGAAAGAGCACCCCATCTAAGCCCTCATCTCCACCCACTCCCCACACCTCCACCCTATCCCCGCAACCCCACCTCACCTTGTTTTTGGACACTAAGGGAAATTTAGCATAGCCAATCCACATAACCTGCACATCTTTGGACTGTGGGAGGAAACGGGAGCACCCAGAGGAAACCCACGCAGACACGGGGAGAACGTGCAGACTCCCACAGATAGTGACCCAATGGGGAATCGAACCTGGGACCCTGGAGCAATTAAGCAACTGTGCTAACCACTGTGATACCATTCTGCCCATATTTGCTTGCATGATGGGCAAATGCCAGTGCGAACTATTTGAACTGAATGGCCTGTCCCGGCGGTGTAACCTCTGCGCATTTCTAAATTATTCCCAAGGCCAAAGAAATCTGAAATGATGCTGAATGAATGTGTAGATGTTTCTGGTCCCAACGATGGCAGGCATCGGCGTAACCTTTGGCCTCCCTCCTGCTGTTGGTGGGGCTGGAAAATCCCACATGGGCCGGGATTCTCCAACCCTGCGCCGGAGAATCCCCGGGGGGGTGGGGGAGGCGCGAATCCCGCACCGCCACCCCAACGCCGGCTTCCCTATTCTCCAGTGCCAATTTTCGGGGCCGTTGACAACGAACACCCCCCCCCCCCCCCCCCCCCCCCCCGGCGATTCTCCGCGCCCCGATGGGCCGAGTGCTGACGAGTTTAGCCGAGTCCCACCGGAGTGGATTACTCACCTCCCACACGGTGGGACCTGGAAGGTAAGTATGCGGGAGCTGGCCTGGTTGGGGGTGGGGGGAGGATCCGTCCCGGGGGGGCCCCTACAGTGGCCTGGCCCACGATCGGGGCCTACCGATCGGCAGGAGGTCTGGTTCCGTGGGGGCTTACTTTACTCTGCGCCGGGCCCCTGTAGGGTTCTGCCATATTGCCCAGGAGCCGGCGTGGAGATGGGAACCCTCGCACATGCGCGAAAATATGCCAGGCGTTCCGCCCATATGCGGAAATACGCCAGCCGTTCGGCGCCGGCTGGAGCTGCGTGAACCACTCCGGTGGCAACCTAGCCCCCTAGAAAGGGGAGAATTCCACACTTTCGGGGGCTATTGACACCGGAGTGATTGGTGCTGGTTTTCACGCCGGCGTGGGGACATAGCCCCATTATTGGAGAATCCCGCCCATGGTATTTCCCCTTGTGGGAGAGACTAGAACTCGGGGGTCAGGCGTCACGTGATGTAAGCATGGGAGTGGCTGCGTTGTCGCGAATTCCGACTCTGCTCATCTTTTAATGTGTCTTTGCATCCTTGTGCACATGTGTTTCTTTGTCTTTTCTTGGGTTTACATAGTTTATACTCTGTCCCGAGAATTGTTGGTCAGTGTTTCAGCCTGATAGAGCCAAGTTGGAATGTTTAAATTCTCGTTTGTTTGTGGTGGCTGGAAAAGTCAAGGTGGGGCCCTGCCATTAGTTGCGCAGTTATTTCTGAGTGGATTCCCGTCCTGACCGTGCGGTGTGCATCGACGGATGATGGCTGCTGAAGAAGATGTTGTTCCATCTCAACGTCTCGGCTCTGCAGCGCCCAAGGCCCAATTCCGAGAGATGTAGGGTGTTTTAAGGGAGGCGTACGAGAAGGTTCTTGCAAATAGAGAGAATACTGTCCGTGGCGGGATCCTGCCTCCGTATGGTTGAGGTCCTGTTGCATGGTCTGTCGTCCATCCTGACAGAGCCGTGAAGGGGGGGGGGAGCAGGAGAGAAGTGTTACTGAACCTGGCTCCCAGGGATTTTGGATTGGGTTGGATTTGTTTATTGTCCGGTATACCGAGGTACAATGAAACTATTTTTCTGCGAGCATCTCAAACAGATCATTAAGTACATGAAAAGAAAAGGAAATAAAAGAAAATACATAATAGGGCAACACAAGGTATACAATATAACTACTTAACACTGGCATCGGATGAAGCATACAGGGGTGTTGTGTTAATGAGGTCAGTCCATAAGAGGGTCGTTTAGGAGTCTGGTAACAGCGGGGAAGAAGCTGTTTGTGAGTCTGTTCGTGCGTGTTCTCAGACTTTTCTATCTCCTGCCCGATGGAAGAAGTTGGAAGAGTGAGTAAGTCGGGTGGGAGGGGTCTTTGATTATGCTGCCCGCTATCCCCAGGCAGCGGGAGGTGTAGATGGTGTCAATGGATGGGAGGAGGGTTCGCGTTATGGACTGGGCTGTGTTCACAACTTTCTGAAGTTTCTTGCAGTCTTGGGCCGAGCAGTTGCCATTCCAGGCTGTGATGCAGCCAGATAGGATGGTTTATATGGTGCATCTGTAAAAGTTGGTAAGAGTTAATGTGGACATGCCGAATTTCCTTAGTTTCCTGAGGAAGTATCGGCGCTGTTGTGAATTCTTGGTCGTAGCGTCGACGTGGGTGGACCAGGACAGATTTTTGGAGATGTGTACCGCTAGGAATTTAAAGCTGTTAACCATCTCCACCTCGGCTCCGTTGATGCTGACAGGGTTGTGTACAGTACTTTGCGACCAGCTCTTTAGTTTTGCTGGCATTGAGGGAGAGATTGTTGTCGCTACACCACTCCACTAGGTTCTCTATCCCCCTCGTGTACTCTAACTCATCGTTATTCGAGATCCAGCCCACTATGGTCATATCGGCAGCAAACTTGTAGATAAAGCTGGAACCAAATTTTACCCTGCAACCGTGTTAGTACAGGGAGTATAGTCGGGGGCTAAGTACACAGCCTTGTAGGGCCCCGGTATTGAGGACTATTGTGGAGGAGGTGTTGTTGTTTATTCTTACTGATTGTGGTCTGTGGGTCAGAAAGTCGAGGATCCAGTTGCAGAGTGGAGAGCCAAGTCCTAGGTTTTGGAGCTTTGATATGAGCTTGGCTGGGATTATGGTGTTGAAGGCGGAGCTGTAGTCAATAAATAGGAGTCCGATGTCGGAGTCCTTGTTGTCGAGATGCTCTAGGGATGAGTGTAGGGCCAGGGAGATGGCGTCTGCTGTGGACCGGTTGCGACGGTATGCGAATTGCAGTGCATCAAGGCGTTCTGGGAATATGGAGGTGATGCGCTTCATGACCAACCTCTCGAAGCACTTCATTACAACTGAAGTCAGGGCTACCGGACGGTACTCATTGAGGCACATTGCCTGATTCTTCGTTGGCACCGGCATGATGGTGGTCTTCTTGAAGCAGGTAGGGACCTCGGAGCAGAGTACGGAAAGCTAAAAGTTGTCCACGAACACATCTGCCAGCTGGTCCGCGCAGGCTCTGAGTGCACGACCAAGGATCCCGTCCGGAACCATCGCCTTCCGAGGGTTCACTTTCAGGAAAGCCGATCTGACTTGGGAAACTGTGGTGGTGGGTATAGGTGTGTTATGGGCTGTCTCGGTACTTGACAGCGGATAGTTGGTTTCCTGCTCAAACCGAGCATAGAACGCATTGAGTTCATCGGGAAGGGGTGTGCTGCTGCTGGAGATACTGCTTGGCTTCACTTTGTAGCCTGTTGTGTTCTTTAGGCCTATACACAACCGCTGAGAGTCTGTAACGCTAGTGTGACTCGAGCTTAGTCTGATATTCCCTCTTGGCATCTCGGATAGCTTTGTAGAGGTCGTACCTGGATTTCTTGTACAGGTCAGCGTCGTCTGACTTGAACGCCTCAGACCTCAGATAGGCAGCACGGTAGCATTGTGGATAGCACAACCGCTTCACAGCTCCAGGGTCCCAGGTTCGATTCCGGCTTGGGTCACTGTCTGTGCGGAGTCTGCACATCCTCCCCGTGTGTGCGTGGGTTTCCTCCGGGTGCTCCGGTTTCCTCCCACAGTCCAAGGATGTGCAGGTTAGGTGGATTGGCCCTGGATAAATTGCCCTTAATGTCCAAAAATTGCCCTTAGTGTTGGGTGGGGTTACTGGGTTATGGGGATAGGGTGGTGGTGTTGACCTTGGGTAGGGTGCTCTTTCCAAGAGCTGGTGCAGTCTCGATGGGCCAAATGGCCTCCTTCTGCACTGTAAATTCTATGAGAACCTTCAGTAGAGAGTCAATCTCGCGCTAGAGCCATGGTTTCCGGTTGGGGAACATACGTACTGCTTTCTTTGGCACACAGTCGTCCACACATTTGCTGATGAAGTCTGTGATGGTGGTGGCATACTCATTGAAGTTGGTCGCTGAGTTCTTAAATATGGGTGAAGTGGAGGAGAAGTTCCCAGTAGAAGGAGGATGAGCAGAGCTGGAGCAGGGTGTGGAGTGGAAGGTATGGATTGGAAGGGTTTGTTCTGCCCTCGCTGTGTTTGAGGAAGGCCCCCATTAGTTAGAGCTGTGTTTTTTTTTTAACCCTTTTTAAAATTTTGCCTTAGCTCCTCTTCCTTTCTTAGGCCCAGGCAGATTGTCTGTTATCCAGTTGAGGACTGGGATTTGTTTGACTCTTCCCTTGGATTGAGCCAGTCTTTTCTCCTGATATGCATCTACCTCTTTGACTGTTTTTATTACTGTTGGGGTTTTACTGAGAGTGAGGGGTGTCTATGAGTATTCTTTACATGGCAGCAATTTTTGTGGCTGTTTTGTTGTTCCTTTCCCGGAGGGTTTTTCTTCTTTTCTCCTCTCCCGCTTCAGTATGAACAAAGAACAAAGAACAATGCAGCACAAGGACAGGCCCTTCGGCCCTCCACGCCTTCGCTGATCACGTGTCCTATCTAGACCAACCGCCTGTATCCTCCTATACCCACGTCTGTTCATGTGCCTATCCAGATAAATCTTAACGGTCGCTAACGTATCTGCTTCAACTGCCTCACTTGGTAGTGCATTCCAGGCCACCACCCTCACCTTGAACTTGTGCCCCTTTGTGATTTTCAATTCTGCCCTGGGATGTTGCCTACAGATATGTTGTCTTAAGGTAGCCCCAATCTTTTTCTTCTGAGTGGTTCTGGTTGTTAGAGTGAGTTTCCTGGTTCTGAGGGGATGTGGGGGAGGAGGGGGTGGGAGGGCTTGGGCTGGTCCTCCATCCGAGGGCACAACCCTTTTGAGGGTTGGCCTGACGGCACCCTATCTCCAGAGGGGGCTTCCCCTTTTTTTCAATTGGGACACAACAATATTCTTCCTGACCTTGGACTCTATGGCATCCTTTATCCCCATGGGAATGTATAGTTGCAGGTAGTCTGGTGACCTGCTCCGTCCTTTGATCTGGGATTCGGGAATGGGGGCACGGTAGCTCGGATTCTTGTTCCTGGCTCCTTGTTCTTGTTTTTCTTGTTTTTCTGTGAGGAAACCCTGGGTTGAGTTTTGAGGCCTGAGATTCCCTTGGGCTTATGGTGCTGGGTCCTCTCCTTGTAGTCCTGCTGTTACATATGGCTGCCTGTTCTGTCCTAGGCCTGAAGAAGGGTTTCATTGTGTTTAGCTCAGTGGGCTAGATAGCTGGTTTGTGATGCAGAACAAGGCCAGCAGCGTGGGTTCAATTCCCGTACCAGCTTACCTGAACAGGCGCCGGAATGTGGGACTAGATGCTTTTCACAGTAACTTCATACTTGTGAAAATAAAAGGTTATTATTATTATTTATAGAATTATAGAATCTCTACAATGCAGAAGGAGGCCATTTGGTCCATCAAATCCACACCGATACTCTGAAAGAACCCTACCTAGACCCAATCCTCCGCCTATCCCTATAACCCCACCCAACCTTTGGATACATATGGGCAATTTATCATGGCCAATCCACCTAACCTGCACATCTTTGGACCATGGGAGGAAATCAGAGCTCCCAGAGGAAACCCACACGGACACGGAGGAGAACGTGCAGACTCCAGACAGTCACTCGAGGTCGGAATCAAACTCGGGTTCCTCGCACTGTGAGGGAGCTGTGCTAACCACTGTGCAAATTCCACCACCTCAAATTTACTGATATTAAATTCCACCTCCTATTTTACCCATTCTAGGTGAATTGGACATTCTGAATTCCCTCTCTGTGTACCCGAACAGGCGCCGGAGTGTGGCGACTAAGGGATTTTCACAGTAACGTCATTGCACTGTTAATGTAAGCCGACTGTGACAGTAATAAAGATTATCAGTGTCTCCTTGCATACGAACACACGTGTGAACTGGGACCATTTAACCCCTCGAGCCTGCTCTGCCATTCAATAAGATCATGGCTGATCTGATTGTGACTTCAACTCCACATTCTCACCTAACCCCGATCTCCTTTGACACCCTCATTAGTCAAGCATCTGTCTACCTCTATCTAAAAATGATCACTGACCACCACTCTCTGGGGAAGAGAGTTCCAAAGACTCATGCACCTCTGGCAGAGAAAGAATCTCCTCATGAGCGGAAAGGTTAGCACTGCTGTCTCACAGCACCAGGGATCTTGGTTTGATTCCAACCTTGGGTGACTCTGCATGGAGTTTGCACATTCTCCTCATGCCTGCGTGGCTTTCCTCCCACAGTCCTAAGATGCACTGGTTACATGGATTGGCCATGCTAAATTGCCCCTTTGTGTCGAAAGGATAGGTGGGGTTATGGGGTTGCTGCATCACAGCGCCAGGTATCTGGGTTTGATTCCAACTTTGAGTGACTCTGCATGGAGTTTGACGTTCTCCCCATGTCGACATGGGTTTTCTCCGGGTGCTCCGGTTTCCTCCCACAGTTCTAAGATGTACTGGTTACATGGATTGGCCATGTTAAATTGCCCCTTCATGTCCAAAGGATCGGTGGGGTTACAGTGTTGCAAGGATAAGGTGAGGAGTTGGCCAGGGGAAGGTGTTCTTTCGGAGGTTCAGTGTAGACCCGATGAGCCAAATGGTCTCCCCTTCTGCACTGTAGAGATTCTATGATTCTATCTCTGTCTTAAATATATACCCGGCAATAGTGCCAACTTTCAGTCAGATAACACCTGCGTGTCTTCCCTGTTCTTGTGCTGCTTCGGACTCGTCAAATTCATTAAGATTTATTAATTGGACCTGGGATTCAATACTAAGTTTTCACTGTTTTCCCCAAAACTGCAATCGTACACCATGCCCAGCATGTTTCACAGGCAATGCAGATCTTTTGAAGTGTAGGCAAACATAAATCTCCCGCCGGGAATCGTCGGGGCTATGACGGGCAATTTGATGGACAGACAATAGCTCTGTTGGCTCAGGCAGGGATTCCCAGTCCCGGGCAGGCGAGCAGGATGGGAAAATCCAGCCCTTGGCCCCACAAGCGGCAATAGGATAAATGTTTTGATCTTGTCGGTGGATGGATGGATACATTTTGGTCAGGACTCTGATATTCTCACAGCCATCTGAATAGGTATCAGTTTAATGTCTCGTTCAAAAGCTGTCACCGAATAATAATAATCTATATTAGTGTCACAAGTAGGCTTACGTGTAACACTGAAGTTACCGTGAAGATCCCGTAGTCACCACACTCAGGCGCCTATTCGGGTACACAGAAGGAGAATTCAGAATGTCCAAATTACCTATCAAGCATGTTTTTCGGGATTTGTGGGAGGAAACCGGAGCACCCGGAGGAAACCCACACAGACACGGGGAGAACGCGCAGACTCCGCACAGACTGTGACCCAAGCGGGGGTCGAACCCAGGTCCCTGGCGCTGTGAAGCAACAGTGCTAACTACTGTGCTCCCGTGCTAAGTGCTGCACCCTCTCACTGCGGCATTGGAATGTCAGCCTGGATTACGCCTGTGAGTCTCTGGGTGGGGCGAGAATCTACAACCGATTGACTCGGAGGCGGGAGCGCTGATCCATGGCTCACAGTCAGTACAATAGGAAACTTTGGGGAAGCAGCTGAATTGTTGTTCCTTCACAGCGTTACAAAAGAAACTTTAAATAGTTTTTACCTCTTCACGGTCAGCACACTGTTTCCTTGCCCCACATTAACATTTAATCAGCATTTTGACACCGGTGGATTGTATGAATGTTTGTGTGCCTGTGCAGACCACTGCTTTCATCAAGCACTATAAAGTGGCAGGGCGCCAGCAGTATGACTCAGGTCTGTTGGCCCCCTGTCCCCCTAATTACTTTGTATTACATCAAGCCATTCATCAGCGCTTTTACCTCGCATGTGAAATTCTCCATTAATATTCTCAAGATAGTAATAAAATGAAAATAGAAATTACTTTGGTAACAGATATCGCAGGCACGCAAACTTGGGTTAGCTGTCAGAAGATGGAGAAATAGAGAATCTTTGCAGTTTGCAATCATCTGACGACCCTGACAGGTAGCCAAAAACAGCTGTTTTCTGTGTAGCTACAGCTTTTTATTTAACAATCTGGAGGATAAAAAACATTAACATTAAATGAGGTGGTAAAAATACTGGAATGGAACTGTTTGATATGTTTGATATCAACCTTAATACAGTTTATTCATATAATTATGTATTAGGTCAATAAACTCTAGATTCTCAACAGCTTCCACAGTAACAAATACCATTAACTTATTAGGTCAGTAATGCATGCACTCTGTATCTTAAGTGGCAGCATTACACCATCCATCCCTAAAATTGCCACTTTTCTGAAGTGTATGTAATGATAATAATGGATCTTCTAACAATACACAAGGTCACTTTGCACAGATGGACACAGCATCATGACTTTGACCTGAGTGGGGAAATAAAGCATCATTGGATCTATTTGTGTTGTATTGAGATTATTTAAACTCTAATTTGCGAGTCATTACAATGTGATCCATATTGGAATTTTAATCAGTGTTGAACGTCGGAGGAAATGATGCTTCACACTGAGTGGATCTTGATGTGTACCTCGATCAGATAATTTAAGAATGTTACCAGACGGTCATCATTGCTGTTGGTGTCTTATGTGTGAGCAGAGGTAAGGGGCCCACAAAGCCAGTGAGTTTTGGACAATAAGAATCTTATGTGGAATAGAATTAGTTCAGGTTTCGGCAGCGTAGACCTGCCGACCTTATATTAACCCTTTCACTGAAACCGATCTCCTATTACAGCATTTTGCTGCATCACAATCTTCAATCACTAATCTTTGTTCACTAATTAAAGCAACCCTCTCTATAGTATGATTAATACAATCATTTTGTATTGATTTAAAATATTAAGAGGTTCCAGTGCCAAATATTACAGTGAAAATTCTAACAATCCAAAATAACAGCATAAAAATGATTTTGCTCAGCTTTAAAAGTGAAAGACAAAAATAATTTTACCGATCAAATCTTCTCCGTACACAATGTATTCCTTTATGGATGCTAATCCATCTATTTATTCTCCCAAAAGGAAGTTCTGTATAATATTCTGATGTGCAAAGTAATCAAGAAAAATGTGACAATACTCATTCATTCCCGTCCATATTCAATCCTGACTTAATGCACTTATCGGACCGTGTTAATTTCCTCCCCCCTGCCTACCCCCCCCCCCCCCCCCCCCCCCCCCCCCCCCCCAGTGTTGCCCCAGCCACAACAGCAGATGGTTGCCATTCTCAAGGCAGAATTAGATCACTTCAGTTCATATCTATTCCTATAACCTGCTCCATCTTTCCCATACAGATGTTTATCATAGAATCATATGTTCCCTGCAGTGCAGAAGGAGGCCTTTCGGCCCATTGAGTCTACATCAACCCTCTGAGAGAGCACCCCACCTAGAGTCAGGTCCCCACCCTATTCCCGTAACTCAGTAACCCTATCTAACCTTTGGACACTAAGGGGCAATTGAGCATGGCCAATCCACCTAACCAGTACATCTTTGGACTGTGGGAGGAAACCGGAGCACCCGGAGGAAACTCAGACTGACACGAGGAGAACGTGCAAGCTCCACACAGACAGTCACCCAAGGCCGGAATCAAACCCGGGTCCCTAGAGCTGTGCGGCAGTAGTGCTAACCACCGTACCACCAATAATCTAGCTCCTTTTTGGAGGTGTTAGCTAACTTGGCCTCGGTTGATTTTATTAGGAGCCTATTCCTTATATTCAAAACCTAATCCTTCATTTTGAGAGTTGTTGATTTATAATTTTCAGTTTTGTGCCAACGATCTCTGTCAAATTTTCAGCATTTTAAGAACCTGACCGATTACCTAGATGATAAGTCCCTCTTCTCGATTTTCTAAGTTCCACTTTACTCATCTTTCCTGATAATACAGGAATCTCTGTTCCAGGATCATCTTTGTCCTTTTGTTCTGAACATTATTAAATGTAGAGTACCTAAAATGGCAGGAGGTCTTGTGGAGAAGTGGCTAGCGTCGCTACCTCTGAGCCAAAAAGCTCCGGGTTCGACTCCCACCCCAGGACTTGATGACCAAGGAAGGCGTGTTCATAACCTGGCCAAACCGGTTGTGTCTGTCAACCTGCAAAATCCTCCCAAAACACACCAATGGCAGGTGATAAGAACAGAAGTGACTCCTGGTCAGACATGCTTGATGTGGAGTGCCCCCCCCCCCCCCCCCCCCCCCCTTCACGCTATAGGCCCCGGGCATCAGGCTAGTCCCAGGAAAAACCCGCTCTGGAATCAGATGAAAGCCTGCCTTGAAAAAATTGCTTATTGTCACGAGTAGGTTTCAATGAAATTACTGTGAAAAGCCCCTAGTCGCCACATTCCGGCGCCTGTCCGGGGAGGCTGGTACGGGACAACTATGTGAGGGAAAATATACAACAACCTAAAATGGCACTCACATTTCCAAATGTCTTTTCTGTCATTTATACAAACTGGAATAAATGATATTGACCCACTGTCAAAAATAATTTCTGATTGTAAGTAGAGGATTGGGAAAGAGAGACAGAAAGAGGCAGAGAGCAGGAGATTTAGAAATATGTCATGTCTTTCCTTTATCCCTGACAGTCCCATGATGATAACCATTGGAAACTTACCGTAACTTAATGGTTATGTTACTGGGCTAGTAATCCAAAGGCCTGGGTTCAAATCCAATAGCTGAGGACTTTAAATTCAATTAAACAAAATCTGGAATAAAAAGCGAGTATCAATATTGTCAACCATGGCTTGCATTTTTCAGATGGTGGACCCGCACTGTCTGGAGAGTCAGATGGAAATTCATCCCCCCTGACTCTGACAGGCCGGCTGCCATTTTACACTTAAATGAGCGCTGATTGGCAGCAGGTGGGGCCTTCGTTGGCACGTGGAAGGGGTTTCCACCTTGGAGAGCTGCTGATCAATCAGACTCTCAGCTCATCCAGGCACAGTGCTGCAGTGTCTGGAGGAGGCACTGCAGCAACCTGCCTGGGAGTAAGTGCAGGGAGCAGGTCTGAAGGTAGATGACAGGGATCCCAGGGAGGGCTGAGGGTGTCTGGCTAGTGTAGTCACAGATATCTTCAAAACCTCACTCTTCTGCTCTGAGGTTCCCACCCCCTTCAAGAAGACCACCATAATATCAGTACCAAAGAAGAACAAGGTTGCCTGCCTCAACAACTACCGACCGGTGGCCCTGATGTCTGTTACCATGAAATGCTTTGAGTGGCTAGTCATGAGACGGATCACTGCCAGCCTCCCAGACCGTCTCGATCCACTGCAGTTTGCCTATCACCGCAAGTAGTCCACAGCCGATGCTATCTCCTTGGCTCTATAATCAACACTTGAACACCTCGACAACAAGGACACCTATGTAAGACTGCTGTTCATCGACTACAGCTCCGCCTTCAACACCATTAGCCCGCCAAGACTAATAACCAAACTCTACAATCTTGGACTTGACCCCTCCCTGTGAAGCTGGATCCTTGACTTCCTCACCAACAGACCGCAATCTGCCAGGATAGGGAACAGCACCTCCTCCACAATAATCCTCAACACCGGGGCCCCGCAAGGATGTGTGCTCAGTCCTGTACTCCCTATACACACACGACTGTGAGGCGATTTAACTCCAACTCAATCTGTAAGTTTGCGGATGATACGACTGTGGTGGGCCATATCTTAAACAACGACGAATCAGACAACGGAGGGACATAAATCACTTGGTTGGATGGTGTACCAAAAACAACCTCTCTCTAAATGTCAGAAAGATCAAGGAACTGATCATTGACTTCAGGAAGCGTAGCACGATACACACTCCTGTCTGCACCAATGGCTCCGAAGTGGAGATCGTCGATAGCTTTAAGTTTCTGGAGATCACCATCACCAATAGTCTGTCCTGGTCCACTCACATTCATGCAACAGTCAAGAAAGGCCAACAATGGCTCTACTTCCTACGGAAGCAAGAAGTTTGGCATGTCTGCATCAACTCTCACAAACTCCTACAGATGTGCGATAGAGAGCATCCTATCCGGCTGCATCACAGCTTGGTATGGCAACTGCTCGGTCCAAGATTGCAAGAAACTGCAGAGTGTGGTGAACTCAGCCCAACGCATCACACAAGCTTGTCACCCCCACATTGATTCTGCATACACCTCCCGCTGCCTCAGGAAGGCAGACAGCATTATCAGAGATCCCTCCCACCCAGGCATTGCCTTCTTCCAGACCCTTCCATCAGGCAGAAGGTACAGAAGTCTGAAGACCTGCACATCCAGACATAGGGACAGCTTCTTCCCCACAGCTACAAGACTCCTCAACGACTCCCAATCGGACTGATATGTTCCCTGTAAGAATACTATTCACAAAGCCCTATGCTGCTCTTGCTCATGTATTTGCTTTGTTTGGCCTCTTGCTCCGCACTGTAACCAATCACTGTTTGTCGATGTACCATTTATCAATGTTCTCTGTTGATTATTCTTTTTGTCTACTATGTACATACTGTGTACGTTTCCTCGGCTGCAGAAAAATACTTTTCACTGTACTTCGGTATGTGACAATAAATCAAATCAAATCAAATCAAAAGGCGATTGGATTATCGGGGTTGAGCCAGGTGGTTGGGGTGGGAGGGGTTGGGGGAGTGGGGATCAGGGGAGTGAGTGGGGAGTGCCCACAGTTAGAAGGGGGCTTCCGATGGAGGCCTTTCCACCCCAGATTAAGGATGCTGAATTTTTCTATTTCCCACCATCATTCACCATCCTGACTTGGAAATATATCACCGTTCCTTCACTGTCACCGGGTCAAAACCCTGCAACTCCCTACCTCATGGCAGAATGGGTGTATCTACTCCACATGGACGGCAGCGTTCGAGAAGGCAGCTCACCACTACCTCCTCAAGGGTAATTTGGGATTCCAGATTCTCAGCCAATTGAAAAGGCCTTTGAAGAAATCAGCTGACCATTATCTTTGCTGGGCAATGATAGATGGACAATAAATGCTGGCATTGCCAGTAATGCCTACACCCTGACAATGAAATATACAGGAGGGGCTGTGCTTATATCCAAGTTCACATGCACAAAACAAATACATTCAAAAGCGCTGGCTCTTGATTCTATGCATTTGTCTGTTGCGCTTCCATGATAGGCTATACAATGGTGCAAGGAACTGCTTGATGGACCATAGGACCCCTTCCCATTTCATCGTTCTCTGAGGTTTCAGTATTTCTTCCTTTGGACCTGCAGAATTGTTTGGAAGTGTTTGCTCTGCTGCAAGAAACTGTGCTGCGATTGGTGGTGGGGGTTGGGGAGAAGTGGGGTGAGGGTGGGGGAATGGGGTGGTGGAGCGGGTGGGTGCACTGCCTTCCAACTAAACAGGCAACTACTTGTTTAAATATCCACAGACAGTAGAAGCACTGCGAGGCACTCATGAAAACATTGTTTGTAACCCTGTCTATTTGGGTACAAATGGGCTTTCATGCCAGTTGCTTTGGAGCTGTCCGAGGACATGGAAAGCTAAGCTTTTTAGACAAGCAGAACTAATTTTAAAACATTACAGAACCAGGAATTCTGACTGCCCCCTATTTGCGATGAAGGTCAAAAAGGACCTACAAATGAAAATAAGGCCATTAGATTGCCTTTCACTCAATAGATCCTGTCAGGGTTCATCTTCATTGTAAATAAACACATCGCATGGTACTGCTTTTGCTGTCGCTACCACGTGGCATGTTATAAATACTAATGGATCAGCTAATATTTCACAAAATATGGTCGGATTTCTATTTATTTACTGGCTTGATCCATTGTGGTAGTCATAGCTGTTACTGAGCATTAAATATTATTCAGCTGCACCCAGCGATTGAACATTTTCCAAATGCAGGAAAAGTTAATCTGCCACCTAGGTGCAGATGTCAAAAATGCAGTGGCTTATGAATCATAAATCAGGTGATCTCATTGGGTTGAAAGACGTTCTGAATATTTGCTTTCGGGACTAAACCCTTTGTCGCATTTGAGTCATCATACCAGTGATATGTCACAATATCCTCAGGAAGACAATTTTAAATCTTTAGTTCCCATGAAAGCACTTAGCCTGTAACATCAGCTGCTTTGGATTCCATTCCTTCTTTGAGCTATTTTAATACAGCCATTAATGCTTTGCACAAAGGACTGTCGAGATAACTTTAATAGTTTGCTGTCGTGTTTATTTTAAATGGGTAATGACTGTGTCGAAATGATGCATAACAAGAATATATTGATGAGTTTCCTGAACGTGGGACACGAGGGTGGGGGGCTCACTTGTCTTAAGTGGCTGCCGAACTGCTGATGTAGTCCTCAGTTTTTAAAAAATATTTCGATACTTGCACTCCGTCGGTTTTACTGTTGAGAGGTCCACTGATGGGCGTAGCGTGTTAAAAGATGTTGCAGAGTAAATTCAGCCATTGACGCAATTTGCTTTGGCCGATTAAGCTCGCGGGCAACCAAATGATGAGAAAAAAAATGGTGCATCTTAAAAAATGCTGGGAAGCAGCAACTTCATTTTTGGAAAGCATTTACTCCTCGACGCCATCGGTTTCGAGATTTCGTCGCAATCATTCCAAAAGGTGCTGGGATTGGGGATGTGATTTATAAATGATGGGGCAAGAATCATCGAGTTAAATATTAGTGTGGTGAGCTTGTGTTACTGGTACCATCGCGTGTCCGTGCCATTTATTCAAATTGACCTTTCCCTGAGGCCGCTGAAGAGAGGATTGTCTTTGTTTTTTTTTTCTTTGCAGTCTTTAAACCTGACGATTCATTACATATTTTCTCCAGCCAGCGCCTTTCAATCAAAAGAGGTATTAAGCTGACCATTCGCCTTGACCTCGTCCTTAGGGTTTCAAGGCCCTCTGGATATGGCCGTTGCTAGGCAACGAAACTCAGCGAGTACAGGAAATTTGATTTGTCCTAAGCTCCGAGTATGTAAAAATCATACAACTAGAATCAATTCATGTTTTGATTTATAACAACAGGAATGAAAGATGTACATATTTTAGCAATAACAGTATCACCCAGACTGACTCTTCTAGGCAAGAACGGCTGGGTTACACATTGTTAAATCTTTAATGTCAAGTGCCTAAGACAGCACTCATGGCAACAAGTGTGTCCTGAAGCTGTTGGGGTTTTTGGAATAGCCAGCTGGTTCACAAGGGTTCAGAGAAGGAAACCTGCCACCTTAAACTTGTCTGACCAATTGGGACTCCATTCCTTTAGTAGAAAGGGTTAACAGAGGTCATATGCTTATATGTGATGTAGATACTTGTATACTACTGATATCCCTCAGTCATGTGTTAGACCTTTGAGGTTGGAAGACTATACCTAGGAGCAATGTGCTTACTCTGTAACCTGTTTAGCTGCATTACTAATAAACACGTTTTAAGCAGTGTTATGATCCAAAGCCAGACCCCCAGATTTTGTGGTAAGATTTGATTATGGGCCAATAATGCTTTGTTTAAAGTAGACAAAGTTTGAAATTGAAGACACTTGCACACAGAATAAAGCCACAAATTTCCACGGGTTTTGAACAAACAAAAGTAAATGTTACTATATAAGGTCAGAAAGAGGGCGGCACAGTGGTTAGTACTGCTGCCTCACAGTGTCTGGGACCCGGGTCTAATTCCGGCCTTGGGTGACTGTGTGGACTTTGCACGTTCTCCCCGTGTCTGCGTGGGTTTCCTCCGGATTCTCTGGTTTCCTCCCACAGTCCAAATATGGCTACGTCAGGTGGATTGGACATAAATTGCCCCATAGTCTCCAAATATGTACGTTTTAAGTATGGTCATGGAGAGGTTGGGGAGTGGGCCGAGGTAGGGTGTTCTTTCAGAGGGTTGGTGCAGACTCGATGGACCGAATGGCCTTCTTCTGCACTGTAGCGATTCCAATCTTCCAGATAAAAAAATAACTTAAATTATCTATCTTTATATTCTATCATTCAGGGTTAATATGATTTGCATATGAATAAACAAGAAAACTGTGGCTGAATACAGCACACTACACAATAAACAGCAGATGATTGGATTGTGTTTTTTGTCATGTGTACCGAGGACAGTGAAAAGTATTTTTCTGCAAGCAGCTCAACAGATCATTAAGTACATGAAAAGAAAAGGGAATAAAAGAAAATACATAATAGGGCAACACAAGGCATACAATGTACAGATGCGACCAAGATAGAGTCCAAGAAATTCTTAACAACCCACCCAGATGTCAGTAACACTGTGAATCAACCAATCTCACTGAAACTCTAGACAGAATCACCCCCCCCCCCCCCCCCCCCCCCCCCCCCCCCCCCATTCAATGTGATTTGTGGTGGGTGGGTGGGGTGGAAGATATGGGAGGATGCAAAAAACAATTGGTTTCCCAATATCGGCAAATTAAGTCAGAATCTTCCTCTCCTGGAGTTCATGGTGGGTTGATAATGAGTCTCCATTTTTCTGATGCTAGCATGAATTTATTTTGCATCTCCTGCATGCTTATTAAAACTCCAACAGATTTGGAATCATGCACTCCCATCAAATCCTTCTCCCAACCAGTGGAAATTTATGCTGTCCCGCTATCTGACTGCATATACATGGCGTGCATCCGGCGAGGGAGCATTTTAAGCACTTACCTTAGAATCAATGCTTGCTGCACTGTGTGACCTGACTGTAGGTATGGTGCACATGACGTCACGAGGGATGATGCAGACGGAATGAAGGAGGATAAGTGGAAGATATGAAAGGGGGGGGGGGGGGGAGGAATCAGGAGGAGAGGGGACGTCTGGGGAGAGGAGCAGAAGGGTCTGGTAGAGATAAGGGCGAGTAACCGGAGGAGAGGAGTAGGGATACAGAGGAGAGGAAGAGGGGGATATGGATGAAAGGGGAACTAAGGCATGAAGGGGAAGGGGGAGGGAGAAGGGGTTAGAACCGGATAACTCAAGAAGGAGAGTTTGGTTGAGTCAACCTTAGAATCCTGCGGGGGAGAATTGAGGCCATTGATGATGATGATAGGAGGGGACAGTGACTGAGAGAGTGAGATGTGGTAGAGTGGTAGGGTTTGGGTATGGCCAGAATAGTTTTCACCCGGGGTGGGGGAAAGTGCAATGAGGGAAACAAGGATGATGGCACGGACTACAGGAGTGAGGAAGATCAGGGTGGGCATAGGAACAATTATTGGGTGGGCTCAGTGGGGAGGGATGGCATGTCCAAGTTGACCATGATAGGGACCAGGGTGATGGGTGGAAGTCAAGGGTTATCGAGTGGTGAGTAAAGGTGACATTCGTGGGGTTCAGTGGTGTTGGGGAGAAGGTGGTGGGTGGTCGGAGGAGGGTAAAGATGGTGAAAGTAGTCTGGTAAGTGACACACACCATCCTGAGACTGAGCCAGGTCAACAGTAAGGCTATGCCCTCGGGATCCAACTGCAAAACATCAAGTTGGGGGGAGGGTATTCTCAGCTGGGTAGAGCTGAAAGTCAGTACAACTGGACAATTAATAATCATGCAAGGACTGAGAGCTTTTTGCTTCATAAATCCTCACTGTCTGGTGACGGCCACACGGCAGCAGGTCTGGCCCAGATCATTCTCATCATTAAATCCCAACAAGGTGTTGAGCTGCTATTCATTCTGAGCCATTGACCATTGTCTCCAGCCAGAGGTAGGGATGAAAGGAGAGAGGGAGGGAAAGCCTACCAGGGGCATGCAGGTCAATGGTAGCCATGTAGCGACTGCAAACCTCCACCCGCTCGGGGAAAGGAACTACCTAACAAGGGTTTGGTCGGCACAGGCTTGGAGGGCCGAAGGGCCTGTTCCTATGCCATACTTTTTTTTGTTCTTTGTTCTTTTAAGGGCTCATATGGTTACTCTTTCTGTTGTGAGGACCCATAAGGACCCATTCTTCATCCCACTGGAAGGGGAAGGGGTGGAGTTCATGTGACCATTAAAACAACTCGCAGCAAGATTGAGCCCAGGAGACTTTCAATAAGTGGAAGCTTACATAGATTTAGAAGTGCTAAATTGGTATATAATGATTGCACACACTTGCTATCAATGTTAATTCAGAACTTTTTAATTTTCCTAGTCTTACCACTACGTTCAGGTGATTCCCAATTCCGCAGCGTAGGTGGAGGCAGCCGGCTGACTGCTATGCCCTCTCGTTTGTGATGGCTTTGGCGGGCATCTTCTGGAGGTGTGAGGCCTGCAGGGACCTGGCCTTCTTTGGGCTTCCTGCTCCGGGCAGGTGAACCCTTTGCAGTCTGAGCAGCTGATTGGGTCACAGGCAGAGGGGATTGAGAATGCCTGAGCATGCCTGGTGTGTCCTTGGTGGATGCTCCTGGGGTGACCGCCTCCCCCAAAGGTTTCTTCCTCACTTTACAAGGAGAAGAGACGCCTTGAGGGAAGTTGAGGTGCCTTGCCCTCCCGTCATATAGCCTCTGCAGAAGTTCACTCATGGCTGCAGAGATGCAATGCAGGTCACAGCAAATATTTGGCAGAAACCGTGCATTTTCCTGGTCTAAGGTCACCATGTCATCCATCACCCCCCCATCCCATGGAAATTTCCATGTCCTCACATGTCAGAGCCACAACGTCACACAGCATGTGTGCAGACTCCTTCATCTCTCCCATCATTTTGTTGAGGACCATCAAGGACAAAGCAGCCCACTTGATTGTCGCCCGAGGGAAGAGAAGATACCGCCTTTCCTGCACAGCCTCAAGGAGATCATAGAATTTACAGTGCAGAAGGAGGCCATTCGGCCCATCGTGTCTGCACCGGCTCTTGGAAAGAGCACCCAACCCAAGGTCAACACCTCCACCCTATCCCAATAACCCAGTAACCCCATTCAACACTAAGGGCAATTCTTGGACATTAAGGGCAATTTATCATGGCCAATCCACCTAACCTGCACATCTTTGGACTGTGGGAGGAAACCGGAGCACCCGGAGGAAACCCACACACACGGGGAGGATGTGCAGACTCCGCACAGACAGTGACCCAAGCCGGAATCGAACCTGGGACCCTGGAGCTGTGAAGCCACAATGCTACCGTGCTGCCCTCTGTTCCAGGAATGCATCGCTAAAGTCGGGAGATTATTGCCTTCCGCTGCTCGTCCTTCTTCCAAGGTCCTGCCGCAGTTAATGATTGGCTGTCTGGGTGCCTATTAAGTATGGCGCCCAGACATGACAGCAGGATGGCTAACTATCTGCCCGCCCCGCCATGAGATTCAATGCAAATCGCTTCTATGCACAACTAAGAGTGCCACAGTGGCACAGTGGTTAGCACTGCTACCTCACAGCATCAGGGACCCGGGTTCAGTTCTGGCCTTGTGTGACTGTCTGGGTGGAGTTTGCCCGTTCTCCCCGTGTCTGCGTGGGTTTCCTCCGGGTGCTCCGGTTTCCTCTCACAGTCCAAAGATGTGCAGGTTAGAATGATAAAACAAATTGCCCCTTATGTTACGGGGCACGGGGGGTGGGGGGGGGGGAGGGGAGGTGTTACAGGGATAGGGTAGGGGAGTGGGCCTGGTAGGGTGCTCTTTCAAAGTGTCGGTGCAGATTCAATGAGCCGAATGTTCTCCTTCTGCACCTTCAATGATTCAGTGATTCTTCTCTGGTTCTAATGAGGCAGGGGGCACATGATTGCCCATAGCAGCCTCCCCTTTCCGTCACGGGAGTCACTCTGACATTCTGGTCCACCACGGAACTTAGGACGAAAAGGGAAGATTCTGTCTCTCTCAGGGAGGCTTCCAGTCTTCACCTTCGAAGGTCTTGTCTTTGAATTCTCTGCAAAGGTCGCCACAAATCGGACAGTATCAACCTTGCCCCCCCCCCCCCCCCCCCCCCAATTCAAAATGTGCTTTTATCTCCTCTCATATATTTACATACGAGGTTAAAAATAGCAAAGTGGCTGAAATCTCAAGGGTGAATTTCTGAGTATGTTAACAGTTGACATGCATATATCGTCATCCATTCCTTTATGCATGAACACACAAAACCAATTTCCCAAAAGTGAAAGTACAAACCACTTGTGCTTCTGGAAGCAAGAGGGTGCAGTGTACTTTACTAATGACACTGTTTCCTTTCAGTATTGCAGGGAGTCCAAGATTGCCACACTCTTGGCAATTGAAGACAATGGCTGAGAGTTATTTACCAAGCATTGGTTTGCCGATTTGGCCTGAATTAATATTTCTGCCCTCTTTTGGCAGTCTCAGAAAGTATACAATGAGATCTTTCACTGATGACCAGGGTTTAGTTTGGCGAAGGCGGAAGACCATATTTCACAGTTCACCTTCTCCATTTGCTCTGCAAAGCTTGGGCTAGTCAAGGTAATGCAATCAGAGCTGTTTCACAAATCTATGCTTCAGCCTTCATGGGGACAACATCAACAACTTATAATGAAGCACCTTCATTATCATCAAACGTACAAACCACTGATTGCACTTTTTATTTCTAACATCCCATTCCCTTACTTTATAAATTAGTGCCACATTGAAGTCCATTTGAAAGGGATAATTTCTTTTAAAAGTCAACTACAAATTAAATACAAGCAGAAATAATGATAATAGCTTATTGTCACGAGTAGGCTTCAATGAAGTTACTGTGAAAAGCTAGCTGCCACATTGCGGCGCCTGTGCAGGGAGGCTGGAACGGGAATTGAACCCGCGCTGCTGGTCTTTAGTCTACATTACAAGCCAGCTGTCTTAGCCCACTGTGCTGAACCAGACCCAATAGGGTAGGTGGATTGACCACACCAAATTGGCCCTTAACTGGAAAAAATGAATTGGGTACTCTAAATTTAATTTAGAAAAATAAAACCTTAACAATAAAGGTAATCGTCAAGAAAATATGTCAATAATCTATAAAAGCTGCTGAACTAACATGAGAATCTGACATACCAGTACAGCATTTTCATAATTCAATTATTTGGATACTTTAATAAAAGAAAATCTTTAAGTATAAAAACATACCAGAGATAGCACCAATATGTCCTCCCATAAATTATGCTTGGATTTTAATAATTATATTGTTAATCTTTGGCGTTGTTGACTTTTGACTTGTCTGTTATATATGTCTCCACAACTACAACAACTAGTTTCTGTGGTACATTTTTCACTCTATATGTAGACTTACATAGAATATACAGCTCTGAACGGGTCACTCAGGCCAATCAGTTCATTCTGGCCCCCACTCGAGCCTGATTCTTCGAACCTTCATAACCTTCCGTTCCTTTCGCCCTCATCACCTTACCCAGGATCAGCAACAACATGCATTTGGAGAACATATGCATCTATATAACACCGTTCATGACTCGAGGACGTCCCCAAAGCACTTCAAAGTCAATGGCGTACTTTTGAAGTCTGGTTTCAGTTGTAATATAGCACCTTCAACATGAAAAAAACATTCCAAGCTCCGATACAGAAACATTATGAAACAGAATTTGCCTCCACGCCAAAAAACGGGGATAAACGGCACAGGTGCTCAAAAGCTTGGTGAGGAGGTAGGTTTTAAAGGGAGAGAGTGAACATAAAAATGTAACATCCAAATGATACCCAGGCAAATTTACTATGTTGATGGCTAGAGGAGTTCTGGGTAGTGGAGTTCGTAACGAAAGGCTGGAGATTACACCGTGTGACGTTATGAGTATAAACCTGAGGGCAGCACGGTGGCTCAGTGGTTAGCAGTGCTGCCTCATGGCGCTGAGGTCCCATGTTTGATCCGGGCTCCGGGTCACTGTCCGTGTGGAATTTGCACATTCTCCCCGTGTTTGGTGGGTTTCGCCCCCACAACCCAAAGATGTGCAGGTAGATGGATTGGCCATGCTAAATTGCCCTTTAATTGGAAAAAACTAATTTGGTACTCTAAATTTATGTTAGAAAAATGAGCATTTACCTAGTGTGTTTGCATCATATTCCTTTCTCTGTCAAACCATTAGCCAATTTAAATCAAACAGGTGAACACCACCGTTAAAATAGCTAGAGAAATTTGACAGGAATATGTTAAAAGTTTGCACGACAGCAGGTCAATGTCTGCAGTCAAGCAGAATAAGAAAGTGTTCTCCAAAACTGGAATAGCTTTTACTGTGTGACTGAGGTATTCAAACTGATCATAAATTAATAAATGTGTCATTCAATAAAAACATGAGGACAAATTATTCCCTGTAATATGTGAGGTCCCTCAATTAGGACCTCTTTCTGAATTCAGTACTGTTACTTGAAATTGTTCTTCAGTTTGTTCAAATCTGTCTTGTAGAGAAACAAAAGTTTCCTAATGCTTACCCAGCCTGAATTATTTGGAGATATCAAATAAATTAATACAGGTAGGGAATTAAAATAATTAATGTTATAATTAGCAAAACACTGCAATGAAGTTACCGTGAAAAGCCCCTAGTCGCCACATTCAAGCGCCTGTTTTTAACTGTGAGGAGAGGTTGAATAAACTTGGTTTATTCTCACTGGAATGACGGAGGTTGAGGAGCGACCTGATAGAGGTCTACAAAATTAGGAGGGGCATAAACAGAGAGGATGGTCAGAAACTTTTTCCCAGGGTAGAGGGGTCAATTATTAGGGGGCATAGGTTTAAGGTGCGAGGGGCAAGGTTTAGAGGAGATGTACGAGGCAAGTTTTTTACACAGAGGGTAGTGGGTGCCTGGAACTCACTGCCGGAGGAGGTGGTGGAAGCAGGGACGATAGTGACGTTTAAGGGGTATCTTGACAAATACATGAATAGGATGGGAATAGAGGGATTCAGACCTAGGAAGAGTAGTAGATTTTAGTTTAGACAGGCAGCATGGTCGGCGCAGTCTTGGAGGGCCGAAGGGCCTGTTCTTGGTGCTGTACTTTTCTTTGTTCTTTGTTTGTTCTTGTTCCGGGTACACAGGAAGAATTCAGAATGTCCAAACTACCTAATAGCGCGTCTTTCGGGAGGAAACCGGAACACCCGTAGGAAACCCACGCAGTCACGGGGAGAAGGTGCAGACTCCACACAGACAGTGACCCAAGCCGGGAATCGAACCTGGAACCCTGGCACTGTGAAGCCATAATACTAACGACTATGCTACCGTGCTGCCCACACTGCAATGAAGTTACTGTGAAAATCCCTTAGTCACCACACTCCGGCACATGGACGGAGAATTCAGAATGTCCAATCCACCTAACAAGCACATCTTTCAAGACTTGTGGGAGGAAACCGGAGCACCCGGAGGAAACCCACGCAGACACCGGGAGAACGTGCAGACTCCGCACAGACAGTGACTCAAGCCGGGAATTAAACCTGGGACCCTGCCGCTGTGAAGCAACAGTGCTAGCCACTGTGCTACTGTGCCACCTGCGTGAGGATATAACTGCTGCTTTATTCGGAATGCTTCAAAGTTGACATTCGCTGTTCCAGCTGGTAATCTTGCCCACAAATGAACTATTCTGGAGCTGAAAAACGGTTCCTTGTGTAATATTTAACTCGGGGCTCTTTTAAACCTCTGATTACCTCCATTCTATACCGAATGTCTCCATATATCCACACTATTGATCATGATTTCAAAAACTTGATTCTTGTCCACTCAATCTTAATTTCCAATGAGAATGAGATTTAGCTTCCTTCATAGCTCAATAACCTGAAACCACATATCCTCTTTACCGCCCAAATACTTTCTTCTGCTCCGTCTTTCATGGGTGTGGTAACCACAGCCAAAATCAATATTGCATGTGGTCATACCAAAGCTGCAAAGAATGTTAACAAAGAATGACTTCCTTGAACTTACATTCTACAGATTTACTTAGTCATCTCAACATTAATCTGCCCGGTAACTGCTATGATGGCACAATGCATGAACTACTGTAAGATCCAACTCTTTGATCCAGTTATTGTAGTTCAGGGCAAGTTTACATTTGGTATTAATTACTTTACATTCAGTTCATTGAACATATATTTGCTGGGTTGTCTCAAAGTTATTTGGAATCCTAATTTTTCAAACTGCAAAAATGAACTCCAATTTTAATAAATGGTTAGCACTGCTGCCTCACAGCGCCAGGAACCCAGGTTCGATTCTGGCCTCGGGTGATTCTCTGTGTGGTGTTTGTACTTTCTCCCTTCTCCCCGTGTCTGCGTGCCCCCCCCCCCCCCCAACCCCCCGCCGAGTGCTCTGGTTTCCCCTCATAGTCCAATGATGCACGGGTTAGGTGGGGTTATGGGGGGGGAGTGGGCCTGAGTGGGGTGCTATTCTAGAGGTTCGGTGCAGACTCGATGGGCTGAATGGACTCCTTCTGCACTGTCAGAATTTTATTCTATGGTTAAATATCATTCATGGAAGCAAATTATTCCACTGGTCACAACAGCCAAGTAATTAAGATTAGTGTAACTCGACCTAACTCTTTGGATATCATGATGCAAAATAATATAAATAAATAAAGGCTATTATACCAAAGAAACCTGCCCCCTTTTCACCATTTAGCAACAATTATCTACCTAACTGTCAATCCACCTTGACTCCAAAAATACATCTACTTTATTCTTGCTGCCATCCACTGTTTGTTTCCATGAGTCTTCCTTGATTATTCATTCCAAAGTCTTATTTCCATTTGGGGTTTGATAGAAGTATCTTCCTGACGTCTTCTAATTTTTAACCCTTACCCTCTGGTTTGTGGAACCTTCACTAAACCGAACACTTTGAATCTTCGGCCGATTGGCTTTTTTCCCCTGAAATTCTGGATAGTTGTCTCTCTAATATACAGTTATGTCCTTTTGCAGTCCACCTTCCAGTTCAACCACAGGCTCAAAGTCCATGATAATGTAATATGGAGGGTTCTGCATTGCTTCCAACATTAGATATAACCCCAGTATCTTAACTTAATGGTGCAGACGCAAGACCCATGTCTCTGATTAAGCTAGATTTCTTTTAGGGGTTGGATTACGAGGAGAGGTTGATAGACTGGGACTGTACTCTTTGGAATTTAGAAGGATGCCGGGAAATCTTATAGAAACATATAAAATTATGAAGGGAATAGATAGGATAGATGCGGGCAGGTTGTTTCCACTGGCGGGTGAAAGCAGAACTAGGGGACATAGCCTCAAAATAGATTTAGGACTGAGCTCAGGAGGAACTTCTTCACCCAAAGGGTTGTGAATCTATGGAATTCCTTGCCCAGTGAAGCAGTTGAGGCTCCTTCATTAAATGTTTTCAAGATAAAGATAGATAGATTTTTGAAGAATAAAGGAATAAAGGGTTATGGTGTTTGGGTGGGGAAGTGGAGCTGAGTCCACAAAAGATCAGCCATGATCTCATTGAATGGCGGAGCAGGCCCGAGGGGCCAGATGGCCTACTCCTGCTCCTAGTTCTTATGTTCTTGCCTTAGCAATGTCTACCAACCCAATCAGCCCTATCAACACCAATCAACACCAGGCAGAAGATTCTATTTGAGGCTTCTGTACAGTGCCTTAGAATGTTTCACATTAGAGGCACTGTATAAATGAAAATATTGCTGGTCATATTGATCCCTTCATTCATCTGGTTCAACTGTTTCAACTGTACCCATCAAATAATGTAACACTCTACCTTTCAAATGGAAGTGGAAAATATGGCTATAAGAAGGAAACAAGTAGTAGTACTTAATTCTTAATAATCTTTATTGTCACAAGTAGGCTTACATTAACACTGCAATGAAGTTACTGTGAAAATGCCCTAGTCGCCACACTCCAGCGCCTGTTCAGGTACACAGAGAAAATTCAGAATGTCCAATTCACCTAACAGCATGTCTTTCAGGACTTGTGGGAGGAAACTGGAGTGCTCGGAGGAAACCCACGCAGACACGGGGAGAACGTGCAGACTCTGCATAGACAGTCACCCAAGGCTTAATCGAACCTGGGACTCTGGCGCTGTGAAGCAACTATGCTAACCATTGTGCTACAGTACTACCCACTTGAAACAAGGAAACAATAGCAGGAAACAAACTGCATTCCTCCCCCATCCCAGTCATGTCAAAGTCCAGAGCCTCTGCGCCAAAACCGCGGTCGGGTCTGACGCTGCTCCCGCGATTCTCCGGTCCCTGGAGAATCGGCGCCAATCGGGTGTGTGCCGACAACTGGCCGAGTTCCCACCGGCGTGGGTCTCTCATGGTCCCACCCAGCTGGAATGTCGGCTGGCTGTTGTGGATACAGTCTGCGGCCGCCCTGGTGGGGGGCAGAAGAACCTTCACCACGGGGGGGGGGGGCGCCTCCAGGATGGCCAGGGTGCCAATGGAGGGCCACTAATCTACGGGCGAGCGTGATCTGGGGGGGTGGGGGGGGGGCCTATGTTGTCGGTGCCGGTCCGCGGTATGGGTCGGCCATGTCGCATGGTGCGGCTGACCGAGGCCGCCACCGTGTGCATGCGCAGACCCCCGACCAGAAGTGTAGGGCCCTGTATCGGCCGCCGGAGTTGCGAGGACTACTTCGGGGTCCTGTTAGCCCCTGCAAATTGCAGAATCACCCTGGACTTACTTCAGGTAAGTCCAGAGTGATTCGCGTTTTTTCACGGGCGTGAGGACATAGCCCCATTATTGGAGAATCCCCCCCCCCCATGTTTGCCTTGGTCAACAAATTAACTTGAGAATTTTAAATGATTTAGGATGACCTCAATAATCCATTCAGTGCAAAATAGCAGCAAACCTCAATGTTTCTTACACCTTTGATAGAAAATAGAACGATCGGTAAACATTCAAGAGTCTTACATAACTATTATTCAGAAATAGGAATGAGGTGGGTAAGAATAATCTTTACCACAAGATGATTCGCAGAATTATCAATGGATGGAAATTCATTTCGCACTATTCCTGAATGAAACCAGGCTAGTAATGAAAACTGCGTTCACAAGAGAGAAAAATTCTCAAACGTGATCCTTCTTGAAATGACAACAAGAATCAATATGCAAATATTATAACAGGAAATCTACTAAAATTCTCTCCCATAGGAAAATGATGTATAAATGGGCAATTTATTCAATGCATGCTGAATATTTCGTGACAAGTTATGAAAAATGCTTAGTCATTTCTATATTAATAGAACTGTCATCAACTTTTAGTGGGAAAAACAAATTAAATATTTGCACTTGATTGAATACAAAGGGAGCGTGCGGCTCTCTCAGTCGATGTTGGGAGCAATCAGCACACACCTCACTTCACTTGCCCTTTCTTTAAAAGCTACGCGGATGGAAACCAATGGAATGTGGCAACTCTGCGCCCGGGTAACGGTCAACAAAATGTTACGTGGGCCGCAGTCAGAACCCTGATGAGCCGCAAGTGGCCTTCGGGCCGCATGTTGCTCACCACTACAATAGTTCGGACATCCTGCAGCCAGAGTGATGGAGAAGGTGAATGTTGAATGTGGCAATCATCAAATAGACTCCTTGGTCCTCGATAGGGCTGAGCTCCTTGTGTTTTAGCTACATTCATCGAGCAAAGCGGTTGTGAAAAGGTTGGGAAACTTTGGGAACTTCTCCACCTGAAATGATTGTGGATGCTCCATAGTTGTATAAATTTAAAGCTGAGATAGACAGATTTTTGGTCTCTCAAGAAATCAAGGAATATAGGGGAGTAGGCAGGAAAGTGGATTTAAATTCAATAATAAGCCATGATCATAGGATCCCTACAGTGCAGAAGGAGGCCATTCAGCCCATCGAGCCTGCGTAGATCTTCTGACAAAGCACCCCACCAAGGCCCAGTCCTATCCCTCTAACCTCACCTAACCTGCACATCCCTGGATACTAAGAGGCAACTTAGCATAGCCAATCCACCTAACCTGCACATCTTTGGACGGTGGGAGGAAACTGGAGCACCCATGGAAGAATGTGCAAACTCCTCACAGACAGCCACCCAAGGCCGGAATTGAACCCGGGTCCCTGGTGGTGTGAGGCAGCAGTGCTATATACTGTGCCAACGTGCCACCCTAATGAATGGCAGAGAAGTCTCAATGGGCCATATCATCTACTCCTGCTCCTATTTCTTAAATTTTAATGTGGGGGCCCCATGAGCTTCTAACATGAGCAGTGTAGATCGTGCAGAGTCTTTGAGGAATCAAAAGGTAGAGCCCCTCATCACAAATCTCTGACCCGCTCATGTAGTTATAGTATTGATATGATTGGGCCAGTTAACGTTCTGGACAATGGTTACCTGCGAGTTGTTAATAATGTGGTGTACTTGGGGATGGATTCAGCACTGACGACCAGGAGCTGACTGGGATTTCTTTCGGTTTGAAATGGGCAATTTTTGGCATTTAAGTGGCACAGATGATACTTACCAGCTCAAGCTATCCAAGTTCTGCTGTTGCTGGCATGAGTTGTTTTATTTTAAATTGTCAACACAAATTAATGCTATGGAATTCAAAAGTGAGAATTTAGTGTGAAATAAGCCGCTTCTGCCCTGTGATAGCAGACACTATGCTGGAAGGTTATTGCTGAAACAGCTGGGGCCGGTTGGGCTGAGGTTCTTTTGAGAAGCTTTTACGTTGACCTGGGGCCGCAATTACTGGTCTTCAACAACCGCATGATCTTCATTTGTGTGGGGTATGATTCCATCCACTGGAGGGTTTTCTCTCTGGCTTCCACTAACCTCAGTTCCACCCAGAGCCCCTTGGTGCCACATTCAGTCGAATGCTACATCGATGCTGAAGGCTGCTCCTCTCAACTCTTCTTTCGGATTGTGAATTGTTTGAGATATTACGAAGAATCTACTGTGCAGCTGTTTCCTGAGAGCATACATCCAACAGGATCAAGGCCATCAGAAAGATGTTCTGTGATATATTAAAGAAAACTGTCGCCATGGCAGCAGAGAACTTAGTTGAATAACTTTTTTGACATTCAAAGGGTGGGTGCATGTTTGTTAATGGTGGCAGCGGTACTAATCATGCAGAAAACAGCATTAAAATGTTCTTCGATTACAGCACTTTCTGTTTATTATTATTATTATCTATATTGTCACAAGTTGGCTTACTGTGAAAAGCCCCCAGTCGCCACATTCAGGCACCTGTTCGGGTACACTGAGGGAGAATTTAGAATGTCCAATTCACCTAACAGCACGTCTTTCGGGACTTGTGGGAGGAAACCGGAGCACCCGGAGGAAACCCACGCAGTCACAAGGGAGACTCCACACAGACAGTGACCCAAGCTGAGAATTGAACCTGGGACCCTGGAGCTGTGAAGCAACAGTGCTACCCACTGTGCTACTGTGCTGCCCCCTGCCACTTTTCTCAGTAATTAGATTATTTGAGCATTTCCAAAATGAACACCTCTCTGGATTTCCTGAGGAGATGGTGGCACAGTGTTATTTTCATTGGCCTATTGATCCAGAGACCAAGGGTGATGCTCTAGGGACCTGGGTTCAAATCCCACCATGGCAGATAGTGAAATCTAAATTCAATAAAAATCAGGGGTGGGATTCTCCGACCCCCCCCCCCCCTCCCCCCTCCAGGTTGGAGAATCGCCGGGGGATGGAGTGAATCCCGCCCCCACCGGCTGTCGAATTCTCTGGCGCCGGGGTTTTGGCGGGGGCAGAAATCGAGGCGCGGGTCGGCGGCCGTTGGCAGCGCCCCACCCTGGCGATTCTCCGGCCCATGATGGGCCAAGTGGCCGCCCGTTTTCGGCGGGTCCTGCCGGTGTAAATCACAACAGGTTCTTACCGGCGGGACCTAGCTCCACGGGCGGCCTGCAGAGTCCTCGGGGGGGGGGGGGGGGGGGGGGGGGGGGCGGTGGATCTGGCCCCAGGGGGTGCCCCCACGGAGGCCTGGCCCACGATCGAAGCCCACCGATCCGCGGGCGGGCCTGTACCGTGGGGGCACTCTTTCCCTCTGCACTGGCCGCTGGGATGACATCAGCACATGTTGGCACTCCCGCACATGCGCCAACTCGTGTCGGCCGGCGGAGGCCCTTCGGCACCGGTTGGCGTGGCGTCAAGCACTCCGGCGCCGGCCTAACCCCTGAAGGGGCGGAGGATTCAGCCCTGCCGGTTTGCGGAGAATCCCATCCCAGGACTTAAAAAAGTCGAATGATGCCCATTGTTGACAGTTGTGAAAACCCATCCGGTTCATTAATGTCCTTTAGGGGATGAAATAATTCACCTTTACCTGGACTGGCTTGGCGTACATGTGACTCCAGATCCACACCTATGCGGTTAACTCTTAAAAATGCCCTGCAATGGCTGAGCAAGTTCAAGGGCAATAAATGTTGGCCCATCCTGTGATGGCCACATCCCATGAAAGAATAAAAAGAAAACTTAATTTTCTTTTCAAAGCTGATGGAGAAAGGAAACAAAAATCATATTATGTATCATGAATAAAATCAAAATACAGTTCAAATTCTGATTAGAAACCTGGCGTGTTAAATTGCAATGAAATAAGTCAGGCCAAATGAAGAGCACACAGCTCGTGAAAATCCTCACATTCATTCAGAACACAATAAAGCATAGCTGACAAAAGAAAATGCACAAAACAAATGAAAGCCCAAACGCATAAGGCAATGCAGTAGAGGCTTGAGTGTACCAATCTCTTTGATGTTGCATTTAAAGTGGATGCTTAAGAGTCCTAAAGACCTGCGCATATAACAATGCATCCATTGTAACTGACCACACTCCCTTCTGGAATACCCCACTGAGTACCACAAATTAATTTGTTATGGATATTGACTGAATAGGATCGCTGGTAATGGGCCAGCCAATAGGATGTATTATTAAACTACATCTCAAGTCTTTTAATGGTGTCTTTCAGACATGAGATCAATGGAATAAGGTATATAAATGAGCAAAGTCATACAGAGAAAATGCCGGCTGCCTCTTGGCAGCGTCTGGTGTTTCTGAAGAGCACATCTGCACAAAAGAGTGAACAATATTCCCTTTTAATTGTCTGAAAGAGGGCACTAACATACAAAAAAATCTTGGAAACAATGGTCAGAGAAGGGATCATGAGCTTTTTTTTAAAATAAAATATTTTTATTGAAGTTTGTCCATTGTAACAAATAACAAAACGACAGGAATGGTACAACTCGGCAAAAATGTCTCAACATACGTAGATGCAAAATGGGTCAGGTGAACAGCAATATGGCTGGCCCAATATAATCAATAGACGCAACTTGAAGCCTTTATATGCACTACCAGAGAACAAGGGAGAGGAGGATAAGGCTGTGAAAACATGGTAAAATGGTGCACACCTTGCCGTGGGGCAATTCCTCGCAAAGACCACAAGAATTCAGGATAAGATCTTAGCGCCATGTTCGGGCGCGAACCAGAATATATCTCCCTCAACTTCAGCAATACCAGAGGCACCAATAGCGCACTGTAATGCCTCCCATCCCCTCAGATGACGTCATCGGACCCTTGGAGGAGTCAATCACGGATTCTTTAACCCCACTGTAGCAGAAATAAATTACAAAGAAAATTTGTGAGAACATCAGTTCAGAAAGGAAATTTTACGTATACCACAAAATGCCACAAAACCCCGACACAGGCACAGAGCAGAACGGTCATTATTCAACATAGTTATACAGAGAGGACCAGCAAATGTTCATACGATAGGTTTGGGTTATAGTCAGTGCAGTCAGTGCTGCCAATGAACTCACCGAGGCAGGAGGAAAAAAAAGCAGACCTACCAGAGTAGAGGGTCTCAGCTCAAAAAGGACCTGGACACAGCCATAGGCCTGTGATCCTCCAGCGCACACCCTTCACTGTATGACAAAAAAGAAAGCTGTTTGCTCAGATAAAGGAACGTCCCAACTATCAGGGCAGGGGGACAGGAGGGAGGGGGGTAAACAGGATATCAACCACAGTACATGATCCATCCCAGCCCTGCACCCTCATGCACTTAGGAGTTAGTAAACCAAGGATACTCAACACAAATCAAGAAGACCTAGCCTCCCAGGAGGTCCCTACTAAGTGCGTTTGGGAAGGGACGTCCCAAGCATAAGGGGGGCAATAGCCACAGCACCGGACCTTACCTAGTCCAGCACATTCTTGCACATGGGCATCAGTACCCCCAGGATACCCAGCACATGCCAAGACTTACCACCCAGCCGGTCTTGCTGGACCGGCACACCCAGGGCAGTGCACCAGCCCCACTGACACTAGAAAAATCATGGGAACCTCAACCAAGGAGAAGAATCACCAAGACACCCATTAATTTGGGCAAGTTGGGAGGGGGACCGATTTAACCAAAGACCGTCAGACACAGACCAGCACTGCATTCCATTGCAAGCAGGGTACTGGGGGACAGAGCAGCGCTGCATTCCATTGCAAGCAGGGTACTGGGGGACAGAGCAGCACTGCATTCCATTGCAAGCAAGGTACTGGGGGACAGAGCAGCGCTGCATTCCATTGCAAGCAGGGTACTGGGGGACAGAGCAGCGCTGCATTCCATTGCAAGCAGGGTACTGGGGGCCAGAGCAGCGCTGCATTCCATTGCAAGCAAGGTACTGGGGGACAGAGCAGCGCTGCATTCCATTGCAAGCAGGGTACTGGGGGACAGAGCAGCGCTGCATTCCATTGCAAGCAGGGTACTGGGGGACAGAGCAGCGCTGCATTCCATTGCAAGCAGGGTACTGGGGGACAGAGCAGCGCTGCATTCCATTGCAAGCAGGGTACTGGGGGACAGAGCAGCGCTGCATTCCATTGCAAGCAGGGTACTGGGGGACAGAGCAGCGCTGCATTCCATTGCAAGCAGGGTACTGGGGGACAGAGCAGTGCTTCCCCAACAGAGTCAAAACACTGCCTCCCAGTGGAAGACCCAACTGCAGCAAGGCCATTCAGGAAACCATTCTATACGACCAATTGGAGGAGGGTGACTAACTTCCCATCAAGCCGACTGCCAAACCGAAGAAGGGCTCCAACAATGCAGTGTACAGACTCTCACTTCAACTAATCAAGCAAAGATTTGTCGCTCACACTCAGGCACATCACTACTCATTTCCCCCTACTCGAACAGCTCAAAAGACACCAGCCCCGAGGAAGAATCACAAGGAAACCAGTCCTCTGCAGGATATATGGTCTGTTTGGGCCTTCGTGGGAGACAATACAGATTCTCAAGATTTGAAGTAGTAAAAATACAAAATAAAAACCCAATACAAGTAGCTCTAACTCAATCCAAGTGAGGACTTAACTAACTCTACACCCACCACCACATCATCCATCCACCCACTTATCACCCCCTCGTGATACACTCTATAAATGAGGTAAGGTATCTGTTAGCTGACGCTGAAACCGGGGTGTGTGATCAGACGGAGAATAGCTTCCAAAGCCAAAATCGTGGTCGGCGCTGATTTGACACCAAATAGATCGTAGGAGGTTTCAAATATAGCTTTATATTTGACTGTGATGAATTTAGAGGGCCACGGAGATAGGGTTGGGAATGGGACTAGCTAGGTTGCTCTTTTGGGAGCCCATGCAGATACGATGGGCCGAATAGCCTCCTTCTGTGCTGTAAATAACAAACAAATAACAAACTCCATGCAGGCAGGGAAGGTGCTGGGACCAGATGGATTCCTGGTGGATTTCCACAAAGGATTCATAGCAGCACTGGCCCCGCACCTGTGGAAGATGTTCACAAACTCGCTATCAAGGGACACCCTCCTCCCAACGCTAGCCAAGCCTCAATCTCGCTGACACCCAAGAAAGAGAAAAACCCGACCGAATGCGGATCCTACAGACCCATCTCGCTGCTCAATATGGACACAAAAATACAGGCCAAGATCTGGGCTAGGCAACTGGTGAACTGCATACCAGACGCGGTTGCAGGAGACCAGACGGGCTTTGTAGGCAGCTAATATCGAACATCAGGCGCCTGCTGAAGTTGATAATGACCCTATCTGGGGGGGAAAACACCAGAGGTGATCATCTCCCTGGACGCAGAAAAGACCTTTGACAGAGATTGCAGGGTGAGGGTGGAGCCAAGCCCAAAGGTGGTAGTCAGCGGGATATCAGAGCAGCCAGATCTCTTCATGGTGAGGAGGGCAGATGCCCTTGCCTTTGCCTCCCTAATCACCTGCTGAAGAATCCTGCTCGGTTGGTGGTCAGCAGCACCACCCAAAGCTGCAGACTGGCTGTCCGGCCTGTCAGAATTTCCCCAAATAGAGAAAATTAAATTAGCCAACCTGGAGTGGCGGGGGGTCGGGTGGTGGGGGGGGGGGTGGGAAGACTGCTGCCACAAGGCGTGGAAACCATTCATCAACTCGTTCCAGGACCTGTTTGTAGTGAACAGCAATAGAGGGGAAGGGGGGAAGGGGTGGGCACAGACAAACCACAGATCGTAAAGGAAAAGGTAGGGGCGGGACTGGGGAGAAGGGGGAAGACCGCGAGGCACAGGGATCAGAGCCGCAGGGGGCAGGCCCGAGGGCAAGTGGAGAACTAGAGGAAGCGGCAATACGCGGGGTAATACATTCTCGGCCACCGATGTAGATCGGGCAAATGGGGCCCAGCTAAGGTCGGCCGCAGGGAGGCTGGACAAGTAGATGTAAATATTTTTGGTGATCCTTGTTTGTTTGTGTTTTGTTTCTCTCACTCTTTGCTCTATTTCTCTTTTGTCATTTTAGTTTTGTCTTGGTTGCTTTTATTTGATATTATTTACGGTTATGACACTTATAATAATCTTTATTATTACCACAAGTAGGCATACATTAACACTGTAATGAAGTTACTGTGAAAATCCCCTAGTCACCACATTCCGGCGGCTGTTCAAGTACACAGAGGGGGAATTCAGAATGTCCAATTCACCTAACAAGCACGTTTTTCAGGGCTTGTGGCTGGAAACTGGAGCACCCAGAGGAAACCCACAGAGACAGAGGGAAAACGTGTAGAGTCCACACAGACACTGACCCAAGCTGGAATCGAACCTGGGATCCTGACGCTGCGAAGCAACAGTGCTAACCACTGTGCTACCGTGCCGCCCCTTATAATTTAACGTCCAAACTGAAATGTGTAGTAAAAAATGTGAAAACCAATAAAAACATTTATTAAAAAAAGGAAATCACATTTCTAGTTAAATTCTAGTCCATTGTTACTGCCCCTTTGTTTGAAGAAAACTGCACCATTACAGCTCCTACTTCCATCAAAGTTTATTGTATTACTTTTAGATACATGCCATATGGTCCTGCTCTTGTGGGACCGACACTTTCTTAATGGCCATTTCATTGTTGATCACAATTTACTTCATAAAGTCACATGCAGTCCCCTACCATTTTATTTTATTTACCTGTTTGAAACCATTACTTGATCCTTTCCAATGATGTATGTTGCAAAAAAGAACATTACAAGCTGCAGTACAGTGGTGGTCTGAAGTTTCACTTTTAAACGGTATCCAATTAATAATTCGACACATTTTATTTGTTGAAAACCTATAGAAAGCATCTCAATTCCATAATCTACGCTGGTATTCCCGCTTCCTTAATTTCTGATTATTCCCTTTCCTTTAATTGCCTTAATTCTTGGAAAAACTTCTGTTTGTTTTTCCTTTCCAAGTAATCCAACCGCCTAATGTAGGGCACGATTTAACTAAATGGGAACAAAGTCCTATAGCGAGCGCACTTAGCCGTGTGTTTCCCGGCGCTCGCAGCGCCGAGGAACACAACGCTGTCAAACATCACAGGTTAGATTGGGGCCTCAGTGGGGAATGAGTGGTCGAGGCAGCACTTAGCCCCGTTTTTCACACTGAGGAGCTCGGCCCACTGTAAATGGCGTTCCGACCTCTTGAGCACCCGACGTGACCCATGACTCCCTCCAAGCCCCAACTTACTATGAGGGCAGCCTCCCGCTACACAACCCCCCCTCCCCCCCCCCCCACCCACACACACAGGGCACCCCAGCCCAATCACCGCCGTGCACAAAATGCCCGCTTGACATCTTGGCAATGCCAGACTGGCACCCGGAGTCAACTTTCTTTGTGGTGTAAAGTAAAGGGAGTACCCAGGGTACGGGGCGCAGCACTGTGCCTGTCAACCAGCCCAGGCCTTCTGTGTGAAGTTTAGCTATCTGAACTTCACTGACATCTGTGCGGTGTTGCCCGAGTGGCATGCGTGGTTGGCACCACCTCCACCTGCAGGTGCTGGATGGTTACCCCTCATGTAGTCCCCACCTCTGCATTTCCGGCATTGATGGGAGAACCCTTTCCAGAAGCACACGGCTTGTCTGATTGGCAGTTAATCACTGGGGACGAGCCGCCCTCTGACCATCCACATGTTGGGGCTTCCCACCTCCACCTGATGTCCTGCTGCATATGTGAGGTGCGCACCAGATAGTTCCCCAGGTGCCTCTTCACTAAAGTGCCCAGCCGAGGTGAATGTCTCTGGGGTGGTGGAGGATGTTGGAGGCAGCTGTGACGGAAAGTCGGTGTCATGCCCGGACTGATGCTCCGGGGTGTCCCAGGCTGGCGTTTTGGGGTTTGCATCGTTGTCTGGTGCTACCTTTATGCTCGGCTGGTCTTGGGGTTGTGACTGGGGGCGGGCCTCATTGCTAGGTGATCCTGCAAGATACAAGTCATGACGCATGGTTGGACTGTGGGTTAGGGTGGTCATGTGGGGGAGGTGGGCTGGATGTGATGAGATTGGGGTGGTGTGGGGTTGGCAGGCTGGTGTGGGGGTGGCGGGATAGTGTGGGGGTAGTGGGTTGGTGTGGGGGAGGTGGGCTGGAGGCGATGAGATTGGGGTGGTGTGGGGCTGGCAGGGTGGTGTGGAGGTGACAGGATAGTGTGGGGGTAGTGGGTTGGTGTGGGGGAGGTGGGGTGGTGTAGGAGTGGTGGGATGGTGGGGTGTTGTGGGTGGCAGAGTAGTGTGGGGGTGGTGGGGTGGTGTGGGAATGTTGGGGTGGCAGGGTGGTGTGGGGGTGGCGGCGTAGGTGTTGGGGAGGTGAGGTGGTGTGGGGGTGGCGGGGTGGTGTGAGGGAGGTGTGGGGGTGGCGGGGTGGTGTGGGAGTGTTGGGGTGGCAGGGTGGTGTGGGGGTGACAGGTTGGTGTGTGAGGGTGGTGGGGTGGTGTGGGGGTGACGGGTTGGTGTGGGAGAGGTGGGGTGGAGGTGGCGGGGTGCTGGGGCTGGCGTGCTGATGGGCTGGCCGGGTTGATGAGGGGTAGTGGGGTGTGTGGGATGGGGGTGGGTATAGAGGCTTGGTGCTGGCTACTCATACTGGCCACCCTGAGGAGTTCCTGTAGCTTTCTCCGGCTCACAGCCTCTGCCACCTACGTCCAGGCGCGGTGTACGGCGGCAGGTGGCAGCCTCCTTCCCACCCAGGGTTAAGGGTACCCTGCCTCTCCTCCGCGGTGTCCAGCAAGGTCTCGAGTTCCACATCTGCGAAATGGAGAGCTGCTCTCTGAGTGCTGCCATCCTATTGGCTGGGATGATTGTGCGTGTGGAGTGGGGTTCTAATATGCGGCTGCAGCTTGTCAGCCTCTCGAGTGCCAATCACAACCCTGGCGAATCGGACACCTTTTTTCATTGGAATTGCTGTAGTTGCATGTGGTGTCGGTGCTAGCCCATTAATGGATCCCGAATTGCTCCGGGACCTGCACCGCTTCCATGGATGTAGATTCACCACCAATTCAGACCCAGCGTCAGCACTTTGAATGGGATTATCCGATTGCCGACGCCAAAATCGCATTCGGCGATTGGGCGGAGAATCCCTTTTGATGCCAAAATCGGGGGTGGTGCCTGTTTTCGGATACTCCGCCCCGTCCAGAACGACGTCATCGTGGCGTTCACCGCACATCGTTGGGACAGCCTTAGGACGTCACCTGATGGCCCTCCCCCTGTTGCTTCGCCCCCGATGGGCCGTCTTCCCCATGGCGTGGATCACTTGTGGTCTGAGGTTTCGTCAACCTCACGTGGCGGCTGCAGACTGTGTCCAGCGCCGCCACAGTCGGGGTGGAGCCGTACTGCTGGCCGGGGGGCTTCGGCGGGGGCTGGGGGGACTGGTGGGGGGTGGTCCGGAGGTGGCGAGGGAGGTTACAAGGGGGCACTATCTGGCAGGCTGGGTCCGCGAATGGCCAGCAATAACCGGCAATTCTCTGCCCATATCTGCAGGAAACGCCGGGGGTTTTACGTAGCACGACTGCTAGCCCCTCATCAGATGGTTCCGGGACCTCATTCTGCAGCCCACAGGGGGCTAGGACAGCGCTGGAACGGCCTCCGCTGCCGATCCCAGCCTGAACTCGGCGCCGCGGGGCTTGCAGTTGGGACGGCACCAACTAGCGCATGTGCAATGGCCTTCTTCTCTGCGACGGCCCCAACGCCAAATGGCGCAGGCCGACAGGAGCCGGTGCGGAGGAAAGGAGGCCAGAGGGCACAGACCGGCCCGCCAATCGGTGAGCCCCGATTGAGGGCCACGCACTACTGAGGCCCCCCCCTGGGGTCAGACCCCTCTCTCCCCCCCTCCACAAGCCACCCCCGGACTCCTCAACGCCGAGGTCCCACCGGCTAAGAGGATGTTGGAACGACGCCGGTGGGACTCAGCTTTTGGATGACGGCTATCCGGCCCATCCAGGCCAGAGAATCGACGCGACGGCCTGTGCCAGCCCGGGGCCAGAGAGTCGGCGCATACCCCGACTGGCGCTGTGCCGACCATGGCGAATGGCCATGGCCAATGGCGCCGATTCGCTACACTGCGAAGAATTGCGTCCCGGCGTCGGGGCGGCGTGGCGCAATTGACGCGGCGTGGCGCCGATTGGGTCGGTGAATTCCGTCCAATATCTTTTTGTCTTCCATTTGACCGTTACTTTCTGGCCCAATTTTCCACTACCTTATTGAGATATTTTTTTCACAAAGAGGACTAGAATAGAATAGAAACTTTACAGAGCAGAAGGAGACCATCGAATCTGCACTGAGCCTCTGAAAGAGCGCCCTACCTAGGCCCATGCCCCCACCCTGTCCCGTAACCCCACCTAATCTTCTGTACATTGGCAATTTTTTAGCATGGTCAATCCACCTAATCTACACATCTTTGGACCGTGGGAGAAAACCGGAGCACCGGGACGAAATCCACACAGACACGGGGATAACTTGCAAACGCCACACAGACAGCCACCCAAGGCTGGAATTGAACCTGGGTCCCTGGTGCTGTGAGGCAGCAGTGCTAACCAGTGTGCCGCCGTGTCGCCCATTATTGGGCAATTTCTTCCAATCCGTTCTTGACTTCCCCAAAGCCCATTCACCATTTCAATGTCCTTCTGAATTCTGTTTAGTTCATAACTGCTTGAACTGACAAATGTTCCCTTTTTTCGATGCTATATAAAATACCACTTTCCACCTTGCAGTTTCCAAATTTTAAAAACCTGGATCGTGTCCCTCCTTCATCTCAATGATAATGTATCATTATAATTCAATCTGCAATTATTTTCGTTATCCCTGAGTCATCTTCACTTTTATATCCGTTTGTAAGTGAAATGACCAGAACCTTTGAGCCCACACCCTCGTGAAAAAAAAATATAAACGCACACATCAGCCACAACTTTAAACAATTTTTTTCTACTGAAAGTAGTTTGGCTAACAAGCATACAGGAAATTTTAGCATTATGAACAATCTGGGCAATCGTTTTGAGGTTTAAGTGAGTCAGTTTGCTTAAAGTTGGTCCATGTGGGCTTTCCAATTCTTTAATATGTTTATGTTCTGCCTGCGACACTAAAGTTCCAAAGCAGTTTCCTTGTCCGTTTCATGCGGAAGGACATCAGTCTTCTTCAGTGTCTTGCCTCAGTGAGACTTTTTTTATTGAACTGCCTTAAGATGTCTGCCTCCAGTGTTAACTCCAATAATTGTATATGGTGAAGGAATATTTCTGACGCTTGTCATCCATTGCTCTCACGTATGAACACTGTTTATTCTACCAGCCGGTCATTGTGCCTGCGTTGTATGCATTGTCTTCAAATCGTGCGGGTCTCTTAATGGTACACATGGGCATTGACATTGGCTGTTCATCTGAGTGACACGGACTCCTGAGGCAGATGGTAGCTCTGTACTCTGTGGCTGGTGAGATTTCTTCTCTCTGATTGCCCAATTGCTGTGAAGGAACAGCTTTGAGCTTTAAAGGAACAGTTTCCATAGTTGTGCGTACACGCCTGCGCCAGTATATTTGGTTGTTCACGTCTCTCACGTATGATCAAGGTGACTATGTCTCTATGTATGTGCCAAGTTTTCAAGTGCTGACTCCTATTGAACTGTTGAAGATTTCCACTCTGACTGGCTCACCAATGCTCAACTCTGGTAATGTTTTGGCAGAAATTTGCCATTTCACCTTGATCTTTTCACTGATGCCTGTTACTACTTGTGGCTTCGGTAGCTTTTTTGCTTTTGTAAGAGTAGTTTTTGTGCAGCATGACATCAGTCTTTGGACAGGTCTACTTCCCATAGCTTCAGTCAATGTGTTTCTCCACTCAAGCATTGCCTTGTATATGTCTGTGCTGGATTTGCTTGGTTTCCTGGTGAGTCCTTTGGCGATTTTCACTGCTGCCTCAGCCTTTCCATTTGACTGGGAGTGGTGCAGAGATAATGTGCAGCGATGAATTTCCCAATCTCTTGTGAATTGGCTGAATTCTTCACTTGTAAACTGAGGGCCATTGTCCCTCACCACAATATCTGGAATTCAGTATCGACTGAACTGGACTTCCTGGCTTTCTACTATTTTTCCCATCGTTGTTAAAGTCAGCTGGTCTAACTCGCAGTCGTCAAAAAGGTAGCTTACAGTAACAAGATAGGCAGTTCCTGCTGGAGTAAAGAACTCTACTCCCAGCTTCATCCATGGTCTGTCTGGGATTTCATGCATCATCAATGGCTCTCTAGCTTGTTTTGCTTGGTACTTGATACACGCATCACATTGACCATCATTATCTTTAATTTAATTGCTCATGTTTAGCCAGTAAACCGCATCTCTTCCCTTTCTGAGAGTCAACTCAGTTCCTTGATGGCTTGCATGGATACCCTTCAGTACCTGCCTATCATCTCCTTAGGGATGACAACATAATTTCCTTTGCACAATATATCATCTTGGGCTGCCAATTCATCAATAAATCAATCTCGGTACGCCCAATATGCTCTTGTGACCATAGATGAATCCTTGATGCTCTTAGGCGATCCTTTCATCATTGCCTCTTATGGTGCTTGGAGAGTTGCATCATGTGATACATTTCGCTTGATTTGAGCAAGACGCTTCTCTGTCAGATACAATGCCTCTGCTGGGTTGATGACTTCCAGAACATGTCGAGTTGCTACTTCAAATTGAATGTGGAAGTTGTTCCATTCTGTTGTAGCCTCCTCAACCTTCTTCATGGGAAGTGCTGCTCTCGACAGCATGTCTGCAATGCACATCTGTTTTCCTTGCTTGTATGGCATGTCCAGATGACTGGCGCAATTTAATGGAACAGAAGCAGAGTCCCATTTTCAGCGCGTTTAGCAGGCGCTGAGAATGACACCGCTATTTAACAGCACTTTTCCTTTTTTATGGCCTTGGCAAGGAACGCCCTGCCGCACACACATCATTTTCTGCACTGACGAGTTCAGCTCGCCAATGCAGGATGAGTATTTGCGGATTGGAGCACCATTTGTAAATGCTGCCCTGAACTTTCGACCACCTCTCAACCGCCCCACCGTGGCCTCTAGATCCCCCACTGCACCCAACATACCTCTTTATGAGGTCCTTGAGCCCCACCCTCACCTCACCTTTTTCAGACAACATACCCCTGGGCCCAATCCCTGAGACTGGCACCCTGGGCAACCTGGCAGTGCCCCTGCTAGCCTAGTGGTGCCACCCGGGCACCCTACTCACCCTGTGGGAGGGCCCAATTTAGTCCATTGGGCCTACTCACAGTTTTCCAGGCTGTTCCGCTGACCATGCTGGGGTGGTACGGTAGCACAGTGGTTAGCACTGTTGCTTCACAGCTCCAGGGTCCCAGGTTCGATACCCGGCTGGGTCACTGTCTGTACGGAGTCTGCACGTTCTTCCCGTGCCTGCGTGGGTTTCCTCTGAATGCTTCGGTTTCCTCCCTCAAATCCCAAAAGACGTGCCTGTTAGGTGAATTGGACAGTCTGAATTCTCCCTCTGTGTACCCGAACAGGCGCCGGAGTGTGGCGACTAGAGGCTTTTCACAGTAACTTCATTGCAGTGTTAATGTAAGCCTACTTGTGGCACTAATAAAGATTATTATTATTATTTATTTTAATCCAGTCTGTAGCAGTTGTCACTTTCTTGATTACTCCCTTCTTCTCCAGCTCGTCTATGTTGTCTTTTACGTTTGACTTGAGAGCAGCTGGAACACTTCTCAGTAGCTGCTGAGTTGCTCTTACACTCTTATCTATTTCTAGATGATATTCTCCATGTAGGCATCCCAGCTCTGCAGACACATCTTTGTATTCCTCTAAGATCTGTTCTGCTTTCAATGTGTGCTGCGACACGTAGTGAATCGCTATTCAGGGTTCCCAGCCCAAACTTTAGACTTGCTTCAGCTGAAATGAGTGGCCGTTACATACCATCTATGATCTGCAACTCTAGGTCTTCCTTCTTGCCATGGCTGCCAGAGTAATTTGTCCTCGTGATATGATCATCGTGCCTTCATATCGCTTCGGTTTCACTTTTGAGGACTTCATTTGCAGATCACCATGTTGTGCCACTTTGCACGGATCTGTGAAGGTCATTGTGTTGCACAACGCACCAGTGTCTATCTGACACTTCTTGCTCGCTTGATACTTTCCCTCTGCAGTCACCATGGCAACCGTCACAAACCATTTGTCGCCTGTAGACTTGACAGAACTAATCTGTTGTATTGTGTATCGTTCTCCATCAGACTCATCTGCTGATAGATCTTCAGTAGCTACCTGTAAAGACTCATGTGTGAAATGATTCTGCTTCTTGCAGTTAAACACTGCTTCCTCCACGCTGGGCAACTCTTTGTTTCCTGTGCAATGAGTCTTCTGCAGTTTTTCTACCTGCCTTTGTCTGTGATTGCTTTGCTCCTTCGACTTGGACTGTCTTTCAGAATAATGTATCTCCTGATCTGCTCTTCCATATATATAATATATATGCGTGCTCTAGCTGATGTTTCACAACTTCCACATTTCAATACACGGCTTTCATTCCTTTAGCTCCTCACCTTTCTGCGGACTTGCTCTCACCAACAGGTCTCGCATGCCTTAATCAGGGGCTGAATTCCCCGAGCTGCGTATTTCCCGGCCGCGCACCATTCACTGGTAGCGGGATTCTAACTTGCCGACGCTTGTCAACCACCCTACGCCACAAAGAAACCGACGGGCAGGGGTGCGCTGCCAGCAGGAAAAGTGAATCAGAGAAACCGGAGAATTCTGGCCCAGATCATCTTTCAGCTGTCCAAATTCACATGATTCTGCCCGCTCTGTTGCTGCCATCACACACCATTCAATGGTCTCGCTTTCACTCTGAACTCTAGTATTGAATAATTAATGTTCATATGTAACATTTACTGGGGGTTCAAAATGTGTGTTCAAAGGATGCAAAATCTATGTTGTCTGTTTTCTTTGCTCAGTTAGATTTAGAGTGGTATACACTTTGTAGCAGTCCCTCCCCAACAATGTTGAAAGCCTGAGTATTCTTTTCAGTTCAGGCTTGTTGCTAACTCATAGTTTTGCCCCTGTAAGTGCAAATCCCCCCTGTTTTGACAATAACATCATCAAATGTTACTGGAGATGGGATGGGATAATTTACTGAAGTCATTTTTTACTCACTCAGTATTTACCTGCCACTTTTCATTTTGTCCCTGTTCTCAGCAGCTTTTATTTTGTTGCAGATTTGAACCTTTTTTCCCCCCAAAGGGGAAACTAGCCTATGGTCGTCGGGGACTACTTTTTTAAAAGATATTTTATTCCAAACATATTCAACATAATAACACAACCTTAACATCCAACATAGTATACAATTTGTACATTCCCCCCCCCATTTACTCACTCTCCCCCCTCCCCCGCCCCCCTCCTCCATGACAATCAGCTCTTCAAATATAGCCATGAACGTACTTCAAAGCCCTCATCCGACCCCCTTGGGGAAAATTTGACTTTCTCCAACCTGAGAAACTTGGACAAGTCTCCCAACCATGCCGTGACCCCTGGCGGCGTCGCCAACCACCAATTCCAAAGTATCCGATGTCGGGCAATCAGAGAGGCGAAGGCCATGACATCGACCCCCTTCCCCTCCGGCACCTCCGGCACCTCCGACACCCCAAAGATCACCACCATGGGGTCTGGCTCCACCTCAACCTCTACAATCCTCGATAGGTTCCTAAACACCGCCTCCCAAAAGTCCTCAAGTTCTTCACACACCCAGAACATATGGGCATCGCTCGCTGGCCCCCTCGCCCACCTTTCGCACCTGTCTGCTGCCTCCGGAAAAAAACCCACTCATCCGGGTCCGAGTCATGTGGACTCTGTGCACCACCTTAAATTGTACAAGACTCACCCTTGCTCAGGAAGAGGTTGAGCTCACTTGCCTCATTATTTCGCACCAAAGTCCCCATCCTATCTCCCTCCCCAACTCCTCCTCCCATGACCGCTTGATCCTTTTCACTAAGGCTGTGCTCTGCTCCCCCAACCACCCTATATGTCCCTAATCCTACCATCCCCCACCCACCTCATCCGGGAGCAACATTTCTTCCAGAAGTGTAAACTTTGGCACCTGGGGTAATGAAAGCAGCTCCTTGCATGCAAAGTCCCGCACCTGCCAATACCTGAACTCACTCCTCCTTGGCAGCGTGAACTCTCCTGCAGCTCTTCTAGCCCAGCAAACGTCTTCTCTGCGAACATGTCCCTGACCCACTCTAACCCCACCTACCTACACCTCCAATACATCCCATTCAATCCCCCCCCCCCCACCCCCCCCTCCGACCACCCCCACCATCTTGGCGTAAACCTATGATTCCCGCACAGTGGAGTCATCGCCGACATGTGACCCAGTTTGAAGTGCCTCCTCAGCTGGTTCCAAATTTTATCGGCAACTCCACTACCAGACTCCTCCTATACCTCCTCGGAACGAACCGTCACCTGAGCCCACAGGCTCGTCCCCTCCCAAGACTCCTCCTCGAACCTGACCCAGTCTGCCCCGTCCCACTATTGCCTCACCTTCTCCACATTCACTGCCCAATAGTAATCTAACAAATTTGGGAGGACCAGCCTCCTTTCCCTCCTTTGGCTTTGCAACAGAGGCCTCTTCACCCTCGGCACCTTCACTGCCCACACACAAACTCAGAGATCAACGCATCTACCTTCCGGAAAAAGGCCTTGGGGAGGAAAATCTGGAGGGACTTTAAACACAAACAGGAATCTCTCATTATCTTCATCTTCACCACCTGTACCATCCCCGTCAATGCCACGTGCAGCACATCCCATTTTTTATGTTCCTCTTTAACCTCCTCCACCAACCCCATCAAATTCCACCTGTGCATCATGGCCCACTCATGTGTTACCTGAATCCCCAGGTACCGGAACCGCTCCCTTGCCACCTTAAATGGCAGTGCCCCCAGGCTTGCACCCCCCCCCCACCCCCCTCCACCTCATTGCATTCACTGGGAACACTACGCTTTACCCTACATTCAATTTATCGCCCTAAAAGGCCCCAACCCTCTCCAGTAAGCCCATGATTCTGCCCATGCTTTCTAACGGGTCAGACACAAACAATAACAATCCCACGCCACTCAGCCAAGGCCCAAAGTGCCATCGGCAAGGGCACCATCGCCAGCGTGAGCAGCAGCGGGGAGAGCGGACACCCCTGCCTCATTTCTCTGTGTAGCCCAAAATACCCTGACCTTTCTCATTTATTCGTACACTTGCCATGGGGGACGCGTACAGCAACCAAACCCATGCCACAAACCTCGGCCCAAACCCACAGCTCCCGAGGATTTCAAACAAATACCTCCACTCTACCGACCCCCCCCCCCCCCCCCCCCCACTGCTGATGGTCAATCTTCCTCGAAGAAGTCGATGAACGGCTGCGATCGCCGAGAGAACCCCTGTACTGAAGCCCTTAAGGTAAACGTAATTTTCTCTAGCCTAAGAAACCCTGCTATGTCACTGACCCAAACCCCCGACTTTGGAGGCTCCGAGTCCCTCCATCCCAACAGGATCCGTCTCCGGGCCACCAGGGAGGCAAAGGTCAGAACGTCGGACTCTCTGCCCCCCCCCCCCCCCCCCCCCCCCCCCCGGGCTCTCGAATCTTCCGACACTCCAAATATTGCCATCTTTGGGCTTGAAGCCACCATCCCTTCCAGGACTCGCCCAAAACATAGGTACATGATTTGCAGGACTTCCCCCACACCGATCACACCTGCCCTCCACCTCCTCAAAAAACCTTCTCAGTCATATGAGTCCTGTGGACCACCTTGAACTGGATCAGGCTGAGCCTGGCACATGACGGGGATGCATTGACTCTCCTCAGGGCCTCCTCTCATAACCCAACTTCCAACTCCCTTCCCAGCTCTTCCTCCCACTTCCTCTTCACCTCCCCAGTTGGGACCCCTTCCCACTCCATCAATTCCTTATATATTTCCAAGACCTGTTTTAGACAACATCTTATCCTTTCGTCCCTTTAGCGGGAGGCACGGGAAGCCCGGGACCTGCCTCCCGACAAAATCCCGAACCTACAGGTACCAGAACCTATTCCCACCCGGTAACCCAAACTCCTCCTCTAGCTCCTCTAGGCTCGGGAAGCCCTACTCAATGAAGTGGTCCCCGAATCTCTCAATCACTGCCCACTGCCACCTCTTGAAGCCCCCGTCCAGCTCCCCCGGAGCGAACCGGTGGTTATCACAGATCGGTGACCACACCGACACCCCCTCCTGTTTCAATGTGCTGCCTCCATTGCCCCCACACTCTCAGCGCTGTCACTACCACTGGGCTTGTGGAGTATCGAGCCGCCGAGAACGGCAGAGGTGCCATTAACAAAGCCTTCAGACTCGTGCCCTTGCAAGATGCCGCCTCCACTCGCTGCCACACCGACCTCTCCCCTACTACCCATTTCCTAACCATCAATATATTAGCAGCCCAGTAGTAATTAATAAAGTTCAGAAGGGCCAAGTCCCCCTCCCTGCGCCCCCGTTCAAGAAAAACCTTCTTCACCCTCGGGGCTCTCCTGGCCCATATAAAACCCGAAATCGCCGCATTCATCTTCCTAAAAAATGCCTTGGGGATGAAGATTGGAAGACACTGAAAAACGTACAGCAATCTCGGGAGGGCTGTCATTTTCACAGTCTGTACCCTCCCCGCCAATGACAGCGGAAGCACGTCCCGCCTACGGAAGTCCCCTTTCATTTGCTCAATCAACCTGCCCAAATTTAGTTTATGGAGCTGACCCCAGTCCCTTGCCAGTTGAATCCCCAGGTACCTAAAACTCCCTCCCACCACTTTGAGCGGCATCTCCCTCAGTCTCCTCTCCTGCCCCCTTGCCTGGATCACAAAAACCTTACTCTTGCCCATATTCAGTTTGCAACCTGAGAACCAGCCAAATTCCTCCAGTACCCCATTCATTCCTGCAATTCCCCCCAACGGGTCTGTTATATAAAGGAGCAAATCATCCATGTAGAGTGAGACCCTATGTTCCACGCCCCCTCTCATTATCCCCCGCAAATGTTCGATGCCCGCAGCACCATTGCCAAAGGCTCTATGGTCAGGGCAAACAGTCGTCGGGAGAGTGGACATCCCTGTCTTGTCCCTGGCACAGACTAAAATATTCTGATCGAACCCGATTTGTCCTTACATTCGCCACCGGTGCCTGATAGAGCAACCGGACCCAATCCACAAATCCCTGCCGAAACCCAAACCTTCCCAGAACATCCCACAAGTACTTCCACTCCACTCGATCAAAGGCCTTTTCTGCATCCATGGTCACTACCACCTCGACCTCGCGCCCCTCCGCAGGCATCATTATTACATTTCGGAGCCGCCTAATGTTGGACACCAGGTATCGTCCCTTAACAAATCCCGTCTGGTCCTCCCCTATTACGCCCGGAACACAATCCACTATGCGTGTGGCCAGGATCTTTGCCAGCAATTTCACATCTACATTTAACAGGCAGATTGGCCTATATGAGCAATAGCTCTCCGGAGCTTTATCCCGCTTCAAAATAAGGGAAATTGATGCCTGCGATAATGTTGGGGGGGGGGGGGGGGGGGAGCACTCCCAGCTCCTTTAACTCATTAAAGGCTTTTACCAGGAGCGGCTCCAACAGCCCGGAAAACTTTTTATTAAACCCCACCGGGTATCTGTCTGGTCCCGGGGTTTACCCGATTGCATCGCCCTCAACCCGTCTATAACCTCCCCAAGCCCAATTGGGGTTCCCAAGTCCTCCACCAACTCCTCATCTATCCTCGGGAATTCCGGCCCTCCCAGAAATCACTTCATACCCTCGTCCCCGGCTGGGGGTTCCAATTTATACAATTTACTGTAAAACTCCCGAAACACATCATTTATCCCCGCCGGATCCAAGACCACCACTGCCCCCCGTATTTCTCTCTTTCCCAATGTCTCTCTCGCTGCCTCTTTTTTCCTCAGCTGGTGCGCCAGCATCCTGCTGGCTTTTTCCTCATATTCACACACCGCCCCCTTTACCCTCCTCAGCTGTCCCTCCGCCTTACCCACGGACAGAAGCCCAATTCCAGCTGCAGTCTCTGACGCTCCTTCAAAGGCCCGTCATCCGGAGACTCCGCATATCTCCTGTACACCTGTAAAATTTTGCCTACCAGTCTGTCCAACTCCGCCTGCTCAGCCTTCTCCTTATGGGCCCGAATTGAGATGAATTCCCCACTAATAACCGCCTTCAGTGCCTCCCAAATCACCCCCACCGAAACCTCACCCGTGTCATTGATCCCTATTTATCCCCGAGTGATCTCCCTCACCCGCTCACACTCCTCCTCCTCCACTAACAGCCCCACACCCAACCTCGATTGTGGGCGCTGGGCCTTTCCTTTGCTAACTTGCAAGTCCACCCAGTGCGGGGTGTGGTCTGACACCACTATTGCTGAATATTCAGCATCCATCACCTCAACCAGCAGCGTTTTGTCCATCACAAAGAACTCTATCCGGGAATACACCTTATGCACATGGGCGTAGAATGAAAACTCCATACTCCACGGATCAACCCCCCATGTGCTCCATGAACCCCCGGAGAACCTTTGCCATAGCTGAGACCTTCCCATACCCAGAACTCGACCGGTCCAGCCTTAGATCCAGGACGATATTGAAATCTCCCCCTATAATCAATCGTTGTGAATCTAGGTCTGGGATTTTCCCCAGTACTCGTCTAACAAACTCAACGCCATTCTAGTTTGGTGCATATATATTTACCAATACCACGGCCATTCCCTCCAGCATCCCACTAACCATAACAAATCTATCCCCCCCCCCCCCCCCCCCCCCCCCCACCCCCGGTCCGCTTCGATATTCCCCACTCAAATGCCAACCGCTTATTAACCAAGATCGCCACCCCCTTGTTTTAAAGTCTAACCCCGAATGGAACATCTGTCCAACCCGTCCCTTCCTTAACCTAATGTGGTCCCCCACCTTCAGATGTGTCTCCTGCAACATGGCCATGTCTGCCTTCTGTTGCCTCAAGTGCGTGAACGCACGGGCCCTTTTGACTGGCCCATTCAGTCCCCGAATGTTCCACGTGACCAGCCTGGTCAGGGTGTACCCTGCCCCCTTCCCTGCCGATCAGCGATAGGCGAGCCGGGTACTGTAGTCCAAACTTTACGTCCTTTTTGCACAGGGCCAACTTGACCTTATTAAATCTCGCCCTCCTCTTTGCTGGCTCTGCTCCCAGGTCTTGGTACACCCGAATCTCGACATCTTTCCAAGTGCATCGCCTCGTCTGCCTGGCCCACCTCACGATGCGTTCCTTGTCCAGGAATCGCTGCAATCGTACTACCATTGCCCTTGGTGGCTCATCCCCCTGGGGCTTATGCATCAGCGCCCTGTGGGCCCGATCCACCTCAACAGCCGGTCAAACGCACCTTCCCCGAGCAACTTCACCACCATCTTCCCAACATACGCACCCGCATCCGATCCTTCGATTCCCTCCGGCAGTCCCAGTGATGTTCTGCCTACGAGAACAATTCTCCAGGTCCCCTGCTTTCTCCAGCACTCTCTTCCGCTGGTCATGCATCAGCTCAATCTTTGCTGCCATCGAGGTGGACTGTTCCTCATGATCTTCCGCCAGCTCCTCCACCCTCTGAATTGCCTGTCCCTGGGCTGTCAGTCTCGTCTCCATGCGGTCAACCACTGCCTTGATCGAGTCCACCGCCCGAGCCAGGTCCTCCGCACAATCCTTCCACTGTTGGGTGCATTTCTCATTTAGGAAGCTCACCAACTGGTCCATCAACCACTGAGCCGACGGCGCCAGACCCTGCCCGTACGCCATCTCCGTGTGCGTTGCCGCACCATACGCGCCTTCCAAGTCACGATTCTCACCGGTGGCCACTGCCTCCCCTCCCTCCTAGAGTCCGCCATCATCACCCATAGGCCCCGTCCTCCCATCCCCACCCTGAATCGGGCCCATCCAAGATGGCCCACTGCGCCCTGTCCATGACGAAACTCACCCTCCATTACTGTCATATCACATCCCCCCTCCCCCCACAGCCCACCCAAACCCCCTCCCCTCTCCCCCCCCTCCTCTAACACTGTTTAACCACCGCAGCCCCCCCCCGCCCTCCAACTTCACTTCCATTCACTAGCATTTCTTGCTGGTGTGGTGACTCCCACCTGAAGGCCCTAACCCCAAAACCCACCATCCCCACCTCCTCTACCCATCCCACCTGCATCCCCTGTTGCTTCTCCCCAGGCCTCTTCCTCGGCCCTTCCCCCCGTACCCTGCACCCAACCCCATGCGAGAAACATCAAATGGCCTCCATACAGAGCATTCCCGAACCACCCACCGCACTACCCCAACCCACAACAACCCCTCATGTATTGCACGGAGTATAACCAACAGAGTGTATTACAATTATACCTTACACCTCCCCTCCAAAAAAATACACAAAACGCAAAACAGCAACCCATCCCGTAACAACCTTTCCCAATCGGCGGACAGAAACAGGTAGCAAAATTTAACAGACAGAGCTTTCACCCACGTTCCCCCTTCAGCCCTTCCCTGTTGCTTGTTTTGCTAAGTGTGCTTTACACTCAATTGGCTCTGTTTTATAACCTTGCTCTAGAGTTGCCAGGTATCTTTATGATACCACCACGAGGTTCAAGTTCAAGTGCTGATCAATAAATCAATACACCAGTTAATAAGGTTCAAATCAAAACACATTTATTATATACACAGTCAATCGCTACTCATGCATAAATACTACAAAACTAGACTACTTCTACCACTAAAGGCCAATACTGATCTTCTGGAAAAAGGAACCCACTGGGTCAGGGAACAATGGCCTCTTGTTTAATACTGAGACTACAGGCTTCCAGCTGGTATGGACTAAGGGTCAGGAGCGCCTATCTCGTAGCGTGCATTGACTGGACACTTACTTGTTGGTGCAGCTGCAAGGCAGTCTCTCCGAGTTGAGAGTCACGGTCGAGTTCTTTGAGAGTTGCTAAGAGGTCTGCTAAGAGAGATCTGCCAAGAGACCGAATTGAACTTGGGGCCTCTAATTTATAGGCCCCAGGGGCTTCGCGCCCTTTTGGGCGGACCCCGTACCTGACTCCAATCGATTGGATCACGTACCAATCGATCGGTTTGAATTCCCCAATACTGGGACTGTTTCCTGATCGCTGGGCGGTCCTCGGGTGCTCGTTAGCTTCTTTTGTCTTGGACTCCTGCTGGCGCCGAGGAGTCTGGCTTTACCTTGGTCATCCTTAATTGTATCTATTGTGCCCGGGAATTGCTCATTTAATATGTATGGCTGCTGGTTTCAGTGCTGTCTGCTTTCTGCAGACCGAATACACAGAAGAACTCTGCAAACTGTTTGTTTTCTGATACTGTCCGTTTTTCCCTGCGTTCTTTGCGAATCTCCATTTTAACTCGGGAAGTGGCCAACCCAGGTAGCTACACTCCCAGCTTATGTTTCTTAATAAAATCATTTGCTTCCCAAAATAATATTCCCAGCCCTCGAAAGTGACCCAAAGTCCACTCTAGTTGGGGTACAGCACCCCAAATCAAATCTGGCACCGATACAGCAATGTCTTGGCCTTCTTGAACCCTGACCATTTCTTGGCCAACGCTGAACCAATGTCCTGATAAATCCGGATTCAGTTTCCTTCCCAATCGCAACCCCGCTGCACCCTGGTCCACCTCAGAATCTTTTCCTTGTCCTGGAACTTGTGCCTCCGCACAGTCACTGTTCGTGGCTGCTTCCCTGCTCTTGGCCTCTGCCTCAGGGACCTATAGGCCCCATCCACCTCTAGGGCCTTGTCCAGCTCTTTCTCGTCCACCAGCATCTTCGTGACATAACCTGTTGCACTAATTCCCTCCACTCCCTCGAGGGCCTTGGCCAGCATCCTCGGGACATAACCCGTTGCACTTGTTCCCTCCACCCCCTCTGGCAAGCCCACGATTCTCAGATTTTGCCACCTGTACCTGTCTTCTGAGCTCTCCCCCTTTGCTCGCTGCATCTTACACATGTCCCCCTGGAACGGCATCTCTGTTTCCAGCGTCACAATCCGGTCACTCTGGTCAGACACCACCTTCTCCACCCTGTGGATCGTCGCCCCCTGCACCTCCAGACTCTCCTCCACCCGTTCCAAAGTCCTGCAAAGGGGTGCCACTGCCCTCTCAGTCACCTTCGACCAGTCACTCCTCATTTACTTACTCTGTCGCCGTAATTCATCCTTAATGAAGCTTACCACCTGCTCCATTGGCAGCTTTGCAATCGACGCCGACCCTTCCCCTACGCCAATTTTGCAATTGATGCTGTGCCACGAGTCTCCTCCAGCTCTTTAGCCAGGGTTCTCACTGTCTTCTGGCAAGTTTGGTAACCTGCAGACATGCCCATCCAGGGGACAACTAATCACCTCCACTCTCCACACAACGTTTCTGCTGGAATTCCCCAAAATCCTTGGTTAAAGGGGTCAAAACCAATGCCTTTAAGCAGGAGCCGCACTGTGTGCGACCACTCTCTCAATGGCCGCCACTGGAAGTTGGTCACCTGGGTACTTTACGCAGCTTGAACAAAGCTTTCTACATCAGATATATCTTGTGAAAGAGCAGCAGTGAACTAATGCTTTGTCAGGTTCTCTCATTTCTGAAAATTGTTTGTACGCTCTTTTACCATACGTTTTCTAGACCGGTGATGCCATTTTCTAGAGTGGTGATGCCTTGACATCTTAAACAGCCAATTTATCCTTCACAGTTTGAGGTAATTCTAATCCTCTTCTGTTACAGGCCAGCGCGGTAGCACAAGTGGATAGCACTGTGGATTTGCAACGCCAGGGTACCGGGTTTGATTCCTCGCTGGGTCACTGTCTGTGTGGAGCCTGCATGTTGTCTGCGTGGATTTCCTGTGGGTGCTATGATTTCCTCCCATAGTCCAGAGATGTGCAGGTTAAGTGGATTGGCCATGATAAAATTGCCCTCAGTGACCAAAAAGGTTAGGAGCGGTTATTGGGTTATGGGGATAGGGTGGAAGTGAGGGCTTCAGTGGGTCGGTGCAGACCCAAAGGGCCGAATGACCTCCTTCTGCACTGTATGTTCTATGTTCTACTGCCAGGTTGTGACAAAATAGCATCATTAATTGCAGCTCATACCTTAGTTGACTCAATGCTTTTTATGTTTTCTGGCCAATCAGTGGGACAGTACTGTCAATCACATTGCAGTGAATGGGGAGAAATATTTCTTCCATAATCTTTTGATCTACAGTAGCTACTCTAAAGGTGGCCCGTGAAAAAAATTAACAGCAAGACAAAATGAAGCCTAAAGCTATGAAGTATTGATGGTCTCCGTATTCCAATGCCAGCTGAGGCAACTGAGAGCACTTCCACTATTTTCTGGCCTTTAACACACCCTTTGATTCATGGACTATTGCAGATAATCGATCCATGGTGATCTCTGTCCTGGTGAATGTTGATTCTGTGACGAATGCTCCATGAAAGAATTAGTGAAGTGGAAGTTCCCGCACACTTCGCCAGGAGGGAAGAACGAGGGGATATGATAATTACCTGGAGAGACGTGAATCCAATCCTAAGTAAATAATTACACTGGATTTCAAGGAGTCTAACTTCTGAAGCAGCCTCCCATTAATCAGAATGAATAACGATTTGGTTTGAATCATTCTCAAAGGATTCTTGATCCCATTGGGAGTACAGGGATACTGGCTTTGTTGCAGGTCAGGGGGAAGACTAAACACTCCGGAATGCATCCTGCCCTTCAAGCTCGGGGTACAGCTGCAGTGTCACCGTTTTAGCCGTGCCAACGTAACCTGGAATTGAAGACAAACAGCACAACATCAACTAGAGGACGGCATCTCTGACTGCTTGACCTGACACTGTGTTGTATAACTTCAGTGCCACGTAACACCTACGGTGGCCATTTGACTCGGTGGCAGGGGTAGGGGGGGGGGTGGGTGAGGGGGTGTTGGCAGAGCCTACATATTCACGTGAACATGCATATGAACAACAGAGCCCCTTCTGGGCAGACAGTGTGTCATTTGGAGCCAGATAGTTTCAAACTGTATGTTTTCACTAGTTGTCAACCAGAAAGTAATATAAACTGTGCAGTAAGCGCTGGATGGATTTAACAGTACGTTTTTGTCCCTGGTCTTATGTTCTGCATTTTGCTGTAAGGTGTGAATATGTTCTTTCCTTACAGGATTAGAAGCAAATGATCCAAAATATATTGGGTCACAATCTCAGGGGTGACATCTGGATCATGCTAGATGACACAGAGTAAACGGGGAAATGTGACATTTGCGTGGTGGTTATAACCCCCTGGGCTAATGGGTGGTCAGTTCCAGCCCTTCTTGACCCGGAGTCCAACACAATTGAAATTAATAAGTAATTCCTTGAAAAACACCCAGAGCGGGTTTCTCCCTCTAGCCGCACCAGATTTACGCACCATTGTGGGCAGCCCCACACCATCGGGAAACCCCCGGGCTGCCGGCGCAATGGAGAATCCCGACAGCAGAGAATCCAGCCCCCAAAGTCTTTGACCCTTAGCTGCCCAATAACTACAGTCACCAGGTTTGTAAATTTAAACACAACTAATCTTTAATAACAATACAGGGATGTAAAAATAATAATGCAAGTGAAAAGATGAGAGTCTTAGGGCGCAATTCTCCGCACTCACGACGGTGCGGAGAATAGCGGGGTTCGTAAATTTTTACGGCCACGCTAGTCTGACGCCCTCCCGCTATTCTCCCCCCCCCCGCCCCCACGCCCGACACGAATCGCTGCCGCCGTTTTTTTACGGCCAGCGGCGATTCTCAGCTGGCCAATGGGCCGAAGTCCAAGCCCTTTACGGCTGTTTTTACGAACGGCAAACACACCTGGTCTGGCCGTTCGTAAAAACGGCCGTAAAGTCCCGATTTTGAAAACCATGGCACCGATTGGCACGGCAGTACCACGGCCGTGCCAAGGGTGCCATGGGCCCGCGATCGGTGGGCACCGATCACGGGCAGCGGGTGCGATTCCCGCGCACTCTTTGTCCTTCCGCCGCCCCGCTGTATCACTTCGCGGGGCGGCTGAGGGGCATCCCAGCCCGCGCATGCGTGGGTTTCGCGCAAATGCGCGATGACGTCATCCGCGCATGCGCGGGTTGGAGTCTTCCAATCGGCGCATGCGCGGCTGACGTCATGTGACGCATCAGCTGGCGCAAACTCTGGCAAGCGGGCTTAACGAAATTCGTTAAGCCCGCGGTGCCGGAGTTCACGGCCGCGGCATACTAGCCCCGACCAGGGACCAGAATCGGTTCCCGGTCGGGGAGGGGGAGGCTGGCGTCAAACCCGCCCGGATTTGACGCCAGCCTTACGATTTCTCCCTGTCTGGGAGAATCGCGCCCCTAGTTTCAGATGGTTGTTTCTGGCACATCTGTCTTCAAGGTTTTCAGTTTGAGAATTTCTGTTTCTAATCTGTAATGGTTTTCACTGTAGATTCATTCAGGTCTCTAAGTTTCAGAAACACAGCAACTATTCTGGAGAAAACACGAGAGAGAGCAGGTTCTTTTCCCTTTGAGCATCCAGGATTCAAACAGTGGTGCGGCACGATGGTACAGTGGCTAGCACTGCTGCCTCACAACGCTAGGGACCCGTGTTGAATTCTGACCTTGGGTCACTGTCTGTGTGGAGTCTGCATGTTCTCCCCGTGCCTGCATGGGTTTCCGAATGGCCTCCTTCTGCACTGTAGGGATTCTATGAAACTAAACTTACTCGGCTCTCTGAAAACCATCCTACTCAGGCAGGACCCAATCGCCGCCTGTTACCGGGCAGAATTTGGCCACAACCAGGGCAGCACAAGTAGGGCAGCACAATAGCACAAGTGATTAGCACTGTGGTTTCACAGCGCCAGGGTTCCAGGTTCGATTCCCGGTTTGGGTCACTGTCTGTGCGGAGTCTGCACGTTCTCCCCGTGCCTGCGTGGGTTCCCAGGCCTTCCTTTTCTTGTCGTAGAGTTCAACAGTGGTAACCACACATGCCTTCCTGGAGGTCTGTACACCGCGACGTGATGTTTTGGCTGTCATATACATGTTTGGTCCTGATTGAGGGAGAGTGAATGTCCTGCAACTTGCCTCTGTTGCCTGAGAATCATTTACCTTGTAAGGGGGAGAGGGTCCTTCAGTGATAAAGCTCCTGGAAACAACCCGGATCAGGCACAACGAGGCCCGCACCGTTTCCTGGGCCTGGGTTCTGCCATCCTCATGTCAAATCCCTGTCCAATTTCAGCAGAGTTTAGAACTTAGAGTTAAATCAGTTAAAGAAATAATCACTTGGACAGTGTGAGCAGAGGAAGTGGGGAAGATAGCATATCTGAAATGAAGCTTCACCCATTTTCCATCCAATTAAATGATTTTTAGTATAATTTTCCTGGATGTCTTCCCGCCAAGTAATTAATGGAACCCCAAACTCAATGTGGCTTTTAAAAATTGTATTTCTTTGAAAGACGAAGCCAAATAAGTAGTGCTACATAAATAATTAGAAGGAGCACCCTTTGAGCCACCCCAATGGCTCAGATAGTAAATGCACTGTCCATGATGGAATTCGATAAGCAAAGTGTTAGCCCTGATCAAAGGTCAGTTGTTTTCAGGCAGAACAATAATATTGGGCTGGGTGGTTAGCACTGCTGCCTCACATCGGCAGGGACCCGGATTCGATTCCGGCCTCGGGTGACTGTGCTTGGTCTGCACTTTCTCCCAGTGTCTGCATGGGTTTCCTCCGGGTGCTCCGGTTTCCTCCCACAGTCCAAAGACGTGCAGGTTAGGTGGGGATTCTGGAGATAGGATAAGTTTATTGGCCTCGGTAGGGTGCTCTTTCGGAGGGTCGGTACATAGTTGAGGGGTCGAATGGCCTCCTTCTGCATTGTAGGAATTCTATGGATTTCCACTATTCAGGAGGGGAAAAAAAATAATGAAAATCAGTTAGGATTCCTAATCCTGTTCTTCACTAACTGCCCCCCCCCCCCCCCCCCCCCCAACCCCACACACACACACAAGTGGGTAATCTGAGATTGTCGGGGGAGGACAGCCTGGTCTATGTTGTCAAATAGCTCTGAATTTGCTTGGACTTCCTGTCACAGCTCCACTGTAACTTCACTGGAAGCATAGGTTCCATCATCCACCCACGATACATCGGCGGCACAGTGGCAGAAAGTGGGCTGAAAGTCAGGGCCGCTGTCTGAACTCAGAGAGGAAGAATGGTCATTTGGATGGGATGACACAGGTTGGCTGATTGTTATGGAACGGTCCTCCAGCAGAACCCTGCCCTCTCTGGAAAGGAGGGAGAGAAGAGGCCGGTATTGGGTTTGCCCAATTCTCTGAGGCCATTTTCACCCACTGCCAACATATTAGAAGCGACAGAGGAAGTTGGTTTGTAGCTCTGAACATTTTAATGCTGGCAGCTATTCATCAAAATCATGCAGCGCATGAACACAGCTCTCCAAGACACATTCTTCAAATGGATTTTGAGTGGCAGGTGAGACAGTGGATTCTGTCAAAGCTTTGTTGTAATACAATCGGTGACAGCTGTCCGAATCATCATGGCTATTTGGTTCGTCTAACAATATCCTCCATCATAGCAACGACTACTGCAGTGCAACAGGACAGAGATTTTCATGTTGAAACACTGGGTAGGGTCAGAAAATCCAGATAACGTGGACTTTGCTCACTTTACAAAAACCATTAGGTGCCTGTATCACTCAGGCATTTCATCGTGCATTAACTTTTTTTTAATACATTTAGATTACCCAATTCATTTTTTTCCAATTAAGGGGCAATTTAGCATGGCCAATCCACCTAGCTTGCACATTTTTGGGTTGTGGGGGCGAAACCCACTCAAACACGGGGAGAATGTGCAAACTCCACACGGACAGTGACCCAGAGCTGGGATCGAACCTGGGACCTCGGCGCCTTGAGGCCGCAGTGCTAACTACCTCTGTGCCACCGTGCTGCCCTGTCATCGTGCATTAACAATCGTCATTCTCTTATTGTAGGTTAAGTAAACCTATGCGTAAAAACTTTGCCACCACCCCTACCTGCTCCTCGTCCATTCCAACCCTAACTCAGTTCAATCTTCACAGATTCTTCAATAAATACGACTTCACCTTCACATAGAATTCGCACATTTCTTTGTTTTGCAGAACGGGAATTTTACAAAGATGCCACAAGTCCATCATTAGCTCAAGTTTCCATTCACAGAAGAAATGTGAGTCAGAAAGAGAAATGAAAATTTGCGATGTACACGATTTCCGTTAACCTTAAACTTTACCCGACTAAACAAGAGCTCCGAAAAGGTTAGTGGAGTGCAGTTAACATGTGAAAGGGTTAAGTAAAACCAGGGACTGATGCAGGAAGCCTGTAAGAAGAGGGTGTTCATGAAAGCAGACAATGTCTTCTCACCTTACATACATCCACCTCACTATGATAACTTATTCATGATGCACCGCAGGGAATTTTCAACAATTGCCTATAGTTTTCTCCCCTGACAGGTGACCCCAGGTCAGCTCTGTGCTGACAGTGTATCCCCACATGCTTATTCTTTGAAGATGCACGTTGGGAGGGGGGGGGGGGGGGGGGGAGGACATGCTCCCCTAAGTATCCACCTCTTACTCAACCTCGCTGAAGTCCATTTGTGCAAGTATTCACAAACTTTGCATCGACGGCTGATAAGTGCCTCACAGTTGCTCCCATTCAGCCATCTTTAATTCACCAGTAGTCTGCCAATAGCCCCTTTATATATTAGCCCCTTGCCAAGTGATAAGGCCAATGGTAAGGGCAATGCAAAATTTGATTTAATGTATATATATATTTTTAAAAAAATTTTAGAGTACCCAATTCAGTTTTTCCAATTAAGGGGCAATTTAGCGTGGCCAATCCACATCTTAGGGTTGTGGGGGTGAAAGCTATGCAAACACGGGGAGAATGTGCAAACTCCACACGGACAGTGACCCAGTGCCGGGATTGAACCTGGGACCTCGGTGCCGTGAGACTGCAGTGCTACCACTGCGCCACCGTGATGCCCTTTAATGTATATATTTATGGATTAAGGCAAACAAGAATTAGTTGTCCAAATTGCTTATATAACCACCAAATGGAAAAAAAAACTGTGTCATTCCATGAATCCTGTTTTTGAATTGCTGAAGTAAGATTGCTTTGAATAACAAAGTGTGTTTGAAATGGTGAATTTATTTATTTTTAGCTGAATGCTGTACTAGAAATGTCTTTTCCGAAGGTTCAGCTTTTGCCCACAGCTAGGTGATGGTTGTAACATGGTGACGCAGTTTGGCCTGGGACCTGTGACCTATGGAGAATGCAAAGTCACACAGCAAATTGTACCAGCAGGCTGCTTCACCATGGTTACCTGACAGACATAGAGTTATTGATCATAGATGCACAAAGCACCAACGCCGTGCAACTTCATGCAATTTTTTTTTTTAACGCCACAGACTGATGATTTTAATGTCATAATATTTTAACCATTCGGTGGAATGGCCAGCCGTTAAGGTGATACGTTATCAACTGCGCTGGTGTCCCTTAAAATGGCAACAGCCTATAGCATAAAGATAGGACTAGCCAGCATTGCCACTGAAAGAAATGTCCCGATACTGCTACCTCTCCCGGTAGCTGTGATGATTTATGAAGAGTGAGAGGAAATGGAAGTGCAGATTAGCACAGGAAGAAATCATTATTGCTCATTCACTTTGGGAGAAAAATAGAATATTTCCTGGAGTAGAGCTCAAATATAAATGAGGTAATCTTTATTCAATAATCACATACAAAAAACCTGCTTTTGTCTGAAAAATAATTGCGGTGCAAACTACTGGATTATTTATGTTTCATAGTTTAATTGCCGACATTTTATTTGTGTCAATGAGAAAATATCAAAGACACTTTGAATTTAATTTTATGCTTTTGTTATGGGTCGGGACCAGAAACCCATTTTTTGGTTAAGATCCCAGATTAGAACCCAGCTATTTGCATTTCGTAAAACTAAAGAAATGTCGCTGCACCACAGGAGTGATAACACTGACCAGTAGACAGCTTTTATATTCAAACAAACTTTAATTTGAACTAAGCACATCAGCATCAAATAAACAGCTTTACAATGAACAGGTACATCATAGCTTGCTTCCTGAAACTTACCTCTTCATTCTAATTAAGCAACCCATATATTTCAAATACCACTCATGTGCAAATTTAAAAAATTTTTTAAAATTTAGATTACCCAATTATTTTTTCCAATTAAGGGGCAATTTAGCGTGGCCAATCCACCTACTCTGCACATTTTTGGGTTGTGGGGGCGAAACCCACGCAGACACGGGGAGAATGTGCAAACTCCACACGGACAGTGACCCAGAGCCGGGATCGAACCTGGGACCTCAGCGCCGTGAGGCGGTTGTGCTAACCACTAGGCCACCGTGCTGCCCTACTCATGTGCAAATTTAACAACCAAGCTTTACTTGCTTATCCTGGTGCAGAGTCCTTGGAGAGAGACACCTTTTTTTTCGGACCAGGCTGAATCTCTTCGGCTCAGCACGGAGCCATGGAAGCAACTGCTTTGTCCAGACAGACCTGGTCCCTCCTATTAGCTACACCAGCTGCACTCAAAGCACACAGCATTCTTTTGTCTCTTGTTACAGGATGTGCCTTTGTTTGTTTAGCCAAGCTCAAATTACAACATTACTCAAGCCCTCTCTACCTGCAAATGTCAAAAGGGCTTTTAATATTAATTACCAAAACACTTATCCTGCAAAAATCACTGATTGCCTCACTTTTAGTCACAACTCTGCCTGTAAGCATTTAACCTAGGTTTCAATAACATTACTGCAAAAATACATACTATAAAATATGACAATTAAAAAAAAAAAGATGAAAATCGCTTATTGTCACAAGTAGGCCTTATGGAGGAGATCAGCTCAGAAAAGATGTGGGGCAAGGTGGAGAGAGACACAGAGAGAAATTAAATGAAATGAAATTCGCTTGTCACGAGTAGGCTTCAAATGAAGTTACTGTGAAAAGCCCCTAGTCGCCACATTCCGGCGTCTGTTCGGGGAGGCTGGTACGGGAATTGAACCGTGCTGCTGGCCTGCTTTGGTCTGCTTCAAAAGCTTTAAAAGCCAGTGATTTAGCCCAGTGTGCTAAACCAGCCCAAAGGTAAACAATAACAACAACACCACATTCCAACAAAACAGAGATTAACAAATTGTACATTATTCCTCTTTTAGTCCCCTCTCTTCCTCACCACTCCCCCCATGACGAACAGCTTCTCAAAAATCGTCATGAGCGGCCTTCATTGTACCTCGCAGCTTTGTTCCAACCCCCTTAAGGCAAATGTAATCATTTCCAACCGGAGAAACTCGTACAGATCCCCCAGCCAAGCCGCAACCCCCGGAGTTGTATCCGACCTCCAACTCAAAAGAATCCGTCGCTGGGCAATCAGAGAAGCAAAGGCCGTGACATCGGCCCCCTTCTCCTCCAGCAGCTCCGGCACCTCCGAAACCCAAAAGATCGCCACCATGGGGTCCGGCTTCACCTCGGCCCCCACTATCCTCGTTAGGGTCCCAAACACCGCTTCCCAGAAGCTCTCCAACTTCTCACAACCCCAAAACATGTGAACATGATTCACCGGCCCCCGCCCACACCTTTCACACCCATCCATTATCCCCGAGAAAAACCCACTCACCCAAATCATGTGCACCCTGTGCATCACTAAACTGAATCATGCTCATTCTAGCATGAGAGGAAGTTGAGTTCACTCACCACATCGCCTCATACCAGAGCCCCCATCGTACCTCCCTTCCCAACTCCCCCTCCCATTTCCGCTTAATCCTTTCCACCAGTGCCTTACCCTGCTCTCCCAGCCACCCATACACAACCCTGATCCTGCCCTCCTCTACCTCATTTGGGAGCAGCAGTTTCTCCAGCAGTGTATACTCCGGTAATTGGGGGAATGCCGCATCTGTCAGTGGCTAAACTCACTGCCTCGCGGTAACTCAGCTCGTCCAACCCAGCGAATTGCCCCTCTGAGAACATATCCCTGACCCGTTTCAACCCCTTCATCCTTCACCGCCAATACATCCCATCAAACCCCCCCACCCCCGGCTTAATTCTGTGGTTCCCACACAGTGGTGTCGGCACCAACATGTGACCCAATTTAAAATGCCTCCTCAATTGCTTCCAGTTCTTAATAGTCGATCCCACCACCAGACTCGCCATATACTTCCTTGGAGCCAGCGGCAATGGGGCCGTTACCAGAGCCCTCAACCTAGACTGCCTACAGACTACTCCTCCAACCTGATCCACTCCGCCCCCTCCCCCCCTCCCCCACCAACACCTCACCTCCACATTTACTGCCCAGTAGGAGTGCACTAACCCCCCTTCCCTGCCTTTGCCTTTGTAGCAGGGCCATCCTCACCCTCAGTACCTTCCCTGCCCATACAAATTCCGAGACCAGCGCCTCCACCTTCCAGAAAAAGACCTTAGGAAGAAAGATTGTGAGGGGCCGAAAGATAAACAGGAATGTTGGCAGCACATTCATCTTTACCACCTGTACCTCTCCTGCCAACGTCAAGTGCAACATATCCCACCTTTTAAAGTGCCCTTAACCTCTTCCATTAACCTTCTCAAGTTCCACTCATGCATTACGGCCCACTCATATGTTACTTGAATCCCCAGCTACCTAAACTGCGCCCTTACCACCTTAAATGGTAGAGCCCGAGGTTTGCCACCCTGCCCCGTCATGTTCACCGGGACCACCTCAATCTTCCTTATGTTCAACCCACAGCTGGAAAACACCTTGAAGTTCTCCAACAAGCCCATAATTTTGCCCATACTTTCCAACAGGTCAGACACAAACAACAACAGATCGTCCATGCAAAATGATACATGGTGCTCCCTGCCACCCCCACTCACAATCCCTCGCTACTCAGCCAATGCCCGAAGAGCCATCGCCAAGGGCTCTATCGCCAACGCAAACAGCAACGACAACATAGGGCACCCCTGCCTCGTCCCGCTGTGGTACCCAAAGTACCCCAAACTCGTCTCGTTGATTCGAACACTAGCCATGGGGGACTCATACAACAATAGTCTATTGCCTATAGTCGGGCCCTGGGGCCTTCCCCGACTGCATCCTACTAATGCACTCCGTCACCTCCCTTAGCCCCAACGGCTCCTCCTGTCTCTTCCCGCCCTCCAACTTCCCGTCTCCCCCACCGGCTCCACCCTATACAACCCCTCGAAGAAAGCATTAAACACCTCATTTATCCTTCCCGGTCCAAAACCACCTCTTTTTTCTCCACCCTCACCTGCAAAAGTTCCCTGGACGCTGCCTGACGCCACAACTGATGGGCCAACATACGGCTCGCCTTCTCCCCATACTCATACTGCACCCCTTCGCCCTCTGCAGCTGCCCCACCATCTTACCCATTGTCAACCGGTCAAACTGCCCCTGCAACTTCTTCCTCTCTGCCACCAGTTCCATCATGGGGTCCGCCGGGTATCTCCTGTCTACCTCAACTATCTCATCCAATAACTGCCGGTGCTCCTCCATCCTCATCCTATCCTTTTGGGCCTGGAATGAAATAATTTCCCCTCAGACCATCACTTTCAAGGCCTCCCAAAACATAGCTGCGAATACCTCATCGTTCTGGTTGAGCTCCACATAGTTCTGAATCGCCACTCTCACCCTCCTACAAAATTCCTCAGCCAGAAATCCCGAGTCCACCCTCCATCCCGGCCTCTGTCCCGAACAAAGCCTCACGCCTAACCAATGCTGCACATGGTGTGAAACCGCAATTCCTAAATATTCCGCCTCCATCAGCACCGCCTGGCTTGACAAAAAAAATTCCTATAAATTTTCCTAAACAAACCTATATACCTGCGAGAAGAAGGAGTACTTCCTTCTTCCCGGGTTCCCAAACCTCCATGGATCCACCATCCCCATCCTTTCCATGAACCCTTCCAGCTCTTTTGCCATCCTTGACCTCCCCGTCGACTTAAGGCTCGACCTAGCCAACCTCCATTACACAATTAAACCCCCCCCCCCTCCACCACTCCACATTATCAACTGGTGTGAGTCCAGGTGTGGAATCACTCCCAGTAACCTCTTTACAAAACCCACTTCATCCCAATTAGGCGCACACACATTTACCAAAACCATCGGCACACCCTCTAACAGCTCACTCACTGTCACCTACCTCCTCCCCAAGTCCCACACCTCCCTGGCCCCCGTTCTCTTGCTCAACATAATGGTTCTTCCCCCCCCCCCGCCTATCTTTATAGTCTGAAATAACAGCTTTAAGTAAACAGCCATGTTTATATTAAATAGACCTTGGAAAATAGAAAGATGAAATACGTAGAATGTATGTTCTTGCCCTTGGCTAAAAAATAACTTGAGTACACATTTTGTTATCTTTCGGAGGAAAATGTGTTGTCATTATAGGGCAGAGACCAAAATCCTAACTCATTAATTTTGCTTCCACAACACTTGTCCCAACCATCCCTTCCTCAGCCTCATCTGATCTTTGATCTTGAGGTGCGTCTCCTGATGGAAAATCATCTCCGCCCTCAAGTTGTTCAGGTGCGTGAATACTTGGGGCCTCTTGACCGACCTAATCGGCCCGTGGACATTCCATGTCACAATTTTCACCAGTGGCTTATGCCTCCACCCCTCTCTAGTGTCATCACCACCCTTAGGCTTTGCCTCGCCCATTCCCACCCTGAACCGGGGTATCCAAGGTGACCCCTGCCCCGCCCATGAGCACACTCATTCTCCATACCTGCCACGTCACATTCCCCCTCCCCTCACCCCCACACTGGCCAACCATCGCAGCCCCCCCCCCACTGCACTCTTGTTCAGTAGTATTGCTCGCTAGTATGGCGCTTCTTGCCTGAAGGCCCTCTCCAATAATACCCATGTCTCGCCCTACACAAACCCAAAAAGCCCCAACAATACAACCCTTACAAAAACAAAATGTAAAAAAAAACACAGAAGACCTCCCGAAAAAAGTAATGGGGGGGGGGGAGCAATCGCCCCCCCCCCCCCCCTTAAATGTTTACAACTTCTTAACTTTCCCCCACATCGGCAAACAGAACAATAACAAAATCCAACTTTCACGGACGTAACTCCTCCAACCCAAACCGCCATTCAGCTCTCCCCCAACCTATGATCCCTAATAAAGTCATTCGCCTCTTCCGGCGTCCCAAAGTAATATTCCCAACCATCATAATTTACCTAAAAGTCTGGCCGGGTATAGCATTCCAAATTGAATCTGTCTCTGGTACAGCACTGTCTTGGCCTTGTTGAACCCCGCTAGCATCCTGGCCAACTCCGCTCCAATGCCCTGATAAATCTGGACTCGATTTCCCTCACATTCACAGACCCATTTTGCCTTGGCCCACCTCAAGATCTTCCCCCTTTTCAGAAACTTGTTCACCTGCACAATCACTGCCCGCAGCGGCTCCCTCACTCTCGGCTTCTGCCTCAAGGACCTATGGGCCTAGTCCACCTCTGAAGCCTTGTCCAACACTTCCTTCTCCACCAACCTGGCCAACATCCTTGTGATGTAGTTCATGGTTCTTGTTCCCTCCACTGTCTCCCGCAGATGCACAATTTGCAGATTTTGTTGCCTGGGCCTATTCTCCTAGTCCTCCACCTTTGTCTGCGGCAACTTACACAGATCCCCCAGGATCGTCACCTCCACCTCCAAAGCCACCATCGGTCGGACATCACCTTCCCCATCTCCAGAATTGCTGCCCCCTGTGTTTTGAGACACTTTTCAACCCTCGGCAGGGTCCCACGAAGTGGTGCCACTGCCCCCTCAATTGCCTTCGACCAGTTGCTCTGCTTCCCTTTCCTTTGCTGCCAAAACTCCTCTTTAATGAAGCCCATCAATTGCTCCATTTGCAACTTTCCCACCGCTGACGACCCTCCATCCTCCACCATTTCTGTAATTTGGACTGAGCCAAGAGCCTCCTCCAGCTCCTTCGCCAGGTCCTTCATTGTCTTCTGCCGGGTCTGATAGTGCGTAAGCATGCCGATCCACCTGACCCGCACATCTTAGGACTGTGGGAGGAAACCGGAGCACCGGGAGGGAACCTGCGTAGACAACGGTAGAATGTACAATCTGCACACAGAGTCACCCAAGGCCGGTATCAAACGCGGGACGCAGGTGCTATGAAGCAGCAATGCTAACCAGTAAGCCACTGTGCCGCATCACCACAATTAATTTTCTTTTCATACTGATCTTTTGAAATGAGTGTTTGTGTTTATGCAGGATCGTCACCTTGGATCTGATTGAAGTCCTTCTCACAGAAGTGATACATGTCAGCAAGAAGGTCATATTTTGGTGAACCGTTCTGATAGCTGAAATATGTGTATCGCAAAGGGGTTGTGAGCAGCTGTTTTCCATAGCAGCACAATGTCAGAGGAGATAACTCATACTTCTGTCCACACCAGTAGCTAAGAGATTCCATAACTGGAACAATCTCCAGCTCAAACATCTCAATCAATTTTGTACAATATTTATCTACACACAAGATCTTGCGGTTATATAACCATGCATTGTTGAACATCAACCATATGTCTTCCACATAGTCAGAAGGCTCCTGGTACTGCCCAGCATTGAGCTTGCAGTTTATTGTTGATAGATCCATAAGATTCTTCACTATGTCAAAATAGCCTGGAATCTATAAAAGTGAAGGGTCCATTGGTTCCTGGAATGGCAATGATTCTGGGCAATGCTTCAAGTGTGGCCATAAGAGCTAGCCGTAGTTCCTCTGGTTTGAAAAACTTTGTGTATGACTGAGGTGGTGATGCTGATAAATGAGAGGATGCATTGGCACCAACCTCCTCCACCTCCTTGAGCTCTTGCTTATCTCAAGTCTCTCTCATTACTCTCTTCTTTCAATTGTGGACATGAAGACACTTTATCACTTTCAATTATAACATCCTTACGTATACTTTCAATATCATTATGAACCTGTGCCAATTTGTGTGGATTCAGTCTATATCATAATAATAATCTTTATTGTCACAAGTAGGCTTATATTGCATTGAAATTACCGTAAAAAGCCCTCGTCGCCACATTCTGGTGCATGTTCGGGTACACAGAGGGAGAATTCAGAATGTCCAATTCACCTAACCTGCACGTCTTTTGGGAGTTGTGGGAGGAAACCGAAGCACCCGGAGGAAAACCCACGCAGGCACAGGGAGAACGTGCAGACTCCGCACAGACAGTGACCTAAGCCGGGAATCGAACCTGGGACCCTGGCGCTGTGAAGCAACAGTGCTAACCACTGTGCTACAGTGCCACCTACTCACCAGCTCTATTGAATCTCTCCCTAAAGGTTGGCGCACGGTCCACAACTGTAGTGTCAGAACTCTGACTCACCAATTTCTCTTTAATCAATTTGAGATGTCCTCTTACTTAATGACCAAAAATCAATTCGAACAGACTAAATTTAGTCGATTCATTTGGTGCGTCCCTAATTGCAAATAGTACCAATGGAATTCCTTTATCCCAATCCTCTGGATAACCTTGACAATTGGCCCTCAACATGGTTTTTACTGTTTGGTGTCACCTTGCCAATGCTCCTCGCAATTCTTGACAATATGCATTGATTTAAATTGCTTTACCCCGAAGCTTTCCACAACCTTCCTGACTAACTTCGACATACGATTTGATCCCTGACCTGATTGAATTTCTCTTGGGACTCTGTTTCTGGTTGAAAAAGAATATTAACTCCTCTACAATCCTCTTGGGTGTAATATTTCATGATGGAATGACCTCTGAATGCTTCCATCATAGTCAGTAAATACTGATTCCCACTTTTTGTCTTAGGAAGGGGTCCCACATAATCAAGTAGGATCCAAATAAAAGATACCTTAAATTCAGGAATGGGATTAAGGGTGATGGTTTGATTACTGCTTGAGAACTTCCTATCACCGGACACGTGTGACATGTTTGACAAAATTCAGCTACATCCTTATGCAGTCCAGGCCAATAAAAATATTTTTATATTTTCACCTGAGTTTTCTTTACTCCCACCAGCAATATAATTTGATCAATTTCTGCCTATTTCTCATCTGCCTGAATGGAAACAACACCTTTGCCCAGACAGACATGACCTCTCCATTAGCTACACCTGCTGTACTCGAAGCACACAGCATTCTTGTGTCCCTTGCTACAAAGTGTATCTTGATTTGTTGAGCCAGGCTCAAAGTGTTACAACAGTACATTGGATTGGATTTGATTTGTTTACTGTCACGTGTACCAAGGCACAGTGAAAAATATTTTTCTGCATGCAGTTCAAACAGAACATTTAATACATGAAAAGAAAATAGGTAATCGGGCAACACAAGATATGCAATGGAAATACATAGACACGGGCATTGGGTGAAGCATACAGGAGTGTAGTTTTAATCAGATCAGTCCATAAGAGTATCGTTTAGGAGTCTGGTAACAGCAGGGAAGAAGCTGGTTTTGAATCTGTTAGTGCGTGTTCTCAGACTTTAGTAACTCCTGCCCGATGAAAGAAGTTGGAAGAGTGAGTAAGCCAGTTGGGTGGTGCCTTTGATTATGCTGCCCGCTTTCCCCAGGCAGCGGGAGGGTGTAGATGGAGTATGGAGTCAATGGATGGGGGTGGGGGGGGGGGGTTCGCGTGATGGACTGGGCTGTGTTCACGAATCTCTGTAGTTTCTTGCGGCCTTGGGCCGGGCCATGCCAGGCTGTGATGCAGCCAGATAGGATGCTTTCTATGCTGGATCTGTAAAAGTTGGCAAGAGTCAATGTGGACATGCCGAATTTCCTTACTTTCCTGATTAGTTCTCTACCTGTAAAGAGGCAAAATGGTTTTTAGCATCTATGAGCAAAACACTTGCCCTGCAAAAATTCACTGCTTACCTCACTTTTAATCACTGCTCGAGCAGACATACTACCTGTAAGAATTTTAACCTATGTTTTAATAATATTACTACAGAAACACAAACTATAAAATATAGCAATTTTTTATATTCATCACACATTTTAGAGACAAGTTTTCCTTTTTGAAGTCATGTGCAGACTCACCCTGCTCCATTTTGACAACAATAATGCAATTTGTGACATTTAATATTATTGGTTTTTAATTCTTGCACTTAAGCCTGAAGACAAAAGAGGGCAGCACAATTGGAATACTCAAGATTCGTTAGGGTAGAAAACAGAATTTGTGCCAGCGACTGTAGGAATTTGCGGTGGGGGTTGGGGCGGGGGGAGGGGGGGGGGGGGAGGGGGGGGGGGGGGAATGGGGTGAAATCCATGTCTTCTCTGTGGGTCTTTAAATTCCGGTATTGGACAAGAATGGATTTTCAGCATCAGTGATGGGCAGGGTGTAATAGGGAATGGCTGTTGCACTGTGGGAATGCTGCAGCCTGATGTTTTCCAGCTTCCCTGGGAATTCTATTGAGAGCCGACATGAGGCCTGTAAAAGCTTTACTTGGGAAAGGTGATAAAGGGAGATCATTCGTCTTTCCAAAGCTGCACGCTTGATCCCTTGGGAGCAGAGGAGGCGTGGGCATTTCTTCTGGACCTCGCCAAGTCTCCTTTACGACATCAGAGGGACAGAAAGTTGAGAGTGGATGCCAGTGATGTACTCACCTTATCCTCTTTGGAATTTGGTTGCCAGCTGAGGCAACCAGTGTGCGGGGCAGGTTTCACTGTTTGCTGTATGAATCCCCAACAATTTCAGGCTAATGTGTCTCGCTTCAGTTTCCTCTTGAAGAGGTGAACAATGCTCAGCCTTGGTAACTCCAGCAGACCTCTATGCCATGAAGAGTTGATGTGAATCATCCTATAAGATGATGGCTCACACGTATGGCATAGAACCACATCAACAATGGATGGCACGGTAGCACAGTGGTTAGTACTGTTGCTTCACAGCTCCAGGGTCCCAGGTTGCACTCCCAGCTTCAGTCACAGTCTGTGCAGAATCTGCACGTTCTCCCAGTGTCTGCGTGGGTTTCCTCCGGGTGCTCCCACAGTCCAAAGGTGTGCATGTTAGGTGGATTGGCCATGCTAAATTGCCCTTAGTGCCCAAAAAGGTTAGGTGGGGTTACTGGGTTACGGGGATAGGATGGAAGTGTGGGCTTAAGTAGGGTGCTCCTTCTAAGGGCAGGTGCAGACTCAATGGGTCAAATGGTCTCCTTCTAAACTGTAAATTCTATGCTATGATAACAAGAAATCACTGAGACGTTCAAAGCGATTGAAGGATTCGGTAGGTGAGATGACGAAAAATGATTTTCTCTGCTGTGAGAATCCAAACAGAGGAGGGTAACCTTAAAATTATAGCGAGGCCTTTCAGGACGATATCAGGGAGCACTCCTTCACACAAATCGTAGTGAAAATCTGGACGTTTCTCCCCCAGAATCTGGTTCAGTTGTAAACTTCAAACAAAAATCGATAGAATTTTGTGAGGCAACATTGGTAAGGATTTTAGCAAGATGAATAAATGGAGTTGAGATATAGATTAACCTGTGATCTCATTGAATAGTGGCTCAGAATCTAGGGGCTGAATTATCTGCTCCTATGCTCTGAATGTGGAGTGTCCTTTACATGATGACTAGATTAGTGCAGTGCATTCTGTGTGAAGAGGTAGACCTAACCAAGTGTCAATGTCAATAGACCTGATGTTCCAGTTCCTACTATTCATTAAAAGAGGCACAAAATTTACTGTCTTAGGAAAGATTACTTTAACAAAATAATAATGTCCTGCTAGCCTCTGGTTGTTGGTTGTAGGCTTGTTCAAAGCTGAGCAAAGAGCTCAAGCACAAAATACCTCCTTTGTAACTCTAGTCTGAGGTTTTATTTGATTTAAAGAAATTACAGAACTTTATCCTCATCTTTTATCCTCATATCCCACAAGATCTTGGTGTCTAAAACCTTAAAATGTCTCTTGATCCCCAAGAGACTACTCTTTATGTAAGGTTGAGAATTCCTTACACTGTTTGTAGAAATGCAGTGAGCAAGTCTCTAAAGAATGCATTTGCAACTTTGCTGCAAATAACATCAAGAGGAACACGTAATCAAATCATTACACACTGTTATCAGCTGCCCCATTATTCTCTCAATTCAGGTATAGTAGTAAGGTAGTAATGCAAATGGAATCCATTTTAAACAAAACCAATACAAGTATTAATATTTCACTTTTTATTAACCACTTTCTTTCCTTAGATTCTCCCATGAAGATTATAATCTTTGGTCTATACCCGCTTCAAGTGTAAACTGGGAATAAATTATGATTTCAATTATGATCAAGCAGATTTATCTTCTTTTCCAAAACCCCAGATGTATAAGGCGAGATATAAAAACACATAAGATACATCTTACACTTGTGCAAAAGTAAAATACTGCAGATACTGTTAATTTGAAATAAAAACTTCTCCACACCTGTGGAGAGGGAAAAAAGGTAGCTTTTCGGATCACCGACCTTTCTTCACACCGTAACCAAATCTACTGAGTCTTTTCCAGCATTTTCTACTTCTGTGTCTTAAACGTGGCTCATATTAACTAAAACAGTTCTTCTACTACACTGGGGCAGAACAGTTCCCAAAATCCGAGTGGCAGCCTTCTAAAATATTTTTGCTGCAGTCACAAATCCATGAGGTCTTGTGACACAGGGGGTAGCATCTCTGCCACTAAGCCAGGAGAATCAGTGCAGAAGGAGGCCATTCGGCCCATCAAGTCTGCACCAGCCCCTACAAAGAGCACCCTACTGAAGCCCACGTATCTACTCTATCCCCATAACCCAGCAACCCTCTCTCAACATTTTTTGGACACTGAGGGCAATTTAGCATGGCCAAATCACCTAAACCGCACATCTTTGGACTGTGGGAGGAAACCGGAGCACCCGGAGGAAACCCACGCATACACGGGGATAACATGCAGACTCCGCACAGACAGTGACCCAGCGGGGAATCGAACCTGGGACCCTGGAGCTATGAAACAACTGTGCTAACCACTATGCTACTGTGCTGCCCCACTACCATCCCAGGAAATAAGGACCAAAGCACGTACGTTCGTAATGTCGCCAAAGAAGTTGAGCATCAACCTGCAAAATCCTTCTGACACACCAATGGCTGGTGGTAAGAGCAGGGGAAACTCCTGGCCAGCCATATTTGATGTGGAGTGGTGCCCTTCAAACGAGTGGGCAGCAGGATAGAGTAAGTGATTAGCACTGTGGCTTCACAGCGCCAGGGTCTCAGGTTCGATTCCCTGCTGGGTCACTGTCTGTACGGAGTCTGCACGTTCTCCCCGTGTCTGTGTGGCTTTCCTCTGGGTGCTCTGGTTTTCTCCCACAGTCCAAAGACGTGTAGGTTAGGTGGATTGGCCATGATAAATTGCCCTTAGTGACCAAAAAAGGTTAGGAGGGGTTATTGGGTTACGGGGATAGGGTGGAAGTGTGGGCTTAAGTGAGTCGGTGTAGACTCGATAGGCCGAATGGCCTCCTTCTGCACTAAATGTTCTATGATAAGCCTCTGGCGGCAGACTGGCAATCTGTTCCAGGAAAAACCCGCTATGGGGACAGACGTCAGTCTGCCTTGCGTGCCACGAGGTGTGGGAATATAAAACAATAATACACACATTCATAGATAGCAATCAGCGGCCGAAACCCTGGCAAACATTTCCTTTTCTAACCCTGAACACGGAGGCAGTCAACTGACAGAGTTTTGAAGCTATACTCAGTACTTTCCTTCTCTATCTGTAGAGAGAGTGGAGCTCACTACCATCTGGAGTGGTTGAGGTGAATAAATAGATGCATTTAAGGGAAAGCTAGATAAGTAGATAAAAGCGAATGGAATAGAAGGATATTTTGATGAGATAAGATTAAGTAAATAGAGTGAGAGGAGACTTGAGTGGATCATGAACGTTGCTGTAGACTCCAGCCTGTTTATTTGCTGTAAGCTCCACGTAATACCTCGAAGAGCTGTTCCAATAGCCCCTGTGCTGAAAGTAGGAAATGCTTATATATAGTATATTATGAACGGGATTCTCGGCCCCACCGCGCCACATATCCACCCTGACCGACCGGCGGGATTCTCCGTTATCCCGGCTTGTCAATGGGGTTTCCCATTGTGGGACAGCCCCACAACGTCGGGAACCCCCCCGGGCGCTGGCAAAATGGAGGATCCCGGCTGCAGAGAATCCCGGCCTATGTGCCTGTTGCAGTAATGTTACTAAAATAATTTAGGTTAAGGTATCCGATTATCTGCTAAAGCTGCGATTACAGGGTTTACAGCAGGATGTGATGTCACTCATGGGAGGGGCTGGGTCAGTTTTAGTTTCGTTTTCAGCCCTGCTCTGTGTCTGCTGTTTTTAGTTTCATTTTTAGAGTTTTGCTCTGGGTGCTGAGGAAAGGGAATGTGTTTCTCAGACTGACTTCTGAAAGCTTCCCTCTCAAGGACTTTGTGATTAAATCTGTAAACCACTGAGTGTTAACTGTGTCAATAAGTGATATTTAATCTGAATGGTCGGACTTTGCTTACTTATAATTTTAGAAGTAGATGAGAAAGTAAGCTCAAAAACATTTCTTCATATTTTTAGAACTGTTTAACTGTTAATTGAAAAGCTGTTTCTCCCCCTGATGTTCATGGGGTTAATCCTGTGTTAATAATAAAGTTTGTTTTAATATATAAGATCCCTGGTTGTCAGTGGAATCAGTTGTGGAGCGAAGTATCCTTTCCTCACCGTTCACAAATTGAGAAATTGTTTAGTCTCGTCCTGTTTCCTGATACGAATAGGGGTCTGGTCCTGTAGCGTAACACCTCTCCTTCAATACGAACGGTTGGTGTTTCTCTGGAGATTAGTTAATGACCTCCTGAAAACAATGTGGCACAGATTATTAACCATATGCCCCATTCTATCTCCTCAATCATTCAATTTCTCCAATAAGAATGGATTGTACCAGGTAGGTTTGTGTAAATGACTGAACGTGTGCATTTTCTGAATAATTTTCTTTCAGAAATTAGGTTTCAGACAACTTAATCATTTCTGTGAAGTCTTTAAAACTTGGTACATTTCTTTCAGTGATATTGAAATCAGTCATTGCAACATTACCTGAACACTCACCTGAGCTGCATTACAACTGTTGCTTATTGGATGCCTTCCATTGGAATGAGGTAGGCATTGGTGAGTGGGGCCTCTGAGGACAAGGTAGCACCAAAGAAGACGTGCCTGAGCATCAAAGTGTGGAACCAAGTGAACTGCGATGGTTGCTCAAGGCTCAGTTGATCACCGGCTCACTAACCGGAGGAGTAAAATTTCTGTTGAAGCCAGAATTTCCCCCCCCCCCCGGAGTGGCCCGGATCGAGCAGGTAAATGAGCTCTCACAGGTAAAGGTCTGCACATCAGACAAACAGAAAGTCTACCTGTGCAATAAGTTGAGTTTGGAAACTCTTAAATATGTTGTTAGACTTTTGTATAGGCTGGACATCCAGCTAACTAAAGAAGACCACTTTTGTTCCTTCCATTAATGTTGGAACCCTAACTCAAGCTTTCGCAAACCCCAATCATCCAGGCAACACTGAACTGGCATGATTATCAGAGTGTTTCAGTATGCAACCATGTATCAGTGTAGTATCATGATTAAAGTAACATTTAAAAGTAAATACATTCAAAGGATGTCAGTAATGAAGTTGAAAGGGAATGTGTCTCAGTGTTTGAAGCACACCGCGTATTTTAGCTTTTGCTCAGCTCTTCCCAAATTGATCAGTGCCATTGCTAACAAGTCCAGCATTCATATACCCTCATGTTCATCATTACGTAATCAGACAGTGGATAATGGTAAGTGCTGTTTTAATTGGTTGCCAGCACTGTATGGCTGTACATCTAGGTTGCTTTGGACGAAAGAATCATGAAAAATGGGACAATATAAAATATTTCGAATTTTAACAGAGTAGTGATTAAAACATATTCCCCCGGGATTAGCAGGCCAGGAATTATTTAAAGACACTGTGGTGAATTCTCCATCCGCGGGATTCTCCGTTCCGCTGGCAATGCAACCCTCCCGCGGGTTTTCCCGTGGTGTGGGTGTGGCCACAATGGGAAGTCCCATTGACTGGCAGCGGCAACGGAAATGGCGTGCCTCAGAGGAATACGCAGCTGGGGAGGCGGGGAATTCACCCCACTGACTAATTTGTGATAAAATAGAGAATTCTAGAATTATATAATACAGGAGGCCATTCAGCCCATTCTGCCAATGCCAGTTCAAAAAACTATCCAATTCCTGCCTGAAAGGGTGATAGTTTTGGAAACCCTCACAACTGACGGGATTCTCTAGTCCCGCAGCCACCAGTTTCTCAGCCGCGCGCCGTTCGCTTGTGGTGGGATTCTCCACTCCCACCGCTTGTCAATGGAATTTCCCATTGAAGTCACCCCATGCCGCCGGAAAATCCGCGGGATTCTCCATTGCCCGATGCCAATATCGTGATCGGAAATCGGGCGTAAAATCCATGTTTACGACAAATTTGGGGGGGGGGGGGGGGAGTGCCTGTTTTCAGATGCTCTGCCCCCCTCCAAAACAGCATCATCGGGGAGTACGCCGCACAGACGTTACCTGAAGGCCCTCCCCTGACACTCCGCCCCTGGTGGGCCGAGTTCCCGACTTCATGGGGCACGTGTGCTCTCAGTTCTTGTGAACCCAGCGTGATGGCTGCGGACTGTGTCCAGCGCCGCCACAGTCAGACGGGAGCCGTGCTGCTGGCCGGCGGCACTTCGGTGAAGGCTAGAGACACTGGTGGGTGGTGGCATAGCCTCAAAATCGGAGAATCCAGCCCAGAGAATAGCAAGGGCCGGAGAATTCCCTCCAACATTTGAGAAGCATTGAGTGGAAGAAATGCCACAGCATACAAGGCTATGGGCCAATTGCTGGAATATGGGATTGGAATAGATAGGTGCTCGATGGCCGGCACGGACAGGATGGGCCGAAGGGCCTCTTTCTGTGATGTAAAACTCCATGACTCTCGGTCCACCTCCCTACTCTTTCCCCAGAGTCATGTAAATATTTTCTTTTCACATACATTTCCAATTCCTTTTTGAAAGTTATTAATGAATCTGCTCCATTAATTCAGCCAGCACATTCCAGGTCACAACTTTTGCTACATAAAAGATTCTCATCCAGGGTGACCATCTTTCTCAGGTTCTTTTCTCAGCAACATCAGGCCTATGTCCTCTGGAGACAGTCTCTCCTTGAAACAATGTCCAGTTACACCTTTGCTTTCATTCCTATATTTTGAATCTCAATGTTGTTCTGTTTAGAAATGTGACCAAGTCTACCTTTCAAATCTGAAAACTGGCCCTTAAGACATTCGCAACCAATGAAAAGCAGTTCTTAAATATTCATCCCACCTCCAAGCAAGGATGATGACAACTGGAAGAAACAGTTAAAGAGGGCTGGATTCTCTGATTCTGAGACTAAGTGTTGACGCTGGCGAGGGAACTGTGGCGTTTTCCGACCTAAAGAACGTAAGAAAGAGCGCAAAACCACCACCGAAATGCCATCCAGTGGGGGGGGGGGGGGGCTAGCAGGCACGCATCGTAGAGCCCTTGGCTCTAGCTGCGGATAAGGCCGGAGAGTTTCCGGGTGCATGTGCATGTCGACAGCCTGCAGCAACCACGCAGTGCAACATGGTGCCAGCCGTGTGCTGACCTGGCCTGTCAAATAGTGACCCCCTTTGGCCAGGCTCACCACTCCCCACCAGTGTGCCCAGCCCCCGCCAAAGCCCCCCCCTGCTCGCGGATGGGCTCCCCCTGACTGTGGTGGCACTGGACTTAGTCCGCAGCCTCCATGCTGAGCTCCCGGAAACAAATACCACACTGACCAACGCTGTCAGGAACTCGGCCCATCGGGGGCGGAGCATCATGGGGAAGGCCTCATTTAATGTCCTGAGGCCGTCCATACGGTGTGCAGTGTACTCTGCGAGTGCGTCATTTTGGATGGAGCGGAGCATCGCTAAAGTGCAGCCGCCTTCGATATCGGCGCCAACAGGGATTCTCCATCCGATCGCCAAACCCACTTTCGGCGTCGGAGACTAGAGAATCCCGCCCAGAAAATCTTTTAAATCTCACCAAAAAGAAAATACAGGTGGGTTAGAGGTGGAAATAAATAAGATCAAATTTAATGGAAAAGGAATGAGAAATGGAAAGAAACAGAAAAACATAGATGAAAGGGAAAATCAGAGAGAAGGCTGGGATTTGCTTTATTTACTCCCCTACAGTGACCAAAGTAAATGTGATTTTTAAAATTTCTGCCTTCACCAGCTCACCTCCTCCCCCCCCCCCCCCCCCTCCATTTAGTGTCAACCGTGTGATGTACCATCAATTGTATGCGAGGCGAGTGATTTACCAAAGTCTGGCTTTAATTGACTAGAACACAGCTCTGCGATCGTCTACAATGGAAAGGGACGATCGTCAGGCGTCTGACCATTTATACCTCGTTAATAGGGGCGTGGTTAAGTCAGCCTCTCGGCCAATCGGTCGAGAGGCACATGACCGACCAGGGCCAATGGTAAGCCGACGTTCTGGCCCAATGGCAGACAAGTATGCAGATCATATCACCACACCATGTATGCATTGGTGGCATTCTTGCTTATGGCTGGGAAAGTCGTTCACTTCAGGACTTAAAGCCGCAATTTTGTGTTTCTATTTGGCGCTGGTGCAAATCCCATTACGGCCGCTAACTCTTGCGAGAGCCATAACGGGATTTGCGGTGGCGAGATCTCACTTTGCGATCTCCGCACCCCCCGCGCCCCCATCGCCTCCACCGGCGACGTGATCAGGTTCGTGCCTCGCGAGGGCGTGAACCTGATTACCATGAATTTTAATTCATTTTAATATCCATAATGGCTTAACGCCGTTGCTTCCCGGATCGCCAGGTGTCCCCCCCCCCTCCCCCCCCCCCCCCCCCCCCCCCCCCCCCGGCCAGTGTGACGAAACACCGCCTGGAATCTTACCAGTTTCCAAAAAATGGTGGTGACCACACTGGGGGATTTGAAGTGGTTATAGCCCCTGGGTGGTGAGGGACATTCTTTTACTCTGGCACTTCCCCAAGCAATGAGGGGCAGCGCCAGGTTGAAACTAGGGACTGGACCAGGTAGGCAGTGCCTTGAGTGGAGACAGCGTCGAGGCCGCTAGGGAACCCCATTAAGTTGAGGGGTTATGTAGTTGGAGGGGGGGGGGGGGTGGGATGGTGCAGGGGGGGTTGTACCTGCATGGTGGTGGGGTGGGTGGGGGAGGGGGGGGTGGTATTGCAGAGGGTGGAGTTTGTCCCCAAGCTGCTGAAGGTGGGAGAGGTGTCAGGTCACCCTGATGTCTGCACGATATGTGGGGGAGCAGGAGGGGGAAGTTCGCCCTTTGTGTCGGAGGGTTGAGGCTGTTCCACATTTCTGCCGGGGGGGGGGGGGGGCTGCATTGTCTGGTGGGGAGGGGCTTGGGGTGCGGTTGAGGACGGGGTGGGAGAAGGGGGCCTTCAACTTCACTTTGAGATCCGTTTAAAAAGGGTGCCGCGATCTTTGAATACAAGCTTTGCTAGCAAGCCCTCCCCCCACCCTCCCAGCCCCTCAAGGTGGCTGTGTTTACTCGCCAGCACTTTGAAATTGCAGAATGCTGTTTGATCTGTCTAGTCAAGGCAGCTGTGAAACCAGCGAGTCTCACACAGATGTTCTCTCCTGATCCAGCAGTATGCAATTTTTGGAAAATTTCACCCATTAGCACACACATGAAGGCGGATAATGCAGTACAGTGCTGAGGGAGTGCCGCACTGTCAGGGAGGTCATCTTGACATTACATTGAAGCCCTGTCTGCCCTCTCGGGTGAACGTAAAAGATCCCATGGCATTACTTCGAAGAAGGGAAGAGCCTAATTACCCCTGGTGTCCTTACCATTACTTATCCTTCAGCCAACATCACAAAAAGATTGCCTGGCCATCGTTCCATTTCTCTTTGTGGGATCTTTCTGTGTGCAATTTGACTGCCTTGTTTCCTGCAGTGACCACGTTTTCAAAGTCCCTCACTGGCTGTGAGATGCTTTGGTGTGCCCTGTGGTTTGAAACGGACACTTCTTTTAAATATCTTTTATTGATTACTTTACCAGGCCGAAAATTGTGAGCTGGCTAGAACAGAAATGGAACATTCCATCCAGCATGCTAATGAAAACATTTCTTTCAGTGACACAAGTTGAGGATTAACATGTGAGCTCTGATACTGGAGTAACTTTACTGCAGTCATTTTGACACTTGATTCAGCTTGGGGAAAAAAAATGAAAAGCAGTCAGCCTGCGGAGACCCGAATCTCTCTGCACTTGAAATCTCACACAGCTGACACGTAAGTCAAGGCAATAATCAACAATATTGCTTAAATAGGAGACATGTTGGCTAAAGCTTTGTTTGCCTCGCGACAAGTGCAAAAATGCCAGATTTCAAACAATTGTGGCAACTATTTCTGCAAGTCAGAAGGGTGCTGTTTGGTTGGTAGGTTGATCTTAATTGGCTGAAGCATTGTCATGCAGACAGCATGGACGTCAAGGCGGCTTGATCTTAACCCCCAGCGCTAGTAAATCAATTTATAAAAATTATGTTTTTATTAAGGCATTTTTATATATATATATATATATATATATATATATACACATTAAAGACAACCAAAACCAAAAAGAGAACAAATAGCAAATCTTATAAACCTCCTCACTGACCCTCTCAAGGCAAACTTGATTTTTCCCAGCCTAAGGAATTCAGCGAGGTCACTCACCCGCACCCCCAGCCTTGGCACCCCCGAGTCCCTCCCTTCCAACAAAATCCATCTCTGGGCTACCAGGGAGGCAAAGACCAAAACGTCGGCCTCTCTCTCGCCCCTCGGAGCCCCGGACTTTCCGACACTCTGAAAATCGCCACTCCTGAACTCGGGGCAACTTTCACCTTCAGCGCCTCGGACATTATGTCTGCAAACCCCTGCCAGATCCCCTTTAGCTTTGGACATGCCCAAAACATGTGAACATGGTTCACGGGCCGCCCTGCGCACCGCCCACACCTGTCCTCCACCCCCTCAAAGAACCTGCTCATTTTGGCCACTGTCATATGCGCCCCACGGACTACTCTGAATTGAATAAGGCTAAGTCTAGCTCACAAAGAGGATGCATTCACTCTCCTCAGAGTCTCCTCCCACAACCCAGCCTCCACCCATCCCCCCCCCCCCCCCCCCCCCCCCCTCAGCTCCTGCTCCGACTTCCGTTTGACTTCTCCTTTCAGGCTTCCTCCCAATCCTTTAACTCCTTATTAATCTCCGACACCTTACCCTCACCACCTTGTCCTGCAGCCCCGGGAGCGGCAGGTTGGGAAAGGACAGCACGTGCTTCCGAAGATAATCCCGTACCGGTAAGTACCGGAACCTATTCCCGCTCATGGTCCTCTACTAGTTCCTCTGGACTTGAAAAGCTGCCCCCCACAAATAGGTCCGCAAACCGTTCGAACCCTGCCTATTGCCTCCGCCGGAACCTCGCGTCCAACCTCCCCGGTGCCCAGACCGAGACACCCTCTAAGCTCAGATGCCGCCGCCACTGACCCCACACCCTCAGCGTCACCTCCGCCACCGGGCTCATGGAGTTCCTGGTCTGCGCAAACCGCAGAGGTGCTGTCAACTGTGTCCCTAAACTTGCGCCCTTCCAAGAGGCTGCCTCTATCTGCTCCCACACCAACCCCTCCCCCACTACCGACTTCCTAACCATGGCTATATTCACTACCTCGCTGCCCAGTAATAGCACTAATAGTTCAGAATACTTGGCAAGGCCAGCACTCCGCACCCCCCCCCACCCCCCCTCCCCCCTGGTCCATCCCCAGCCCCGTCCCCATTCCAACAGCAGCACTTTACCCTCAGGGATATCCCCGGCCACACAAACCCCAAGATCAAAGCATTACTTTTCTTGAAAAAAGGCCTTTGGAATAAAGATCGGAAGGTACTGGAAAACAAATAAGAACCTCAGGAGAACCGCCATTTTCACAGTCTGCTCCTGCCCCGCCAGTGACAGCAGGAACACGTCCCATCTATTAAAATCCCCCTTTATCTGCTCTACCAACCACGCAAAATTCAATTTGTGAAGTTGTTCCCATCCTCGCGCCACCTGGATGCCCAGGTACCTATGGTTCATCCTCACCACTCGAAATGGCAGCTCACCTAACTTCCTCTCCTGCCCCCCTGCCTGGATCGGTAAAATCTCACCTTCCCCATGTTTAACTTCTATCCAGGAAATCGGACAAATTCCTTTAAAATGTTCATGATCCTCCGATACCTTCTAGTGGGCCGTAAAACAGCAGATCGTCCGCATATAGCGAGACCCTGTGCTCCAACCCCACACTATCTCTTTTATCCCCTTCTCAACTCCGTGACGCTCTGAGCACCATTGCCAGTGGCTCTATCACCAAGGCAAAAAGCAACTGGGAGAGTGGGCACCCCTGCCTTGTCCTACGGTGTAATCCGAAATACCCCAAACTCACACGATTTGTCATTACACTCGCTACTGGTACCCTACATAACAACCGGACCCAATCCACAAACCCCTGGCCGAACCCAATCTGTCCCAGTACTTCCCACAGATATTCCCATTCAACCCGGTCAAAGGCCTTCTACGTGTTCATAGCTCCACCTCCTGTCCATTCCGGGGCATCATTATCACATTCAATAAGCGGCTAATATACAGCAACAGATGCCTCCCCTTTACAAACCCCGTCTGGTCTTCCCCATCACCCCCGGCACACAGTCCTCAATCCACGAGGCCAAAATCTTTGCCAACAAGTTGGTATCCACATTTAGCAGCGACATCGAGCAATGGGACGCACACTGTTCCGGGTCCTTATCCTTCTTCAAAATGAAAGATATCGAAACCTGCGATAAAGTAGGAGGAAGCTCCCCCTTGCCTCATTGTATGCCCTTACCAGCAGGGGCCCCAGATCCCCCAAAAATGTTTTATAAAATTCTACCAGGAACTCACCTGGGCCCAGGGCCTTCCCTAACTGCATCACCCCCATACCCTCCATCATCTCCACCAATCCAATGGGTGACCACAGCCCCTCTACCGTGTCCTCCTCCACCTTGGCGAACTCCAACCCGTCCAAAGATCGCCACATTCCCTCGCCCTGTTCGGGGCTCCGATTCATATAACCTCTAATAGAATTCCTCAAAAACCCCATTCATCCCACCAGGTCCAAAACCACCCTTCCCCTCCCATCCTTCACCTTTCCGATCTCCCTCGCCGCCTCCTGCTTCCTGAGTTGGTGGGCCAGCATCCTGCTCGCCTTTTGCCCATATACATACACTGCCCCCTGTCCTCCGTAACTGCCCCACTGCCTTCCCCATAGACACCAACCCGAACTCCATCCGGACCTTCTGCCGCTCCTTCAACAACCCTGCCTCCAGGGCCTCCGAGTACCTCCTATCCATCATCAGGAGGACCTGGTAGAGGGGCTGTGGTCAACCACCAGCCTAGTCATCTCTGCCCTTCCCGTCCTATCCCTATGCGCCCAGTCCGTATAAACTCCCTCCTGACAACAGCCTTACGCATCTCCCATAACGTGGCAGTTGAACCCTCACCCGAATCACCGTGTCATTCAGCTCCATATACCCCCGAATAGCGGCCCTCACCCCTCACGCACCTCATCATCTGCCAGCAACCCCAAGTCTAATCTCCACTGCGGGCGCTGCCCCCCACGCAGTCCACTTGCAAGTCCATCCAGTGTGACACGTGGCCTGAAACCACAGTCGCCGAATACCTCGAGTCATCAACCCCCACCAGCAGTCTTATCCACCACAAAGTAATCAATCCAAGAGTACACCCTGTGCACATGGGAGAATTAAGAAAATTCCTTCGCCCTCAACCTCCCAAACCCTCCATGGGTCCAACCCCCACCCCCTGCATGGGCTCCATGAACCCCTTTAGCTCCTTCGCCAGCACCGACACCATCCCCGACCGGGATCTTCCCCAACACCTGCCTCATGAATTCAACATCGTCCCAATTTGGGGCATAAACGTTCTCCAGGACCACTGGCATCCTCTCCAATTTCCCACTCACCATCACGAACCTTCACTCCCGTGTCTGCTACTATATTCCTCAAACACTACCCGCTTAATTATCAGCACCACCACCCCCCACGTCTGAGATCCAATCCTGAAGCCGGCCGGCGCGAGTTGGCGCATACACAGGAGCGCCAGCGTGTTCTGGCACATGTGCAGAACCGCTGGTGTGATCCCTGTGCATGCGCAGGGGGTTTCTTCTCCATGCCAGCCATCGCGGAGCTTTACACAGGCCGGCGGGGAGGGAAAGAGTGCTCCCCTGGCACAGGCCCGCCCGCAGATCCGTGGGCCCCGATCGCGGGCCAGGCCACCGTGGGGGCCCCCCCCTCCGGGACTGGACCTTCTGCGACCCCCGAGGACCCCGCTAGCCGCCCTCAGATCCAGGTCCCGCCAGTATGGACCTTGTTTAATCCACGCCAGCAGGACAGGCTGAAAACGGGCGGCCGCTCGGCCCTTCGGGGACCGGAGAATCGCTGAGTGCGGCGCGATCCCCGCTCCCACCAAAAACCGCCGCCGGGCAATTCGGCAGCCAGCGTCGGAGCAGTGGGGCGGGATTCACGCCGTCCCCGGCGATTCTCCGACCTGGCCGGGGGGGGGGGTCGGAGAATCCTGCCCGAGGTTTCTGCAGTGTCTGACCAGAGTTAGATCTTTTCTGTAAAGCCGTGTCAAGAGATCTCTTTCTCAAAGAATAACTCTGTAAAGCAAATATTCTTCTGTGCCTTTGGTATTTAAGGTGGTTTTGACAGCTGAGATAGTTGTTTTCTTGTTGTTTAAGTGGGAATTAAGATAACAATTCAGGGTATTGTATTCACTGCATTGAGTCGTATTGTTTAAGGGGTAATTGTCAGCTTTTTTCGGGTGTGATGTTGAAGGTGTGGTGGGATTCGCCGGTCTCCGCTTGTAAATATTTGCTCCACTTCGCGCCGCATGACTTCTGTCTGAGGGATGGAGCATCGCGAGGGTGAAGCATCATGTGTCCAATCTGCTAAAGATATTTTAATCCATGCAAATGATGGCTTTGCATGAATCCGCCTTTCCGGTGTCGCGAAACGGAGAATCCAGCCCATTATTTAAAAATCGTGGGCCTAATTCCCTGTTTCGCGACGGCGATTTCGCAATCGGTGATCGGGCAGAGAATCCCTCTTTACAACGGAACTGGAGGCGGTGCCTGTTTTACGCAGGTGTGCTCCACCCTCTCCGAAACGATGTCATCGAGGAGTATGCCGCACGCTGTTGGGATGGCCTCAGGGCGTCACCTGAAGGCCCTCCCCCGATGCTCTGCCCCTGATGGGCTGAGTTTCCGACCGCACGGTTCACTCATGGTCTCAGCTGTGTGGGAACCCGGCATGGCAGCTGCGGACTATGTCCAGCGCCACCACAGTCGGGCGGGAGCTGTGCTGCTGGCCGGGGTGTCTACCGCGAGGGCTGGGGGATCTGGTGGGGGGTGGGGGGGGGGGGGGGTGGGGGCGGCGAGGGGGTGTCCAGGGGGGCACTATCTGGTCGGGTGAGTCTGCGCACGGCTGGCGCCATGTTGTACAGTGCAACCGCTGCAGGTCGTCATCGTGCGCATGAGTGTCCACGGACCCGGAAATTCTCCAGCCATTTATTTCTTGGAACTCGGGGTTTTTTCGTGGCGAGGCTGCTAGCCCCTCACCGGTCACAGCATCAGTGAGGTGGGGGGAGGGGGGGGGGGGGGCGGGGAGTCGGCAGCATGATTTTCTCTACATAAAACGCCACGGATCCTCCGCACATAGCCTCAGAATCAGAGAAACCGGCCCCAAATCAAAATGGCCTTCATTCGCTCGGTCGTAGACCACATTGTTTTATAGATAAAATCCATCCAGCTTGCTTTCTTAGTTACTTTGAGTCATCCACTCATCATTCCATCCTTAAAAAAGGTGAATATTTTCAAACAAAACTAAATATTCTGTGCTTTTCCCTCCCTTTGCAGGAGGGAGGGATAGAACCCATTTCTCAGTTCTCATTAAAAATCATAGATGTAAACAAATTCAATAGAAACCGAGTCAAGTATAAAAAGGCAGGCGACAACAAAAGGTGCAGAGGAAAGATTTGTGAACGTGAAGAAAGAGCAGTGATGTCAAGGTCAGTGGAGAGTGCTGTGGGCAGCAGCTGAGCAGGTTTGGCATAAAAGCATTGATGAGCAGAGGACTGGAAGCTGGAAGCTGGGAGCAACCTACATGCAGATGAAGGCAGAGGTGGGAACCTGGGACTTTTACTCAGCAAATGAACAATAAACTGACATTTAACACCCCAAATGATGTTACCAAGTTAAAAAATAGCAAGCAGATTTTGCTAAGAGGCTGATGGAGCTATGTTTGGGGGGGCGGGGGTGGGGGGGGGGGGGGCGATGAGGAGGTGCCTTTGAGAAAAAGTCTTGATTCCTCATTTTTCGTTGGAGCAATAGCAAAAAAAAAGCCATTAATATTTTGTGCAGCATTCATCTGCCCACCATTCTTGTGGCAGCCGTAACGTGTCTGTTCACCATTATTCGTAATTACTGCCTGGGAGAGAGAAAGGCGTTTTGTTTTTAATTTCGGCCGAGAAGATTTTTTGATGCCTTGGACTTTAATGTTGGACTGCTGAAAGTTAACAGGAGGAAATTGTCCTTTATCTACCAAGAGGTAGTAAGCTCTGGGGGATGTTGGAGAGGTCACAGCGGATTATAAATTAGATTTTCAGTTGCAATGGCAAAAAAAAAATCCAGGTTGAGATTTTATCTCCTGAACATGGAATAGATTTTGAATTAAAAATGATTCCCTTGCTTTGCGAGGCACAATCAACATGCAGTGTAATTGCACTCACCTCAACTTGGACACTTTGGTCATGTGGATTAATATGCACCTTACCCTGCATTAAAAAAACACCTCAAATATACTTAGCAGCTCTCTTAATGGTTAAGGGTATCTGCAACCGTGGAAGATCTGCTTCTCTTGTCTTAAGAAGATAAACAGCCTTAAAAGTGATATTGTGTCAGCAGGAGGTGTCAGACTATTTTTTTGCACATTTTAGTGCTGATCTGAGGATAAATGAGCTTCAGTCAAAAGACTTTCCTTTTGTTTGCCACTGTCCTGTGATTAATGAACATGTGCTACATCCTGCAACTGTACAATCAAATCAAAACAGTGAGCATTTTACTGCAGGTAAGACCTGGAATTGGAGTCCTTTTAAGTAATCCCCAGGTACGGTGTACAAGTGTTCTCTACCCCAAGAGCATTTGTGGAACTGGCACGTATATCATAGAACAGGGCGAGGAGGGGGAAGGTGGGGTGGGAGCACAGGGAAGCAGTTAATCTTCTGCAATGCAACACTTGCAATGCCGCGAGGCTCAGTGTTCATGCCATGGGAACATCTCAGGAGCCAACCACTTTGCATTTTAGATAACTGGAAAAAAAAATACTTGCATTTTTATCATGCTTTTCATGACTGTCAGAGGTCTCAAAGCACATTACAGGCACTTAAATACTTTTTGAAATGTCGTCATTGTTGTAACGTAGGGGATACAAGCACCCAGCAAACTCCCACCAAATGCAATACTATAATGACCAGATAATCTGGTTTCTTATTGTGTTGATTGAGGGACGGATATTGGCAAGGACACCAAGGATAGTACATCCACCCCAGGTCTGTGCTCCAGACTTGCCACACCCCTAGCCAAGCTGTTCGAGGACACCTACAACACTGGCATCTACTCGACAATATGGAATATTGCCCAGGTGTGTCCTGTACACAAGAAATCCAACCTGACCAATCACTGCCCCATCAGTCTACTTGTGATCATCAGTAAAGTAATGGAAGGGGCCATTAACAATCATATCAAGTGGCATTTATTCAGCAATAACCTGGTCACTGATGCTCAGTTTGGGTTCTGCCAGAATCACTCAGTTCCTTACCTCATCACAGCCTTGGTTAAACTTGAACGAAATAGTTGAATTGCAGAGGTTAAGTGAGAGTGACTGCCCTTGACATCAAGGCAGCATTTGACCGAGTGTGTCATCAAGGAACTCTAGCTAAACTGGAGTCAATGGGAATCAGGGGTGAAACCCTCCCCTGGTTCGAATCATACTTAACACAAAGGAAGATAGTTATGCTGGTTGGAGGTCAATCATCTCAGCTCCAGGACATTACTGCAGGAGTTTCGCAGGGTGGTGTCCTAGACCCAACCATCTATAGTTGCTTCATCAATAACCTTCCATCCGTCATAAGGCCAGAAGTGGGGATGTTTGTGGATGACTGCACAATGTTCAGCGCCATTCATGTTTCCTCAGATACTGAAGCAGTCCTTGTCCAAATGCAACATGATTGAAGTATGAAAATAAAATTTGGGGAGGGAGGGGTTAGTCCAAATAGTACTTGGAACAACCAAGAATTGCTATCAACAATACCAGGAATGTCACAGTTGGCCGCTGGTTTACAATTTTTCTACAAAAACGTGGATTCCTAAAAAACTAAAATACTTTTTGAAATGTCGTCATTGTTGTAACGTAGGGGATACAAGCACCCAGCAAACTCCCACCGACTGCAATACTATAATGACCAGATAATCTGTTTTCTTATTGTGTTGACTGAGGGACGGATATTGGCAAGGACACCAAAGATAGTACATCCACCTGAGGTCTATGCTCCCGTACCAGCCTCCCCGGACAGGCACCAGAATATGGCGACTAGGGGCTTTTCACAGTAACTTCATTTGAAGCCTACTTGTGACAATAAGCAATTTTCATTCTTTTTCATTTTTTCACTACTGGGGATTGAGTAATCAAATGATTTTGGTTGTGAACTTGTCAATATTCAGTGTTAAGTGAGATCTTAGGCAAGCTGCTAGTTGAAACACCCTTCAGTTGTGCATTACACGTTTTTGGCACTCAAAACATTGTCGGGGTCAAAGGCAAATTCAGAGTCTCTGTTGACCCAACTAGCTCAGCCCAGTTTGCCCCACTTTACCAAAGGAAGATCCCTGTAGGTTAGCAGCCACGTGAGAAAGTAATATTCCAGGAAATGAATTAGTTATTAAAATAAAAGAATATCAAAAACAAGTTATTTTGCACATTGTAGCTTCACACACAATCCTCGGATAAGACAAGAAGACATAATGCATAATCTTTGCATTTCAGAATGTTTACAATTGACCAAAATTGCATTGATTTACAATGAACTGCAAATCATTAAAATGTTAGTTTTTGTTTTTGCATGCTGACCCAATAACAAGTCCAGCAATTTGGCCAAACAGACCAAAAACTGCACAACAATTGGCCTCTTATTATTTAAACAGAATTTCCTGTTGTTGAGTGGAGGGACCGTGCATATCCCAGAATTACAATTCTCAAGAACTCATTGCTGTCGGTTAGTTATGCAGAAGGAAAATGACAGGAAGACAATCTCAGAATAGATTTATATAGATTTATTTTAGGTAATCTCCAACCTAAAGGGAGAGGTCTGCGAGTAGCATCCTGATATAACATGGTTCACAACAAAAAAGCTTCCCATTTCATCGGAAAGCTGGCCATTCCCTTCCCCCATTAGCCTAAAACCTCTCTCATTCATTTCTCCTCTCACAGCATTTACTTACATTTTCCAATTTGTTCACACTACTACGGCCACTGCTCTTCTGAGCCTTTCTCTCTTGCTCATCTCAAGCTCCAAAATGGCAACAAAAGCTTTTTTGTTGATGATGAACTAGTTAGCACAGGCTGTTGGAACATATTCCTTTCATCATTGGGATGTATGCTCAAATCTAGCCTACAGTGATAAGATGAAAGTCTACTCTGTCAGCTGTAAGGGTGCTAAGTGAAATGAGGTTGCAGTGCATACAAGACAATGATACTAAACTGCCCTGAATCTGAAAGCAACTAAGATCAAATCGACAGCCTCAGTCAGAACATCGACTAAAACACCTAATGTAGGAAATGCGGTAATGAAAGCAAAGGGGCTTACAAACTTACAACGCTCACAAGGGTTGGGTATAGCCTCTTTATTAACAGCTTCTTCACACAGCCTGTTTCCACCAGATGTTTCAGTAAGTACAAACACCAAGTGACAAGCAAGGCCAGCTAATTAAAGGTAAAAATTGCAGAATCACAGTATTGTTACGGCACAGAAGGAGGCCAAACGGCCTATCATGTTTGCACCGGCTCTCCAAAAGAAGATCATAGCTTCGTGCCAATCCCCTGCCTTTTCTCCCATACCCCTGCTCTATTGTTTCTATTCATGTCATCATCGAATGCCCCCTTGAATGCCTCCATTGAGCCTGCCTCCACCACACTCCCAGCCAATGCATTCCAGACCTGAACCACTCATTGTGTGAAAAATATTTTTCTCACATCACATTTGCTTCTTTTGCAAAGGACTTTAAATCTGTGCCCTCTCCTTCTCGATTCTTTCATGAGTGGGAACAGTTTCTTCTGATCTGCTCTGCCCAGCCCTCTCATAATTTTGAACATCCCTAACAAATCCTCTCTTAACTTTTTCTCTCCAAGGAGAACAGTCCCAACCTCTCCAATCTGTCTGCTTGACTGAAATTTCTCGGGTGGTATTCTCCGCTAAGGCCAAAATTCGCGGAGGCCGCCGTGAACTCGGCCGGCGACGGCCTCGGGGCCCGCTCCCCGCACCTAATTCACTCCCACCCGGGGGGCTAGGAGCGGGCCCCCGTCATTCCCGGCCGCGACCTCGGCCACCAGAAATGACGCGCAAACGCCACTTTTCATGATGTCATCCGCGCATGCGCGAGTTGCCGGTTCCAACCCACGCATGCATGGATGACATCACCGCGCAGACAGCACAAATCCACCCATGCGCTGTGCCGTCTTTCTCCACCGCCGCCCGGCAAGACGTGGCGGCTTGATCTTGCCGGGCGGCGGAGGGGAAAGAGTGCGTCCGTTTTGGACGATGGCCCGATGATCGGTGGGCACCGATCGCGGGCCTGTCCCCTCCCGAGCACAGTCGCGGTGCTCCCGTCCCAATCGGGCCCCTGGATGCCCCAAACGGGCATCTGGCGCCCGTTTCACGAATGCAGCGACCAGGTGTGGTTGCTGCCATGGTGAAACGGGCGTGAAGGGCCGGCCGCTCGGCCCATCGGGCTCGGAGAATAGCCGTTCGCCATGAAAAACGGCGCGCGCCGATTTTTCCGAGAGAAGGGGGGAGAATCGCGGGGGTGCCAGGGAGGGGGCGTAAAAAATGTCGGGAGGCCCTCCCGCGATTCTCCCAGGCCGCGTGGGGAGCAGAGAATTCCGCCCGATCTCTGGAACCATTCTTTTCAAATGTCTGTCGCACTCTCTCCAATGCATCCACATCCTCCTTACATTTTGGCACCCAGAACTGTACACAATATTCTAGCTGGGATCTAATGAGTGCCTTATGTAAGTTCAGTGTAATATTTTATAGTCTACACCTTATTAATAAATCCCAGAATACTATATGCCTTAGTAACTGCTTTCTCCAGCTGTCCTGCCACCTTCGTTATCTATGCACAAGTACACCCAGGTCCCTCTGCTCCTGCACTCCTTTAATAATTTTACCCCTCATTTTATAATGTTTCCAAGTTCTTCCTATCAAAATGTATCACCTCACACTTCTCCGCATTGAACTTCATCTGCCACCTACCTTCCCACTCCAACAACTTGTCTATGTCCCACTGTCCTCTTCACAGTTTACAACAATGTATCGAATGCCTTTCTGAAAGTCCGTGTACACCACATCAACAGCATTACCCTCATCGAGCCTTTTTGTTCCCTCCTCAAAAAACTCCAGTACGTTATTTAAACATGATTTCCCTTTTAGAAATCCGTACTGGATCTTCCTAATCAACCCATATTTTTCCACGTGACTACTAATTCTACCCTGAATACTTGCTTTTAGAAGCTTGCCCGCCACAGGTATGAAACTGACTGACCTTTAATTACTGGTTTTCATACGTTTTGAACAAGGGCATAACATTTGAAATTCTCCAGTCCTCTGGCACCTCACCTGAGTCAAGAGAAGACAGGAAGATTATGGCCCACGCCCAGCAATTTCCCTTCTCACTTCCTCCAATATCTTTGGATACATCGCATCCGGCCCCAGTGCCTTGTCAACTTTCAATATTGACAATCTATTCAACACTTCCTCCTTATCAATTTTGAACCCTTCCAGGGAAAGAATTTTCTCGACTGTCGCCATGGCACGGGTAGCGTCTACCGGCTTGGTAAAGACGGATGCAAAGTATTCCATTTAACACCTCATCTATGTCCCCTACCTCCATGTATAGATTCCCTTTAGATCCCTAATCAGCCCCACTCCTCCTTTTACCACCCTTTTACTATTCAAAAGCCGATCAAAGACTTTAGGATTCCACTTTATGTTGGCTGCCTGTCTTTTCTTATGATCCCTCTTTGTTTCTCCAATGAGTTTTATCACCTCCCCTCTGAACCTTCTGTATGCCTCTTGGCTCTTAACTGTATTTTCTACCTGACACCTGCCAGAAGCACATTTTTTCTTTGTCATCTTAATCTTTATCTTCCTTTTCATCCAAGGAGCTCTGGATTTGCCGGCCCGACCTTTCCCTTTTAAGGGTATTGACCTTGATTGTGTCCAGACCATTTCTGTTTTGAAGGTGGCCCACTGTTCAGCTACAGTTTTTCCCTATTGCTCCAGTCTAACCAGCCCAGCTCTGTTCTTGCCCCAGTTAACTGGGCTCTCCCCCAGTTAATTATTTTTACCATGGATTGCCTATTTCCCTCTACTATCATTATCCTAAACCTTCCAATGGAATAATCACCATCTTCTAAATGTTCCCCCACTGACACCTAATCTACTTGGCCCACTTAATTTCCTAGAACCAGGTTCAACAGTGCATCCTTTCTTGTTGGATTGGACGCACCACTGTAGAAAATAGTCCTGAACAATCTAGGACCTTTGCCCCTCTCTGTCCTTTACACTACCGGTGTTCCAGTCTACATTCGGGTAATTAAACTCACCTGCATTACAGAGTCATCACAAAGGAAGCTGGAGTTAATAAATAATGGTGCGGAAGGGTAAATTTGCTCCACTATGGCCTGTGCTTTGATTGGGCCTGGGGTTGGTGGATTGTGAAACTGCCTGTAAATGGAGTGAGAATGTGTCCACCTGACATCAATTGCCATAAAATGCATCCAATGGGTTAAAAGGAAGGGATCGCTGAATTGATTCGTGACTAAGTACATTGTTTACAACTAAACCCAACTAAGAAAAAGCTTTTCATTCCCAAACCTGATGCGCGTGAACTAAATGGAAACAACCAAATATATAGCCAATGAAGAAAATACGAAACTGCGCCATTTTGTGCTCGCCGTCTCCTCCGGAGCTAAAATGCTTGTATTTTGATTGAAAAAAAGGTTCATTATGTGCTTTCAGCTTGAACGATCTCAGTAACAAACAGCTATTTAAATGAGCAGGCAGTTAGACTGACAAACATACGAGACCTGTCAGCTCCCTGTGGGCACATACAGTATTACTACCTAATAATAAACAGGGATCCATGATAATTTTTTTCCATGTTAGGGCTGGGGTGGTGGGGTGGTGGTGGTGGGGGGGGGGGGGGGGGGGGGGGGGGGAGTGAGATGTTAAAGCTGTCATTTATTTTGACAGAAAGGGGATAATTAAAATGAGTGTCAAGCGATTAAAAAGCTCAAGGAGTTAATCTACTGTGTAACAACAATGGCATAAATGGGGGCATATGTTCCAAAATTAATTTCATATAACAAGCAGCTAATGCAATCAATTAGAACCAATTATACATATCACACTACATGAGGAATGGTGCATTCGAGAGCCCTTGCAAACAATATGGTAATCTTATTACAGAGCAGTGGGGAGCACTCCCACATTCATTCTGCCTCTGACGCAGCTTCGAAAGCAGCACACGTCTATAGTCTCTTGCAAATAAGGCTGGCAGCTGTTCTCTGGGTCATCCCAGTGTCAATTAAATACAGTGGCAAAACTGAATAAGTTAAGCACTGGTAATTGGTCCTTTCTAAATGGCGATTCGGAAACCTACTTTCCGCAATATTGTCATCGCATCTGACAGGCTTCAAAACGTCCAGGCTATCTGTGAGATGGTCCTTTGGAGTGGCACATTGCGAGCGTTCTTCAGATTGCAGTTATTTTTAAGTGACTGGAGCCATCATGATTTTGAGATTCAGCTTCTGATTTTTTTTCCCCAAACTAACGTGACAAAAAAAAAAATCTAGACCAGCTGCAGCATAAGGGCAACCTGTCAGTGGCTGCGCTATAACAAAAGAATAGCCTTAACAAAGTAGCACAATGCCTTTTCCCTTAAGATTAGAAACAACTCGTCAGATCAAAAGATCAAGATTTCTTGATGTTTCTGCAGTCAGAAGAGTCAAGGATTAACATTGCCTCCTGGAGGTTCTTGTTGTATAAACTACATCCCACATTCCACACTTGTATTCTGAGTCAATACATCATTGAGCTGAGTTCATTGATCAGCCTGGTGCAGCAGTGAAATGGCACCTCGTCTGACTAAGTGGTTTGCGTTGCATGGCCTGGTTTGGTTTGGCTTGGGTTGGCTGGGCTGGACTGGGCTGAGCTCCTTGGGAACAGTGATTAGGTTAGCCAGGGGTTGTGTGGTCAAACGGTGCGTCAGCTAATTAAAAATTTGGCCCGGCCACGCAGCTTTGTAATGAGGGGTTGGTGGTAGCATTGCTCCGCGCCTGACCTCTCTCTTTTTTTGCCAGCTGGTTTATCACACTTTAATGGAGAAAGATAATAGGTGTGCGGACGAGTGAAAGCAAAGGCCGAGGCCTCAGCTGGGACAGCACGGGCCAGTCATGAATAACCTAAATAATCCTCTGCAGAGACAATGGATTCATCCTTGAGAAGGAACTCTTTGTTCTCATCCTTTCTTAACCTGATGGAAAACACCATGAAGTTTGACTTCCTTGTCAATCCATACCGTTCTGCAGATGGTCCTCTGTACAAGCTGCAGGGAAAGAGGTCAATATTATCAGCTTGGTAGATGCTCCCCTTCAGGAAATTTCACATCTAACAACAGCATGAACACTTTCAGTATAGATTACGCAACCTATTGAAAATAATATTATTTATTTGCTCAATATTTTAAACTCTATTAAGATTTAAAATAGTGGAATCTTAGTGAAAAGGACTTTTTGACCATGCTACCTTTTTGTGCTGTGTTTCTGAGGTGTAAAAAATGATGCGAAAATTTTGAATTGAGGGGAGAAAATGTCTGTGAACATCTGTAAGTGAAATGTCGCACCTGGCTTGTGTCATTAACAGAGTTTATGGGCGGGATGTACCGCGCAATCATAGAACATAGAACAGTACAGCACAGAACAGGCCCTTCGGCCCTCGATGTTGTGCCGAGCAATGATCACCCTACTCAAACCCACGTATCCACCCTATACCCGTAACCCAACAACCCCCCCCCCCCCCTTAACCTTACTTTTTTAGGACACTACGGGCAATTTAGCATGGCCAATCCACCTAACCCGCACATCTTTGGACTGTGGGAGGAAACCGGAGCACCCGGAGGAAACCCACGCACACACGGGGAGGACGTGCAGACTCCGCACAGACAGTGACCCAGCCGGGAACCAAACCTGGGACCCTGGAGCTGTGAAGCTGTCGCATATTTCGCGGGTGCGGGTGGCAGCCCGTCATTGGCCGGCGGTGGGATCTTCTGGTCCCACAGGTGTCAACAGGGTTTTCTGTTGGATGTACCCCTCACCGCCGGGAAACCCCGCAGTGGGGGCGCTCCATCAACGGGAATGGAAGATCCCACCAACATGAACGGTCAGAAAGTTCCCGCCTATTTGTTTTATTGTTGGTCGTGATCAAAGTGTTTTTATGTGCGAAGCTAGTGTGTTTTCTTACCCTCAGGGTGGTGTGTCCAAGTTCAAATGATTGCAGCAAGATTTCTGTGAATTTAAAAATAGGGAACATTATTTATTACTGTTACAGGCCAGGGTTTAGAGAATATCAATGTATATCATGGAGTTCACCTGACCCACAATTTTAAATAGATTTTGGTTATGGGGAGCACAAGGGCCCACTTTACAGGTGTGGTGCAACAGAGAGCTAAAGTATGTTTAAAACAAAACAATGTTTATTCTATGAATCCAGTTAACATTTTATAAACACTCAGTAAAGAGTTTATCAACTACCAATCCTGACCAACCCCCAAAAGATACAGTACTCTATAGATAACCCTTAATAACTTTCCAAATCACATCCACAAGTTAAACCCTTTTAAAATAAAGACAGCAGATTTAAATTCTCTACAGAAACAGGTATTACTTTGAAATCATCAAGTGATCTTTCGATTGCAGAGCGAGATCATAACATCTTCTTGCTGTGGATGCAGCTCTCCAATTCTGAAAACGAAACCAAAACCACACTGCAGCTGCCATCTCAAAAACGAAAGTAAAAGACAGACAGACAGTCCAGCTCCTCCCACACACTGACATCACTGCAGCCATTTGATGAACACCCATTTCTTAAAGGTACATCCACCTGACATTACCACACGCATAGCAGCACATTACCTTGTTTGCATAGTTGTCTCATAGCTGGTTCGAGGCTTAGGTGGTATTACCAATGATATCTGGCCCAGGACAGCCTCTGCTGTTATTTTTGAAAGCAGATAACAATCAGGGCTGCCTTACCCATGTGACCTTCTTCAAGTCAAAAGTCCTTTTCTAAATTAGGAATCATCATCCTTTTCCACATAGGCAAGCTTCCCAACGAAGACTGCCAGCTCTTCCTTCCATATATCTGATGGGCTTTTCCTTTTCAGATCTTTTTATTCTTCTTCTTCTCTGGTATCTCTGTGCTTCAGCAATTCATCCTTCTTTTCCTTAGCCAGATACCACAAGCGCATATACAAAAGTTGGTTAAAATCTGCCCCAGATGACGTGATGGTTTCAATTTCCAAGGCTTCATGTTGCTTTTCCTGAGATTCTTTCCAGCTTTTCACACCACTTGAGTCATAACCTCGGTCAAGCAGCAACTGGATCAATTCACGTTCTGGTTTGTTTTCAGTGACAAATGTGCCTTCAATCTTCTCCAACATTGTGGTGTGCTCGGTCAGTAAATATCCTGGGTGAGATTTTCTGGTCACCGACACTGAAATCGCGTTTGGGGATCGGCCGGAGAATCAACATTCGCACCAAAATCGGGGGTGCGATGCTCCGCCCTCTCCAAAGCAGCATACTCGAGGAGTACGCCGCACGCCGTATCGATGGTCTCAGGACGTAGCCTGAAGCCCTCCCCCCCCACCCCCCGAAGTTCCGCCCCCAGCTGGCCGAGTTCCCGACGGCGGGGGTCTCTCATGCTATTATTTGTCGGGAACTCGAAGTGGCGACTGCGGCAGCGCCGACACGTCAGGGGAGAGCCGATCCGTGGGCAGGAGGGACTTTGGCAGGGGCTGGGGGCACTGTTGGGGTGGTCTGGGGATCGTGAGCCGGCCAAAGGGGGGGGGGGGCACAGTTTGGCAGGCCGGTCCGTGCACGGTCAGAGCCATGTTGCATGGTGCAGCCGCTGCAGGCTGCCGCCGTGCGCATGCGCGGCCATGGACCCGGCAATTCTCTGGCCGTAGCGGCAGCTAGAGCCAAGTGCTCATCTCTGCCTGCCTGCTAGCCCCTACCTAGCTAAATGGAGGATCGGTGGCTGTTTTGCGCCAAATGTTCGGTCGTAAAACGCCACCGTTCCCACCCCGGCGTCAGGACATCGCCTGAAAATCGGAGAATTCAGCCCCCTGTATTATGGCTTTTCACACTTTGAGAGTTTGAGATTTCTGAGTTCTTTGAGTTTGTTTGTGGAGCCATCACAAGATAGTGAAAGGTCAATGGGAACTAATTCATACACTCTATCGCCCTAGGGGTTTTGTTGACTCTGGGGAAACATGAAGATGAGTTGTCTCCAAACCACATTCACTGTAGGTTTTGGTCCATTCTCAGACAATGAGGGGTGCGGTTCAGTGATGCCCTGGTGAATCATGGGAGAGGGCAAAAACAAGAATCGTGCTGGGCACGAACCATTTTGTGATTCACCAGGCCTGCTCCCGATGGTGAGTCCCAGAACTCAGCCAAAAATGGTGAGAATATCATTAAGCCTAATTTGCATTCATTTCAATCTCATTAACGTGGTTGAAGTTAAATGCAGCGACCTCCCAGGAGTTACCCGACTCCCCAGAGAGAAATTACGCGGGCGTCATTTAGTACTGCTCTACAAAAACGTGAAGCTGGCACAATGGCTACCCAGGGGAAGTGAGGAGGTGAGTAGCCCTTGCCATTTACCCGCATGCAGCTCAAGGGCCCTTTGTCATCTGAGTACAAAAGCACCAAGGATCTACCCCCATCCCCATCTGCTCCATGAAAGACAACCGAGCTCTGGCCAACCCTGATGGAATCAGAGATTTAGGTTTGGGCTGATCCAGACCAGAGTGCAGAACACAGTTTAGGTGCGCACCCAAAATAAGCTGCTGCAAATCTAAATCGGGGAGGGAGGCCGGCAGATTATTAATTAAATTCGTATCGTCCCAGTTTGGGGCGTAGATATGAACCAAAACCATTGGAGTGCCCACCAGAGAGCTACAGACAATAACATGTCTGCCATTAGGGTTGGCCAAGATCTTAGAGGCAGAAAATGGAACCCTTTTATTCATTAATATTCCTGCATCCCTGACCCTACCATCAAAACCTGAATGAAAGGCTTGTCTACCCACCCCTTCCGCAGCCTTATCTGGTCGCTGACCCACAAATGAATCACTTGTAACAACACCACATTGGAGTTTAAACTCTTCTGGTGAGCAAATAATCTCAAACTTTTCACTGGGCCATTGAAACTCCCTAACGTTCCAGGTGACCAAACAAATTGGGGATCTCCCCATCCCCTCAATCCAGAGTCTGCCAAGGTTTCCTCCAAGACAGATTACGCAAAATATATGTAAACGGCCCAGCAAACGGGCCCAACCAAGATGGTCACCAAACCAAATCAAAAGACTAAAGAAAGAAATAAAAATCTGCAGGCACCACCAGCAAACTACCCCCACCCCCCTTACCCCCATTCCTTCACCCGTGAATACTCCCACATCCAAAAACGCATACAAATAGAGGCAAGGCAAACACAAACAACTAAAATCTGCTTCTGATAAATCTAAACAAAATAAGAACGCTAAGATCATTTGCTAAAAAATTACTATACTGAGCTGCAGCCAATCCTTTAAAACTGCTCTGGTGAGTTAACTCTTAGGTTGGCAGGGAGGTTCCCAACTAGAGTTATGAAAAATGGTTGCAGCAACAAAATTCTAAAACCCCATAAACCATTGTGCTCCAAAAGGAAGCAAAATATTATCATAATAGACAGAACAGAACCACACACACAACTAAATCCCAAATCTAAGCCCAAGCTGTAAAAATTCAACCTCAACAAGAACAGGAAAATGCAAGAACAAACATGGAACCCAAACGATTCAACAATTTAACATGCTCAACCCCAACACCCAAAAATTGAATCTTAACACCCCCAACCCTTGTTTCTTAACAAAGAAGTCCATCTATCCCGGCACATCAAAAAAATAGTCCTTTCCATTGAAAGTCACTCTGAGCCGAGCCAGGAAGACCACATCAAACTGGACTCCACTTTTATACGGGCGACCTTGGCTCTATTGAAGACAGCCTCTTTTCACCAGCTCCGCTCCCATGTATTTATAGAACCTGATGGCTAGGCCCTCCCATTTAATGTCTCGATGCCTCCACCTGATGTGCATCAGCAACTGTGTGGTGGTGACCAGAAAGTACCCCCGAAGCCTGTCCATTAATGTCGGCCACCAACGTGTGTGTCTCTGCGCTGGTGGAAGGTGGGGGTGAAGCTGCGATGCGTCGCTGGTGGTATCCTCAGAGCTCTCCTCTGAGGTCATCTCTTGGGTGACGGGGGTGGAAACGACTCTGGATGTTCTGGCCCCATCAGATGGAGATCCTGCGAGAGGTTGGACTTGTGGTCAGTGAGAGGGAAGGATCATTTGGTAAGACATGAACAACACACTTGAGACAGGTCATCTGGGTGAAGGGACAGTGAATTCTCACCTCTCTGGCCCAGGCCAACCTCGCCTTCAATCATCGCTCTCTCTTTGGGCAACCCTGCGATCTAGAACCCGCTTCCCATAGGGGGCGAGGAACCGGATCTCGGGGACCCCTCCCCCTGTCTTGGTCCTTTTCTATCATAGAAGAATTAAAGAAACCCTACAGTGCAGAAGGAGGCCATTCAGCTCATCGAGTCTGCACTGACCCCCTTAAAAGAGCATCCTACCTCGGCACAATTCCCCACCCTATTCCTGTAACCCCATCTAACCTTTGGACACTAAGGAGCAATTTAGCATGGCCAATCCACCTAACCTGCACATCTTTGGACAGTGGGAGGAAACAGGAGCACCCGGAGGAAACCCACGCAGGCACTGGAAGAATGTGCAAACTCCACACAAACAGGCACCATTGGTCGGAATTGAACCCGGGTTTCTGGCTCTGTGAGGCAACACTGCTAACCACTGAGCCACCATTCGCCTGCAGGGACAAAGGGAGAGCTTTGTGTCCCACACGCTTGATGGGTCGGGGGGTCCACATCAGGTGGTATGTGTGGGCACCGCACTTGGACATGAAGGGGTTGTGCTATTGGGTGCCGGGGTGCTGAGGAACAAGCATGATGATTGGTGTGAAGACTGTGCTGGGTAACAACCAGTAATCTCTGGTTGGGAGGATGGGGGTTGGGAACTTGAGGTGTGCCAGGCAGAACTGATGCCAGGAGAGAGGTGGTAACTTAATCTTGGTGGCGGCCAATGGTCTTCTTCCGACATTGGACGGCCGCTGCCCACACCGACAGCCACTGCCACTGCCTCCCCGACCTGGCTACTGGGCCTCCAAACCCCTCGGGGGAACAGGATGTCCCGACTCACATCCACTGAGTTGAGAAGCCTGGCCAGGTCGTATCGCCAAAGCAAGGAGTAGGTCTGCGCGTTGCCTTCCTTATGTGCTCACAAGGAGTGAGTGGTGAGGGAGCGCTTAAAAGCAGCTCCACCTTGTTAGCGGCTGAGGCGTGAGTCGGGTGAATTTGATGGCCAGGGAGCAAGGCAAGTTTATGTGGGGGTTCATTTTTGGGACTAAGTGCGGTTGAATACAGGCTGCGATTTCACCAATGTGGCCAACGTGGAACACCCTGCCAAACTCGCCCAAAATGACGCTTTGAAATTTTCTGCTGGATTGAGCCCAAAATGTGCAAATCTCACAAGTAGCCCATTCACTCAGGTCCACACGTATTTAGGTATTTGCTGTGACATTTTTTGGCATCTCATTAAGAGGTCTGGAGGCTGGTATGGTTGAACACAAAGAGCGGAATTTTATGGCCCTGTCACAGCTCGGCTGTAAAATGTGGCGAGCCATGCAAATGTCCATTGACTTCGGTGAGACCATAAAATCCCACTGTCAGAAAGTTCATCCCAAACTGTTTATTAACATCTCATAACTATACACATCTCCAAGATATCACCCTGCATGACTGCTATCTCTTTTCTGACACCTTATGGACTCTCCTACACACAGTCTTCTATCATGTGATTCTTTACATCATACCATGGTTAGTACTGATTCCCCAGTACCACTTTAACCTCTGCTCTGCCCAAGCAACCTTAGACTACACCTCCCCCAAGTACTTAGCCAAATACATTTACAATGCAATCTTCTTTATTTGCTATCCCTTCTCGCCCATCCCTCAAGCCCCTGATTTTATAAATTCAGATGATCAGAAGGTTTGACAATTCTTCCAGATCTCGTTCTTGTCATGTATGGAAGGATGGTAGTCTGAGTTGCTTGGGGTTGCATTTGCCATTTTGGCATTGAAACTGTAGTACTCTGTGTTTCCGCCACTTGCTTGTTTCCATTTGATGTGCGATTTGCGTTCTTTCGAGTTGCGTTCTCTTGATTGACAACCTGCCCGTTTTGTTTGGACACCGTGGGCTGAATTGTCCGCCATCCGGATTCTCCGTTTTGCCGGCAGACCCGGGGTTTCCCGAAAGTGTGGGGCTGCCCCACAATGGGAAACTCCATTGACCAGCTGGCGAAATTAAGAAACTCCTTGTCCCGTTGCTTCCGAGAGGAATGTTGACCCTGTTCATTCCTAGAGTGGGCCCAGAAGTTCGATTTCTGTGGGGTGCACTATAATCGTGCTGGATGACGACATTTTAAAAAAGGGAACCTTCATTTCTACTTGTTACCCAATTTGAGCCAGATATTTGGAGCTGGATTCTTCCGCCCTGCCAACTGCAAGATCGTCACGGGCGAGAAGCGGGCAATGAAAAAGTCCATTGACCTTTCCCAGCAGGGTAGCATGGTGGTTAGCATAAATGCTTCACAGCTCCAGGGTCCCAGGTTCGATTCCCGGCTGGGTCACTGTCTGTGTGGAGTCTGCACGTCCTCCCCCTGTGTGCGTGGGTTTCCTCCGGGTGCTCCGGTTTCCTCCCACAGTCCAAAGATGTGCGGGTTAGGTGGATTGGCCATGCTAAATTGCCCGTAGTGTCCTAATAAATGTAAGGTTAAGGGGGGGGATTGTTGGGTTACGGGTATAGGGTGGATATGTGGTTTTGAGGAGGGTGATCATGGCTCGGCACAACATTGAGGGCCGAAGGGCGTGTTCTGTGCTGTACTGTTCTATGTTCTATGTTCTATGTTCTACCTCGGTCGGGATTCTCCGGTCGCTGGGTGGGCACGGCCGGAGAACCGGAGAATCCTGCCCTTTTTTTACTCTCTTACTTTCCAATCCCTTTTCAAGCTCACAAATCTTTTTCTTTTTTTTTAAAAATAATTTTTATTGGAATTTTTTACAGAAAATATAAAAAAATATAACAACAAACAATAATATGCAACAAACTACCCCATAACAACCGTAACACCCCCCAAACCGTATCAACACATGTATCCCACCCCCACCCCCACCCCCCCCCAACCCCAACAAGAGAACTTAACCATAAATTAAAATCACAAATCTTTTTCATTCAGCTCGGCAACTACTTCGGCGAGTTCAGCTGTCTTAGTTCCAGAGTGGGCTACAGAATATAAATTTAACATCCTCCAGGGGTGGAGTGCTGCTGGAGTGCACCAAAGCATCTCTCCAGCATCTCCTATTTAAAGGCTTTATTGGTGAGGATTGTAATCCAGATAACTCAGAGGGGACTCGTGGAATAGGAGCTCCCCCGCTAGAGGGCAGAGGTCCTTCAGCTGGGGCTCATAGAAACTGCCCTATAAAAGCCGGCCTGGATTGGGACCAGCAAGAACGATAGTCCCTTTGGGACCTAAGGGTTGTGATCCCCACTGTGGCCTTCATTATCGAATTAAACCTCTTTAAACCTCTTTTGGATTTGCCTTCTCAGGCCTCCTGAGCTTCTATACTGAGCTTCTATACTGATGACGAGGAAAACGAGAGCTGCGTTTTTGGATGTCCTGACCACACTCCCGGAATTCCTTAGAACAAGAGGTCAGTGAGACTTTAAATATGACACATTTTGGGAAGGGTAGAGGCCTTTGATGTGGGTGTGGAAGACTGGGCCCAGTATACCAAATGGGTGTGGGAGCTCCTCCAGGCAAATGGTATCGTTGGAGATGACCAGCAAAAGGTAATACTCCTGACTGCCTGCAGAACCCAGATTTTCAGCATAATTAAGAGCCTCACTTACCCAGCGGATTCAAAAACCTTTAACAAATTCGCGGAAATTAAGACAAAGCATTCTGACCCCAAACCGTCACTAATCAGGCAGAGATACTGCTTGAACACGGCCGGGCAAATCCCTGGGGAGTCGGTTGCAGAGTTTTTGACAAGCATACCCAGGTTAACCGAGCAGTGTGACTATGGTCCATCCCACCCCGAGATGTTGGTGCGTCAGCCTATTCCTGCCCCACTGAACTCATTTCTTCCTATCTTGACTCCATACTCTCTCCTCGTGTCCAGTCCCTTCCCACCTGCATCCGCGATTCCTCTGATGTCCCACATCACATCAACCACTTCCAGTTCCCCAGCCCTAACCGCCTCCTCTTTACCGTGGACGCCCAATCCCTCTATGCCTCCATTCCCCACCAGGATGGTCTCAGGGCTCTCTGCTTTCTCCTCAAACAGAGGCTTGACCCATCCCCCACCATTGTCCTCCGTCTGGCTGAACCTGTCCGCTCACTGAACCATTTCTCCTTTAACTTGTCGCACTTCCTCCAAACCAAAAATGTGGCTATAGGTACCCGAATGGGTCCCAGTTTCTTTATGGGGTTTGGGGAACATCCCTGTTCCAGTCCTACACCAGCTGCTCCAAAAACTCTTTTATCGGTACATCGACGACTGTTTCGCTGCTTCATGTTCCCGCCTGGGCCTGGAAAAATTGATCAATTTGACTTTTAATTCCCACTCCAATATTACTTTCACACGGTCCATCTCCGGCACTTCCCTTCCCTCCCTAGACATCTCTATCTCCATTTCTGGGGATGCACTAGTAACCATTACAAGCTCACTGACTCCCACTGTTACAGCTCTTCTCTCAGATTCTTTGCTTCCGTTGCATCTGTTTCAATGATGCCACTTTCCAAAATGGTGCTGTTGACATGTCTTCCTTCTTCCTCAATCGTGGTTTCCCACCCACTGCAGTCGACAGGGCTCTCCACCGTGTCCTGCCCATCTACTGCACCTCTGTTCTCACTCCTTCCCCTCCCTCCCAGAACCAGGATAGGGTCACCTTTGTCCTCACTTTTCACCCCATCAGCCTCCCCATTCAAAGGATCATGCACCGGCAGTTCCACTAACGCCAGTATGATGCCACCACCAAACACATCTTCCCCTCACTGCCTTCACACCTGCCCCTGTAGCTCCTCCCTGCTCAACATCTAAGGGCCTAAACACTATTTTCAGGTGAGGCGGCACTTCATAGGCCCCTCCTTCAATCTGGTCCATTGCATTTGCTGCTCCCAGTGCGGTGTACTCTATATTGGAGACTAAATAGGGACTATTCTGCATTCTGCTAAATTGCAGGTAGCAGAACACCTTCGGTCAGTCTGCAAGCAGGACTCAGGCCTTCCTGTCACTTGCCACTTCACCTCACTGTCCTGCTGTCATGTCCACATGTCCATCCCTGGCCTGCTGCAATGTCCTTGTGAAGCCCAGTGCAAACTGGTGGAACAGCACCTTATCTTTTGATTAGGCAATATTACAGCCTCCGGACTTAACACTGAGTTCAACAACTTCTGACTGTGAATTCTATCCTTCACCTTCACCCCATGTTTATTTCTATCAATTATTTTAATTTCAATCCGTTGTCCCTTCACCATTGTCCCCTCTCCCCACCCCACCCCACTAGGGCCATCCGTTCCCTGTTCTAAGTTATACTTTGACACACTGCTTACCTCTGTTTTTCCATTAACACATTATTATCTCTTAATGTAATACTGTAAGCACTCTTCTTAGCCTTGATCACCACCATTTATATTCCCTTTGTTTTTTGTCCATGACATCTTTGTCAATCTCTATCTATCGCTGGCCCTCACCATTTATCAAGCCCCACTGCTCCATAGCCATGCACCCTCCCCTCCACAATAGTATAAATCTCATCATATTTTCAGTTCTCTCCAGCTTTGACTAAGAGTCATCTAGGATCTAAACATTAGCTCCCTTCTCGCTCCTCAGATGCCGTCAGATCTGCTGAGAATGTCCAATATTTTCTCTGTTCGCTTCTAGCTCAGCTTTGATGTGAACATTTTCATGAGGAATAGTTTCATTTTCTTTTTTGAGGTTTTGTTTCTTTTGAGTTAGCCAGATAGCTTTCCTTCATTCACAACCAGCGGCTCATTCCATTCTGCGCCTGCTGCTGCAGTTTGGGTAATGTTTCGGCATTGTCGAAATGCTTTATTTTGAAGTGTATCGGCTGTTTCTCAGCCTCTTCTTTCCTCCGCACTAAACTCTTCAGCTCATGGACCTCAGCGCACTGACGTGGTCCATGACCATCTTGCGGTTTGCTTAGGTATTGTGTCCCTCAACCTGAGGTCTCCCGACTCCCTCAACCTGGGGGTCTCCTTAACCCTTTGGTGCCTTACTTAGGAGTGTTCTCACCATGTTTAAAAGTCTGTTCTCTCCAAACATGGACTTTAAATATTTCCTAATGACTCTTGTATCACCAAATGTTGCAGCCATCAAACATGGAAAGCCCAGGATCCATTTGCAGAATCAGTGACCATTGAGAGAAGAGGGGTAAAGTATGAAGCATACACTTGGCTTGAGAACCTAAATATCAAAAGAGGTGGTCAAGTCATACACAGAGAAATGGAAAGGAAATTAGCATGCAGAACACTGGATATAGACAGAAAGAAAGGCATACTGAGGCATATTTTCAACTGCACAGGCTGGGTCCTTACCTGCTGGAGTGGAGCATCTCCATCTATACATCTCGCCCAATCATCAATAGAGGGAAAATCCATCAGGTTCTATAAAGGGTGGGTGTTATTTATGTGAGTTACTGTAGGTGTGTGCAATGCCTCTTTAAGAACCGAGTCATTGCTCTTGGAAAGAGCACCCTACCCAAGGTCAACACCTCCACCCTATCCCCATAACTCAGTAACCCCACCCAACACTAAGGGCAATTTTGGACACTAAGGGCAATTTGTCATGGCCAGTCCACCTAACCTGCACATCTTTGGACTGTGGGAGGAAACCAGAGCACCCGGAGGAAACCCACGCATACACGGGGAGGATGTGCAGACTCCGCACAGACAGTGACCCAAGCCGGAATCGAACCTGGGACCCTGGAGCTGTGAAGCGATTGTGCCATCCACAATGCTACCGTGCATGCATGATGCCATTGGCTACTTCGCGGGCTTTTGCCCTTAGGCAAGTACCAACATTTGTACAGTGAAGACCTATTTAATATATAAAAGTAAATTACTGTGGATTCTGGAATCTGAAACAAAAACAGAGAATGCTGGGCAATCTCATCAGGCCTGACAGCATCTGTGGAGAGAACAGAGCTAACATTTCAGGTCTAAACGACTCTTTGTCTAGCTTTCTGTCAAATCTAATAAACCTTGCATTCAACCTACGTGCATCATCAATCAATTTCTTTTGTACCATTAGTCCAAAGACACAACAGTTTACCAAAAGAAAACTGGCGACGAGGAACAGATTCAGAAGGAAGAGAGAAAGAAGCTTGACCGTCTATGTGGAAGAGGTGAGCAGCTTCAACAGGTCAATCGATCAAGGAGATTATTAGAAGGGTAGAAATCGCAACTGGCATTGGAACTGGTAAGGTTTTTGGGGAAAAAATTCAAAGGAAGGGCCCGTACCAATTTCAACCTGGCACTCTGAGGAGTTCAGGCTGCCGAGCTCAGGACATGCAGTACAGTTAGACATGGAGGCAGAGCGGGGCAGAGAACAAAAGATTCTCAAAACTTGCAATGTGGCTAGAGCTGTTACAAATACTTCAACTGTATTTAACTAGATCATGAATTTAACGGAAGTTTGTTGAGTATTCCAATACCATTATAAATGGTGGGAAATCTTGGCACAATAGGTTCATTTGATGAAGACTCATAGCACTGGAAATCGTACTCAGAAATATTATATTCTAGCCAATAAGATTTTGGTCAATAGTAAGGTCCTTGTGTTCCTAAGTACAATTGGAAGCAAAACTTTAAGTTTCTTCAGAACCTTGGTTCAGCCTGAGAAACCCAGGGATAAGACATAGCTAGAATTGGTTAAAATCTTAGAATACCATTATGTCCAAAGCCGTTATTTAGTGTGGAGAGGTTTTGATTTCATCAAAGGAATCAGTTTAGAAAGGGAATATATCGCGCAGTTTGATAATAATGATAGTCTTTATCAGTGTCACAAGTATGCTTACATTAACACTGCAGTGAAGTTACTGTGAAAATCCCCTAGTCACCACACTACAGCGCCTTATAATTTAGAATGTCCAATTCACCTAACCCTCAAGTTATTGCTCAAGTTTATTGCAACCCTCAACCGACTTGAAGAGTTTTGCGAACTTGGCAACTCATTAGATGACACAATTAGAGATTGTTTGGTTAGTGGTATCTAAAATGAAGCCATTCAGAGAAGATTATTAATGGAACAAAATTTTAGTCGGAAGACTGCTTTAGATATTGGCATTTCAACGGAGATCGTGGCTAAGGGGGCGTCTCAGCTCAGAGCAAGCACGAGGATCCATTAACTGGCTGCCATCCAGAAGTCTATCCAGCAACAGCGGTGTCATTGCTGTGCAAAAATGGGCCATTCACAGGCTGATTGCTTGAGCAAGGATAGCAAATGTAGAAATTGTGGCAGAACTGGCCACACCGCAAAAGCTTACTGGAGTAAAATAACTTCTCCAGAGAAGAACACTGAAAGGAAGACACAGAATTCATTCAAAGGAAGTAACAAAACATTGTCAACTAAGAAAATTCGTAACATGGAAGAAAAGAACAACAACCACAGTGATGTGCTATAGCACTTCATTCTGATGAAGAATTGAAGCAGAATGTAGGCTCAGCCGAGAGTGGTTCACACCATTTTTGGGTGGTGTCAAAACTGAATGGACAACCTATCAAAATGGAGATTGATGCAGGGGCTGCCATCTCGATAATTCCTGAGACCATCTACGAATGGAAACTTAACCACCTGTCTTTGAAAGCAGCAAATATGATCTGGAGGACCTATACTGAGGAAATAGTGCCTCTGAGAGTCACATCACAATCAAGGTTGAGCTAGTGGACAAACTGCAGAGGTCCATGTGATCTGTGATGAATGTAGGATATTTTCAGATATATTGTATTATGTGTCTCTTGTAGCGCTGTTATTAAAAGAACTTAGGTTAAGGTATCCAGATTATAAATGGCACAGCATAACAATGTTAGCACTCCTACCTCACAGCGCCAGGGACCTGGGTTCAATTCCAGCCTCGGATGACTGTCTGTGTGGAGTTTGTGTGTTCTCCCCATGGGTTTCATTCGGGTGCACTGGTTTCCTCTCACAGTCCAAAGATGTGCAGGTTAGGTGGATTGGTCATGCTAATGTCCACCTTAATGTCCAAGGATGTGCAAATTAGGTAACGGGGTTATGGGATTACGGGAATAGGGTGGGGTGGACACTTGTATATGGACAGGGTGCTCATTTGAAGGGTTGGTGCAGACTCGATGGGCCAAATGGCCTCCTTCTGCACTGTATGGATTCTATGATTCCATGATATGCCTCCTAAAGTTGTGATTAAGAGGTTAACAGCGAGGCAGGTTGTGATGTCACTCATGGGAGGGACTGGCCCCGTTTTAGTTTTATTTTTCACCCCTCCCTGTGTCTGTTATTTTAAGTTTAATTTTTAGAGTCCTGCTCTGGTCTCTGAGGAAAGGAGATGTGTTTTTCAGATTGACTTCTGAAAGCTTCCCTCTCAAGGGCCTAAATCTGTAAGCCACTGAGTGTTAATTGTTGTAATAAGTGGCGTTTGATCTGGGTATGTTGAGTTTGCTTAATTGAATTTTCAGGAATAAATGGGACAGTAAACTCAAAGAGCTTTATTTTTTTCCAAGAACTTCTAAATTATTAATTGGAAAGCTATTTTTCTTTGGATGTTAATAGGGTTAATCCTGTGTTAATAATAAAATTGTTTTAATACGGATGATCTCTAGTTTGTCAGTGGAATCAGTCTTGGAGTGAAGTATTCTTTCCTCATAGTTACAAACTGAAAGATTGTTGGGGTCTCATCCGATTTTCCTGACATAAATTGGGATCTGGTTCAGGTACCGTAACAGGTTCAAGGACATTTTCCAGCTCTCTTTGACTGCTCTTGGCTGGAAAGGATTAAACTGAACTGGAGCGTTGTAAACAGCTTAGTTGATTCAAAATCAGACTTACAGACCATAATGGAAAAATACAGCAGTGTTTTCGAATGTTCAGTGTCCCTGAAGGTGAAGGAAAATAGCCAACCAAAATGTCTTAAGGCTAGAGCAGTACCCTATACCTGCAAAGGTAGAATCTGGACTACTGATGTTTGTGGGAACAGGAGTCTTAGAACCGGTCACTACTAGTGACTGGGCAACCTCTATTGTACCTGTCATGAAGTAGGATGGTAAAATTTGTATCTGCGGAGATTTTAAGACAACAATCAGTCTGGTTCTATGCATAGATTATTACCCATTACCATTGGTTGAAGATTTGTTTGCAAACCTGTCAGGATTACAGAAGTTCAGCAAGATTGACCTATCGAATAACGTCAGCACCAGCTTTGTTTCCGTGATCTATGGACCAGATCCTTTGTGGCTTACGGGGTACAGTGTTATCTTGGTGGTATATTGATAACCGGCACAGATGAACAAGAGCACTTACGACACTTCAAAGCGAGACTGAAACCCTTCAGGTGCATTGGTTTTGTATCAGGAAAGATAAATGTGATTGCTTTCAGACATCCATACAATATAGAATCATAGAAACTTATAATCTGTACATTGAAGAAGGAGGCCGTTCGGCCCATCGAATCTTCACTGACTCTCTGAAGGCCCTCTCCCGAGCCCCAACTCCGGAGCCCCGCCGAACCTGTTCATGCCTGGACACTAAGGGGCAACTTACCTTGGACATATAATTGACAGTAAGGGTCTACACAAAGCACCTAAAAAGATGGAAGCTATTATGGAGGCTCCATGACCAATGAATGTCGCTCAATCTAGATCATTCCTAGGGTTAATCAACTACTATGGAAAATTCGTCCAGAATCTGGCAATCTTATTGAAACTGTTGCATATCTTATTGTGCGCAAAACAGGCAGTGAACACCAGAATGCAAAAAAGTATATCAATCAGCAAAATAAAGTCAGAAGTGTCCATACATTTCAACCCAAAGTTACCATTACAACTGGCCTGTGATGCTTCACCAGATGGAGTTGGAGCCATAGTGTCACATATACTACCTTCAGGGGAAGAAAGACCTATAACTTTTGCATCTCGTACATTACAAAGTGCAGAATCTAACTATGCTCAGTTGGAGAAGGAGGCACTGAGAATTATATTTTCTGTACGGTAATTTCACCAATACCTGTATGGTCATCACTTTGCATTGGTAATGGACCACAGGCCCTTAACAGCTATTTTTGGGCCATATGAAGTTGTCCCTTTGTCGGTTGCAAGTTGACTCTAACGACGTTCTTTAATGCTGTCTGCACATTCCTATGAGATCATAGAATTTATCATAGAATTTACAGTGCAGAAGGAGGCCATTCGGCCCATCGGGTCTGCACCGTCTCTTGGAAAGAGCACCCTACTGAAGCTCACACTTCCCCCCTATCCTCATAACCCAATAACCCCACCCAACACTAAAGGCAATTTTGGACTAAGGGCAATTTATCATGGCCAATCCACCTAACCTGCACATCTTTGGACTGTGGGAGGAAACCCACGCAGACACGAGGAGAAGGTGCAGACTTTGCACAGACAGAGATAAAATACTGTCAGTCTATGGGTGTATTGTCACATCTGCCTTTACCAGCTGGTCATAATAATATTGTTTACTGTGCACAGATTGAGAATGTTCCAGTGCTTGCAGCTCAAGTCCAGAGACATACCAGAAGTGATCCTGTGATGAGGAAGGTACTGGTAATGGTATTAAAGGGGAGGAGAGCAGGAAAACACCCTGAATTAAAACAGTACACTTCCAGGAGACCAGAATTATCAGCACAGGATGGGTGTCTGTTGTGGGGGATGAGAGTGATTATTCCTCCAAATTTTGGACACAAAGTTTTGGATAACTACATGAAGGACACCCAGGTATAGTTTAAATGAAGGAACGAACATGAAGATATTTTTGCTGGCTAGAAATTGATGTTGTGATAGAAGAAAAAGCAGGATTGTGCCAGTAATTGCGCAGGTAAGGAATCCACCGCCGTTGTCCCCACTGCATCCATTGGAGTGACCTTAAATGCTGTGACATAGAACATAGAACATAGAACAGTACAGCACAGAACAGGCCCTTCGGCCCTCAATGTTGTGCCGAGCCATGATCACCCTACTCAAACCCACGTATCCACCCTATACCCGTAACCCAACAACCCCCCCCTTAACCTTACTTTTTTATTAGGACACTACGGGCAATTTAGCATGGCCAATCCACCTAACCCGCACATCTTTGGACTGTGGGAGGAAACCGGAGCACCCGGAGGAAACCCACGCACACAGGGGGAGGACGTGCAGACTCCACACAGACAGTGACCCAGCCGGGAATCGAACCTGGGACCCTGGAGCTGTGAAGCATTTATGCTAACCACCATGCTACCCTGCTGCCTACATGCTACCATGTGACAATGTTTAAATGTTGATTTTGCCGGTCCATTCGAGAGGCCTGGCCTGAGGTGGTCCTCATGAAGACAATCACTGCGGAACAGACCATTGAGAAACTCAACAACATCTTTGCGAGTTTCGCAAAACCAGAGCAGATCGTGAGTGATAGTGGGCCACAGTTTACAGCCCAAGAGTTCGAAGACTACTTAAAGATGCGCGGAGTTCAACATAGAAAGTCAGCACCTTACCGCCTCTCCATTAGTGGTTTAGCTAAAAGGTTTGTCCAGTTCTTGAGGCAGGCACTGAAATCTTCCAAGGACTAAGCTTCACTACATCGCAGTGTGAACAGGTTTTTAGCAACATACCAAAATATGACACATGCGACTACACAAAGTTCACCAGCTTTGATATTGATGAAAAGGAAACTGAGTACTTTTATTCACTCTTGCCAGAGGAGACATCTGGCATATTAGAGCGAAACCATCAGCCACAGATCTTGAGTTGAAAAAGTAACTCAAGGAAACGATCATTTCAACAAGAGCCGGTGTTAATGCGCAGCTGCACCACGAGTGAGAAGTGGGTCTCTGCAACGATATTGGCTCAGACTGGTCCAAATTCCTACATGGTCCAAACGACAGACAAACTCATGTGGAGATGCCACGCGGATCAATTATTGTCAACACAAGTTAGTGTACCAGTGCCAGAAGTACCTCAAGAGGTAACGGTGTCTGTGCCACCTGACGTCTGCTACTACCAGTCTTCCCTTGGAAAAAGAGACTGTAACACTTTCCAGGGTAGTTACACCTTCCAGGTAGAGACATCTACTGGAGAACCTGAAAATACATCGAAGGAGGAGAATAACAATGTTCCGGAAGAGCACAGGCAACCACTGAGAAATAGATGTCCACTTAGTAGTCCTAATCTTGTTGACTGTGTTATTATTCCCGTACCAGCCTCCCCGGACAGGTGCTGGAATGTGGCGACTAGGGGCTTTTCACAGTAACTTCATTGAAGCCTACTCATGACAATAAGCGATTTTCATTCATTTCATTTCATTACAATGTAATATTTTGAGGCCTGCACATTTACATATATGTAAATACTAGTTATTAGTTGCGTGGGATCTTAGAAGTAAAGGGGAAGGGATGTTATATATATATATATGGGTTATTGTAGTTGTGTGCAATGTCTCTATAAGAACAGAGTCACGTGACATATGTGATGTCATGGCTACTTTGCAGGCATTTGCCCTTAGTCAAGTACCGACCGTTGTACAGTGAAGACCTGTCGAATATACCTCCGTTGATCTTGCATTTAACCTGTAGAATACAATCCCTACAGTGCAGAATAAGGCCATACGACCCATCAAGCCTGCATCAACCTTCTGAAAGAGCACGCTACCTAGGTCCACTCCCCCCCCCCCCCCCCAAATCCCCATAACCCCACATAACCTGCACATCTTTGGACACTAAGGGGAAATGTAGAACGGCCAATCCATCTAAACTGCACATCTTTGGACTGTGGGAGGAAATCCGAGCACCCGGAGGAAACCCATGCAGACATAGATTTCATAGAATTTACAGTGCAGAAGGAGGCCATTCGGCCCATCGAGTCTGCACCGGCTCTTTGAAAGAGCACCCTACCCAAATGCACAACTCCACCCTTTCCCCATAACCCAGTAACCCCACCCAACAGAAGGAGAAAGTGCAAACTCCACACAGACAGTTACCCAAGGCCAGAATTTAACCCGGGTCCTGTGAGGGAGCAGTGCTAACCACTGTGTCGCCCCTTGTGCCACCGTTACCCGCCCATGCACGTGCATCAGCAATCAATTAGTTTTGTACTGTTAATCCGATAGTGGGAAATCTACCCCACCAGATTCCCAGCTTGCTGATGAAGATAGAAATCCAACTGCATAAGGACAGAACTGAGAAAGAAGCTTTTCCATTCATCTGTCCGTCTGTACTCTGCTGGATGACGGGTCTTGGCCTCAGTGTCTGTTGATGCTTCAGCGTGTGCTATTTTCTTGTCAGATTCTGTCAAATGCTTTGCTTTGCGCAAGTGAAGGAGACACAGCCGGAGTGAGACACATCCAGAGTGGGAATTTGAAACTTGGTAATTTGGTGCAGTGAGGTCATCAGGAAAGGTAAGTGGGAAGTCTAATTCTGCTGTTTTTCGGTTAAAAGTGCAGTGTGTAGTTTAGTGTCTGATTGGCACGAGCTGCCCTACCCTAATTGCTGAGAGGCAGTTATCTGTCAGTCACCTGAGGCCTGTTTAGTGGCACAAAGGTGCACATTGTATTCTTCTCTTTTAAGCTTAAGTAGTGTGAGTCACCCTGGTTAGCTGAGGTCTGTATAAAAGACAGACAGAAAGCGCACTCAGTAAGCTTTGTGCAAGTGAAGGATACACAGCCAGAGTGGGAATTTGGAACTTGGTAATTTGGTGCAGTGAGGTAATTCGGTGCAGAGTGGGAGAAGGTGCTTTTTCTCTACTGTTTTTTTCTCTCTCTTTCTTCTGGCCTGTAACTTTTAATCTGCAGGGTGAGAACCAGAGAGCATCTGAGAACCTGGGAAGGTAAGTGATTTTTATTCATTTTTATTTTTATTACCTTTTCAAATTGTGTGTGTGTGTGGGGGTGGGTGGGGGTGGGGGGGGGGGGGATTGAAGTGACATCACAGTTAAGCTGTGACCTGATTGGCTGGTTGGGGATCTACACTAAATTTAAAAATTAAGCATTGTTAAACGAATGAATCATAATTACTTAATTATAATTTAGAGGGGTATCTAAGCCAGAGATCGGAGAGCAGTGGCACCACGGCTGGCTCTGATGTTCAGCAAGGAGGGTCAAAACTCAGAAGAGCAATAGTCATAGGGGACTCTATAGTCAGGGGCACAGATAGGCGCTTCTGTGGACGTGAAAGAGACTCCAGAATGGTATGTTGCCCCCCTGGTGCCAGGGTGCAGGATGTCTCCAAATGGGAAGCGGGCATCCTGAAGGGGGAGGGCAAACAGGCAGAGGTTGTTGTACATATTGGTACTAACGACATAGGCAGGATGGGGCATGAGGTCCTGCAGCAGGAGTTCAGGGAGCTAGGCAGAAAGTTAAAAGACAGGACCTCTAGGGTTGTAATCTAGGGATTATACCTTGTTCCACGTGCCAGTGAGGCTAGAAAAAGGAAGTTGGAGCAGCTAAACACGTGGCTAAACAGCTGGTGTAGGAGGGAGGGTTTCCGTTATCTGGACCACTGGGAGCTCTTCCGGGGCAGGTGTGACCTGTATAAGAAGGACGGGTTGCATCTAAACTGGAGAGGCATAAATATCCTGGCCACGAGGTTTGCTTGTGTCACACGGGAGGGTTTAAACTAGTATGGCAGGGGGATTGTACCAGAGGAATAGGTCAGAAGGTGAAAGCATTGAGGGAGAACTAGGGAATAGGGCCAGTATGGCTCTGAGGAAGAGCAGACAGGAAGATGTTGCTGAAAACAGCGGGTCTAGTGGCCTGAAGTGCATATGTTTTAATGCAAGATGAACTTAGAGCTTGGATTAGTACTTGGAACTATGATGTTGTTGCCATTACAAAGACCTGGTTGAGGGAAGGACAGGATTGGCAGCGAAACGTTCCAGGATTTAGATGTTTCAGGTGGGATAGAGGGTGATGTAAAAGGGGTGGCGGAGTTGCGCTACTGGTTAGGAAGAATATCACAGCTGTACTACGGGAGGACACCTCAGAGAGCAGCAAGGCTATATAGGTAGAGATCAGGAATAAGAAGGGTGCAGTCAGAATGTTGGGGGTTTACTACAGGCCTCCCAACAGCCAGCGGGAGATAGAGGAGCAGATAAGTAGACAGACTTTGGAAACGAGTAAAAACAACAGGGTTGTTGTGATGGGAGACTTCAATTTCCCCAATATTGACTGGGACTCACTTAGTGCTAGGAACCTGGACGGGGCAGAGTTTGTAACGAGCATCCAGGACAGCTTCTTAAAACTATATGTAGACAGTCCAACTAGGGAAGGGGCTGTACTGGACCTGGTATTGGGGAATGAGCCCGGCCAGGTGGTGGAAGTTTCAGTCGGGGAGCATTTCGGGAACAGTGACCACAATTCAGTAAGTTTTAAAGTGCTGGGGGACAAGGATAAGAGTGGTCCTAGGGTGAATGTGCTAAATTGGGGAAAGGCTAATTATAACAATATTAGGCGGGAACTGAAGAACCGAGATTGGGGGAGGATGTTTGAGGGTAAATCAACATCTGACATGTGGGAGGCTTTCAAATGTCAGTTGAAAGGAATTCAGGACCGGCATGTTCCTGCGCGGAAGAAGGATAAATACGGCAAATTTCTGGAACCTTGGATAACGAGAAATATTGTAGGCCTCGTCAAAAAGAAAAAGGAGGCATTTGTCAGGGCTAGAAGGCTGGGAACAGACAAAGCCTGTGTGGAATATAAGGAAAGTAGGAAGGGACTTAAGCAAGGAGTCAGGAGGGCTAGAAGAGGTCACGAAAAGTCACTGGCAAATAGGGCTAAGGAAAATCCCAAGGCTTTTTACATATACATAAAAAGCAAGAGGGTAGCCAGGGAAAGCGTTGGCCCACTGAAGGATAGGCAAGGGAATCTATGTGTGGAACCAGAGGAAATGGGCGAGGTACTAAATGAATACTTTGCATCAGTATTCACCAAAGAAAAGGAATTGGTGGATGTTGAGTCTGAAGAAGGGTGTGTAGATAGCCTGGGTCACATTGAGATCCAGAAAGACGAGGTGTTGGGCGTCTTGAAAAATATTAAGGTAGATAGGTCCCCAGGGCCTGATGGTATCTGCCCCAGAATACTGAAGGAGGCTAGAGAGGAAATTCCTGAGGCCTTGACAGAAATCTTTGGATCCTCACTGTCTTCAGGTGATGTCCCGGAGGACTGGAGAATAGCCAATGTTGTTCCTTTGTTTAAGAAGAGCGGCAAGGATAATCCAGGGAACTACAGGTTGGTGATCCTTACCTCAGTGGTAGAGGAATTACTGGAGAGAATTCTTAGAGACAGGATCTACTCCCATTTGGAAGCAAATGGACGTATTAGTGAGAGGCAGCATGGTTTTGTGAAGGGGAGGTCGTGTCTTACTAACTTGATAGAGTTTTTCGAAGAGGTCACAATGATGATTGACGCAGGTAGGGCAGTGGATGTTATCTATATGGACTTCAGTAAGGCCTTTGACAAGGTCCCTCATGGTAGACTGGTACAAAAGGTGAAGTCACACGGGATCAGGGGTGAGCTGGCAAGGTGGATACAGAACTGGCTAGATCATAGAACGCAGAGAGTAGCAATGGAAGGGTGCTTTTCTAATTGTAAGGCTGTGACTAGTGGTGTTCCGCAGGGATCAGTGCTGGGACCTTTCCTGTTCATAGTATATATAAATGATTTGGAGGAAGATGTAACTGGTCTGATTAGTAAGTTTGCAGACGACACAAAGGTTGGTGGAATTGTGGATAGAGATGAGGACTGTCAGAGGATACAGCAAGATTTAGATTGTTTGGAGACTTGGGTGGAGAGATGGCAGATGGAGTTTAATCCGGACAAATGTGAGGTGATGCATTTTGGAAGGTCGAATACAGGTAGGGAATATACAGTGAATGGTAGAACCCTCAAAGAATATTGAAAGGCAGAGAGATCTAGGTGTACAGGTCCACAGGTCACTGAAAGGGGCAACACAGGTGGAGAAGGTAGTCAAGAAGGCATACGGCATGCTTGCCTTCATTGGCCGGGGCATTGAGTATAAGAATTGGCAAGTCATGTTGCAGCTGTATAGAACCTTAGTTAGGCCACACTTGGAGTATAGTGTTCAATTCTGGTCGGCAGAAGGATGTGGAGGCTTTAGAGAGGGTGCAGCAGAGATTTACCAGGATGTTGCCTGGTATGGAGGCCATTAGCTGTGAGGAGCGGTTGAATAAACTTGGTTTGTTCTCACTGGAACAACGGAGGTTGAGGGGTGACCCGATAGAGGTCTACAAAATTATGAGGGCATAGACAGAGTGGATATCAGAGGGTTTTGGGGTCACTTACTAGGGGGCAAAGGTTTAAGGTGCGAGGGGCAAGGTTTAGAGGAGATGTACGAGGCAAGTTTTTTACACAGAGGGTAGTCAATGCCTGGAACTCGCTGTCGGAGGAGGTGGTGGAAGCAGGGACGATAGTGAGGGGCATCTTGACAAATACATGAATAGGATGGGAATAGAGGGATACGGATCCAGGAAGTGCAGAAGATTTTAGTTTAGAGGGGCAGCATGGTTGGCACAGGCTTGGAGGGCCGAAGGGCCTGTTCCTGTGCTGTACTTTTCTTTGTTCTTTGTAAATGGTGGTTTGCTATTTCCTCCCACTCTCAGGGTCAGGGTGAGGAGGCAAGTTTACCTCAGTGGGCATCAAAACCATGCAATAGGTGTTATTCTGAACGACATACTACCCATCTAGCCAATCTCCTCAATTAGCTTGTGGACAGAGCAAAGCACAGAACAGAGGGGATGGGACAGGGTAGATAAAGAATGAACAGTTCAATATCAAGTAGTGCCTTGACTCTGTATAACAAAGTACAATTTCTTCCTCCTCATGCATAAATGTCACCAGTTACACTGTTCACACTAAAGCTTGTATTTTTTCTCCCTTTCTGTCTATCTAGCCTTGGCCACCTTTGGCTGGAAAGGTGGATAAGCTGAGTGATTCTCAACCTCTATCAATGCCGATATTGTCTTGGAAACTCAAATGGATGTCATCTTCACTTTGGGGACTATTTTGACCATTAGAGGGGAGGTGAAATGACTCCCCAATTTTCCCACTCTAGATTTGACCGTAATAGGTTTTCGGTTTGAATTTAAAGAGGATGTGCTTTCCCAGTCCAATAAGAGTCCCACTATTTATGCATAAATTGTGGAGAATTAGTCAGATAGGTTTTCTTAGGTTAAAAGAAGAACAAGAGAAGTACAATGAAATGATTTTCTGAAGTAAAAAGAATCTAGTTAAATTGCAGCCGCCATTGATGTTTAGCACAGGGCTAAATCGCTGGCTTTGAAAGCAGACCAAGCAGGCCAGCAGCACGGTTCGATTCCCGTAACAGCCTTCCCGAACAGGCGCCGGAATGTGGCGACTAGGGGCTGTTCACAGTAACTTCATTTGAAGCCTACTCGTGACAATAAGCGATTTTCATTTTCATTTCATTCATGTGCATTTGTTTGGGCTGACCCACACACACATGGCAGAGTGTGAGGGGAGGTTTCTAGAATGTTTTAATAGTTCATGAAAAATAAAGCAAAGGAGTATGTGATTAGCCATTCCTTGGCTGGTCTAGATGTGGTGATTCCACGTTCTGGCTGGTTTGTTCAGCTGTCTCCCTGGCTGTAGCTGCACGGAGCAGATTTCCACACTTTTTCCGGAGAAGACATGGGTTCGCAGTAGATTTCCCTTCTCAGGATGGTTGCTTTGCAAACCGGCACAGCACTTCCAAGAGCGAGAGAGAGACAGAGGAAGAGAGGGCATACATCTTCAAACAGCCTGCGTTCAATATCTCATTTTCTCATGTTCTCTCTCCTACTTGGTAAGGGGTCCTTAAAGTACCTCGTTGGATGTATAATCCCAGAGAAATTCTCTTAGTTCATGCCTGCTGCAATTATTGTTTCAGAACAGATCATTGCATTTTGATGTCTCATCTCAGAAGCATTTGAAGAGTCTCAGGGTGGTATGAATTAACAAGGGATGGAGTCATGGCAAGGAGCATGTAAGGACAATGTGGGTGTAGTCCATTGCAGTTGGACTGTGGATAAGCCTGTAATGTGGATAAAGCCTTGAGTTCAGTCATCCTGATTCGATCTGTTCATGGGAAAAGAGATAGAGCTCTTTTGTGTGGCAAACAGAGCCTTGGCAACCTCTCTGCTACAGAGATGACTGAAAACTGACATGTTACCTGCAGCAGGAGACTGTTACATAAAAGCTGAGGGCCAAGGTGACCTAGACCGCGATAGCCAGTGCTGTCCACACCCAATAGCAAAGGTGCCTGAGGACTTGCTCGTTACTGAAACTGGGGTTGGTAAAATGGTTCCCCGAAGACTGGCCTCCGTAAAGCAGACTCTTCTTTCCTTTCCCATAAACCGCTACTGTTGGACGAAATCTGACCATGTTTATTATTAAATGCAGGCCAGGAGCATATCTGGATCCCGACCGCAATGACTTCTGAGTCTGCCCGCTTGCACGATCCGTCAGTGATTGAATTAATCATCATTCGGGAGGGTGAATGGAAGTACCAGGAATTTTGGTGGCAGCAGGTCTACCAGGAGAAATGAGCTGTCAGGCAGTCAGTAAGGCAGAGGAAGCCCTCCCCAGCTGTGGCCCTTTGGCATCTATGGATATGGGGAGGTAGCTGTGGAGGCAAGCAAAAGGAGGGCTTTCTGCTATCTGAAGGTCACCTCCTCCCACCTCCTTAGTTACAGCACTGGTCCAGCTCCACCCCTGATACGATCTAGGTGGCATCATCAATCCGTCCCTAAATGGGAACCTAATTGCTGATAATTAGTTACCCACTGCTGGCAGGTGATTAGCTGATGTGAGTCTCACTCGGCGTCCTCCCCCTGGAGGTGGTCACACTTTGGGTAGTCGACTCAACGTGCACATTTGAAAATTTCCCCTCACTCTCCCCCTCAATCGTCAGTCCCGGAGACAGCCCTACCAGACCAATTTGAACTGTATTAGGGCCATTTGGAGGAGTGCATGAACAGCTAAAACCACTTCTCAGAAGTCAGAACCAAGTTTCAGAGGCAGGAACAAAGGCCAAAATCACCCAGAAATTAGCCAACAGCTTCAACAAAAAAATAGCAACTAATCTACATGTAGTGGATGATCAGTAGGTCCTTGCTATCTGTTCGCATCATGAGTTGCTGGGCAAGTTTATTGCATAATTCGGGTGGCAATGTGGCGCAGTGGTTAGCACTGCTGTCTCACAGTGACAGCGACCCAGGTCCGATTCCAGCCTTGGATGACTGTGTGGAGTTTGCACATTCTCCCCGTGTCTGCATGGGTTTCCTCCGGGTTCTCCGGTTTCCTCCCACAGTCCAAAGACGCGGTCAGGTGGATTGGCCATGCTAAATTGCCCCTTAGTGTCCAAAAGGATAGGTGGGGTTACGGGGATAGGGTAGAGGCATGGGGCTTAAGTAGGGTGCTCTTTTGGAGAGTTGATGCAGACATGATGGGCTGAATGGCCTCCTTCTGCACTGTAGGGATTCTCTGATACATGGCAAAGTGATTGCAGGCTTCATATTCTAAAATGGTCTGACCACAAGCAGAATGCTATTATTTAAATGTCTAAATCAGCAATTTAATTGTTTTGGTTTCTGTCATGGATGTCATGGGGGGGGAGAGTCCAAACCAATTGGCAGCCAACACACTTCTGCCATATAATGACCATCCACTATATTTAATGCTTTAATGCCTGTTTTGTGCCTGATAAATAGGTGTAAACCCACCAAATTTCTCGGCTCAAGTTTTGAATTATACAAAGTGGATTTCTACATTATATAGTTTATGAACCTCAGAAAAATGTTTCACACAGAAACATATATAGAAAATAGAAGCAGGAGGAGGCCATTTGGCCCTTCCAGCCTGGTCCATCACTCATCACGTTCAATACCCTGATCCAGTCTTGCCCCCCCCCCCCCCCATATCCCTTGATCTCTTTCGTCCCAAGAGCTGTATCTAATTCCTTCTTGAAATTACACAACTCTTTGGCCTCAACTACTTTCTGTGGCAGCGAATTCCACAGATTCGCCACTCCCTGGGTGAAGGAATGTGTCCTGAACTCAGTCCTAAAATGTTTCATCCTCATCCTCAAACTATGAACCCTATTCCTGGACTCCCCCCACCATCTGGAACATTTGTTTTGTCTCTCGTTGTAAAATTCCTAAACCAGTCTAGTTCCCGAATGAGTCACGATTATACACGGTTACCATCGACTGTTTCGCCCACTTTGCTGCTCTCACTGTATACCAGACTTTATAGTCCATGCTCCGTGCTATCAGTGTAAATTTGCAGCACGAACAGAAAATAATTCTAAAAAACACAAATGCTGGATGGAAAACTGACATGAAATTATTTTGAGATTATTCAGGAAACCCTACACGTACTTCAGCTTTGGGAGATATGGAGCAGGATTCTCCGACCCCCCCGCCGGGTCGGAGAATCCCCGGGGGGAGGCGCGAATTCCGCCCCGCTGTCCCGACGCTGGCTGCCGCATTCTCCGGCGCCGTTTCTTGGGCGGGGTTCACGCCACGCCGGCCGGGGGCCGTTGACAGTGGCCCCCGGCAATTCTCCGGGCCCCGATGGGCCGAGCGGCAATCCAGTTTTGGCCAGTTCCGCTGGCGTGAATCACTCATACCGGCGGGACCTGGCAGGTAAGTCGGCGGGGGCAGTCCTCGGGGGGTGGGGATCCGACCACGGTGACCTGGCCTGTGATCGGGGCCCACCGATCTGTGGGCAGGCCTGTGCCGTGGGGGCACTCCTTCTGCGCCGGCCCCTGCAAGACTCCGCCATGGTTGGCGCAGAGAAGAGAACCCCCCGCGCATGCACCAAAACACGCTGGTGGTTCTGCGCCAGCCCTTTGGCGCATGAGCAAACTCACGCCATCCCTTTGGCGCCAGCTGGAGTGGCGCCAACTCCTCCGGCATCCACCTAGCCCCTAGAAATGCGGAGAATTCCGCATTATCAGGGGCTGTTGACGCCGGGCTGGTTGGCGCCAGTTTTCCTGCCGGCGTGGGGACTTAGTCCCCAGAAAGGAGAATCCCGGCCATAATGTCACAAAAAATGTATTTCACAAGCAGGTATCCAAATGCAGCTGTTGCCAATTTCAAAGCTACAGAACAAACGGTTAAGTAAACCATTTCCTCTGCCGTGCCTCAGAATAAATATGGTGCTGAATAAATTAAAGGAAAATGAAAGTCATTTTACCAACATAATCATCCATCTTTATTCAATAATATGCAAAATTGCATTGCAGCCTGAAGCCTGGGAAAGCTTCGAGAGCCGGCCCAATTTCATGAAAGCACACAGAGGTGCAAATCATTCAAAAGAGCATCTCTGCCACAAGACAATCTCTCTCGGCTTTGTAATATTCCTTTGTGAGTGCTGTGCTGAGTATTTTCGTAACCTCGAATTAGACTGACCAGTGGAACAAGATTTATTTGCTCAACAATGTGGCAAGTACACCCTGAATATATCCCTCCGACCATGAGATTCAGCACATTTCAACGGGAATGCACACGTGTGCCTTGCTGTGTTTATCGCCGGATTATGAGGAAGCAGTTCAAGTCAATAGCATAATAAATCCGAATCTAAAGCTCTACAAGTGAATATTCTGCCAATAGATATTCAAGAATGGACCATTCTCTCCCCTTGACAGTAATCTTTCTCAAGATGACATTTATCATCATTATTGGACAATACAAGCAGCTGTTTCCAGGCCATTATCAAAATTACTATAGATGACTTCTAGTGTTCTCTTCACACTTTCAAAGGTAATTTTCCTTCTAAAGGCTTTGCCCTCTGTAGCTGAACACTCATAAGGAACTAAAGAGGAAGCAGTTTAAATAAGACCTATTAACAAGGAGCTCGTAGTTTATTCGTGTTCCAAGCATAAAGCATACTAAAGCGTGGTTTCTGTTTTGAAATACAGCTCTCAAGAAGATAAATACTCCTTTTCTGGAGTTAAACCTAACTGACCTTGGCTAGAAATTTTGTCACCTGTCCAGGTCCTAACTGCCCAGGACCTGACAAATGAGTCAGCGGAGCTCTATCCATTTTCTGCTGTTCTGTCTATTGGTCGAAGATCCTTGGTCATCCCACCTGCCTGACACCTTGGATCATGATGAATTGTCTCAAACTCCAGCCCCAGATTGTTTTTTAACATTTAATTTAGTTTCTTCCTGTGCTTGGTTGAACATGGCCCTGTTATGGATTTCTGCTCTAATGTACTCCAGCAGCTACGCAGAGCAGGCCTTAGCGAGATGTGGAAGTCATAGAGGCCAGATCAATAGTCAAGGTCCTGACCCCTGCCTCTGATTTTGTACTTTGCCCCGAGGGTTTCTCCCCTTGAAAGTCCTGGGCTGCTTTTAATGTGAAGACAAGTGCATTTTGACAACTTAGGCTGCTGCGGTGCATAACAGAGAAGTGTATCCATATCCACATCCCTTCTCATTCAGTGGCTTTAATCCAGCTAGCATAATAGAAATGACCCTTCATGCATTTGATTATCTGTAATGCGTCTCATGCTTCTAGACCTGATTGACCTTTTCGAAGCAGGGTGATAAGACAGACAAGGCAGGAAGAGACACTAATAGAGACCTTTAGCTCTCTGCTTTAGCAGCAATTGAGAATAAGTAAGACTGTACAAGTTGAGGAATTAAATACAAAAAAGCTTAAAAGGGTTTTGAAGAAGCCATTTCACCCAGCACCAAAAACAAGACTGCCATACATCCTATTTTATAAGGACGATCACTCCTAATGTATCCATCTATCAAGGCAGGTGGGAACGCATTGCTCTGTGCTGGATGGAGAGAGTTACGAGGAATGCAATCCACCCCAGTGATTCATGCGCTCAGGAGTGGTGTATGCACAACCTAACAAATATAGTTTTACAGTGAACAGTGGGAGTGTACTCAGCTGATAAAGGTTAGAAGCATTGTGGGCTGCATCACTGTGATTTCCCCTGTACAATCTGAGCTAGCCCCGGAAATCTAAAATGAGAAGCAAATAACTTGATCTAAAATAAGAATGTCAAAAAGAGGGGAATGATATTTCAGACCTTATCAATATTTATATTATTTTTCAGAAATTCATCGATACATCATTTCCCTTTGCTATCTTAATTTCTGTAAGCTATTTTTTTTTTAAAGCGTACATTGCCATTACAACTGTACCATCGGTGCAAAGTAATTTCGCTTTGTACAACACTACAGCTGTACTATAAATGCAGACTGAGTCCAGGGTCAGGACATGACCTGACACCAGTGCAAAGGGGAATCAGGCAGCCTGGAGGACAAAGTTTCACTCTCATTCACTACAGAGTCACTTTGGACCTTAAAACATGATTTAAACAACACAAGTTCGGCTTTGGTGTGAAGCCTAATCCATTTTACACTAAATCAGGGCCAACATTAGGAACACGCAAGCCACACAATTGCAAGGGCCCGTGAGTCGATTCATTGGAAGGACATCTACACAACGCTAATAGCTAATCTCTGATCTCTTGGTCAACTATTTTTACATCACCTATTGCAAGACAGATTTCTGACGAGTAAGCATGAGCAGCAGAGGCTTTTTCAGCACAGTGGGCTAAGGCAGCTGGCTTGTAATGCAGAACAAGACCAGCAGCGAGGGTTCAATTCCCGTTCCAGCCTCACCGAACGGGCGCCGGAATGTGGCGACTAGGGGCTTTTCACAGTAACTTCCTTGAAGCCTACTTGTGACAATAAGTGATTATTATTATTATTATTACATCATCAGCGGGATTGAAACCAGCTTAAGTCAATTGCATTTAGTGTCCTTGACTATGAGATGCAGCAGCTCCAAACCAAGGAACGTATTAAACTTATAGTTTAAATGCACAGACTTCCCAATTGCAGAACTAGATGCATAGCTGCACCCAGCTAGAACAAGAGCGATGCATTAAAACAGATAATTTTTATTAATTGGAAGAGATATGTATTTCAATATCTGAAATTGAAACAAGAATTAAATACAAATTAAATATTAAATATGAGCATAGCTGGTGTAGGATTGTCTGATTTTGTTTGTTCCATACAGGAAAGAGAAACTGATACTGAGTATTATTCCTGAGTACATGCTAATTATTGAAAGAAGCATTATTAATATCTGCAATTTTATGAAGAACACCAATTGTTTTGGTCTAATCCCTTATAATCCTTCGCAATATTCAAAGCAATGTTTCATCTTTTTAGGGTTAAATTTTGCATCGTTCAATAATGTGAGGAAGTTAGGTGCATCAGCAGGAAATATAGCTTTATTTTGATGATTTTGAAATTGGTTTATAAAAGGGACAGCACCCCTTTAGAGTGTACTGCCTCCAATTTACAGTCTAACCTTATCTGTCAGTGCACTAATGCATACTTTTTATTCTGTCAATGTGAACCGTTTTTTCCACTGGTCAATATATCACAAGCTGTTCTTTTCTTAACAGTCCAGACAGACCAGACATTTGTGAAAGGTGCAGTCACTACAATCAAAAATGCTACATTTACTGAGTTTTTATCAAAGATTTCAATCCCCCTCATCCTCTGGAAAATTACCCTTTTATTTTGTTGTGGACATAAAATTATGGCCCTTGGAAAATTGGATGCGTTTCTGTTGAGGGAAATCAATTTTCTCACTGCCATATATGATCAACATGTCACAGCTATCAAAGAGATAATAATAGTAAAGCACAAGTAAAATGGTTGGTAATACCAGCGCCTGAAAAGGGAGCAAGATAACCCCCTTCTTTTGAAACATGTTTGCAATATTAATAAAAAAGAACAGCTATGCAAAAGGCTCCTGAGCTGCCTTCAGAGAAAATCCTTTTAAGCTTGTCCACTGACAGACTAATGTGTCGATGAAACTGGGGCAGAAATTGGTGCTTCCTGGAAAACGCTTCAGCATTTGCGAAACCGCTGAAACTCCTTTCTCATCAACTTGTTAATGGGTAGCTAATAGTAGGCGAAATGCGACCAGAGTGTGATGGCTCAGGAGGCTGCCTAGGGCGAGGTAATAGGGAGAGCACAGTGGCTGCATCTTAATCTAGTCTTGCAAACAAAAGGAAGCATCAAATGTGACCTCGCCGCCAGAGTGTTAATGGTTATCTGCCCATCACTGCATGCCACTTAGCACTGTTTATGCCCCACCTTTGGATCTTTTCAGCATGAGCATGCATTAGTCAGATATTAGCAACCAAAACACTAAAGCAAATTTGGACAAAAAAAAACGGTCTTCCAGTCCTGTCTTGTGACAGCTCTCCATCATTTGTTGAATCTGATCACAGTCTGAATCTGTCATCCTGCAGCAAAGATGTGTGTGTTTTGTCACTTGCTAAGTAATGCACACGTTTATGTGAATTTCTAGAATGCAACATGGTTTAAAATAATGAAGTCTTCCATTCGAAAGGTTACAGGAATAAATCTGTGGCAGGTTGTTTCATTCTGAACAGCGATTGAACGTTCAAAATGATTTAAACCCCACGCCACGTAATAAAGAAATTATTGGCATGTTTGTGAATAAACTACCATTCAATGTTATCATGTTATCAACCATTCAAGTAAACCTGAATTCTCGATAAAATGTACTTGATCTTAACAAAATCAGTCATTTGCACTTGTTCTGTTTATGTGTCACCAAACATAAACACAGCAATGTTATGATGTTTTCTCTGTGCAATTTTACAGAATTAATATTATAGATGAAAGAACTGATAGTCTAAACAGAGACGCACGCTGCTGCATTTTCATGATTCAAATGATAACTAAGACATGACCTACATTTTGGTCAGCTAAAAGTGAATTAACTTATACTTTTTCTAAACTAAATTTTGGAAATGAAATCTAATCTGCATATTTTAAGTGCAATTTTCCCAATACTGTTTTACAGTGGGACAGCCCTGGGTGACAGTACTGGTTTATTCTGAGTCAAGAAATTACTGATAGAAATATTGCAAGACAAAAACTCATCTTGTACGACAGAATTGGTTCTCACCTCCATTCAAATAATTTGCAGGGGAATGTCATATGAAAGACTGCATGTCAACTCACTGTTTAAGCATTGTACTGCAGCCTAACTTTTACAAAGTACTATTGTTATGAGCATAACAAGTGTCCCCTGTGCTTTCCAAAACTTTACGTTGTGTTTGAGTTATTGGAGAAAGCCTACTTTCTCATTAACTCACCATTCTTGTAAGTTAGGTATAAATTAGCATACTTAATATATGATGGTGCATGTATAAATATGATTAATAAGTATTTAATACAGACTTATGGTGGCGCCTATGAAGGAGTAAGTCACACATTTGGTGGCTCCCACTTTGGTCGGACTTTTGGACCTTTCCCCCCGATTTTCTACTGGACTTGAATTGTAAAACTGATGACAGAGGTAATTGTGTACTGAATTCCCACATCGGTGCATGGAGAGAAGGACTAGAAGTGCTCGTAAAGGCAACGGTCAATGGAGCAGCTGATGCAAGTTATTCAGGAAGGCTTTGCTAAGCAGAAGATGGAGAAGGCACTGGCTGAGCAGGAGGAACATCACACTACGGTGGAGTTGGAGGTGGGGATGCTGAGAGACCAGCAGAAGAAGCACCTGGAGAAGGTGGAGGACCTAGAGAATAGCTCCCGCTGGCAGAACTTGAGAATCGTTTGGCTCCCGGAGTGGTCTGAAGGAGTGGACACTGGGGCATACGTAGCGGCATGTTCGAGAAGCTGCTGGGGAGGGGACATTCTCCCAACCCTTGGAGGTGGACAGGGCTCACAGAGCGCTCGTGAGGAAGCCGCAAATGGGAGACCCCCCCCCGAAGGCAATGGTGGTGAGGTTCCACAGGTACTTGGATAAGGAGCACATTCTACAGTGGGCCAAGCAGACACGGAGCTGTAAGTGGGACAACAGTATCCTGCGGGTTTACCAATACCTGAGTGTGGAGGTGGCCAGGAGAAGAGCAGGCTTCAACCAGATGAGGTCGATCCTTTTGAAGAAAAAGGTGAAGTTCGGACTATTGTATCCGGCCCGTCTCTGGGTCACGCACGAGGAACAGCACATTTATTTTGAGTCGCCTGAGGACGTGCTGGACTTCGTGAAAAGGAAAGGACTGGTGGTGGACTGAGAACTTTTGAACTTTGCTGCAATGTTCTTGTTTTGTTTTTTTGTTTTTCTGTTCTTTAAAAAAAAATTTTTTCTCGTTTTGTGGAAGCTGTTTGTAATGCCTTTTGCATTGATTTGGGACCAGCGGTAGAGCTGAGTGAGTTAAGGTTTTCATTTGCACTGTTGGGGGATGGAGGTGTGCTTGTTTAGATCTTGGTGTTTTCTGTCGGGCAATTGTGTGGGGATTGTTTGACATGGTTATGACATTGTTGGACATGTTTGACATTGTTTGACATTGTTGGACATGGGCAGCACGGTAGCATGGTGGTTAGCATAAATGCTTCACAGCTCCAGGGTCCCAGGTTAGGTTCCCGGCTGGGTCACTGTCTGTGCGGAGTCTGCACGTCCTCCCCGTGTGTGCGTGTGTTTCCTCCGGGTGCTCCGGTTTCCTCCCACAGTCCAAAGATGTGCGGGTTTGGTGGATTGGCCATGCTAAATTGCCCGTGTCCTAAAAGTGTCCTAAAAAGTAAGGTTAAGTGGGGGGGGTGTTGTTGGGTTATGGGTATAGGGTGGATACGTGGGTTTGAGTAGGGTGATCATTGCTCGGCACAACATCGAGGGCCGAAGGGCCTGTTCTGTGCTGTACTGTTCTATGTTCTATGTTCTATGTTTGATGTTGGAGTATGTTTGTATGAGCCGGGGGTGGGGGGGGAGAGGGGGGTGGGGGAGGGGGGGTGGGGGTGGGGGTGAGAGGGGGGGTGGGGGTGGGGGTGAGGGTTGGGTGGGAACAATAGGTGAGAAACTATCCGGCACCAGGGATGGGGGCCACCAAGCTAGCTGGGTGGGTAGCTCACGGAAGCGCAGTGGGGGGTGTGCGTATGTTCAGTTTATTAAAGGGGTTGGGTTACAGAGTATTTTTCCTAGGGGGAGTAAATGTTCTGCTGACAAGGGAGGGGCTTGGGCTAAGGGACAGAGAGGAGGTTGGGGCGGAGACTGCCTGGGGGCAGGCTGGTGGAGGCGCAGAGCATGGGCTGGAGGCGGGCCCAAAAAAGGGGATGGATGATCGGCGAAGGGGGGGGCAATGAGCCCTCCAAGTAGGCTGATTACCTGGAATGTGTGAAGGTTAAATGGGCCGGTCAAGAGGGCTCATGTGTCTGCGCATCTTAGGGGACTGAAGGCGGACGTGGTAATGTTGCAGGAGACGCACGTTAGAGTAACTGACCAGATTAGACTGAGGAAAGGCTGGGTCAGTCAGTTCTTTCACTCGAGACTAGACTCAAAGACGAGAGGGGTTGAGATCCTGATCAATAAGCGGGTGGTGTTTGAAACGGGTACAATAGTCTCGGATGTGGGAGGTCGGTACATTATGGTCAGTGGGAAACTGGAGGGGGTGCAGGTGGTATTAGTAAATGTGTATGCACCAAATTGGGACGATGTGGAATTTATAAAGAGAATGCTGGGGAAGATACCGGACCTGGACTCGCACAGGTTTGTCATGGGAGGGGACTTCAAGACAGTTATTGACCCTGGCTTGAACCGATCAAGCTTGGAAATGGGCAGGGTGCCAGCAATGGCAAAGGAACTGAAAGGGTTCATGGAACAGATGGGGGGGTGGGGTGGATCCATGGAGATTTGGGCAGCCGAGGGTGAAGGAGTTCTCCTTCTACTGTTGTTGAAAACTCACCACTATTCTTAGAAGTCCCCCTATACCAAAAAGGGACGACATTCGGTGAACAGGGATTCTCACTCCCTGACACCGATGCAGGCTTCGGTGGGTGCTATTCAGGTCAAACTATATTTTCAAGTTATCTCCCGGTATAACCCATACCTTCACCGAAGATTTTATCTACTTACCACTTAGTAGCATTGATATCCTGGGTCCTGCATTGCTAAGTAAGTAAAGTCAGCTAATAACCACTGTTTCAGGTTAAAACTTTTAAGTTATTTTATTATTCTATTTTTTTCCTTTTAAAAGATGCAATCACTGTCTTTACAGAAAAGTAAAAAGATCTTGCTTCTGGATCCTTCTGGTTGGTTGAAGGGACCTTCAGGCCCAACTTGACAATCAATCTTCTTTAAAGTCTGGTCTTCTTTAGATGTATTTGCTGGTTAGTTCGATTGCTATGTCTTGTCGATACCGTGTACCAAGCTGTGAGAGCTGACTCTGCTGGCTATCTCTGAGCTGACTCTGAGCTGACTCTGCCTCCTCTTTAAATTCTAGTCTTCCTTAGATGTATTAGCTGTTTTAGCTTGGCTGCTATGTCTTATCTTTCCCATGACCGAGCTGGCTGTAAGCTGACTCTGCTTGCTTCTCTTGTTCCTTCTCTGCTTCTCTCCTCTCTCTGAGTTCTGGTAGTTCCTGCTCTGGTCTCTGGGTTTATATTCTCTTTCTAACAGTTAGTAAGTTTTTATGACTTTATTGTAAAGTAACTTTTATTTCACTTTGATTGTAAAAGGTACCTTTGATCTAAACATTCTAATACAACTAAGTATTCATTTTGACATGACCTCACCTCTCAGGTCTCTGATTACATTGTTTCCTTTGTGATGTTCAAAGTTCCTTTGTGATATTCAAAAATGCTGGATGGAGCTGGATGAACTTCGGATCATTCGGGAGGCGGAGGGGGTTATTGAGAGGAGTTATAGGGAGGTAGTCACACCTCAGGTAAAAGAAGAAGATAGAAGGGTTACCATCAGGGGAGGGAACTGGCAGGCAGTGCAGGGATCCCCTGTGGTCGTTCCCCTCAATAACAAGTATACCGTTTTGGATACTGTTGCGGGGGACGACTTACCAGGGGTAAGCAATGGGGCACAGGTCTCTGGCACAGAGTCTGTCCCTGTTGTTCAGAAGGGAAGGGAGAACAGGAACAGAGCACGTGTCATTGGAGACTCCATAGTTAGAGGAACAGACAGGAGGTTCTGTGGGAACAAAAGAGACACACGGTTGGTGTGTTGCCTCCCAGGTGCCAGGGTTCGTGATAGAACATAGAACAGTACAGCACAGAACAGGCCCTTCGGCCCTCAATGTTGTGCCGAGCAATGATCACCCTACTCAAACCCACGTATCCACCCTATACCCGTAACCCAACAACCCCCCCTTAACCTTACTTTTTAGGACACTACGGGCAATTTAGCATGGCCAATCCACCTAACCCGCACATCTTTGGACTGTGGGAGGAAACCGGAGCACCCGGAGGAAACCCACGCACACACGGGGAGGACGTGCAGACTCCACACAGACAGTGACCCAGCCGGGAATCGAACCTGGGACCCTGGAGCTGTGAAGCATTTATGCTAACCACCATGCTACCGTGCTGCCCAATGCTGATGTCCTGCTGATGTCTCTGATCGTGTTTTTGGGATCCTTAAGGGGGAGGGGGAGCAGTCCCAAGTCGTGGTCCACATAGGTACCAACGACATAGGTAGGAAGAGAGATGGGGATTTGAGACAGAAATTCAGGGAGCTAGGGTGGAAGCTGAGAGCTAGAACAAACAGAGTTGTTATCTCTGGGTTGTTACCCGTGCCACGTGCTAGCGAAGTGAGAAATAAGGAAAGAGAGGAGTTGAACACGTGGCTACAGGGATGGTGCAGGAGGGAGGGTTTTGGTTTCCTGGATAATTGGGGCTCATTCTGAGGTAGGTGGGACCTCTACAAACAGGATGGTCTTCACCTGAACCAGAGAGGTACCAATATCCTGGGGGGGAGATTTGCTAGTGCTCTTCGGGGGGGGGGGGGGGGGAGGGGGGGGTTTAAACTAATTCAGCAGGGGGATGGGAACATAAATTGTCGTCCCAGTGTACAGGATGTTGAGAGTAGTGAGGTCAGGAATAGGATTAAAAGTTCGAAAGAGGGCACCGGCAAGCAAGACACTGGTTTGAAGTGTGTCTACTTCAACGCCAGGAGCAGAGTGGAATAAGGTGGGTGAGCTTGCAGCATGGGTTGGTACCTGGGATCTCGATGTTGTGGCGATTTCGTAGACATGGGTAGAGCAGGGACAGGAATGGTTGTTGCAGGTTCCAGGATTTAGATGTTTCTGTAAGAACAGAGAAGGTGGTAAAAGAGGGGGGGGGAGTGGCATTGTTAATCAAGGAAAGTATTACAGCGGTAGAAAGGACGTTTGAGGACTCGTCTACTGAGGTAGTATGGGCCGAGGTTAGGAACAGTAGAGGAGAGGTCACCCTGTTGGGAGTTGTCTATAGGCCACCGAATAGTTCCAGAGATGTAGAGGAAAGGATAGCAAAGATGATTCTCGACAGGAGTGAGAGTAACAGGGTAGTTGTTATGGGGGACTTTAACTTTCCAAATATTGACTGGAAATACTATAGTTTGAGTACTATAGATGGGTCAGTTTTTGTGCAGTGTGTGCAGGAGGGTTTTCTGACACAATATGTAGACAGGCCAGCAAGGGGCGATGCCACATTGGATTTGGTACTGGGTAATGAACCCGGCCAGGTGTTAGATTTAGATGTAGGTGAGTACTTTGGTGATAGTGATCACAATTTGGTTTACTTTAGCGATGGGCAGGGATAGGTATATACCGCAAGGCAAGAATTATAGCTGGAGGAAAGGCAGTTATGATGCTATTCGGCAAGATTTAGGATGTTTAGGATGGGGAAGGAAACTGCAGGGGATGGGTACAATCGAAATGTGGAGCTTTTTCAAGGATACTGCGTGTCCTTGATAAGTATGTACCTGTCAGGCAGGGAGGAAGTTGTCGAGCAAGGGAACCGTGGTTTACGAAGGAAGTTGAAGCACTTGTCAAGAGGAAGAAGAAGGCTTATGTTAGGATGAGGCATGAAGGCTCAGTTAGGGCACTTGAGAGTTACAAGTTAGCCAGGAAGGACCTAAATGGAGAGTTAAGAAGAGCGAGGAGAGGACACGAAAAGTCGTTGGCGGATAGGATCAAGGAAAACCCTAAGGCTTTCTATAGGTATATCAGGAACAAAAGAATGACTAGAGTAAGATTAGGGCCAATCAAGGATAGTAGTGGAAAGTTGTGTGTGGAATCAGAGGAGATAGGGGAAGCGTTGAATGGATATTTTTCGTCAGTGTTTACACTGGAGAAAGACAATGTTGTCGAGGAGAATACTCAGGTACAGTCGACCAGGCTAGATGGGATTGAGGTCCACAAGGAGGAGGTGTTAGCAGTTTTGGAAAGTGTAAAAATAGATAAGTCCCCTGGGCCAGATGGGATTTATCCTAGGATTCTCTGGGAAGCCAGGGAGGAGATTGCAGAGCCTTTGTCCTTGATCTTTATGTCGTCTTTGTGGACAGGAATAGTGCCGGAAGACTGGAGAATAGCAAATGTTGTCCCCCATGTTCAAGAAATGGGAGTAGAGACAGCCCTGGTAATTATAGACCTGTGAGCTTTACTTCGGTTGTGGGTAAAATGTTGGAAAAGGTTATAAGAGATAGGGTTTATAATCATCTTGAAAAGAACAAGTTGATTAGCGATAGTCAACATGGTTTTGTGAAGGGTAGGTCATGCCTCACAAACCTTATTGAGTTTTTTGAGAAGGTGACCAAACAGGTGGATCAGGGTAAAGCGGTTGATGTGGTGTATATGGATTTCAGTAAGGCGTTTAATAAGGTTCTCCATGGTAGGCTATTGCAGAAAATAAGGAAGTATGGGATCGAAGGTGATTTAGCGGTTTGGATCAGTAATTGGCTAGCTGAAAGAAGACAGAGGGTGGTGGTTGATGGCAAATGTTCATCCTGGAGTTCAGTTACTAGTGGTGTACCGCAAGGATCTGTTTTGGGGCCACTGCTGTTTGTCATTTTTATAAATGACCTGGAAGAGGGTGTAGAAGGATGGGTTAGTAAATTTGCAGATGACACGATGTTCGGTGGAGTTGTGGATAGTGCTGAAGGATGTTATAGGTTAAAGAGGGACATAGATAAGCTGCCGAGCTGGGCTGAGAGGTGGCAGATGGCGTTTAATGATGAAAAGTGTGAGGTGGTTCACTTTGGTAGGAGTAACAGGAATGCAGAGTACTGACCTAATGGCAAGATTCTTGGTAGTGTAGATGAACAGAGAGATCTCGGCATCCAGGTACATAAATCCCTGAAAGTTGTCACCCAGGTTAATAGGGCTGTTAAGAAGGCATATGGTGTGCTAGCCTTTATCAGTAGGGGGATTGAGTTTCGGAGCCACGAGGTCATGCTGCAGCTGTACAAAACTCTGGTGCGGCAGTTCTGGTCACCACATTATAGGAAGGATGTGGAAGCTTTGGAAAGGGTTCAGAGGAGATTTACTAGGATGTTGCCTGGTATGGAGGGAAGGTCTTACGAGGAAAGGCTCAGGGACTTGAGGTTGTTTTCGTTAGAGAGGAGAAGGCTGAGAGGTGACTTAATAGAGACATATAAGATAGTCAGAGGGTTAGATAGGGTGGACAGTGAGAGTCTCTTTCCTCGGATGGTGATGACCAACACGAGGGGACATAGCTTTAAATTGAGGGGTGGTAGATATAGGACAGATGTCAGAGGCAGTTTCTTTACTCAGAGAGTAGTAGGGGTGTGGAACGCCCTGCCTGCAACAGTAGTAGACTCGCCAACTTTAAGGGCATTTAAGTGGTCACTGGATAGACATATGGATGAAAATGGAATATTGTAGGTCAGATAGGCTTCAGATGGTTTCACAGGTCGGCACAACATCGAGGGCCGAAGGGCCCGCACTGCGCTGTAATGTTCTATGTTCTATGCTTTGGTTTCAATAGGGGTGTGAATTTTGGTTTGCTTCGTGGCATTTCTATGGTTTTATTTTCCAATTGTGTCCCCAGCTCATAATTTTGACTTTGATTTTGGCTTTAAATGATGTTTCTCATACACTGATAGGCTCCAATTTTCTTTAATTTACCTGATATCGGCAAAACTTCACACATAGAATTGTCACCAAATTCAACTGAACCTCATCCTTTCCTTTCCAGCTGTTTACTAAAATTGTTAATTTCAATGAAGGTGTGAAACATTGCTTTTAGCGTAATGCTAAAATCCACTTGGTTGTACCTTGAAAGGTTTACATTTATCACCTAACTCACGTGAAACCCTCATCCATGCTTTTCCAGATGCTTACTAAGATAGTTAATTTCAATGAAGGTGTGAACTATTGTTTTTAGCTTCATCCAAAAATCCTGTTTGGGAGACGGAATCTGCATTTTACAATCCTGCTCTTTGCAACTGCTATTAACCCTTTGTGGGATCTTCCCCCTGAATCCTCTCATGTTTCTTAAATCAGACCAGATATTGCCAGACCTCCATGTTTCAAATGCCACATCTTTCCATATTTTCAATAACACTACTCACACGTGCATAAAGTGTAGTCCCGGATTGATTTCTTTATTTTGAGCAGTGCTTACTGGCAGGGATGGTGGACACGGGGTACTCAGCGATCACAATTTCAGACCATGCTCCACACTAGGTTGACCTGCAGGTTAGTAAAGACAGTAACCAGCGCCCGCAATGGAGGTTAGATGTGGGACTTTTGGCTGACGAAGGGGGTGCGAGCGGCTGAGGAAATGTATTCAGAACTACCTGCAAGTCAACGACACGGGGGAAATTTCAGCAGCGATGGTCTGGGAAGAACTGAAGGCGGTGGTCAGAGGGGAGCTGATCTCGATACGGCCCCATGGGGAGAAGGTGGACAGGGCAGGGACGGACCGACTGGTAAAGGAGATACTACAGATCGATAGGAGGTATGTAGAGACCCCAGAGGCAGGGCTTTTAAGGCAACGGCGGAGGCTACAGGCAGAGTTCGGCTTGTTAACCACAGGGAGGGCGGTTAAGCGGCTGAGAAAGGCGAGGGGGGCGTTGAGAGAAGGCCAGCAGAATGCTTGCACAGCAGCTTAGAAAGAGGGAGACAGCCAGGGAGATAGGGAAAGTAAAGGATGGAGACGGGAACCTGGTTGGAGATTCAGCAGGGGTGAATAAGGGGTTTAGGGATTTCTACAATAGACTGTATAGGCCAGAGCCCCCTACAGGGCTGGAGGGGGGGTTAAATTTCCCAAAGGTGGTCGGGGAGCTGGTAGAAGGGCTGGGGGCCCCGATCGGGTTGGAAGAGATAGCGGAGGGTCTGAAGGCCATGCAGCCGGGTAAAGCCCCGGGACCAGATGGGTACCCAGAGGAGTTTTATGAAAAGTTCTCTGGGATATTGGGGCCGGTGTTGATGAGGATGTTCAATGAGGCAACGGAAAGAGGGGTGCTGCCCCCGACGATGTCACAGGCCACGATTTCGCTGATTCTGAAGTGGGACAAGAACCCGGAGCTGTGTGGGTCCTGCAGGCCGATATCCCTGTTGAATGTGGATGCCAAGCTGCTGGCCAAAATTTTGTCCTCCAGGATTGAGGACTGTGTTTCGGATGTTATTGGGACCAGACGGGGTTTGTTAAGGGGAGGCAGTTGGTGGCCAATGTAAGAAGGTTGTTAAACGTGATCATGATGCCCCCAGAAGGTAGGGAGGTAGAGGTAGTGATCGCAATGGATGCAGAAAAGGCTTTTGATCGGGTAGAATGGGATTATCTGTGTGAGGTACTGGGACAGTTCGGATACGGGTGGGGCTTTATTGCCTGGGTCAGGTTGCTGTATCAGGCTCCTGTGGCAAGCGTACGGACGAATAGGCCAACATCGGACTATTTTAGACTGCACCGGGGGACGAGATAGGGATGCCCCCTCTCCCCACTGTTGTTCGCGCTAGCTATACAGCAGCTAGCAATTTCTCTGAGACCCTCAAGGGGCTGGAAGGGGCTGGTCCAGGGGTGGTGGAGCACAGAGTCTTGCTCTATGCGGACAACCTGCTTCTGTATGTATTGGACCCAATAGAGGAGATGGAAGAAATCATGAGGATCCTAGGGGAATTTGGCCGGTTTTTGGGGTATAAGCTAAATATGGAGAAAAGTGAGATGTTTGCGGTCCAGGCGAGGGGACAGGAGGGGCGATTGGGGGAGCTGCCGTTTAGATAAGTAGGGGGATACTTTAGGTACCTAGGCATTCAAGTGGCGTGGGAATGGGACCGGCTGCATAAATTAAGTCTGGCCCGGCTAGTAGACCAAATAAAGGACTATTTTCGGAGGTGAGACGCGCTTCCATTGTCACTGGCTGGGAGGGTGCAGACGATGAAGATGACGGTCCTCCCATGATTCCTGTTTGTATTTCAGTGTCTCCCAATCTTTACTCCATGGTCCTTTTTTAAATGGGTCAACAAAGTGATCACAGGCTTCGTTTGGGGGGGCAAGACCCCGTGAGTAAGGAAGGTAATGCTTGAGTGGAGTCGGGGAGAGGGCGGGTTGGCGCTGCCAAATTTTAGTAACTACTATTGGGCGGCGAATATAGCCATGATCAGGAAGTGGGTAGTGGGGGAGGGGTCAGCATGGGAGCATATGGAGGCAGCTTCATGCAAGGGCACCAGTGTGGGGGCGTTGGTAACTGCGCCTCTGCCGTTCCTGCCGGCATGGTATTCCACCAGCCCCGTGGTAATGGTGGCCCTTAGAGTCTGGGGGCAATGGAGGAGACATGTGGGAGCAGAGGGAGCATCGGTCTGGTCCCCAATCTGTGATAATCACCGGTTTGCCCCGGGAAGTATGGATGGGGGGTTCCGGATGGTGGAGAGCAGGGATTGAGATGATGGGGGACATGTTTGTGAACGGGAGCTTTCCGAGTATGAGGGCACTGGAGGAGAAGTTTGGGTTGGCGAGGGGAAATAAATTGAGGTATCTGCTGGTGCGGGACTTCCAACGTAAACAGTTGTCAACCTTCCCGCTCCTACCGCTAAGGGGGATTCAGGACAGGGAGCGTCTCTGACATTTACAAGGAACATATGGGGTCAGAGGAGACACAGACCAAGGAGCTGAAGGGCAAGTGGGAGGAGAAGCTGAGAGGAGAGATAGAGGATGGTCTATGGGCGGATGTGTTGAGTAGAGTCAATGCATCCGCAACATGTACCAGGCTCAGTCTGATACAGTTTAAGGTCGTTCATTGGGGTCACATGACAGTGGCCCGGATGAGCAGATTCTTTGGGGTGGAGGACAGGTGTGCAAAATGTGCAGGAGGACCAGCGAACCATGTCCACATGTTCTGGACATGTCCGAAGCTTAGGGGATTTGGCAGGGGTTTGTGGACGTCATGTCCACGGTGTTAAAAGTCCAGAAGTGGCGCTTTTCGGGGTGTCGGAAGACCCGGGAATCCAGGAGGCGAAAGAGGCAGACGTTCTAGCCTTTGCTTCCCTGGTAGCCCGGAGATAGACACTATTAACTTCGAGGGACTCACTCAAAGCCCCCAAAGTCGGAGACCTGGCTATCGGACATTTCTCTGTTTGGAGAAAATCAAGTTTGCTTTGAGAGGGTCAATGTTAGGGTTCGTCCGGAGGCGGCAACTGTTCGTCGACTTCTTTGTGGAAAATTCATCGTCAGCAGAAGGGGGAGTTAGTTTAGCTTAGAGTAGGGGGTTAATAAAGGTGGGACCTGTAAGAAAGGGAAACGGCTTTTGCACCATGTTTATAGTTTATGTACATTGTTTATTTTGTTGTTGTTAAAATACCAAAAATACCTCAATAAAATGTTTATTAAAAAAAAAAGTATTTAATACATAGGCTGCTTTGGTGAAATAAAACATTCTGGTTTGATTATCACCATTACTAAAAGGTATTTTCTTGGTGATATTTCAGTGTAAAGTATCACCCCACCCCACCTCACCCATACTGTAAGAAAAATATTATGTGGGAGATGTGCTCAGTTTGAGCATCCACTTTCAGAACCATGGATAGCTCCCATTTCGACTTCATCTAATAATAATAATCTTTATTAGTTTCACAAGCAGACTTACACTGCAATGAAGTTATTGTGAAGATCCCCTAGTTGCTGCACTATGGAACCTATTTGGGTACACGGAGGGAGAATTCAGAATGTCCAATGCATCTGACAATGAGTCTTTCGGGACTGGTGGCAGGAAACCGGATCACACGGAGGAAACCCACGCAGACACAGGGAAGAACATGCAGACTCCACACAGACAGAGACCCGAGCCAGGAATTGAATCCTGGTCTCTGGCTCTGTGAAGCAACAATGCTAACCACTGTGCCACCCCACCCTCACACCAATGAGAATCCAGTATGGGAACATCGAGGAATTGCTTAAATCAGAATCTTGTGAATCAGCATACTGAGCCGGAAGGTGCAAAATCGTCCATCAAATATTAAATGACAGCTGTGTTCACTTCCTCAGGAAGATGTAAAATATGTCACTGTTCCAAGAGTGATAGAGTTATAAAAGTGTTCTGGACAGTATTCATTTATCAATTATGGGCGCTGGTTTCGCTCACATGGTTGGACAGCTGGTTCAGGGTGCGGAACGAGACCAGCAGCGCGGGTTCAATTCCTGTACCGGCTGAGGTTATTCGTGAAGGCCACGCCTCCTCAGCCTTGCCCCTCATCTCAGGTGTGGTGATCCTCAGGTTAAACCACCACCAGTTATCTCTCCCCCTCAAAGGGGAAAGCAGTCAATGGTCATTTGGGACTATGGTGACTTTGCCTTACCTTTATGTATAAATCAACACAATCAAAAAGAGGTCAAGTGGCTACCATTTTGAGCTGACTTGCAAAACAACAGTGAGCTCACAAAGGAGTAGGAATAGGCCATTCAGCCCATCCAACCTTTCCAATGACATCATAGTTGATCTGTACCCCATGTAAATCCATCTTCCCTTGATTTATTTCTCTTGATGTCCTTGCTTAATAAAATATGTGTCAACCTCAATCTTAAAAATTTCAATGAAATGAAATGAAATAAAAATCGCTTATTGTCACGAGTAGGCTTCAATGAAGTTACTGTGAAAAGCCCCTAGTCGCCACATTCCGGTGCCTGTCCAGGGAGACTGGTACGGGAATCGAACTGTGCTGCTTGGTCTGCTTTAAAAGCCAGCGATTTAGCCCAGTGAGCTAAACCAGCCCCCAGTAGAGCCAGGATTGCTATTTCTAGTTTCCATGAGCAAGTACCTCCAAACAGAATATGTTTGCTTTACCCCTAGCTCTGTTCCTGTCCTTCCAATAAAGTACCAACTCATATCACAAGGTTAACATCAATGCTGTGCGCTTTTATTTTTGCTATTAATCTCTTGTGCACAACCGTCTCAAATACCTTAAGGAATTCTATTGGGACAACATTCAGAGAAACTCCTCATTGGGCAGTGACTAGCGGGGTTCCGCAGGGAATAGTGCTTGGGCCCCAGCTCTTCACGATGAATGACCTGGATGGGGGAACCAAATGTAACATTTTCAGGTGTGCTGATGCCACAATACTGTGCAGAAAGGCGGCTTCAAGGTGATTTACACAAGTTAAGTGCGTTGGAAAATACATGGCAGATTCAGTATAATGTGGCTAACTGTGAAGTTTTACACTTCAATGTGAAAAACAGAAAGCGGGATCATTATTTAAATGGTGAAATATTGGGAAATGTAGCAGTACAAAGGGATCTGGGTGTCCTTGTACACCAGTCAATGAAAGTGGAGATGCAGGTGCTGCAAGCAATTAGGAAGGCAAATGGTTGTTGATCTTCACTGCAAAAGGATTGGAGTAGGGATGTTTTACTATTTGTCCTTGGGGAGATCACACCTGGAGTATTGCATGCAGTTTTGGAATCCCTACTTAAGAAATGATATACTCACCATAAAGGGAGTGCAGCGGAGATTCACTCGGCTGATATCAGGATTGGCAGGACTGTTCTATAAGGAGAAGTTGATTCGACTGGGCCTGTAGTCATTGGAGCTTAGAAGAATGAGAGGAGATCAGATTCAAACGTTTAAAATTTCAACAGGACTGGACAGACTAGATGCAGGGAGGATGTTTTCCCTGGTTGGGAAACTAGAGTCAGGAGGCATAGTCTCAGGATATACTATTTGGGATTGAGTTGAGGAAATATTTCTTCAATCAAAGCGTGGCGAACCCCTACCGCAGAAGGCGATGGAGGCCAGGTCACTGAGTGTGTTCAAGAAAGAGATAGATCGTGTTTGAGATTTTAATGGCTTCAAGGGATAAAGGGAGAAAGCAGAAATATGGCATTGAAATAGAGGATCAGCCACGCTCCTACTGAATGGCAGAGCAGGCTCGAAGGACCAAAAAGCCAACACCTGCTCCTGGTTTCCAAGTTTCCATGTTCAATTAGTTAGGGTTCTCATTGAATAATTCAACTAGGTTAATCAGATCCGTAGTGTACAGGTTCATGCTTTATTCTTTGATAAGTTCATACTTGATCAAGCTTTCAGTCACTCTGGCCGAATGATAATAATAATCTTTATTATTGTCACAAGTAGGCTTACATTAACACTGCAATGAAGTTACTGTGAAAATGCCCTAGTCGCCACATTTCGCCGCCTATTCGGGTACACCGAGGGAGAATTCAGAATGTCCAAATTACCTAAAAGCATGTCTTTCGGGATTTGTGGGAGGAAACCGGAGCACCCGGAGGAAACCCACGCAGACACAGGGAGAAGGTGCAGCCTCCGCACAGACAGTGACCCAAGCCAGGAATCAAATCTGGGATGCTGGCGGTGTGAAGCAACAGTGCTAACCTCTGTGCCGCCCATAAATTCCTGGCACTTCCCCACAACTGATGTTCCACTGACAATCTGTTTTTTTTTCCTCCCTTCCTTAAATAATGAGGTATAATTTTCAAATTTCCAAACGAAAGACATAATTCCCAAATCTAGAGAGCATTGAAATTTTAAAAAAAAAATGTATTTTATTACAAACATGTGTCAAAACAGGTTACAGCGAACAAACACCCAGGAAGCATGCTTCCCAACAATCAATTATACAGCCTGTACAGATTTTCCCTCTTTTTTTACCACCCCCTCCCCCGTGACAAACAGCCCCTCAAACACGGTCACAAACACCCCCCACCTTTCCTCAAACCCCCCTGACTCATACTTAACTCATACTTTATCTTCTCTAATCACCGGAAGTCATATAGATCACCCAACCACGCCACTACCCCCGGTGGCGATGCCGACCGTCACTCCAGCAAAATTTGCCACCGTGCAACCAGAGAGGCAAAGGCCACAACATCGGCCTTCCTTCTCTCCATGAGCTCCGGTTTCTCTGAAACCCCAAACATCGTCACCAAAGGATCCGGGTCCACCTCCTCCTCCACTATCCTGGCTAAGACCGCGAACACTCCCACCCAGAATCTTCCAATTTTTCGCAACCTCAAAACATGTGCGTGTGATTCGCTGGCCCCCGCCCACATCTCTCACACTCATCTGCTACCTCTTGAAAGAACTCACTCATTCTTGCCCAAGTCCATTGCACCCTGTGCACCACCTTAAACTGTATCAGGCTCATCCTTTCACAGGAGGAGGTCCCGTTTACCTTACGCAGTGCCTCACTCCATACTCCCCAATTGATCTCCCCTCCCAACTCTGCTTCCCATTTCTCTTTGATCTTCACCACCCGCTCACCTCCATGCTCCCCCAGCCACTTGCATATATTCCCAATTCTTCCCTCCCCTTCCACATCCGGGAGCAGCAGTCGTTCCAGCAGGGTGTATCCCGGCAATCTAGGGAACCCCCTCCAGACCTTTCACGCAAACTCCCTAACCTGCAGATACCTGAACTCACTCCCCCTCGGCAGCTCTACCCTCTCCCTTAGCTCCTCCAGATTGGCGAACCCTTCCTCCAAATACAGATCCCTTACCTTGACCAGCCCCACTTCCCTCCACCTCCTGTATACACTATCCATCACCCCAGCCCAAACTCATGATTCTCGCACAGTGGTGTTAGCACTTCCATCCTAAAATGCCTCCTCAACTGATACCATATCTTCACTGTGGACTGCACCACTGGGCTCCTTGAATACCTACTTGGAGCCATTGGCAATGCTGCCGTCACCATAGCCCTCAAACTATACCCCTTACAAGATTCCTCCTCCATCCTAACCCACTGTAGACCTTCTCCTTCCCACCACCGCCGCACCTTGTCCAAATTCGCCGCCTAATAATAAGAAGCAAGTTTGGCAACGCCAACGCCCCCTGCTGCCTCTGTAGCAGGTTCCTCCACACCCGTGGCACCTTCCCCACCCATACAAAGTCAGAAATAATCGTGTCCACTTTCCGAAAAAAGGCCTTTGGTATAAAGATCGGGGGGTTGAAAGATAAACAAGAACCTCGGCAGAATATTAATTTTCCACCACTTGGACCCTCCCTGCCAGTTTTAAATGTAGTGTATCCTACCTCTTAAGATACTCCCTAGCCTCCTCCACCAGCTTCGTTAAGTTCCACTTGTGAAGCCCCGTCCATTCCTTCGCTACCTGAATCCCCAAATACTTAAACCTATCCCTCGCTGTGCATTGGAAATTTATGACTGACCGATTGTAACCAGTCATGAGTTCAATTGGAAGGAAATGCGGGTGGATTGTCCAGTAGACTGCCAGTGTGCCATTGCCCATTTTGCACTCTTGCACAAGCTGAATCTCAACCTTATGAAGTGCAACTATTTCCTGATAACAATGTAACATTAGAAACTGGATCTTGACATGGTTCAGTTACAGAGTTGGTGGCGGGCAGGTGTGCAATTTAGTGCCACTCATCCCCATGCTAGTTCCACCAGGGTCCCAATGAAGCCATTTTCAATTAGGGTGGCTTGCAGCTGAATCAGCTGCCTGCTGGCAAATATGCAGTTAATTAAAGCCAGTCAATTTTAATTGCAGTGCCTATTATTTACAGGTGGCATTGCTGGCAGCCCACGTTGGTTTGGCTGTCATGCGGTCAGAGCTGGGGATGGGTGGGTGGGGGAGGGGTGCTGGTGGCTGCTGGGACAAGTACACAACTGCTCACCAACACTTCATCCAAGGAATGCCCCCATCAGTGCCCGCCCCTCCCTCCCCTGGACCCGTGAGGCGCTGCCAAGCTGCCCCTCCAGGATCATGACTCGGCACCCATGTTTTTTTATGCTGTTAGTATAAAACTTAGCTGGTCTTCTCCACCTCATAGTCTCCGTGCACAGATCAGTAACTCTCACCTTGGCCAGTGGGGTTGCTGATCACTTAGTGCTGAATGGCCTCCCATTGGCCATCCAGCACTGGGAGCTCACTGATTGGATGCTGAGCCCACTGACTGGGACGTTGAAGACTGCACATGGCGTAAGGTCGTGACCTGAACGTAGCCCCCGTGTCTAGTTCTCCAACCCTGATTAGAAATCCAGCCCTTGATATTTGAGTGCAAAGGTGAAAATCAGTGGTAAATGAACAGATTTCATGTGAATGCGAAACACAAAGAAAATTTAAAGTAAAAGGACCTTATGGGCTGAATTTTCCCTCCCAAAGAGATCACGCTGAGGTCATGTCAGTGGTTAGAATGCAAAACGTCAGGAAGAGGAAGTAAAGCATGCTTAACCCCAACTACTTCCTGTTTTGACAGAGATGGAACAAAGGAGTAACAATGTATTGTGTGAGGCTGGTTGGTCATTTTGCCACTAGCATGAAGCAGCTTCATTTCATTTTTGGAGTCATTCTATTGTCAACCACAGGCGGTCGGTTTTCCAGGACCTGGGAACTTGGGAGCGAAAAGGTGGTTAGAATGGTTAGAACAATGAGATAAGTAACTTTATTGCACTGCCTGTAGACCAAAAGGAGCAGGGATATTTCTTCTAGGTCCCACAAGCTACTCAGTAAATCCACCACCCACCCATGCAATTGTCTTCCCACCCACACAAACACTATTGGAGCCCCTCCAGACTGTCATCAGCCATGTGTCCACCATTGGATACCCCCTCATGATTGGAACCGCCCCACAATGAGCATCCACCCTGTGATCTAGACCCCTCCTCCCTTGATTTGAAACCTCAAACCACCATCCCACCTGCCGCAGAAATCTGGAACCCCAGCACCTTGTAATTGAAATACTCTCTCCAATTCGGACCCAACCCCGATCCAGGTATGTGCACAATGTGGGATTCTTCTGTGATTCCGAACCCATCCATTCCCCCCACCCCTTCCCCAAATAGGCTCTCTCCTCCATGATCTTTCTCACTTCCCCAAAACACCTACCTGCTCATCTCAGGCTTTGTGAAACAGGCTTCCAACCAGAAAGGCCACCAGGCTGTCAATCAGACTGCCTGCGGACGGAAGCACCAGAGATAAAAATCTAAAACCCAGGAAACATGTTCTTCCAGGGTTCCCAACCCCATAACAACCCACACAAATGGGACTCACCTCCGGGCTAAAATCTAGGCTTATGGTACAGAGTCCACCCACTAAACCCATGAATAGACTTTAGGGCCTAAACGTTACGCTCATCCCAGTAGGTTTTGAGGAGTGTGTGGGGGAGGGGAGCAGAGCATGAAAGTGCATGGACAGGATTCCCTCTGGGATCTTGCCCGCCTTGACCTGAATGCGATTTTATGCGCAGGGCCTCTGGTGGGAAGCCAGCCCATTCTCTTTGCATGGCGATAGCTTCCCTGCTGTGCACACATACAGCAGCAACTCTCTCTCCAGGGTCTTTGGGCCGGTTTTTCACAGATTTTCCAAAATGGAAGGCGGGACCAGGATGCAGAAGTCTCGCCCTCATTTCTTTTTTTTTTAGCATTGAAGCATTTATAATTTTAACATTTTAACACTCCAAACAACCGAGTGGTCCAACACACGCACCAACCTCACAGTAACATAACCAACATCCCCCCCGCCCTATCTCCCGACTACCCATATATTAGATTCCCTACCCGTATTCTTCACTGCCATGCCTACGGTCAGTTTTCCTTAAAGAAGTCGATGAACGGCTGCCACCTCCGAGCGAACTCCTGAATTGAATATCTTCAGGCGAACTTAATCTTTTCTAGTCTGAGAAACCCTGCCATGTCACTAACCCACACTCCTGACTCTGGAGGCTCCGTGTCTCTCCATCCCAGCAAAATCCGTCTTCGTGCCACCAGGGGGGCAAAGGCCAAAACGTTGGCCTCTCAACCCCCCTGGGCTCCTGGATCTTCTGAGACTCCAAATATTGCCATCTCTGGACTCGGCGTAACCCTCTCTAAAAAGGATCTCTGACATGACATCTGAAAATCCCTGCCAGAATCCCCTCAGCCTCTGACACACCCAGAACATGTGTATGTGATTCAATGGGCTTCCCCCACACCGTCCACATCTGTCCTCCACCTCCTCAAAAAACCTACTCACCTTGAACTGGATAAGGTTAAGCCTGGTACACGACGAGGATGAATTGACTCTCCTCAGGGCCTTGTCCCACAGTCCAACTTCCAACTCCCCCCACCCAACTCGTCCTCCCACTTCCTCTTCACCTCCCTGATTGGATCCCTTCCCACTCCATCAGTTCCTTATATATTTCCGAGACCCTCCCATCCCCAGCCCTTGTTTTTGACATCACCTTATCCTGTAGTCCCCTTAGGGGAGGCGAGGAAAGCCTGGAACCTGCCTCCGGACAAAGTCCCCTACTTGCATGTACCGAAATCCATTCCCACCCGGCAGCGCATACTCCTCCTCTAGCTCCTTCAGGTTCAGGAAACTCTCCTCAATGAAGAGATCCCCAAATCTCTCAATCCCTGCCCGCTGCCACCTCCTAAAGCCCTCGTCCAGCCCCCCCGGAGCAAACTGGTATTTATCACAGATTGATGACCACACTGATGCCCCCACCAGCCTCATATGCTGCCTCCATTGCCCCCACACCCTCAGGGCTGCCACTACCACTGTGCTTGTAGAATACCGAGCCGGCGAGAACGGCAGAGCCTCCAGACTCGTGCCCTTACAAGATGCTGCCTCCGCTAGCTCCCACATCGACCCCTCCCCCACTACCCATGAACCATCAAAGTATTAGCCGCCCAGTAATAATTAATAAAGTTTGGAAGGGCCAAGCCCCCCTTCACGTGCCCCCATTCCAGAAGGACCTTCTTCACCCTCGGGGCCTTCCCAGTCCATATAAAACCCGAGATCGCCGCGTTCGTCTTCCTGAAAAATGCCTTAGGGATGAAGATTGGGAGACATTGAAACACAAACAGCAATCTCGGGAGGACTGTCATCTTCACAGTTTGTGACAGCGGGAGCATGTCCCACCTGCGGAAGTCCCCTTTCATTTGCTCGACCGTCCTGCCCAAATTTACTCACCCCCATTTCTAACTGATCCTATTTTTTCCAGAGGGGAAATGAAGAACATGTGACCTCTCAGGAGGGAACCCTAAACTCAGCAGATCTATTTGAACTCAGTGTTAATTTCAAACAGTCCCCATTTTGTTGTTGCAAGGACATTAACACAGTGAAGGAGTCATAGATGTATGGAGTAAATATAAAGACTCATGAAGGGTGATTAGGATCTTTATACCCGCCATGTTACAAAGTTATTTTCATTCCCAGCTCTTTAAACTTTAAAACAGGTTGCTGGTATTGTTGAGAGGTAGAGAAGTCCAACTCTTCCAGTAGTCACACCTGGGGCGGGATTCTCCAGTGGCCAAAATCGCGTTCACCGATCGGCCAGAGAATCAAAGTTTCTGACCAAATCAGGACAGGTGCTCCGCCTCTCCAAGTACGCCATCTGACGTATCGACGGCCTCAGGACATTGCCTGAGGCCCTCCCCCCACCCCCCCCGATGTTCCTCCCCCGACCGGCTGGGTCCCGACGGCATGGTTTCTCATGGTCTCATCCGTCGAGAACTCAACGTGGCAGCTGCGGACTCAGCCCAGCACTGCCACAGTCAGGGGAGGGCCGATCCGCGGGCAGGGGTGACTTTGCCAGGGTCTGGGGGCACTGTGGGGAGGTGGATCGGGGCACTCGAGCGGGCCAAAGGAGGGGGCACTATTTCGCAGGCCGGGTCCGCCAAATACAACCATTATGTTGCAAAACGCGGCCGCTGCAGGCAACCGCCATGTGCATGCACGGCCACAGACCCGGAAATTCTCCGGTCCGTATCGGGAGCTAGATCCGAGTGCTCTACGCTGATGGCAAACTAGCCCCCAGCCAAACAGAGATTTTTTTTCTGCTGTAAAATGCCACCGTTTCTCAAAATCAGAGAATCCAGCCCCAATTGTTTGCTGTCCCTAAGGGCTATTATTTTGTTATTATGAAAGCTTGGCTGATTTCCAAAAAACTACTTTTATCTCACCACTGAAGAGTGGGTGGGTCTACGTTCACAGTGTGATTTGCAGCTCAAAGAGGCTATTAAAGAATTAACTGTCTTTGATAGAAGTTGTGAATGGATGTTCATTTTTCTAAGGTTTAAACACTTTAAGAGATATAAGGATTGTGTGGGCTTTCATGAATGAGAGGTTTTCTATTTATACTGAAGGCTGAATTACATTTTGAGAACTTTACTTTATTTCATCTCAACATGGCTACATGGCTCCTGAGGTCTGCCCATTGTGGATAATGAATTATCTGGTATGGAGGGTGTAAGGGTCAAGGTTGGCGCATGGGTTTCTCTGAACTGGCATTGAATTGGCATGGAGATATTGGGGTCATAGAGTTGGTGGAGCCATAGGTCGGTATTGAGTTGACATGGGGACCTGAAGTGGTCTGGTGAGTGGGTGAGGTGGTTAATAGAACATGAGGGATAAAGGCCAGAGGGCCTAACATTTAATGGCACAACTAGGACAAAGTCCTAGAGTACCAAGTCATGCTTTTTAACTGGCCTGTCTTGGCAATCAGCTGAACCTGTGGCATTCTCTGAACTGTATCCAGGAGCGGTGGGCCTGGATCTGGCAACACCACCCTCCCCTCACCACCAGAAGTGACAATTCTCACGTTCGACTGAGGCAGACCTGCCAGGTTTGGGAAATTTCTTGTCTCAAGTTAGCTGCCTTGACAGTGAAAATCCAGCCCTCTTCTTCTGCAAGTCCATTTGCAGCAAACTGCAGCCTCTTCCTTTGTGTTCAAGCATTAATCTGGCACTTGACTTTGAATAGGTTTGACCTGAGCCTCTGTCCCCATGGCAATCAGGTTACATGTGCTTGATGCAGCCGGGAGATTACAAGACCCTTTCCACTACTCCATCTTATCTTCAATTAAACGGAGACATTTTAAACTAAACCACCTTATAAAGCCTCACATTTGTAACTGCAACCAGAATGCACCATCTTGAATAGGGTAATAAAAAGGTGGTTTGCCATGAACTGCCCTTAGCCAGAGCTTGGCGTGCTTCAAGTTAGTTCCTGGGGTAATTAGAGAGAGGTATTATTAGTCAAGCTCCATTTGACAAACTTCACAAACAAGTGAACCACTACTTACTGATGTAAGAAAAATGAGTAGACTTCCTGGAGGCAATACGAATATCAATCACCTTGATCCCAATTCCTGTTGGTATTCTGAACAGTGCAACATTTACAAACGCAGCTGCGGGTAGTGTGGGCAACATTTTATTTTGAGTGAACAAGGTATTTTACAGAATTCCAAATCAAGATGGTGAGGTGTATTTTTTCTTTCACATATTTACACAGAGGCAGGGAGGTTATGGGGCAGTCTGGACACAATGGGAAGGGCAAAGGCAAAAGCATGGAGGTCCTCTTCATCTTAACAGAAACACCGTATTAATATTTGACCTCCCAGGGCCTGTGTAAATCAGCCCAGGGTGATGGGCCTGTGTTGGCAGTGTGAGCAGGTCACCATACCAGGTAGGAGAGTGATGCTAACTCACTGTGAGGAAAGCTCTGATGCTCCTCAGTTTCTGCTACAGTCTGACTCCTGTTTTTCTGCGGACAATGCACACACATCCATCCTCTGAACAGGGTCTGCATCGGGGGCTTTTGATTTTGGACCACTGTGCCTGATGGGTTGGGGGAACAGAGGGCATCAGGGATTGGGGGTACAGACAGGTCCGCTGTGAATCTTAACATCACAGAGGCTGCACATGTATCAGGTGTAACATATTTTAATAACAAACATTGGGCATTTCCATTCCCTTAGCTACACATTGTTACCTCCCTCCCTCCCCCCCCCCCCCCCCCCCCCCTTCCCACCCCGGTGCCCACTCAGTGCTCCTCAGTATTTTCATGGTGTACTGCTATGACTAAGTGATTCCCTAGAATGAATATCAGAGGTGGCGTCAGCCTGCTGCTTTTCGTGTCCCCTGGCCTTTGATGCACTTGGTAGACGCCCCCTGGAGGCCTAGAGGCGGATGCTCCCGGCCAACTTACTGGTGGCACTGGCTTTGCCATGCCACCCTGTTCTGCCCACTGCCCTTGGGTTGCGCCTATGTTGGGATGGCCAATTCGGAAGAACTGGAGACCGCCGTCATCTCCTTGGTGGCAGGCCCCACGTTTGCCTCCAGCACATCCTCCTCCCTCACGGTGCCCTGGAGGTCTCCATGGGATGGAGGGCAGTTGGAGTGAGCTCCAGAGGCCTCTGTATCATCTGCCTCTGCCAGTCTTGGCACCTCCCCATTGCCTGCACCATGATGGCGATGCTATGCTATGCTCCTCAGTGACTGGGCCACACTCCGCAGTACCCCAGCAATACCCACCTGTGTCTGGGTGATGTCCCTCAGCGCCTGGGACATGCTCTGCAGTACCCCAGCAACACCCACCTGTGTCTGGGTGATGTCCCTCAGCGACTGGGACATGATCTGCAGTGCTCGACAATGTCCACCCGTATCTGGGTGATGTCCCTCAGCGACTGGGACATGCTCTGCAGTACCCCAGCAATACCCACCTGTGTCTGGGTGATGTCCCTCAGCGACAGCGATTTTGACAAAAGTCTTTGGATCCTCACTGTCTTCAGGTGATGTCCCGGAGGACTGGAGAATAGCCAATGTTGTTCCTTTGTTTAAGAAGGATTGCAAGGATAATCCAGGGAACTACAGGCCGGTGAGCCTTACGTCAGTGGTAGGGAAATTACTGGTGAGAATTCTTCGAGACAGGATCTACTCCCATTTGGAAGCAAATGGATGTATTAGCGAGAGGCAGCATGGCTTTGTGAAGGGGAGGTCGTGTCCCACTAACTTGATAGAGTTTTTCGAAGAGGTCACAAAGGTGATTGATGCAGGTAGGGCAGTGGATGTTGTCGATATGGACTTCAGTAAGGCCTTTGACAAGGTCTCTCATGGCAGACTGGTACAAAAGGTGAAGTCACACGGGATCAGGGGTGAGCTGGCTCAGTGAATACAGAACTGGCGAGGTCATAGAAGGCAGAGTGTAGCAATGGAAGGGTGCTTTTCTAATTGAAGGGCTGTGACTAGTGGTGTTCCGTAGGGATCAGTGCTGGGACCTTTGCTGTTCATAGTATATTTATATGATTTGGAGGAAAATGTAACTGGTCTGATTAGTAAGTTTGCAGACGACACAAAGGTAGGTGGAATTGCGGATAGCGATGAGGACTGTCAGAGGATACAGCAGGATTTAGATTATTTGGAGACTTGGGCGGAGAAATGGCAGATGGAGTTTAATCTGGACAAATGTGAGGTAATGCATTTTGGAAGGTCTAATGCAAGTAGGGAATATACAGTGAATGGTAGAACCCTCAAGAGTATTGACAGTCAGATCTAGGTGTACAGGTCCACAGGTCACTGAAAGGGGCAACACAGGTGGAGAAGGTAGTCAAGAAGGCATACGGCATGCTTCCCTTCATTGACCGGGGCATTGAGTACAAGAATTGGCAAGTCATGTTGCAGCTGTATAGATACTTAGTTAGGCCACACTTGGAGAATAGTGTTCAATTCTGGTCGCCACACTACCAGAAGGATGTGGAGGCTTTAGAGAGGGTGCAGAAGAGATTTACCAGGATGTTGCCTGGTATGGAGGGCATTAGCTATGAAGAGCAGTTGAATAAACTTGGTTTGTTCTCACTGGAACGACGGAGGTTGAGGAGCGACCTGATAGAGGTCTACAAAATTATGAGGGGCATAGACAGAGTGGATAGTCAGAGGCTTTTTCCCAGGGTAGAGGGGGAATTACTCGGGGCTATAGGTTTAAGGTGCGAGGGGCAAGGTTTAGAGGTGATGTACGAGACAAGTTTTTTACACAGAGTGTAGTGGGTGCCTGGAACCTGCTGCCGGAGGAGGTGGTGGAAACAGGGACGATAGTGACATTTAAGGGGCATCTTGACAAATACATGAATAGGATGGGAATAGAGGGATACAGACCCAAGAAGTGTAGAAGATTTTAATTTAGACGGGCAGCATGGTCGGCACAGGCTTTGACGGCCGAAGGGCCTGTTCCTGTGCTGTACTTCTATTTGTTCTTTGTTCTTTTGACTGGGACATGCTCTGCAGTACCCCAGCAATACCCACCTGTGTCTGGGTGATGTCCCTCAGAGACTGGGACATCCTCTGCATTGCTCGGCAATGTCCACCTGCATATGGCACATATCCCTCAGTTTCTCGGACATGATGCCGGGGCCCTCAGCCATGGTCGTCACAGACTTGAGCCATGCCTTGGCATCACAACTAAAGAAGCAGCACGGTAACACAGTGATTAGCACAGTTGCTTCACAGCTCCAGGTTCCCAGGTTCGCTTCCCGGCTTGGGTCATTGTCTGTGTGGAGTTCTTCCCGTGTCTGCGTGGGTTTCCTCCTGGCGCTCCAGTTTCCTCCCATAGTCCAAAGATGTGCAGGTTAGATGGATTGGCCATGATAAATTGCCTTTAGTGTCCAAAAAGGTTAGGTGGGGTTACGGGGATAGGTTGGAGGCGTGGGCTTAAGTAGGGTGCTCTTTCCAAGAGCCGGTGCAGACTTGATTGGCCAAATGGCCTCCTTCTGCACTGTAAATTCTATGATAACAGACATAGCCAATTGTAGCTTTGCTTTGATGTAGACTGCATCTGTGCGGAATTTGGGTGGGCTCTTTCTTAGCTTGGGTTTCAAGAGAAAAAGCAGCTGGAGGATTTGCTCTAGCTTGTACCTAGTGGAAGAAATCTACAGTGGTCCTCACGGATCACTGTGGCAGAAAGCAGTAAGCTGAGTTATCTTGCAAAACCGTGGCAAGGCAATTCGGTAGCTGTTCAAATAAGGAGCAGGGTTATCCATAGTAATGAGGTCTGTAAAACAAAGGTGATGGGTCACATAGCCATAACATGAGTGGCGAGACTCCCATAGAATCTTATCTTGGAGGATAGTTGGAACACTGACGGAATGTAAAGTAAATTCCAGAGGGCTGTCGCACACCGCTGAGTTGGTCCCTTAAAAAGGTAACAATGTATGAGGAAATTCCCGCGGTGAAATTAAAATTAAAACTAAGTTCGTAATCTGCGTAGTTGTAAACTATATTGTTAAGCAAATAGTGCTTTCTATATTAATTATTTTTGATATACCATAAAGTTTGTTCTTTTGTTTAAAAACTTTAAATCTTGTGACATAGTTGTGTTGGTTGATTGCTGCCTTGATGTTAAAGGCAGTCACTCTCACCCCCTTTCTTTAGTTGACCTCTTTTGTCCATGTTGGACCAAGGTTGAAATGAAATCGGGAGCTTAGTCGTCCTTGGTGGAACTAAACTGAGCATGTGAGCAGGTTATTGCTGTGCGCGTGCAGCTTGATAGCGCTGTTAACGACATCGTCCATCGCATTGTTGATAATCGAGAGTGGACAGATGGGGTGGTAATTGGCCAGGTTGAATTTGTCCTGTTTTTTATGCATTGGGCAGTTTTCCATATTTTTGGGTAGATGTAAGTGTTGCTGCTGTACTGAAACAACTTGGTTAGGGGCATGGCTAGTTCTGCGGCACAAGTCTTCAGTAATATCGCTGAGATATTGTCAGGACCCCTAGACTTTGCAGTATCCAATGCATTCAGTTATTTCTTGATATCATGTGAAGTGAATTGAATTGGTTGAAGACTGGCATCTGTGATGCTGGAGATCTCAGGAGGAGGCTGAGATGGATCATCTGCTTGGCATTTCTGGCTGAAGGTGGATGCATCTTTAGCATTGTATTTTAAGCTGACGTGCTGGGCACCCCGATCATTGGGGACATGTGTGGAGCCTCCTCCTCCAAATTTCAATATTGGATGTTGCAAGCCTGCAAAGATTTGATCTGACCCTTTGGTTGTAGGATCACTTAGCTCTGCCTGTCGCATGCTGCTTCTCCTGTTTGTCATACAGGCGGTTGTGGCTTCACCAGGTTGACCACTAATATTTAGGGATGCCTGATACTGCTCCTGGCATGTACCCTTACACTCTTCAGTGAACCAGGCTGATTCCTTGGCTGGATGGTACTTGCAGGGTGCGGAATATGCCGGGCAATTAATTTGCAGATTGTGGTTGAATACAATTCTGTTGCTGCTGATGGATCACATCACCTTATGAATTCCAATTTTCAGCTGCTATATCTGCTCTGAATCCATCCCATTTAACATGGTGGTAGAACCACACAACACAATTGAGGCTTTGCTCAATGTGAAGACAGGACTTCATCTTCACAAGGGTTGTGTGATGATCACTCCTGTATAGGCTGTTATGGACAGATGATTGGTGACGACAAGGTCTAGTTGGTTTTTCCATCATATTTGTTCCCTCATCACTTGCTGTGCCACAGTCTGATAAGATAAGTCCTTCAAGGCTAGGTCAGTAGTGGTGCTACCAAGCCACTCTAGGTGATGGACATTGAAGTCTGCACTCCCCCCCCCCCCCCCCCCCCCCCCACACCACCCCCACCGGAGTAAATTCGGCACCCTTTCCACCCTCTGTGCTTCCTTCAAGTGGCATTCAACATGGGAGAGGACAGATTCTTCAACTGAGGAAAAACAATAGGTGCCACCACCCTCGAGTGGGCCTGTCCTGCTAGTGGGACAGGACATACCCAGGGTTAGTGATGGTGGTGTCTCGGACATTGTGTACGAGATACGATTCCGGGAGAATGTCAGTGTCAGGCTGCTTCTTGACTGGCCCGTGTGAAGCTCTGTCAATTTTAATACAAGCTCCCAGATATTAGTAAGGAGGACTGTCCAGGGTCGGCAGGGCTGGATGTGCTGTTGCCATTTCCAGTGCCAAAATCAATTCCATAGCGTTCCACCAGTTTTATTCCGTTTTGCCATTTGTGTAGTGGGTTGGTACATCGGATTGGCTTGTTCGACCAGTTCAGAGAGCAGTTGAGTCATCCACAATGGGTTTGGTCATGTAAACTGGATAAGTTAAGGATGGCAGATTTTCTCCATGAACCAGGTGAGCTTTTACAGCAATTGAAGATAGTTTCATGGCATCATTACTTTTTAAAATAAATTTAGAGTAGCCAATTATTTTTTTTCCAATTAAGGGACAATTTAGTGTGGCCAATCCACCTACCCTGCACGTCGTTAGGTTGTGGGGGTGAAACCCACGCAGACACGGGAGAATGTACAAACTCTACATGGCCAGTGACCCGGGGCCGGGATCAAATCTGGGTCCTCAGCGCCGTAGGCAGCAGTGCTAACCACTACAACAGCGCACAGTCCCTCATGGCATCATTACTGAGACTAGCTTTGAACAGAGTAGTTTATTAATTAATGGCAGTTATCAAGTCTTCAACGTTTTCTGCAGTAAGAACCTACAACTGCCTATTGGAGCATCTGACCGTGAGACATTGTGAATGAAACAGCACAAAGTAGTTCAAGTTTGCACAGGAGTAAAGGCTTTAACTGTTTCAGAAGGCCCCTACAACTGGGACAATGTAGATCTTGACAGCTGAGTGAATACCCTATTGTGCATATAATCTTGAATCTACAGTCCAGTCGATAATCTAAAGCCAAGATTACAGATTTACGTTCTTCATACTTTATTCAGTCTAAGCAAATGCTTGCATTCAGATATTAAACAATAATGTCACAAAATCTTATCTGAATCAGATTGCCTTATGGTTGACGTTGTATGTCAAATATTGTGACGTCAATAAATATTTGCTGGTGGCTTTGGTTTGCCTTTTTCCCGACAATGTATCCAGATTGAAGAGAATTTGTTCTTATCACTGGCCTTGAATTAAATAAACTTAAGGGAAAGTTTGGCCCATTTTGGGAATCAGTCAAACCCCAGCTGAACTGAGCTTATTTCTTTTGGTTAATCAGTAACTACTTGCACTGAGTAAATATTTACACTGATTAGAGACTATCTGGGCGAGAGTAGCATTTCTTGACACAGGCACTGTGCTGTCACATCACAAAGGTACCATTGTTTCAAGTATTTTACTTTGGAAACATCTCCAATTCATATTGCAGGCATCCCATAAAAGCTAGCTGCACCAAAAATTAAAATTAAAACTGCATTTGGACATGGTTGTCAATGCAGGGCAGGCAGTATAACTGGGGTGCATCACCATTGCGCATCATCACAGAATTGCAGAATTATTATGGTGGTGCAGAAGGAGGCCATTCAGCCCATCATGTCTGCACCAGCTCTCCAAACGAGCATCATGACTTAGTGCCATTCCCCTGCCTTTTCCCCGTCCCCTGTACATTATTTCTATTCAAGTAACCATTTAATGCCCTCTTGAATGCCTCGATTGAACCTGCCTCCACCACACTTCCAGGCAGCACATTCCAGACCCGAACCGCTCATTGAGTGAAGCCATAGCTGTTCCTTAAATAAAAGTAAATACGCAAAGTAATAATCTTTTATCAGTGTCACAAGTAGGCTTACATCAACACTGTAATGAATACGGGAAAGACATAGCTGGCTAGTCAGTGTCTGTAAAGGGATGAGGTAGCTGTGTTTTTTAATTCATTTGCAGGTTTGATTCCCGGCTGGGTCACTGTCTGTGCGGAGTCTGCATGTCCTCCCCGTGTGTGCGTGGGTTTCCTCCGGGTGCTCCGGTTTCCTCCCACAGTCCAAAGATGTGCGGGTTAGGTGGATTGGCCATGCTAAATTGCCCGTAGTGTCCTAAAAAAAGTAAGGTTAAGGGGGGGGGGGCGTTATTGGGTTACGGGTATAGGGTGGATACGTGGATTTGAGTAGGGTGATCATGGCTCGGCACAACATCGAGGGCCGAAGGGCCTGTTCTGTGCTGTACTGTTCTATGTTCTTTGTTCTATGGATGTGGGCGGCGCTGGCTAGGCCAGAATTTTATTGCCCGTTCCTACTTACCCTTCAGAAGGTGCCAGTGGACTGCCTTCTTGAACCGCTGCAGTCCATGTGGTGTAAGTACACCCACTGTGCTGTTAGGGAAGGAGTTCCAGGATGTTGGCCCAGTGACACTGAAGGAACGGCGATATATTTCCACGGCAGGGTGGCGAGTGCCTTGAAGGGAACCTCCAGGTGGGGGTGGGGTTCCCAGGTATCTACTGCCTTGTCCTTCTAGATAGTAGCGGTCGTGGGTTTGGAAGGTCTTATCTAAGGAACCTTGATGAGTTACTGTAGACGGTGTCATAATATACATTCAGGTATATGATGGAGTGCAGACAGGCAGTGATTGATACACAGGATGACCAGTGAACACACAGAACACAGCAGCCAATCACCAGACAGGACAGGACCACTATAAAGCCAGAGGGCACCAGTTTTCCCGCTTTCTCGGGATCCAGCCTCTGAGATAGGCAGAGCTCGTGAGCAGCAACTAGTACAAACACCATGTGGTAGTCAGTTAGTCTGATCAGGTTAGCCTCAGGTCTCCAGTCAAGTCAGCATAGTGTCAACCCACAGTTAAGCATGTATTATAGTTAGTTGTTCAATAAAATCGTGTTGCATCTCTTCAAGTGTTGGAAGCCTGTCTCTTTCCACAATGCATCAAACGCAGTCCACATAGACCCAGCCGACCCAACACATCAGACAGTGCACATGGCTGCTATTGTTCGTCGGAGTTGGAGGGTTTGAATGCTTGTGGAAGGGAAAGCAATCAAGCGGCTGCTTTGGCCTGGGTGGTGTCGAGTGTCTTATACTTGGTATTGAGCTTCTTTGTTTGACTAAGTACAAATAATGAGAGCAGAACAATGATTGTTTCTGACTGAAATTGCTATCTATCACATTAGGTTTGTAGATGCACTGTACATTCATTGAGTCATAGAATCCTTACAATGCAGACGGAGGCCATTTGGCTCATTGTGTTTGCACCGACCCTCCGAAAGAGCCCCCTACGTAGGTCCACTCTCGCGCCCTATCCCGTGACCCAACCTGCACATTCCTGGACACTAAAGGGCAATTTAGCATGGCCAATCCTCCTAACCCGCACACCTTTGGACTGTGGGAGGAAACCAGAGCAGTTGGAGGCAACCCATGCAGATACACAATGTGCAACCTCCACACAGTCCACCAAGGTTGAAATCGAGCCTGGGTCCCTGGAGCTGTGAAGCATCAGTGCTAACCACTGTGCCACTGTGCCGCCCCATTGAAGGATAAAGACAAGTAAGTTTTTCTTCTGTCCAATCGGAAGTGCCAGAACTGCCAGCTAAAACTTTTAAGAAACGGTGCAGCCATCTGTTGAGAACACGTTAATAACTCAATACAACCATGCAAAGTATGGGTAAAATTTGCTATATTGTTCAGAGAGCTAGCTCCAAAGTGACATTCACTTTCCAAAGCTAAGTAGTTGCTGGTGCAATGAACAGACTTGTGTAGCATTATTAGAAAATAAATCAAGTAAAAGGGGAAAGCCTTGCCCTGAATGGCACTGACGCACAGAATCATCTATAAGATTCACAGCAGCAACTCACCGAGGCTCGTTAGAAACTCCTTCCAAACCCATGATCACTACCGTCTAGAAGGACAAGAGCAGCAGATACCTGTGGACCCCACCCCCACCTGGAGGTTCCCCTCCAAGCCACTCACCATCCTGACTTGGAAATACATCACCGTTCCTTCACTGTCACTGGGTCAAAAGGGCAACTAGGGACGGTCAATAAATGCTGGTCTAACCAATGACATCCACATCCCGTCAATGAATTAAAAAAACAGGAATGATATTTATCGACCGATATTATTTTCTTGCACAAATGTCGACTAACCAAACAAGTTCCCGGGCGGGATTCGCCGACCCCGCGCAGGGTCGGAGAATCGTCGGTGGGAGGGGGCGCGACTCGTGCGACGCCACTCTGATGCCAGTCCGCTGATTATCCGCCGACCGGAGAATTGGAGCAAATGGCGCCGGTGCGGTCGGGGCCTGCTTAATGCACCCCCCCCCCCCCCCCCCCCCGGTGATTCTCCCCGTGCGATGTGCCGAGTACCTGCCAAGTTCGGCCGAGTCCCGGCAGTGTCGTTCTCATGTGATCCTACCCGGCGGGGCCTTGGCATTCATGCTGCAGGGGGTGGGGGCCTCCACGGTGGTGTGGCCCGCGATCGGGGTCTACCGATCAGCAGGCAGGCCTAGCCCCGGTGGGGGCCTATGTTCCTCCGTGCTGGGCCACTGTAGGTCTCCGCCATGTTGCGTCGGGGCCGGCGCGGAGAAGGCAGCCCACGCGCATGCGCGAACTCGCGCCAGCCATGGCCCGTACATGAGGACCCGTGCCGCCCGTGCTGATGCCCGTATCGGCAGCTGGAGCAGCGTGAGGCTCTCCAGTGCCGTGCTGCCCCCTGTGCAGCGCAGGATCGCTGATTCTAGGGGCTAAATGGCGCCGTTGTAAAACGCTCCCGGGTTTACGACGGCGTCAACACTTAGCCCCAGGATTGGAGAATCCCGCCCCCCGTGTTGGTAATATCATGCTTGCTTTAGATTTCTGGGCACAATTACAGGAAAGTACAGTGGTCATGCTATCGACAATGAGGTGCTGTGTCAGAGGACTTTCCGGAACTGAGCAGGTCTTCCCCTGTCATGTCAGGAATGAATTCAACGGAGAAATAAATATTTATATTCCAAATTCAGCATCAAGTTCGATGACATGCTTATCTCTTGCCCAGAAGAACCAATGCCAGTTTTTGGATCCATACTATCCTCCATCGCACACTGTAGCGATGATCTATTGTTACACTATTTCCAGTTGGACATTCTATTGTTCTACCAGTTAAGTGTCTCAAATCAGAGCGCGTTTAGCATTTTTGAGATTATACAGCAAGAAACGTGCCAAGTGATTATATCACGGAAAACCGTTTGACTTTCAACCTGGCATCTGTGCCCAATAGATATTTTCCCTCGACAATTCAAGGGCTAAACAGCCTCTTAATCTATTGGATCTTTTCAACAGCTATTTAAATTATAAACAGCAGTCAATTGCTTATTTCAAATGCTTTCCATGGCAAGAATAATGGGTTTAATTGTATTTGAAAGCCACCAAATATCAATGGAGATTAATGCAGGTGGATTGATCTGTTTATGCAGTTAAACATCCAGAATATCAGATTCAGTCTGTAACATATTTAAATACTCTAATATTGATCAACTTTACCACGATACAGCTCAGATGACATTTCAGATGATTCTAGGAAATGGTTCGCTTCAGTTAATCCGACCAATACCTTTTGTCTTGCAAGTGTCCAACAATTCATGGCAAAGCTGATACACTGGCAGTACGAGGGTGGCAATACCAGCCAGTGTAACCACAAGCATCACCTTAATCTAATACATTTCCAGACAGAGCCAGAGCTGACACAGGCAGTTTAACCATTATCTGACACAGTATATGGACAACTTCTCAAAGTTCTAGCTCATGGCAATCCTAATTACATCCAAGTGTTTGAGGTGTCACATCAAATAGAGAGCTGGAGCCATGATAATCGTTTACGGGGTTTATTTTGATTCAGCCATTCCACAAAGGCGATGTTTATGCTTTTTTTAAATTATTGACAGATGGCGGTGATCAATTGGGAATCTGTTCTTCGGATTTTCATCTTTAAAAATTGGAAATGACTGCAGGATAGCCGCATTAGAAACTGTCGTAAATTCTATTTCATGCATTCAGCACGTTCACTCGTTCTCCCGACTAATCAGCTGGCAATGCCGTAAGATCATCAAGTACAAAATGTCACCACTTTGAGTGACACACCACACTGTCGTCAAACTAACCCACAATTTCTGGGCTCCTTGTCAGCCTTTACCCTGCTTAATATCTCCACGGTTACAGAGAGGATCAGTGACCCGCGTACAACTCTGCTCCTGACCAAGACAGGAGGGGTGATTTCGAACCAATGTTATATAGCATTTACAGTGCAGAAGGAGGCCATTCGGCCCATCGAGTCTGCACCGGCTCTTGGAAAGAGCACCCTGCCCCCTACCCAAGGTCAACACCTCCACCCTATCCCCATAACCCAGTAACCCCACCCAACACTAAGGGCAATTTTGGACACTAAGGACAATTTATCATGGCCAATCCACCTAACCCGCACATCTTTGGACTGTGGGAGGAAACCGGAGCACCCGGAGGAAACCCACGCACACACAGGGAGGACGTGCAGACTCCGCACAGACAGTGACCCAAGCCGGAATCGAACCTGGGACCCTGGAGCTGTGAAGCGATTGTGCTATCCACAATGCTACCGTGCTGCCGGCAGTGAGAATGGCGAGGTGGGCGGAAAAATCTGGAGATCTCAATTTCCGGTTTTCCAGGCCCCTTGCTGACCACGTAACATGAAATCCACCGGGGAAGGCCGGGATCCTCATTTTAATACATTATAATGTCCGTCGCAAGCCCTCCTTCCTGGACTTCTCCACTCACTCAATATTCATCGGCCGCTGGCGTGATGTCACGTCAGCACGATTTGCACCAGCTGTATGAAAACGAGATGGGGATATCGGGGGTAAGCACTAAGGTCATCATCACCATACAGGTTGTCAATCGCAGAGGCAGCATTGGGGAGGACGCAGGGGGCCCAGATATGTTCAACCCGCGGCCAGGACAGGTTCAGGGGAAGGGTTCAATCTCTGGCATCTCAGGGTTGGGGTCACTCACAGGCCTGAGTGGCCCTTCATGGCTGTGAGCCTCTAGGTTTAAAGGGGTCTGGCGGCTGATTTGCAGGAAGTGCTTCCCATGTCCTGCTCGCTGGGCTTGTGGCGATGTAACCGCTGAGGGATCACCCTTCTATAGTGACAGCGGGAAAGTAGGTGGGAGCAGGTGAATGCATAGGGTCAGCATTAGGGGCAACTATGAGGTTCTTGGCTGAGGTCCTATTGGGTTTGCACTGACCCTCTGAAAAAGCACTCTACCTAGGCCCACTCCCTTGTCCTAACCCCGTAACCCAATAACCCCACCTAACCTGCACATCTTGGACACTAAGGGGCAATTTAGCATGACCAGTCCACCTGACCTGCACATCTTTGGATTGTGGGAGGAAACCGGAGCACCCAGAGGAAACCCACCCAGACCCGGGGAGAAAGTGCAAATTCCACACAGTCAGTTATCCGAGGTTGGAATTGAACCCGGGTCCCTGGCAGTGTGAGGCAGCAGTGCTAACCACCGTGCCACCGTACTGTGTTGTCGGTGTGGCAGATGGGAGAGACAAGGCGCTGCCATTCTCACACTCCTCAGGAATGAAGCGGCGAGCGTCTGCGGGGGTTTGCGGAGCATGGCGCCATGAAAAGTCAACGTGGAGGATCTGTGAGGATGAACAAAGTGATGCTGAATATAAAAGCAATATAACAGTGGTGACCTATCTCTGCTCGTGCCCAGGTTAATCCGGGCCCACGAGGCGCCTATAGTTTCTTATTCTTCCTCACTGTGCTACTCCATCTAAGTGTATCCCCAGAATCCACGTCCAGGTTGAGGTGGCCTGCTGCATTCCAGGTCTCGTTGCCTGAGATGACCTGGACCTTCTGGGTCTAGGTCTACTTTCAATTGGCAGTGCTGCCCTCCTCAGGCTGCTCACAGGGAGGGGGGTTGTCAGCTGGAGTGGAGACCCCCGGCAACTCTTTGGCAGAAGATCCTGGGCTACGATCCTGCCGATCCTCCTCCCTTGGGGTGCTCGGGGGTCCCTGAGCTCCTTCGCGGATAGACTGGCAGCTAAGTGAGATCTGGAAGCCTCGCCATCCTTGGGCACCATGCAGTTGAAGTCCTGCACCATGGAGCTCATGCCCTCAACCACGTGGGTCATGAGATGAACCACAAAATACACATCCAGCGCCAAGGTCTCCACTGCGGACGCCACAGTTGCAGTGTTGATCTCATTGTGTTGGCGCAGTGGCACCATCTCCTCAGACACAAGGCAATGGGACTCCTCCGATAGGCTGCGCAGTCCGAGGCAGGATGCTGTTGAACCTTCCTGATGTTCATGACTCTGCCTATGCAACTCTGGGACAACTGGACACCGGGGCATGACACCGGCCAGGGGCTCAGAAGAGTTCTGGGCTCTGGCATTCCTCCGAGTGCCAGATCCCTGAGATGTTCCTTCTTCCATCTGTTGTGGATCATCATTTGTGAGGTGCTCACCAGTGAGTGACCTAGAAGCCATCCTACTCGCAAATCTCATCGAGCTGTGAATGTGCACTGGTGGAGGATGTGGGTGGCACCTGTGACACTTCCTCAATACCCGTCTCTGAGATGTCGCCCAAGGAGATGCTCAGGTCTATGGTATCCAGACGACATGAGGATGGCATTAGTGCGTCACAGGGGCAGACTGATGGGAGAAAGTTAAGACAGGTGAGGCTTGCACAATGGCTGCATGTGTTGGGGGTTCTCACATTTGCCTGTTTCCCCCACTTCGCCCTGTGCTCAGATGTGGTCCTGCTCATCACCTGCTCAAGGGCTCTCTCCCCATAGGACGATAGGTATCTCAGTTTGGGCTGTGCCCGCTCACACCAGTTGTGCTCAAGTATGTCTTGTAATGAGACATCATGGGCTGGATTCTCCGATTTCCAGCCTTGATGCTGATGCCGACGTGGGCGTTTTACGCCAGAAAAACCTGCACAACAGCTGCACCGACACCGGGATGTTTGTGGGGCCTCAACCGCACCGGGTAAAGCTCCTTACTCCCATGCCAAAAGCGGCTGGAGAAAGGCCGGGTCCATGGCTGCTCATGCGCATGACGCGGACCCGGCCTGCCAAATAATGACCCCCAGTAACCCCTCTCACCAGCCCCTGGACCACCCCCCACCAGTCCCCCCAATCCTCGCCGAAGCCCCCCCAGCCAGCAGCATGGATACCCCCCCCCCCCCCCACCCCGCAACTGTGGCGGCGCTGGACACAGTCCGCAGCCACCAAGCGGGATCCACGGAATAAAATAGCATAAGTGTTCTGCGCCATCAATAATTCGGCCCACCGGGGGTGGAGCATCGGGGGCGGGGCATTGCAAAAGCGGCACCGCCCCCGATTTTGGCACAAACGGAGATTCTCCGGCTGATCGCTGAACGCGATTTCAGAGTCGGCGATCGGAGAATCCCGCCCCACATTTCTTCTCCACACCATCCAGGAGAGGGCTCGCTGTGTGAAATATGGGGCTGTTTTTCTGGCAGCCATCTCCAAAGCCTGGGCATGGAACAAGTGTTGGGGGAGTCGGGGGGGGGGGGGAACCCAGCACCCCGCTGATTACAGAGATTAGTTTTTCCCGGGGGGAGAGAATCAGAGGCAAGCCACCATGAGCAGAGCGTGAATCAAGTGGGAAAACATTTTATTAAAGCGGCTCAGCGTTTGGTGGGTTTTCTCACCGGAATGACATTTCAAAAAAATATGGCACGATTCCACCAAAGTGCCAAGGCTTCTTCGGCCAGATTGAGGAGGCAGTGGTGTTGTGGTATTGTCACTGGAGTAGCAATCCAAAGATCCAGTTTAATGCTCTGGGGATCCGGGTTCAAATCCCACCACGGCAGATGGTGGAATATGAATTCAATAGAAGATTCCTTGTGCCGTATCCCTCTATATCCATCATTTCTATCTGTTTGTCAAGATGCCTTTTGAATGCCGTTACTGTGTCTGCATCCATAACCTCCCCTGGCAACGCATTCTGGGCACTCACTACCCTCTGCTTAAAAAACCTGCCTCGCACATCTCCTCTAAACTTTGCCCAACGGACCTTAAACCTAGACCCCCTGGTGACTGACCCCATCCACCCTGGGAAAGAGTGCCTGCCCATCTATCCATGACCCTCATAATCTTGTAGATCTTTATCAGGTTACCCCTCAACCTCCGTCTTTCTAAGGAAGGTGAGGAGGAAGGTGACACAGCAGTTTGTAAAGGAGGAGAGAAGTGCCTGAGGAGAGGAAACCGTTTACATCATCAACCAGTTTAGGCTTCAGGAAGGGAAGTTGAATGGTCAGTAATTTTGTAGGAATGGAGTTTAAGGGAGCAGGAGGGAGGATTTATGGAGGAGATCAGCTCAGAAAAGATGTGGGGCAAGGTGGAGAGAGACACAGAGAGAAATTAAATGAAATGAAAATCGCTTATTGTCACGAGTAGGCTTCAAATGAAGTTACTGTGAAAAGCCCCTAGTCGCCATATTCCGGCGCCTGTTCGGGGAGGCTGGTACGGGAATTGAACCGTGCTGCTGGCCTGCCTTGGTCTGCTTTAAAAGCCAGCTCTTTAGTCCTGTGCTAAACCAGCCCCTGGAGATAAAGAAAGAGAAAAAGAGGAATAAACAAAGCTAGTGTGGGCATGGTCTTTACTCTCACAATCTCTCTTCCATTTCTTACTCTTCAAGTCCTCTCAGACCTGTATCACACATTGTCTGCTCTCCATCTGTGTTGTATCCAGACCTCATTCTGCCTTCTCTGATGTTTGCTGCAGTTTCGTTCACTGTTTCTTTCCCACTTTTCCTCTGCATTACCCCCTTGTGATCTCACCTGACATCTACAATTCCCTCCTCGGCTGTGACTCCTGTACTTAATTCCTCAGGACAACAATAGTCATTGCAGCTGTGACTGATCCTCACTCATCTGTCTCTTCTTCATCTGTCAGGGAAAAGTTTGTGTTACAAAATAACATTTTTATACATTAAGGAACATAATAAAGATATAGGGACAAGAGAAAATCTTTTAAAATAACTATCAAAAATACCAGAGGAGTATTCAAAATCTTCTGCAGCTCTGAAATATCCAGAATAAGAGTGTGCATTAATCTTGTGTACATGGGCTAACATATACTTCAATTATTCCACAATAATTGATGTATTTATTTCTGTTTGCAATACCCCAGATGCCTATGTTCCTAGCCTCAGACATGCTATTACGAGTCGAGGTGCCTTCCAAAAGGGCAGGAGTGAAAAATCAAAAAGGGTGAGTCAATTCATGCTGCATTCATTCCTCTCTTAACGGTCATTTACCAAGGCAGGAGCAGAGACTTCAGATAGATAGGTTGCTTACCTTGTCAGTTGAGGGGCGAACATGTATGCCATGGGAGGACTTGAAGAGGTAAAGAAATATAATTTTGAAAAAGAAAATCCATTTCAACAATGCATTCCCCTGACACACAGCCACATTTGTCAAAGGCAACAAATTTCTGAAAAATGACACTGGTACAATGTGAAGCATTGCCCCCAAACAGCAGTCTTTAGTTGTATTGTTTTCATTCTGAAAAATGCCTACTCCCGAATATTGAAAGGACAACTGGGAAAATGTGCAGGCTTGCTGTCTGTCTGCTAGTCCCTGATTCCACCGCCTGATGAGTCCATGTTGCCAAAATGTCCCAATTTCTCACAAGACTATTACTGAACTAAATCATTAACGTCAGCCAGTTCGAAAATTTTGCTGTGGGGTTATGCTGTGTAGTAATGAAAATGTGAAACTGAAATTATATTATTTTGTAAAATTCAGGTGGGCGAATGGAGTTGGGCAATTGCACCTAACTGTCAGTGGCTCTGGGTGTAATGTGCTCAGCTTGATCAGTGAGTGACTGGAGAAATGCTCCGTCTCCACCGGATGTAGCATGTTCCCAAATCAATGAGAGATTGAATGCAAAAACATGACTATAACCCATTATTGCTACCTTGTGAAATGTGTGCCTTGTCAATAGGTGAGAGACGAGTTGCAGGTCTACATCAGAGGGTGATTAACAGAGGATTGTTCACAGAATGAAATGACAACCAGAGTGCTACAGTTTCTCCCGGTTCCACCATGTACATAAATCCGCAGAGAAATCTCATAAGACACTCCAAGCTCCTTTCTATTCTCACTATTTTATGCATGTTGCCTTCCGTTTTTATTTCACTCTTCGTGTAGATATTCTTCATTTAACAATAGATAACAAAAACTTCACCCATCTTGTTGCAGTTTAGGGAAAATAAACATCTTTATGTCCCCTTGCCTTTCTGCATTGTCATTTACAATTCACTGACCTTCTCCAGTGGCTTAATTTCTATTATTGCTCATCTACACTAGTCTGCATCTCCCCTCTAGTTAATGTATTCCGTAGCAATACATTTTACTTATGCTTCTTCCTTCTGTTCACCTCAGGACAAAACTTAGCCTGGTAATCACACAGATATTTGCGGAGGAAAAAACACTTGTAGTCCTAGTTTAAGGGACGTATTCACCCATTTGTTCCGATAATGAACAAAATCAATTCACAAACGCATCTTCAACACAGCGTAATTCCTCCCTAGGTCATTAGGGGCAGAGGCCAGAGCTGCAAACAATTATGAACATGGGAACCAGGGCAAAGATACTATTCATTCCACACAGCTTACAGAAGAGCACCAATTGTCACACTGATTACAATTAAACTCCCTTGAATGATATTGAAATCTACAATTTTGTAAGGGAATGAATTCCTTCTGATATGAAGCAATGGATTAGGTCATGATAGGAAGTAACAGAATTGCGTGGATTCGACCAAAATTAGTTAATTTACAACAGGTGGAAAACGCGCTCTGCTATTCTCGGTCAAATCATAATTACGAGTGCAAGAAACATATTTACAATTTCACTATAAATAGTTGACAGACATTTGTGCTAAATGCAGGTACTATATCATACCATGGGGCAAATTCATCGATCCCTTGCTCCCAGTGGGGTGATGAGCTTGAAGGCTCGGGGAATCAGTCCGTCAGAATTGCAGTCATATCACCAAACTGTGCCGCCTTTCATTGTTGCTTCCCACTGGGAGGGAGCACAGGATCAGTGAATATATTGTAATAGTTCAATAGAAGAAACACTGAACTAACAAGAAGCCTATGTAATTCACAGTGAGCACCAAACAGTTTTTGCAGCAATGTAATTATTGCTAAATCATTGAATAAAACTGTGAGTCAGTGGCCCTCTGATTCCTTGCCTCGATTTCCTCATTTGCTTCAAACTAAATAGAAAATCAGCAAAATTCTCTCGTTGTGTATTTTGCTATTTATGAAAATATAAATTATTGAGTTTAATTCTACCACAGCTATCTGTTGTGACTGTTTTTTCAGCTGCCCAAGCAATATATTGATATTTGCTTGCAAAAGCTTATGCCCAAGGCATTTTATCAACGTGTTAACAAAAGTATTTTTATTCCAAATTTTCAATATTTTGACAAATTACAACAGTAACAAAACCTAACCAACACATGTATTCCCACCACCCGCCCATACCTAGCCCTCCCTCCCTCCCTCCCCCACCCCTCCCTCAGCAGTCAACAGTAACCAACTCTCCAAAATGCAAAATGAACAAACCCCAACTTTTGTAAAACCCATCACTCATTTTACCTTCTCCAGGGGTAAAAACCCCACTAGGTTCCCCCGCCATGCTGAGGCACAGGGTGGAGAAGCTGACCTCCACCCTAACACTACCTGTCTACGAGCACTCAGCAAGGCGAAGGCTAAGACACCTGCCCCCGCACCCGCCTGCAAGTATGGCCGCCCTACATCTCGAATATGGCCCCACATCAATGTGCAAAATCCCCCAAATGGTGCTGGAAACTGCCCTCCAAAACCTTCTCAGCTTAGGTGAAGACCAAAACGTATGTACCTGGTTTGCAGGGCCCCTCCCACATCATTCGCAGACACCTTCCACCCTCTCAAACAGCCAGGTCATCCTTGACTTTGTCAGGTGGGCCCTATACACCACCTTCAACTGTATCAGCCCCAGCATCACACACAAAGTCAAGGCATTCACCCTCCGCAGCACCTCACATCACAATACCTCCTCCAGCACTGGCCCCAGCTCATCCTCCCATTTTGCCTTAACCCCTACATGGACATCTCATCCTCCTCCATATTCCTGCCATAAATCGTCAAGACAGGAACCCTCTCCAACCCCACCGCTGACAGCACCCCCTCCTGCAACGATGAGGTGGGCGCTATCAGGAAAGTCGGGAAGACCTTCAACATTTTATCAACTTAGCTCCTTTTATACTCAACTCATTTTACTATACAGGAATAAAGGAGCATGAGTAGACCATTCGGCCCTTCAAGCCTGTTCTGCCATTCAATTTGATCCCAGCTGACCATCTACCTCACTGCCGCTTTCCCACGCTATCTCCATATCCCTTGATGTCATTAGTCTCCAGGAAGCTATTGATCTCTGTCTTGAACATGTTCAATAATTCAGCTTCCACCGCTCTCTGGGATGTAGAATTCCAAAGTTTCACCACCCTCTGAGGGTCGTGTCTCAATCTTGAATGACCTACCCCTTATCCTGAGATTAAGTCCCCTGGTTTTAGGCTCACCAGTCGGAGGGATCTTATCCACATCCAGCCTGTCAAACCCTGTAATAATTTTATAATTTTCAATGAGGTCACCCTTCAACCTTTGCAATCCGAGGAAATACAAACCAAGAGTCTCCTCAATCTCTCTTCATAAAACAATCCCGCTATCCCAGTGATCAATCTGGTGAGCCTCCGTTAAACTCCCTCCATGGCAAGTATATCCTTCCCTGGATAATGGGACCTGATTTGCCTTTGTTCAGTTTCACAACTCTGGCTCAGAATATAATTTGTTGCAAAAGCCTCATGATAATTCCACTTTAAAAATTGCTTTCTTAACTTCACCAGTTGCAGCCTGGTCTGTTTCTTGCTCACTGTTGAACATTTCAACCTTGCCTATATTTTCCTTGAAATTAAAGCTGGTCCTAAGTTCCATGAGGGTGAAATCTTTCCTATTCAAAGCCTCAACAAAACCATTGAAATCAAAGGTTGGGGTGGGGGGGGGGAGGGGTTCTCCATCACATAGTTGGTAAGGAACCTTGAGGCTTGACGTTAGAACTGCTGGAACATGTCACCTGGAGGAATGGCGTGAGGGTGTATCTTCAGGATTTAACGTCAACCCTAACTGGATTGCAGAAAGGTGAGAAGTTTCCCCTGAAGTTCAGTAACTCCAGGTAATGCAACCATTGTGGTTTCTGTTAACACTCTAGTCAGGAGATAACTAGCAATGAGCTCTCAAATCATGGTGAGTTGCCCTTGCCATACCACTTGCAATGAACTCTGATATCTGCGATTTCTTGGTAAAGGCATAAGATTGTGCTTTACGGTTGTCCAATGGCAAATGATTAACTCCCTATGTTGAAGGATGGGAATGGGTGGTAGGCAAGGTCTCTCTGGAGTCAACTTGAGGTGACTGGGATGAGTCAATTGTTAATTTGATATCAGAGTTAAGCAGGTCTGCAGTATCGCAAGATGCTGTTGATGATTGATCATCAGTTCTCATTGATGGCACCAGAAATTGCAGGCCCATTAACCAAGGTCTCGGTAATCCTGCTAACCAGTGCACTAATGATTAGGGTGGTCCTAACTAAGTGAGCAGAAGGTAGCGTACCAATGCTCTGGGCTAACAAAATTATTCTGAGGTGGTTTGTTTAATTGGGGGGGGGGGGGGGGGGGGGAATTCAACATGTGCAGCAAATTGAAGGGTGATTCCATTGTGTTTTGGATGGGAATACACTGTAAGCTCTGCTTGCTTACCTAGAATAGCTGGAAAGGTAGATCTTGTGCACGAAGGGGATTTCAAAGTGGCAGGGACTTAATTGTATGTTCTTTATTTTCCACATTATCTTCTTGCTGGTGTTTGTTTTGGAAAGTGGGCTGTGATTGGGATTAGGAAATTTTGGTATTAGGACAAGATGGAAACAATGGTTTTTTTACCCCACCCGTTGCTGGTAGCAGAGCCCGATCCGCCGGAGAATTGAGTGTTGGACTAAAAAACGGATAGGCACCCATGCTCCGGTGACCCGCTGGTGGCGGCAGTGAGCTACATGCCCCACGCCGGAGGAGAATGCAAATGGGTCATTTGAACCCATTTGCATCCGATTAACGGGCTGGAATTGGTGGATTCTTCATAGATTTTCCCATCATTCCTGAATGCATCTCCAATACCCTGCTTTGGTGCTGACCACAATGTTTATAAACACTCTTGCTGTGATTGACAGCCCCTCCGGACATCAAAGGCAGCTAAGTGCTACCTGCTGTGACAAAGAGGACGTCAAAGTACCTGGTTTAGCACAGGGCTAAATCGCTGGCTTTGAAAGCAGACCGAGGCAGGCCAACAGCATGGTTCAATTCCGGTACCAGCCTCCTCGAACAGGCGCCGGAATGTGGCGACTAGGGGCTTTTCACAGTAACTTCATTTGAAGCCTACTTGTGACAATAAGCGATTTTCATTTCATTTCACCGAACTGCCTTTGATGGGGTGAGGAGCTGTCAATCACAGCGAGAGTGTTTATAAACATTGCGTAGTATCTTCTTCCTTTGTAAAGACAGATGCAAAGTATTATTTTAATGCCTTCACTATTTCTCCTGCCCCCCACGTGCAAGTCCCCCTTTTTTAAAAACACTAATCAACCCTACTCTTTCATTTATCACCCTTTTATTATTTATATGCTTATAGAAGACCATGTGATTCCCTTTTATGTTAGCTGTCATTCTCTTTTCATGCTCTCTCATTGCTTTTCTAATTAGTTTATTCACTTCCCCTCTGTCCTACTACATTCAGCCTGATTCTCCATTGTATTTTCTGCCTGACATCTGTCATATGTGCCTTTCTTCCTTTTCATCTTCAACTCTATCTTTCTTGTCATCCAAGGCACTTTGGATTTATTTGTCCTACCTTTCCCCTTCAAGGGAATATATCTTGATATTGCCTGCAATAGTTTTTTTTTGAAGGTGGCCCATTGTTCAGCCATTGTTTTTTCTGCCAACATGCGATTCCAGCTCACTTGACTCCGATGCATTCTCATCCCATCGAAGTTGGCTTTCCTCCAGTTAATTATCCCTGCTCTGGATTGCTCTTGTCCCTTTTCACTATTCCTATCCCAGCCTATATTTGGATCAGTGAAGTCTCCCACGATAATTATAATTCTTGCGCCTCTCTGTAATATCTTTGAAAGTTTGTTCCTCTACATCCCTTCCATTAGTTGGTGGTTTATATACCACACTGATCAATGTCATTGCACCCTTTACAGTCCTTAGCTCTAACCAGAGAGATTCTACCCTTGATCCTTCTGGAATATTCTCTTTCTCCAGTGCTGTAATGCAATCTTTAATCAATGCTGCCACTCACCACGCCCACCCCCCCTTTCTTTCTTGCCTATCTCACCTTGTACCCAGGAACATTTAATGTCCAGTGTCATGATATGTATAATCTAAGGAGAGTAAAGGGTTAACAAGATGATGTTCGCGTATATCAACACTAGATGACATCACTTGAGTAGTCTTATAAAAGGCTGCATCTCAAACCCCGGTGGAGGAGCTCAAGGGCAAGTGGGAGGAGGAGCTAGGTGAGGAGTTGGAAGCGGGTCTGTGGGCAGAGGTCCTGGGCAGGGTTAATTCCTCCTCATCATGTGCCAGACTCAGTCTAATTCAATTTAAGCTGGTCCAACGGGCAAACATGACGGCAGCGAGAATGAGCAAGTTTTTTGGGATAGAAGACAGTTGGATGAGGTGCAAGGGCTGCCCTGCAAACCATGTCCACATGTTTTGGGCATGCCCGGAGCTTAGAGTGTTCTGGCAAGGGTTCGCGAGGGCAATGTCCAAGGTGCTTAACACATGGGTGGTGCCGAGTCCAGAGATAGCGATCACTGGAGTGTCAGAAGACCCGGGAGTTCAGGGGGCGAAAGAGGCCGCCGTCTTGGCCTTTGCCTCCCTAGTAGCTCGGAGACGGATTTTATTAATGTGGAGGAACTCGAAGCCCCCAAGTGTAGAGTCTTGGGTTACCGACATGGCTGGGTTTCTCAGCCTCGAGAAAATAAAGTTTGCCTTAAGAGGGTCTACGCTAGGGTTCTCTCGGAGGTGGAAGCTGTTCGTCGACTTTCTTGGGGAAAATTAAAATGTCAGCAGCAGCAGCAATCTGGGGGGGGGGGGGGGTGGAGGCATGAGTGCTTCATTGGGATGGTGTGGGAAGACTGGGTCGCGTGGGGTAATGTCTTTTTAATTATTATTGTATATTTTCTTTTTGCACTATGTTAATGTTCATTCTAGTTTGTTTTGTTATTAATGGTTACTACTGTTTTATTTTGAAAAATTCTGCAAAACCTTAATGAAAATACTTTTTAAAAAAGGCTGCATTTCTAAGGATTCTGGCAGAAGCTGTGGGAGAAGCTGTTGGAGTTGATGAAGAAGGATAGTGTGAGGTTGAGTTAGAATGTAGGTGTATTCGAGAGAGATAATTAATTACTGTAACATAGATTCAGTACTATTATTTAGTTAGCTGTTACTCAGTAGAGTGCACGAACCATTTCAAGTAGTGTCAAATAAACTAGCTTTGGTTTAAACCTATAGTACTAAGTTCTTTGTAAACACTACGGGTGCGATTCTCCCATATGGGGAGAAATCGTAAGGCTGGCGTCAATCCGGGCGGGTTTGACGCCAGGCCCCCCCCCCCCCCCCTTCCCGACCGGGAACCAATTCTGGTCCCCGGTTGGGGCTAGCATGCCGACACCGTAACCCGGCATCGCGGGCTTAACGAATTTCGTTAAGCCCGCTTGCCAGAGTTAGCGCCGGCTGACGCGTCATATGACGTCAGCCGCGCATAGCGCGGATCGAAGACCTCCAACCCGCGCATGCGCGGATGACGTCATCGCGCATTTTGCGCGAAACCCGCGCATGCGCGGGCCGGGATGCCCCTCAGCTGCCCCGCGAAGTGATACAGCGGGGCGGCGGAGGGACAAAGAGTGCGCGGGCATCGGGCCCGCTGCCCATGATCGGTGCCCACCGATCGCGGGCCCATGGCACCCTTGCACGGCCGTGGTACTGCCGTGCCAATCGTGCCATGGTTTAAAAATCGAGAGTTTACGGCCGTTTTTACGAACGGCCAGACCAGGTGTGTTTGCCGTTCGTAAAAACAGCCGTTAAGGGCTGGGAACTCGGCCCATCGATCAGCTGAGAATCGCTGCTGGCCGTAAAAAAAACGGCGGCAGCGATTCGTATCGGGTGTCGGGCGTGGGGGGGGGGGAGAATAGCGGGAGGGCGTCGGAACAGCGTGGCCGTAAAATTTTACGAGCCACGCTATTCTCCGCACCGTCGGGAGTGCAGAGAATCTCGCCCTACAACTTTGGCTATCTTGGAGAACAATATAAGTAACATGTTACCAGGAAATTAGTGAAATAATTTAGCTAAAATTAGATCGAATCTAAGAAGAAAGAAAACCAGCATGAGCTCAGACTTCAACGGCAAGACTGCTTCCAGACCTGCTCCATCAACGCACACAGACAATTTCAGACCTCATCAAGAAACTGCAGACTCTGAAACAGTTCCGGACTTCGGGTAAAATTGATGTAAATTGGAAAATATTTAAGCAGCAATTTCAACTATACCTCTCTGCCTCAGATTTAGATAATGCTAGTAATAATAGAAAACTTGCGTTATTTTTAACAATCACGGGCTATTGAACCATAATACCGCAATTCCATTTGTCAACCTGTGTCTGTAGTTCACCAATTCTATTAACCAAACTCAGTGCATTCACATACATGCATATTAACCCCGGTTTAGGTTTTTCTTTTACTTACTCATACCCCATCTAATGATCTAGTAGATCATAGAATCACTACAGTGCAGGAGGCCATTTGGCCCATCGAGCCTGCACCAATCCTCTGAAGGAGCATCCTATCTAGACTCGCACCCCTGCCCTATCCCTGTAACCCCACCTAACCTTTTGACCCAAGGAGCAATTTAGCATGGCTAATTAACCTGAAGTCCCGAAAGACGTGCTGTTAGGTGAATTGTACATTCTGAATTCTCCCTCCGTGTACCCGAATAGGCGTCAGAGTGTGGTGATGAGGGGGATTTTCACAGTAACTTCATTGCAGTGTTAATATAAGCCATACGTGACAATAAAGATTATTATTGTTATATTATTGTTATAACCTGAACATCTTTGGACTGTGGGAGGAAACCAGAGTGCCTGGCCATGCTGGCACAGGAGAATGTGCAAACTCAACACAGGCCAGAATTGAACCCGGGTCCCTGGCGCTGTGAGGCAGCAGTGCCAACCACTATGCCACCCATATTGCCTACTCTAATTCTATCAAACTCTTTAAGTACTTTATTTACCCTGATACTACTCACTGATATATCCCCATCAGTTAATACTTCTCTACTTACCACTGCCAGTTTCTTCCCCTCTCCACTCTGAATTTCCCCTCAGCTGCCCATCCCCCTGACAATCTAGTCTGACAATCCTTCCCATCAGCACTAGCTTTCTCCCACTCGAAACACCTCAGTTCTCAGCAAGTGCCCATGTGGGAAGAATACAATGCCCTCCTCTGTGGAGAGTTTGGAGTTGTGAAGCATTTAATTGGGCAGGATGCTGGCAGGTGTGGACCCCACCGCCTTCCCACCTTTGCCCCTATGTGAAAAAGCAGGTAAAACAGTGTTAGTGACCAAGACGGATGCTTTTTAGGGTCCAGTTTATGCTCAAAATAAAGGGCACTGAACAGACTGGACTCATGGAGACTCAGGAAATGTCAACCATTCAGGTACACCTTGTTGCTGCTAACTGGAGCTGAAAAACCCAGGCAGAGGGAATGATTGTCGAAGGACATTGAGAGTTTTGACCTCCCACGGCAAGGAGAGATGATTCTTTTTCTAAAGAGCTAGGGATAAATTTGAGACTACTACTTCAATGCTCCATATCGCCTGAAGCATGGCGGGAAGATAAAGCATTTCGTAAGGCATATTTTGGTTGATTTAGTTTGTGCAAAAAGTACATTTTTCTTTTGTTCGATGCATAAGTCTGCTGTTAGTTAATGTCCGATTCGTCTTGCTTTTAGTTTGTTTGTTACAGTAAAAGTTTTAAAAAGTAACATCTTGTCCATCGGTTTCTTTCCATTGGCTTCATGGAGATTCCTTTCTTTTAAGACGTTACCAGTCGCTGCAGGGATTGTGACAAACTTAAAAATAGGTTTCATTTCAATTAAACTGTACAGGAGAGGGAAAATGAGATGAAAAAAAATTGAAAAAGGTATTTTCCTGCACAGCAATATATTGTCACAATAGTGGAATAGATTATTATGGAGTAGATTTGTTCTGAATGCAAGAACAGGTATTTTATTTTTTGTGCATTCGATGTTCCCTCTGTTGTGTGCAAGCTGCCTGTTGTTTTGCATGGTACATGCAAGATTGTTACGTGAATGCACATCCTGAAGTAAATGTTGTGCATGGCCTGTTTGTTGCACTGCATGGTATTTATTAGATGGCTCTGCAGTCGCACAGCTTAGCTTTCCAAACCATCTAAAATCCATATCCCCGCATGAAAATTAGTAGGAACTCGAGCTTTTGCCGTACCAGTACACTAAAGGTTAGATTATAGTAAATACATTTTTACTCTTCCTGCAGTCTGATACTGATAAGAAATTTCTAGAATCAAGAGCTGAGCTCTGACACAGCACGTAGCTCCTTATCTACACATCGAAGGCAGGATCCTAACTCTACCAAGGTTTGTAAAATCCCTTGAACTCAAGATGTGCTGCCCACATTTGAGAGTCAAAAGTAATTACCTGTAAGTCAACAACTCCATGAGATCGAAGTAATTCTTATCCTCGCAAGCTACAGTAGATATTTGGGACAACTTAAATCTTCACTTCATCACTGCTGAGTAAGCAGCAGTAGGGTTTGACTGGCAGATAGTGATATGACTTTCACTCCATTTATTTGCGTCACTAAGCATTGTTTTCCCCATGACCAGGGAGCAAATACCTTCCTTTTCTGAGGATAGCAGACAGAAATCAACACTGGAAGGAACAGAAAAGCTTCAAAAACACCAAAAACTAAAATCGGGAAATATTTAAACTTGCATCAGCGCAGAAAAGATTTCACAATTGAAGGACTGGATTTTCAAATTGGTGCAGGGTCAGAAGGTCCCGCCAGTGGGAAGAGCTGTAAAATCCCACCCGATTATGTTTTTGGCTTATAAGTTGTGTCCATTCTATTTTCCAGTGGTACCTCAGTGATAATTTCCAACATGTCCTTCACCTCAATATGTCATGCTTACTGAGTCACGTTTTGTAATATCCCAATCTCTCTGTACAATCCGTAAATGTAAAAGATCTACAAAACGTTCATTATTGATGACTTTTCTTTGCCATCTTCGTTTCCAATGTGTTTTCCTTCATCTCGCTCAAGACGTCTGAATTGAGAGGCACAGACAAGTTTGCAAATAAAATCATGTTTTGTGATTAAAATGTTTGTGTGTCAAACGTCTGACAGGAGAGCGATGACATTCCCAGAGAGGGGAAACAAAAACGTTTCATTTTAAAAAGTAAGCATGTGTATCATTTATTTTAATACAATAGGAAGAGACCAGCATTAAATTTGTCCAAGTTTTTATGATCCAACATGTGCTAAGATACAAATCCATTGTCAACAGAAAGAAGAACAGCAAATACATGTAATTTCTTTTCTTTTAGCACTGAAACTCATTTACTTGTTACCCAGAGTTATTAATATTGCAATATTACGTGATGAAAAATTTAAACACTCGAGTAAAAAAAAGCAACGCCAGAATTTGAAAAAAGCAATGCCTTCCACTGAGCCTCTGTTGATATCAGCCTGCATGTTGCTGTTCCTTTGGTTTATTTTCAATGAAAGATATGTCAATATTTTTGTCTCTTGTTTGGGAGCCACTAACTAATTGTTTTTTCATAATTACTTGACACCACATTACCAATAGAACAAAGCACTTACTCCAGTTCAAATTTCTACTAAGCTGCATAATTTATGTTATGGTTAAGAATATAGCAAAGTTTAGCATCCCGGAGTTGGCGGGCTTGTCCTTTGAGGAGAGATTTGTTCAACTGGGGCTGTATTCACTCGAGTTTGGGAGGGTGAGAGGAGATCTGATTGAAATGTATAAAATTCTAGAAGGGCTGGACGGATTAGTTCCCAGGAGGGATCTAGAACCAGGGTACACAATTTCAGGATACGAGCTAGGCCATCTAGGACTGAGATGAGGAAAGATTTTGCCACTCAAAGGATGGTGAACCTGTGGAATTATCTCCCTCAGAGGACTGTGGAGGTCATGTCACTGAATATATTCAAGAAAGAGAAAGATTGTTTGTAGATTTTAATGGAATCAAGGGGTGTGAGGGGGAAGTGGGAATATACCATTGCGAAAGAGTATCAGTCATGATCATATTAAATGGCGGAGCAGGTTCGAAGGGCTGAATGGCCTACTCCTAGTTTCTATGAGAGACAACTATAATACAGTTAACCAGCCCAAAATTGAAAAAGGAGCAATACTCCGCCAACTACATTCTATGCTAAATGTTTATTGAGGCTTCCTCTTGGATTTGCCAACATTATTCACCCCCATTGCTCTCCCCACGCAATCAGTTTAACCTGAATTGTCTATTAATTTTCTCTCTTCTATACTTGAGTCAATTTTCCCCATGTTAAAAGTCAGAAGGTTCACATCTTTAGCACAGGAATTGGGACTGACACTCCCTTCCAGTACTGAGGAAGCGCTGCACTGTCAGATATGCTGTTTTTCAGACGCGATGTTAAACTGAGATCCCATCTGCCTTCTCAGGTAGACATACGTCAAAGAAAGGGAGTTATCCCGGGTGCCTCGGCCAGTATTTATCCCTCATTCTGCACAATTCAAAACATATTATCTGGTAATGATCATATTACTGTGTTATTGATCTGGCTGTGTACAAATTGGCTCCTGCCTTTCTTACATTGCACCAATGATTACACTTCAAAAAATGCTTAATTGATGATAAAATACTTTGAGATATCCTGAGGTCATGAAGGACGCTATATAAATGCAAATCTTTCTTCTTACATTTGGAAGCTCAAATTATCTGTATCTTTTGACTTTATCTTTGTTTCATAAAATATAAGATTACAAATCAATAATATTTTGGATGTCTCTAATTAGGCTTCATAGGTCCACAACAGCATAGGGCGGTATTCTCCCCCCCCCCCCCCCCACGCCGGGTGGGAGAATTGCCGGGGTGCCGCGCGAATCGCACCACGCTGCCCCGACTCCCGCACGCGATTCTCCCACCCCCCCGAAACCAGTGCCGCGTGAATCGCGCTGGGCCACTCGGAGAATCGCTGCAAACGGCGAGCAGCGATTCTCCGGCCTGGATGGGCCGAGCGGCTGGCGAAAAAATTGACAGTCCCGCCAGCACCATCCACACCTGGTCGCTGCCGGCGGGTACTCGTCGCGAAGGCTTGGGGGGGAGGGGGCAGCCTGTGGGGGGGCTCCTTCACCAGGGGGGGCCTTCGAAGGGGTCTGACCCGCAATCGGGACCCACCGATCGGCGGGCCGGCCTCTCCCCGCCCACCTCGGGCCTACTTTCCGCCGCAGCTGGCCCTGAACACGGACCCCATGTTTGGTTGGGCCGGTGCGCCTAAGACGTTCCCCGTGCATGCGCAGGATGGCGCGGCCCAACCGCGCATGAGCAGGTTTGAGCTGGCCCAACTGCGCATGCGGGGTTGGCGCGACGCCAAGGAGGCTGGAGCGGCGTGAACCATTCCAGCGTGTGCTGGCCCCCTGTGGGGGCCAGAATAGGTCATACCTGGGCCCTGTTCGCGCCGTCCTGAAATGCGACGCGTGAACACTTGGCCTCAATATCGGAGAATCGCCCCCATAATGTTTACCATCAATAAATAGCATGCCAGTTTAATCACCTACTACTGAATATAAGCCAAGCCATAAATCCAAGAATTGCCTTGAAAATCCTTTCGATTATTTTCACCTTGTGTTACCCTTGGGTATGAGTTTCCTTTTCACCTTAAAATCCTTGTCCATTATTGCACTGTATAAAGACTATTAACAGCCTAAACTGCCGGAGAATTTCCTCAGTTTTATTGTTGATAATGTTCGACGATACGGAGCACAAACGTCCACCAATCACGGCACGCCGTGGAATTCGGCCAGTTAATTCAGCAGACTTTGCAAAAACAGATCCTGGACATAGGCCACTCTCTCAGTCGGTCTGCATAAATCACATAATAATGATTAAACTCATGCACATTGATATGTCTGTCAATATAAAATCAGTTTCGTATTCTCCTCTATTTTAATGTCGGATCAGTACACACAAATATTAGCTATTCCCTTTATTCTTTCCTGGGACGTGGCCGTCGTTGGCAAGGCCAGCGTTTGTTGCCCATCCCTATTGTCCTTGAACTGAGTGTCTTGCTAGGCCTTTGCAGGGGGGCAGTTCAGAGTCAACCACCTTGCTGTGAGCCTGGAGTCTCACGTAGGCCAGACTGGGTCAGGGTGGCAGATTTCCTTCCCTAAAAGGACATGAGTGAACCAGATGGGTTTTCACAGCAATCGACAATAGTTGTCATGGTCACCATTGCTGAGATGAGCTTTATATTCCAGATTGCAATTCCACCGGCTGCCGTGGTGGGATTTTAACCCGTGTCTTCTCTCGATTTACCAGTGACATCACCACCACATTTATTCTTAACAATCCTTAACCTCAGCTCCCAAATCGATTTGAAAATGTGCACTTCAAAACTTTTTTTTATTATTTTGGTTTCTCCATGCAAATTTATGCTGATTAAAATGAGAGACGGTGATGGGGTGAATGAAATATATGTCCATTTTGGGGAAGCGTATCTGCATCAGACACAACCAGGAGCAGAACAATCAGATGTGGAGTAAATGCTTGTCTACTCTGACCAACAAAATGCTTTTGTTTGCAATATGAATTTCCTGTTTGATTCTTTCGGAGTCAGACTCTCGATTTGTGGCAAATTACCGACAGTTTTCAGCACGGACTCACTCCACACATAAACTGACCGATTCCATCGCGCTGCATCACACAATAGGAGACTATATTCAAATTAGGAAGACCTGAGCTATTTCGCTAACCCTATCAGCCTCACAATCCTTGGAGATCTCTGCATTTGTCCAGTGCTGGCCTCTTGCGCATTCCCAATTTTAATCACTCCACCACTGGCTGCTGTGTTTTCGGTCACCAAAGTCCTGAGCTCCAGTATTCACACCCTAAACCTTGCTTTCCCCCTTTGAGGCACTTCTTACAAATGACCTCTTTCATCCTCAACCGCCCAAGAATCTCATTGGGTAGCTGAGTGTTACATTTTATCTGAAATGTTCCTGTGAAATACTTTGGGATATCGTCCTTTGTTCAGAAGGGTACCTGAATACAAGTTGCTGCTGTTGGATAATGAATTTTTACACTGATCTGGTGAACTTGCAGTGAGCTTTAGTCCGTGATTATGAGCAGAAAAGCTCCATCAGCTTGGCTCAAGTCAAGAGAAATAATAATGTAAAGTTCTTAGGGGGCGATTCTCCGCCCCCCACGCCGGGTGGGAGAATAGCGGGAGGGCCTCCCGACATTTTCACGCCCTCCCGCTATTCTCCCCCCCCCACGCCCGACGCACGCCACGAATTGCCGCTCGCTGTTTTTTACGGCGAGCGGCGATTCTCCGAGGCCGATGGGCCGGGCCTTCACGCCCATTTCAACACGGCAGCAAACACACCTGCTTGCTGCCATCGTGAAACGGGCGCCAGATGCCCTTGTGGGCCCAATTGGCACGGCAGTACCATGGCCGTGCCAAGGGGGGCATAGGCCCGTGATCGGTGCCCACCGATCGCGGGCCGTGTGTCTGTAACGGACGCACTCTTTTCCCTCCGCCGCCCCACGAGATCAAGCCGCCACGTCTTGCGGTGCGGCTGAGGGAAAAGACGCCAACTGCGCATACGCGGCCGATGCCGGCGTGATGCTTGACATGCCGCCTTGACGACGGTCGTCAAGGCTGTGCCGCCGTGATGCACGGGGCCGCACTCCTAGCCTCGCCCGGGGGGGAGGATCGGCCCCGGAAGTGGGCGTGAAGGCTGCCATGGGTCACGGCCTGTCCCACGGCAGCCTTTACGATTCTCCGCATTTGCGGAGAGTCTCGCCCTTAATGTCTTGATCCTAAGAATGAAAAATGCATTCATCAGGACGGACCCTGACAAGTTATTAGCGGTTATAAGTGGTTAGCATATCTAGATAGCCGTCAGCTGTTTTTATCTTTGCTTTGGGTACACACCATGGGCGGGATTCTCTGCCAAAACCGCGTTTGGTGCTCGGCTGGAGAATCCCCATTTACGCTGGAATCGGGGGGCGATGTTGTTTTTGCGATGATCCACCCCCTCAAAAATGCATGCCATATGGACAGCCTCAGGACGTCACCTGAGGCCCTCCCCTAATGCTCCTCCCCCGATGGGCTGAGTTCCCGACGACCTGGGACACGTGTGCTCACACCTGTCTGGAACTTTGCTGACTGAGTCCAGCGCTGCCAGTCAGGGGGAGCCGTTCCGCGAGCAGGGAGGGCTGGTGGGGGGTGGTCTGGGGGTGACGCGGCTGGCTACAGGGGGGCAGCTTTTGGCCGGCGCCATGTTGCACGGTGCGGCTGCCACAGGCCATTGCCATGAGCTTGCGTGGCCACGTCCCTGACCATTCTCTGGCCGTATCCGCAGATTTGGATTGTGGATATGGGCAGATTTCTACCCATCTTGCAGCTCATGAACTGCTGTCGGGGCTCCTGGCCCTTTAAGGGATGAGATCCCACCCCCATCTAAGAATTGATGGTCAATCAGAGGGTTGGCAGCTCTTCATTACCAGCAGCGCCATCACTCACTGTGGCTGTTTTAGGGACTGCACCCACAGAACAGAAGCAGCATGAAGACTGTCCCTGGAAGAAGATAAGCGAGATCAGAATTGTCGGGGCCAATCAGGTGTGGTATATTGGCGAGGGCAGCGGGGAATTGCAGCAGAGGCAACAATTAAAGAGGCCGTTAAGTCGCTTCTTACAGACCTCAAACTGGCTTCTGGGCGGGAAGGCCGACTGCCACCTTCCCCACCACTAATAAAATTCCACGGCACTGGTATGGTGACAGACATTCCTACCCCACCATCCCTCACCATTTTACAGAAACCAGCACTTATGTAACCTCCAACCCGCTCCCAAGAGGTCCATTAAATTTCACCAGTAATGTGCCTCTCCCCCTGACTGCTGCAGCTTTAACAAACTATTCCACCCACACGATCCTCGCACGTATTGCGTCTAACCCGCTTAGTTTTTTAAAAAATGATTTTGTTCTCATTGCCAATAATGTAGAACTGGTTGTTTGAAAGAAAGAACATACAGTAAATGCAACTTTCCTTTCAATCATAAATTTACACTTTGGGCAGGACTTTACTGGTCCCCAAAAGGCGGGAAGGGAGGTGGGCAGTGTGAATAAAATCATGGGGAGCTGTCTTAGAATCAACTCCCTGCCTCTGTTCCACCGTTGGTAATGGGAGCAGAGAATTTGCAATAAAAAAGCCATAGTTTAAGGTTCATTTTATGCAGCTGTCAGTATTTTGCCATTGGCAGCTCAACAACCCTCCCCCCAGCCACATAGGAAAACTTGTCTAAATGGAGGCAGCCTCCAGTGGTAGCTGGAGATGATAATTTATTTTAAGGGATGTAGCGGCCATGGGCAGAGAAGGTAGCCTTCGCAGCCCCAGTCAGAGAGGGGGCATTCCTACCCACTGCTTGAGTTTGTTTTGGCCTATCTGTTGTAGGCTTCAAGGCCTCTGCTTGTCTCAGCAAAGGCCACCGTACCTAGTGACGCTGGTGAGGGTCCTGAGCTGCCAAGACTTATAATTTGGCTGGAAGCTCTTGTACATGGACTGCCATCCTTAATTGGCAGCTGCTTATAGCATTGACGGGGGAGGGGGGGGGGGGGGGGGGGGGAAAGGAGAGTGGGAGGAGTCCTGCCGGCCTTCCATGCATTCTGCCAACCTGCTTTTCCAGCAGATTCGGGCCTTGCACCCGATCACCAAAATTCCGTCCCAACGTACAGAACAGGAGGTGATTTGAATTAATTCAAGGCTTCTCTGATTTAGAAAGCTCACGTTAAATCTATAAGGCCTTCATTTTCCTTCATTCACTAGTTTAAGTGGAAAAAGCAGGAATGAGTGTAAAGTGGAGAACATTGCACGAGAAAAATATAATCTAAAAATCACCACATTCATTCATTGTGTGTGTCTGGGTTACATAATTTATCAAAAGGAAAGCACTCCACTCCCAGATTATATGTTTTTTTAAAAGAAATCACACCTGCTACCTGTAATTTATTATTTGGAATATAAAGTGACGTCACATGGTTTTCAATCGTGGGAAGATTTCTCCGGCGATCCCAATGAAATCCTTGTTCAGTGGCAGTACGAGTGGGAGAATCAATGCTTTAACGTTGCAGCTCTGTCTCCGGCACGGGCTCCACTTGACTTGGGACCACTGGGAATGTAAGGTTGTCAAATTCACTCTTTAGTGAATTAAATGTTGTTAATGCTAAACCTCCTCCACATACTTCAGTGTAGCATGTTTAATTAAACTTGAACTTCTTCCTCGTAACTGCTGGTTTTCTATCTCCACCAGCAGGTCAAGATAGAAGGAATAATTTACGATTCTGGAATCCCAACAGAGAAGGTGGTCAGAAAATCGCAGGCAGTGCAGGTGCGATTTTCCAATTGTAAAGTCACCCCTAGGGGCAGACAAAGCCCATAAGAAGGGCGCCATGACAACAGAAGAATCTATCACCAGCAGTCATAGCAGCACTGGGATTTCAGCTGCCATTGGTATTCTTGTCCTGATGAACATTAATTCTATATGTCGCTGAATGACAAATTCCAGGGATGACCAAGCAACTGTTTGAAAAGCTCGTCATGACAGACACAACAATCACCACCGCCTTTCCTGACGAAAGGTTCCTGGTGAAAGGAATTGAACATGAAGAGGTTTTTGAAAACTACAGGCCGGAAAATCCTCTGATCCTTGTTTTTGGAGCCTGTGAACGGCAGCCGATAGGCTGGCCCGAAACCGGGCCTGATGCTTCATGCGCGGTTTACGTACAAGGGAAAACCAGCGACAGCCCGCGTGCAGTTGGAGCTGCTTGCCTTGTCTGCAGTAGCACCAGGGTTAAGGCCCAGGAGAGAGGTTTGCAGTGGACAACTGGTTCGCACAGAGTTGGGGCTAAGCTCCTTCCGGTCCTGCGGGAAGGTTTTGAAAATTAAAAAGCTGACAAACAAAAATTGTTGTTAGTTCATGGACAGTGCTGAGACCACACTATCTGCTTCAGAATCACGAACGGCCGTTCAGTATAGACCTCATGCTGTGCCACTTACTCAGAAAGAGAAGACAATAAAAACGGAGAAAGTATGCTGATCCGAATTGCTCTTGTATACCTTAAAATGGAACACCAGTAAAAACTGGGAAATAAGAAGACTGGTCCAAATTGACTTTTCCTATTGGATTCTACAAGGTGACCTAAAAGAAGCTTTTGGACCGTTATCTATTTAAGAGTTTGAGAGAGTAACCTCTGTTCTTGGGAGCTGTGCTTGACTCAAGGGTGATTTTCCACTACCCTTGCCGACTTTGGTCCATAAATAATGCACCAACTTGTACCCTTTTTAGGCCCGTAAAACGATGTTGAATTTCACATGCGTATACCAAAATGATACTCTATAGATGTTTTGAAAGGGTCACTAAGAGTTCAACACAGGTTTGTGGGTCAGACAAACTTACCTTTATTTGCACTAATATTTACACAGCACCAGTAGTTTGCTACTGTTCTTTCTCGCCAGTACCTAACTGGCCGGATCTATTTGTACAACAGAAAAGGTTAGCGATTGCCCCGCCTCCTTATCTAGGGAGCTCATATTCCCAAGATCCAATTGTCCCAATCCAATACCATCTGAGCAGATTACAACAAAAGGATAGCTCTTGGGAAGGTGCTACATGGTTGGTCACAAAAAAAAATATCTTGAAAAGGAGTGCCGTATGGAATTTGTTATTGTTGCTGTGTGGATTTCTCCAGATGAATTTTCTCAACGTAAGGATATGATTGAGAAAATGCTACATAACCCCAGTAAGTCCACCCTCCTATGGTCCACCTACACGCTGCAGTTGAAGGAAAAACTATTTGCAACTGTTTTTTATGTCGCCATCTGCAGGTTGAGCTATTTATAATATGCTCCAAGTGACCATTACAAAGTCTCGTGTAAAGGAAGACTTGCATTTATATCTTGCCTCTCATGATCCCAGTTGTACCAAAGTGGTGTGGCTCAGTTTCATAACACACTACTGATAACTATTCAGGAAAACTATTGGCTTTAAGCTGTGTGCGTGTGTGTGTTTGGCGTAGTTGAATGTGCTGGTTTGATTTTTCTGCAAAACCTGCTGAAAACTACAATGTTGGTAATGTTCAGAAAAATATGGACGCACAAGGCCTTTTTGCTACTTGCTGAAACTCCAAAGAATTCACTCTTCCCACCATCTATCCGGTAATATCTCTGAACATTATTGATGGTGGGGTGGAATGCCATTGACTTCTATTTTATTTCATTTATCTGCATTATTTGTCTCGATACTGTCACAATGCATCATTTCCGTGAAAGATCTTGGCGCGCAGAAAATAAAAATATGCCTGGCTTGGAATTTGCCAAATGCGGGACTTTTGGTGCAATTTATATATTCCCTCGGATCGATCTGGTGCAACAGTGCACGAGTTTAGAAAAGGTCTGCAACATTCTTGGAAAGCCACGGTTTTTTGGAAAAGCCCACAGGGCTTCCGCAAGTTAAGCAAAAAAACACGGAAGAGTGTGCAGAAACCAGAGCCCCGGCATGCCCCAGCTGAAAATGTGCTCAAAAACTATCCCAGCAACTCAAGCAACGCAGTGGGACTAAATGTGGATTTGAAGAACTGTGCTGTTTTCCTCAACTAATGTTTTTAAAGAAAAGAGGCAACCTCAATCGCTTTTGGTTCAATTGCTGTTTTCTCCCGAGTTAACTTAATTTTTCAGAACAGAATTGCAAGCTGAGGCCCTGTGATAAATAATTCATTGAACGGGGGTTCATACCCGAGACTGCAAGCTGTGTCAGGAGAAATGCTGAATATCTGACATGACAAGCGACTAACAAGTTTCTTTTAGTTTGTTGTGGAGCAAGTACAATGCAGCGAGCACGGCAGTCCAGGAAGCAAATAATAAAAAAAGGGGGTCTCTTTCTTTCTGCGCTAGCGTTTGCTGTTAGCTAATATCCAACCAGTAACCCTCTGGTCATCTGCACTGCAGCCCCACCCCCTTCATGCTTCACACATGCCTGGTCCTTCACGCCTGTCGACGGATCAATACCAGCAATTCTTGGAGAAATACGATGTATCCATGGCAACAAAGCCACATATTCTCTGTGGAGGCCAATGAGACCAGCAGTGAAATCTCAAGAGGGTTTCAGTCTTACAAGGCAAGACATATTTAGATGTAGGAATGGCTGCTCACGCAAAAAAAAAAACATTAATTTTCTTTTTGCTCTTTCGGCAGTTCAGAATGTGATGGGTCCAAACACATGACATTAAACAGAGCTTCCATTTTTCTCCTTTGAAATCACTGCGATGTTACACTGACAGTGTATAAAATGAAGGATTATAGAACCCGGGTTCGATTCCGGCCCTGGGTCACTGACCGTGTGGAGTTTGCACATTCTCCCCGTGTCCGCGTGGGTCTCACCCCCACACCCCAAAAAGATGTGCAGAGTAGGTGGATTGGCCACGCTAAATTGCTAATTGGAAGAAAAAATGATTGGGTGCTTTAAATTTTAAAAAAATGTTTTTAATTTAAAAAAAATAATCCACACATTCTCCTCTCTCTGCCTCTTTTGTTCAAAGTCACACCACTGTTGGCAGTTTTCGATAAAGGAACAGGGAATTGCGGCCAAAAATGCGACCGTCAAGCTACGAGAGAATGCAGGATGAGTGGAGCGTGCTGAAAGATAATCTGGCTGCCAGCGGTCCAAGCTGGGTTCGGAGGTGACCTAGGGGACCTGACATAGATTTCAAACTACACTCTTTCACTGAAAATTAAATCTTAGACTCTCCCCTGTGGGATAGATCAGGGGACTCTGTGCAGCTGCCCCCTGTCAGAGGTGGCTGCAGGTTTTTGGAAATCTCTTACCTAGGTTGACAGCCTTTAGAGAGGATGAATCAAAGGTATATATTAGATATATTACATACAGACACACACACACATACGTTGTCTATATATGATGCATGAATCGGCACATAGAGTATTTAGAAACTTGAGAAAACCGGGAATTTGCCACCTGGAAATCCCAAACGGAATGCAGGATAGATGAGTGGAAATTGGAGAACTGCAGGAAAAAAACATTACAGGTCACCCTTTTAAAGGCCGGGAGAGTTTACACATATGCATTTGAACTATGAAGCGAATGCTGTATTTGCTGAAATCTCAGGGATATAAGAATGTCAAGGTACTCTCTGCGTCTGCAGCCGTGTAACCTCATGTCATATTTGTCACCCTACTCTTCACATTCATCTTTGAACGGCTTTCACCTGGACTGTCACGCTCCTCAAAGGCACATCTGTCGGGCACAGATTCTTGGTGCCTTGCCAGCTCAGGGTTGCTGCTGCTGTGCATGGCCACATTGTCTGAAGCTGTTAAGCAATGGAAAAGATAAAACACTGAAACTACTCCCCACCACCCCCCCCTCCCAAAAACAAATTAACATCTTTACCGATGAACGAACTTAACTCTGAGGAAGGTGGATTGAAGTAGGGTCCAGGAATATGCCCTTCTAAAATGATTTCGATCAAAATCAAAGCAAATATTAATGGGCGGTGGCATTTCCATAGCGGAAATGCAGCAGGCTGGGATTGAATTAGAAAATATGTGCCTGTGTATGGATACTAGAATCTCTACAGTGCAGAAGGAGGCCATTCGGCCTATCGAGTTTGCATCAACCCTAGAAAAGAGTACCCTACCTATCCCTGTAATCCAGCAACCCTAACCTAACCTTTTTTTTGAACACAAAGGGGCAATTTATCGTGGCCAATCCACCTAACCTGCATATAACCGGGGCACCCGGAGGAAACCCACGCAGACACGAGGATAAAATACAACCTCCGCACGGACAGTCACCTGAGGCCAGAATTGACCCGGGTCCCTGCCGCTGTAAGGCAACAGTGATAACCACTGTGCCACCGTGTCGTACCATGCCACAGACTACTACTGCAACTGTCTCTTTCTTTCAGAGATTAAGGGCGGGATTAACTGGCTGTGCATGCTGCCGAGACATTCCGGTTCCACGCCGGTGCATTGGTTTCCCGGCGACGAGGGGTTCAGTCAACAGGATTTCCCCTTGGTAGGGCCGGTAGATCCCACTGGCAGGCCGCCTCCGCCTGCCCTATGGGTGGACATGGGGTGGAGCTCGCCCACCACAACGGGCTCCCCAGTGGCATGGTAGGTTCTCCGGCGGTAGGGTGGGTGAGCCAGGCAAAAGACCACAGACCTCAGCGGGACCGGTAGATTCTGCCGACAGCCAACGACAAGCGTCCCGGGCGGGGGTGTTGGGGGGGGCAGAAAGAGGAGAATCCCGACCTATAAGATTTGTGATAATTTAGGAACGTTACATAAAATATTGAGACACAAAATGCGACGAGCCGTTCAAAACACCATTAACTTCGGCAGGAACGGAAAGTCCCGCAGCCAGGGAAGCCATAGAATTCTGCCCACTGTCATTGTTGCTGTAGTTTAATTACCTTTCACTTATTGCCGTGTCAACACAGGGTTATATTGTGACTGGGCCGTGGATTATTAATTTCGCAGGCACTCATAATGGCCACATTACATCACATACACGGCTGAAATTTGATGGCGGTGTTAGATCGGATGAATTCCAATCAAAATTCAACCCGAAACTGATTGAAAATTGTATTCTGATTATGAACTGATGTGATCAAGCACTGTGATACGAAACAGAAGCAAAGCTTTGACCAGATCATTATCTTCGCAAAAAGGACGGCATTTGTTTCATCAACAAACATAAACTGTTGGAATTTGTTTTGTTGTTACAGACCACATGGGGCATGAGTGTAAATAATTGTCCACATGCTACAAGAGGGAACAAATTTTGACCACTTTGTGTGGCGACCTGATAAATACATTCCTTTTGAATACAATTGAGATGTCGCTATGTCCGGAAACCAGAACGATTCTTTCATTCAGTTCTGGTTTCCAAAGGGAATGGGGAAGAATAAAACTGTGAGCAATCATGTGTCATGAGGTGCGTCTCCCTGTCAGCTCCAAGATGAACAAAATGTGTTTCGTGGAATATTTCAGTACAGGGTTTGAGAAACAAATGTTATTTAAGAAAAAACATCCGATGTAGTCTGCACACTCTGGTGTTGCCATTTGTAACTCCTAGTAACAGTTCGAATGACAAAATACAAATTCATGGGCTAGGGTTTTACAAGGTGGTGGTGGTCCTGTCCACTGGCTGAAAGGTCAGGGGCAATCCCACCACGGCTCGATCTAGGAGACCCAACAGGATTCTACATGCAGCAGGCAATTAACTGCTTGACATAGGTCCCTTTGAGGCATGAGATCCTAACACCAAGAGCTCCTGCTCAATTGGACGGCCGGCAGCTCTTCAGTCCCAACAGTGCCATCCGGAGCGGTGGCCGCTGCCAGGACTGCAAGCAGCCTGGAGCAGCATTATGGGTGTCTCCACAGGAGCCCTGGTAGGTGGGATTAGGGCCATCGGGGCTTATCATGCCTTCTCTGGCGAGAGGGGTGCAGGCGGGGTACGGCGGTTGGTGAGGACACGGGGTGCGTTTCCGTGGGTGTGGCCCTTGATGTTGGAAGAGCCCTTTGTGAGCTGCAGGATGCCTGATCCCGTCAACCACAAGAAGAGCCTGCAAGGAGGCCACTGGAGTACACCTAGTGGTCTCCCCACATGGCAGAAGATCCCTCTGCTGCTGGCATAGTACCAGCGCTGGTGGGGAGAGGTCCTTAAGTGGCCCTTAATTGTCCACTTGCGTGTCTCAATTGGCTCGTGGGCAGGAGGGTCGTTCACCACCTTCCCCGCCTTGGGTACAATACCAATCGCAGCAGGAAGTTGTACGTCACCCCCCCCCCCCCCCCCCCCCCCCCCAACCCTCCCATCCAATTTTCGAGTCACCTGCCCGCCTCCCAGCCACTCTCTGAGACCCATAAAATCCCAACCATGGTCTCAACAGACAACTGCTTTATGTTTCTGGACCAACGTACACTTTGTAACAGACGAGCCCAATGCTCCACATCGGGGAAGAAAAAAACTAGAAAGATCAGGTCTACCACCATCGAAGTGAGTCGGGGAACATTACCCTGTGACTACTGCGTGCTTCTGCTGCATGTGATACCAGACTGGCAGTGGGTGCTCAACACGAAAGTGTTCCATCCCCTAGAAGAAACTACCTTGAGTGCAGTAAATCACTGCATTGAATATAGTTTTAAAAGACAGAAGAAAAAATGCAGCACCAATAAATTACTGTCATAATCACTGAGATTAAAGGAAAAAATTGCCAGCGAAATTCAACATTTTTATCAATAGCACAGGATTAATAAAATGGGTCAAAAAATAAATACACAAACTATAACAAATGCAATGAAGGGCAACAGCCACATACATCCTATTTTCACAGGGATGCCAGTCAAAGAGAAGGTATCTACTGTGCAGCTGAGAAAACTATTTCGGAAGTAAGGGAAATTGTGGCATGCAGCCATATGCTGAAATATAGAGTTCGCAGCATCAATAGTGAATGGCTTCTAATGTTGACCTTGGGTAATGTGAAATACTGCCGCCTTTAAACTAGGTATACCCAGATACACCTCAAAGCTTGCTATGCTGGTAGAATACTTCGATGCACAGACATTCTATTTTGATACAAAGTGCAATGCAAAGATGATCTAAAATGCTCGCCTTCTCATCACCTTCCATAGAGACAGACTGAATTAAATTAATTTAGTGGAGTTTGAATATCATGTCAATGGGAAAGATCTCGGGCTGTACTCCCCTTGACCCGGCTAAGAGGTCTGTTGTCCAGAGAGTGTGTTGTCCAGCAGCCATTTAACGCTGGGTGCAATGTTAATTGGCTCAAGGCGAGACTTCCGACCCTATTTGTAGAGGACGTCCCTCTTTAGCTGGGTTGGCAGTGCCAGGTCCAAGCAATGGACACTGCTGGGACCACAGGCGGTCTCTAAAGAAGAGGAGTTCATGGAGGCCAAACTTTAGAGAGGTCAAGGGTGTCAGTGAGGGGGTGGAAAGTGAGGGGGGGGGGGGCAGGCTTCAGCGGCCAGTGGGGGTTAAAGGGCGGGTATGAATTTGAGGAAGTGCCTCTGATGGACAGAGGTATCCACCAAAGGAGGTCCACATCCCGACTCTTGCCCGACAGCAGCTCGCCTTGCAAAAGCTGTTGGGCATCCCACATAGGGTGGATCTCACCCTGCCACCTGTAAAACAGTGGTGGGGCAGGATGAGGCACTTACGTGGTCATTAATTGGCCACGTTAGGGCCTCAATAGTCACCAAGGTGGGCCAGCTGCCCGATGCTTCCCCCATAAAATGGGAGACGGGGAGGTGGCAGGTGTTAAGTTGGGGAGAAAGCCACACACTGCATTTTACAAACCCCTCCGCCTTCAAACACATTGGTAGGGGGCCATAAAATCCCACCCCTCTTATTTGTCACTTGTAGTAAAATTGTTAGCAGGTTCTTCATACTTGCATTTAAAAGTCGCAACTATTAGAGAATGGAAGAAAGCTTCCTTAGAATTATGGATGTTAACAATACCAGTTTCTGAACCATAATAAAGACCCAGCAATGTAGCCATTTTGTTGATAATAAACTTGTTGCCTGTGTGTGGAAAACCGATAAAGTTTATTCATTTTAGACGATATACTGTTGGTAAAAATACTTTCTCCATGACAACAATGTACATTGCGGATCAACAATGTGTTATCACCTTTCCCATTTTCCTAAATTCCGATGGCTTGTTTCATGATTGTGCCTGCTGTGCTACACTATGCCCGTGGCATTGGACATTGAAGAATCTCCGACTCACTGTTAGGGAACCTGTTCCCCACCGCCAACAAGTAGTCAGAGCATTGGGTCCCTTCAGGTAAACCCAGAAAACTGATTTCTATCTCAGGGCTGTGGACCCATTAATAAAAGTCCGGAACATTGATAACTGCAGAGCAAACATAATTATCAAACACTAGGCAGTAAAGAACCATCTCCATGTACAGCAAAAATTAGAAAGACACAATGCAAAGGATTAATGGACCTTTTATTGGAAACATAAAAAAACACTTGCTGAATAAAGGTGATCAAGGTGGAAAGCCCACTGAAGAGAGTCTGAATTTTGATTCGACAGAACAAAAAAAAGGACAAATGTAATCTTCTATTTATTCAGTGACTGCAGCAATTTGCTGCATATCACTAGTTCTCTCTCAATCGGTACATGCAGTCTCTCTCTATTCTATCATATGGGCAGACACAGATTTGCAACTAAAAATTTAAAACTTCACTTTTAAATGATCAGTTACCATTACACTGGCGCAGAAACATAGTTTGTTTCACAAAGTTGGCATTAATGGTGACAAACGGCACCACGGTGAATTAAAATGGATCTACACAAGGAAAACAGTGTGCTTGATCTCTTCGGAGTCAATTTTAAATGGGATCTACCATCCCTGAGTATATTAAAATGCAGATAAACAACTAATTGAATCACTCCGGCAGTTTAAAGAAGTCATTTCAAAATAAAGTAATGGTAAATCAGAGTATGAAAATCTGCTAATTGGAGTAATTCTTAATTAATTTTCAACCTGTGGAGACCTACCATATTCCTTGCATTAGGAGCTGCTCCGCTGGTGTGAGGTACGACGTATCGGGGGCAGGGAGTTATCTATGGGAGCAGGCTGGAGGTTGCCAAGCTGAGAAACCTTGTTTGAGCACACAGCAGTACTCCCAATATAGATTTCACTAAGTAGGTCACAGCCAATTGACAACTGGGTGAGTCCATGATTCCAATACAGAGGAATTTCAAAAAGCCAACCCCTAATCAAACAGAAGACCTGAAACAGCAATTCTTTATGAGACCATAAGATATGGGAGCAGAATTAGGCCATTCGGCCCTTCGAGTCTGCTCTGCCATTTGATCATGGCTATGTTCCTCTTCCCCATTCTCCTGCCTTCTCCTCATAACCTCTGATCCCTTTATTATTCAAGAAATCCCTTTATTAATGAAGAACACCAGATTTGTGCTTGTGGTGCTGTTACCTAGAGGGCTACAGACCATGAGCTGGAAGATGGAATTAGACAGAATAGTTCTTTCTGAGAACATAAGAGCTGGGAGCAGCAGCAGGCAATTAATTTAGCCTCTCGAACCTGCTCCACTGTCCATTACGATCATGGCTGATCTCATCATGGCCTCAACTCCCCCATCCCGCCCGTTTTCCGTAACCCTTCAACCCACTACTACATAAAAATCTGTCTAACTCCTTCTTAAATTTACTCACTCTCCCGGCATCCACCGCACTCTGGGGTAGCGAATTCCACAGATTCACAACCCTTTGGGAGAAGTAGTTTCTCCTCATCTCTGTTTTAAATTTGCTACCCCTTGTCCGGAGACTATGACCTCTCGTTCCAGAATGCCCCACAAGAGGAAGCATCCGCTCCACGTCTACTTTATCCATATCTTTTATCATCTTGTGTTCCTCAATTTGTTTTCAACTCAATTCTTCTAACCTCGAGAGAGTATAGGCCTAAACTGCTCAATCTTTGTTTATAAGACAAAACCTTCATCTCTGGAATCAATCCAGTGAACCTCCTCTGAACTGCCTCCAATGCTACGACATCTTTCCTCAAATAAGGGGACCAAAACTGTGCACAATACTCCAGGTGCAGTCTCACCAATGCCTTGTACAATCGCAGCAACACTTCCTTACCTTTGTACCCTATTCCTTTAGCTATAAACGCCAGCATTCCATTCACTTTATTACCTGCTAGTTTGGATCGGCACATCTGTAATCGCATTCAAGAGGTGTCTACGAGGAAGATTTCAGTGTTCCACCAACAGGTATATTACACTGAAAACATTCCCCAACTTTGTCTTTCTTTGAAGAATCAAGCTTCTTTGAGGCCGAAGGGCTCGACTGATGTGATATATTCTGTCGGGTCTGTAAATGGGCAAGCCGCCTGACTGCCAGAAATGAGGCTGCTTAAGTGACTGTAGGCCTCTGAGGCATCAGAGGAAGGAACAGCCTTTCTTTGCCGTAAAAGAGTTAACCCTGGACAAGGCTCCATCTGTACCAAGCAAACTAGCATACGTTCTTAAAGGAGCTGTGGGAAGATACTCAATAAAGGCCAAAGGAATTGAATTTTCTTTTTTTATATGAAGAATGTTCCTTCAGGTCCACAACAAATCATTAACCCCCTCCTTCTCGCACATAACTTTGAGGCCAGTTCGTTATCATAAATATGTGCAGCATCAGCTGCCAATTTGAATGTGTGGAAAACACTGGTGGTAAGGGTGGAAAAGTGCCATTTATAAAACACTGGCTATGCCTTAGCTGCAGTATTGTGTCCAGTTTTGGATTCCACACTGGACACCAAGCACAGACGTGATAGCAGAGATGAGGGATTTCAGTTACGTGGATAGACCTGGGAAGCTGGGTTTGTTCTCCTTAGAGCAGGAGGATTTAATAGTTCAACAGTTTGAAGCATTTTGAGACAGGAAATAAGTAGGAAATAAGTCTCCACTGACAGAAGGATTGATTAGAAAAGGCACAGATTTAAAGGAATTAGCAAAAGAACCAGAACGGAGATGAGAACCTTTAAAAAAATATGGTGAGTTCTGATGACCTGGAACACAATGGACATGATTTATCCAAATAGGAACCATGTCCCATAATGAGCGCATTTAGCCACATGGTTTCCGGCGCGCACAGTGCCGGAAAACACAACGCTATCTAACGTGACTCAGGTTAGCAACGGGGCCTCGGCGGGGAATGTTATTCCCGTTTCCTGTACTGACGAGCTCTGCTCGCTGAATCTTCAGTGTAGGGAGAAATGGCATCCGGATCTCCCGAGCCCCCGTCACGATCCCCAAGCCCTTCCCCAAGCTCTATTCATTGTAAGGGAGTCCCAGGCCCTCTCACTCAACCCCCCCCCCCCCCACACCCGCTCAGGGCAACCCCCCGCCCAATCACCACCACACAAAAATACCAGCTTGGCACCTTGGCAGTGCCACGCTGACTCCCAGTGGCATTGCCAGGATGGCACTGCCAGTGTGCAAGGCTGTCACTACCAGGGTGGAAGGTTGACACCCTGCCCAGCGGACATGCAGCTGGTGGCCTCCAATTCCTGGGAGAACCCCGCGAGTGCTGTTCCATCTGGTCCCTGTTTGTAGTGACCAGTGCTGAACGGCACTCACCGAAGGTCTCCACGGCGAAGGGGATAGATTGCAACGCTTTGGTTACCTCAGGGAACTGCACATTAGAGTGAGCATAGCTGATTCGCTCCAATATGCACAGCTGCCAAAAGTGATCCTGACAACAATGGGTAAGCTTCACATTATGACGTCTCGCGAGATCGCGTTAGATATCACGAGGTGTGGAAAGCCACATAGATCCTGGAAGTGGGGTCTCCTGCCATTTACTGCCCAAGTTGTGCCTTGGCATGTTGCTTTTCGGGCGCAGAGTGGCCGGTAGAACGCGCCCAATATCTGAAAGGCTGATGAAAGCAGATTTAATTATAACGTTCGAGTAGGAATTGGATGTATAATTGAAAGGGGAAAGTTCACAGGCCAATTGAGAAAGTGCAGGGAGGGAGATTAATTGGAGAGCTCTTTCAAACAGCCGACACAAGGAGAAAGAGCCAAATGCTCTCTTTTCGTGAAGTATTATTCTTTTAACTTTAAAAGGTTGGAAAAAAGAGAAGGGCAGTTGGAGGACAGACATTCTAGGGAAAAGTAAATTTTTAAAAGACTCAAAATCCCATCAACAACATTTGGCAAGGATGAAAGGGGACGGGGTTGAAGAAGTGGAAGGGATGGGGAACCTCGGGTGCAAAGGTGTCAGCCTGCCAATGACAAAGTAACTTACCATCCAAACATCTGTTTGATGTTCGACAGCACAATCGCCATCGGCCAGCAATGAAGTTCGGGATGGGTGTCCTGCAAACTTGTATACCAGGAAATGACATACAGGATATCTAGGGCCCCACATTAACATGTAATTGATGAGTCTATCTGGTAGAGGCAGGAGCTTCTTCGGCTATCATAGAGAAACAGTGCATCAAGCAAATGGAAGATACCCGTTATAATCCCCATGAGACCCATAGGAGCGACCCGATTTATCTCCCCGTATGGAGGCCCAACAGCGGGCTTCGTAATTCCCCTAGATAAAATCCGGCCCAGGAATGGGCCCGGCTGGAACTTGGACTGTTGCTATATTTCCGAGCTCGGAGTAGGAAATAAACTACTTTTGACTCACCCTTCCGGGACTCCTCATTGACTACAATAATACTCTTTACCAAGCCTGCTATTATAGTCGCAAAGACGGCAACTTGCATTTATCTGGTGCCTTTCACAACCAATGGGCGTCCCAGAATACTTTACAGCAGCTGAAGTATTTTTTGAAGTGCAGTCAATGTTGTAATGCTGTAAATGAGGGAGCGAATTAGCACACAGAACACTCCCATGAATAATAATATGATGATGACTGGGTAATGACCGCAATTGAGAATGCACTGTGTTCAAAGAACTAAGCAGTTGAGAGGATGGATACATTAGAATCCTGTGCATCTGGATCAATGTTCTCAGAGCCATCCTCCAAAAGATGCAATGATTTCTCCTGGAACACGAGAGCACAATGAGAGCATTTTGCCAGAAGGAGAACATCCCATCAGCATGGATAGAAACACCTGCTGTCTACACCTTCTCAGTTTTGGCCACATGGAGATGAAAAAAACAAACTTCCACCAATCCAATACAGCTCTCACTTGATAGTGAAACAAAGCCAATCATGAAATCCATTGAAAGCTTTTAGCTTCCAAGTGGTTAATCTCTTCTAAAAAGAAACAAACATCTCTACAGACTCCATATCAAAGACAACTAATCCTTTAATAGCTTTTTGAAACTGTTAATCAAACTGAGAATTCAGAAACTCTGCGGAGGTTATTCCAACATTTGAAACACAGCCAAACATTCATAACAACATAATAATAATCTATCAGGAAATGCCAACCAAGATCTCAATTGTAACTGCACAACCAAATGTAGATACATTTTTTTCTAACCTACACCAGATGGCCTGTCAATTAAAACAGTCCAGCGGAGTTTTCTTACATTTGTGATACTTTCAGCCTGTTTTTATTAATATTTAAAGAGCTGAGCATTTATAGAAACTTCCCATCCTGACATTTCAACGGACCTTAACCACCATTCAGGAGCATTTCCGTTTATTCTATTAATTCCCGTACTGCAGTTTAAGGCCCTTGCAACAGCCAAAATGGAGTCTGTTGGAACTCAGCTCTAAGATCAGACAACCCTACTGATTCAGGTATAGCTCATATGTGAATCACACGACATCTCCTTTCATCTCCCAGCATACATTGTCAGAAATGAGGGCCAGACTTCTGCAGCTGGGTTCCAAATGTCCATGGAGTTTTCCCGAATACTTGAAAATCTGGTCCCAAGTTTCAAGTTCTGGGGGTGGCACGGTGGTTAGCACTGCTGCCTCATGGCACTAAGGACCCGGTTCGATCCCGGCCCCGGGTCACTGTCCGCGTGGCGTTTGCACATTCTCCCCGTGTCTGCGTGGGTTTCGACGCCATAACCCAAAGATGTACAAGGTAGGTGGATTGGCCACGCTAAACTGCCCCGTGTGGAGTTTGCGCGTTCTCCCTGTGTCTGTGTGAGCCTCAACCCCAGCCCCATAGATGTACAATGTAGGTGGATTGGCCACGCTAAATTGTCCCTTAATTGGAAAAAAATAATTGGGTACTCTAAATGTATGGGGAAAAAAATGTTTCAAGTTCTGATGAAGATGTTGGAGGTGAATTTTAAATTTCTCTTTAGATTCTCTTTAATATGTTGTGGATTATCAGACCTGGTTTTAGTTTAGGATTTCCAGCATTTTGTGGTTTTCTTTATGGAAGTGGCAATAAAATTCCTGTTAGGATGTTTTTGATCTCTGCTTCCCGGAAATGTAATACAGCAACCAGTTCACTTCCCTGGGGCATCAGAAATTTAATTATAAAACCTGCACTTCATAGATTAGCCAATGTCAGAGAAATGACCGTCTGAAGATCATCAAATTTTACTGCTGCAAACAAGTTGAGAATATGAACGTTATCAGTAAAGTTATTGCCGGAGTGTTTAACTTGCTCGTACCAAATTCCTTCCTTCACTATTTTAACAATCACATCAACCCTTTTTGCTTTAAAATTTGTCACAGCAGCTGTTCTAACAATGGAGAAATGAATTCACTGTCAGTGTGTTGCCCATTCAAATAATAATATCACTGGTTGCATTTCAACTATTTCCTGACACTCTGAATAACTGTTCCAAATAATTACTCCGATCAACCCAAATTTTTTCTTTTTAGTCTAAAATCTTTTTGCTGAGAAATAGAAAATCGCAAAACAGCTGATAGCTACTGTAGGTGGGATTCTTTTGGCTCCGGCTACCACCAGCATCTTCCAATCCTACCAAAACCTTTGGCTGGTTTGCTGCATTCGCCACAGTGGGAACCACCGTGCTGGGGCGGGAAAATCCCCGGCGTGTGTTATCGTTCACTCAGCAAGTCTGAGTTGCTATGGCAATAATCCTTTTCCATGCATGTTGCAGTCTGGAGCTATTGATAGTGAGGTAGAGGCTCCCGATTTCCTTTCTACCTCATGGCTGACCTGAAATCTCTCCCACTCTAATCGCCTGCTATTGGTGCGAAATGGCAGGGTAATATACGCTTATCTCTGAAGGGATGTTACGCTGGCAATGCGAACCATTAGTTAGGATGTGACTGTTCAGGTGCTATTGCATTCTGTAATACACTTCTAGAATCATTAAAAAAAAATTAAATTCCGGGATGTGGGCATCGCTGGTTAGGCCAACATTTATTGCCCATCCCTAGTTGCCCTTCAGAAGGCGGTGGGGAGTTGCCTTCTTGAACCGTTGCAGTCCTTCAGATGTAGGTACACCCACTGTGCTGTTAGGGAGGGAGTTCCAGGATTTTGTCCCTGCGACAATGAAGGAGCGGCGATACATTTCCAAGTCAGGGTGGTGAGTGACTTGGTGGGGTCCTAGGTATCTGCTCCTCTAGTCCTTCTGGATGGTAGTGGTCGTGGGTTTGGAATGTGCTCCCGAAAGAACCTTGATGATTTCCTGCAGTGCATCTTGTAGATTGTACACATGACTGCCACTGTTCGTCAGTGGTGGAAGGTTTGAACGTTTGTGGAAGGAGGAGCAATCAAGTGGTTGCTTGGTCCAAGAAGAGTAGAAATAGAAATAGAAAATCGCTTATTGTCACGAGTAGGCTTCAATGAAGTTACTGCGAAAAGCCCCTAGTCGCCACATTCCGGCGCCTGTCCGGGGAGCCCAGTGAGCTAAACCAGCCCCTGAGCTAAACCAGCCCCTAAACCAGAACAAGGTAGCCTGCCTCAATGACTAACGACCGGTGGCCCTGACGTCTGTTATCATGAAATGCTTCGAGCGGGTAGTCATGAGACGGATCACTGCCAGCCTCCCAGACCGTCTCAATTAACTGCAGTTCGCCGATCACCGCAACCGGTCCAAAGCAGATGCTATCTCCCTGGCTCTACAATCAACACTCAAACACCTCGACAACAAGGACACCCACGTGAGACTGCTGTTCATAGACTACAGCTCCGCTTTCAACACCATTATCCCGATGAGACTTATAAACAAACTGCAATCTTGGCCTTGACACCTCCCTGTGAAGCTGGATGCTTGACTTCCTCATCAACAGACCACAATCTGTCAGGTTTGGGAACAGCACCTCCTCCACAATAGTCCTCAACACCGGGGCCCCGCAAGGATGTGTGCTCAGTCCTCTACTGTACTCCCTATAGTAAGAAGTCTTACAACACCAGGTTAAAGTCCAACAGGTTTGTTACAAACACTAGCTTTCGGAGCACTGCTCCTTCCTCAGGTGAGGAAGGTGCAGTGCTCCGAAAGCTAGTGTTTGTAACAAGACTGTTGGACTTTAACCTGGTTTTGTAAGACTTCTTACTGTGCTCACCCCAGTCCAACGCCGGCATCTCCACATCATGCACTCCCTATACACACACGACTGTGTGGCAAGATTTAACTCCAACTCAATCTATAAGTTTGTAGATAATACGACTGAGGTGGGCCGCATCTCAAACAACAATGAATCAGACAATGGAAGAGAGATAGATCACTTGGTTGGATGGTGTACCGAAAACAACCTCTCTCTAAATGTTGGAAAGTCCAAGGAACTGATCATTGACTTCAGGAAGCATAGCACGACGCACACCCCCGTCTCTATCAATGGTTCCAAAGTGGAGATGGTTGATAGCTTTAAGTTCCTGGAGTCACCATTATCAACAGTCTGTCCTGGTCCACTCACGTTGATGCAACAGTCAAGAAAGCACAATAATATCTCTACTTCCTACGGAAGCAAGAAATTTGGCATGTCTGCATCAACTCTCACAAATTTCTATAGTTGTGCGATAGAGAGCATCCTATCCGGCTGCATCACAGCTTGGTATGGCAACTGCTCAGTCCAAGATCGCAGGAAACTGCAGAGTGTGGTGAACTCAGCCCAACGCATCACACAAACTTGCCATCCTCCCATTGATTCTGTCTACACCTCTCGCTGCCTCAGGAAGGCAGACAGCATTATCAGAGACCCCTCCCACCCAGGCTTTGCTCTCTTCCAGACCCTTCCATCAGGCAGAAGGTACAGAAGACTGAAGACCTGCACATCCAGACATAGGAACAGCTTCTACTCCACAGGTACTAGACTCCTCAACGACTCCCCCACGGACTGATCTGTTCCCTGTAAGAACACTAATCACGACGCCCTATTCTGCTCTTGCTCATGTATTTGCTTTGTTTAGTCCCTTGTTCAGCTTTGTAACAATGACTGTTTGTCAATGTATCATTTGTCAATGTACTCTGTCAGTTATTCTTTTTTGTCTACTATGTATGTACTGTATACGTTTCCTTGGCCGCAGAAAAATATTTTTCACTGTACTTCACTTGTACCTGTGACAATAAATCAAATGAAATCAAAAAGCCTGGATGGTGTTGAGCTTCTTGAGTGTTGTTGGAGCTGCACTCATCCAGGCAAGTGGAGAGTCATAGAATCCCTACAGTGCAGAAGAAGGCCAATCGGCCCATCGAGTCTGCACCGACTCTCTGAAAGAGCACCCTACCTCGGCCCAGTCCCCCGCCCTAACCTCATGATTTCGTAGCCCCACCTAACCTGCACATCTTTGGACTTCTAAGGCCATGACAACCAGTTGAAAGATACGGTTCAAGGCATAACAACCCCACAGCACCATAATGCCAAAAGCTACCTTCATTTTTTTCCTAAAAAGAAAAGGCAATTGGACATCTTAGTTGTGATGGTTATAAGAATATCAGAGATTTGGAACAATTAATCTACATAGTGATCCTGTGAATGGAGGCCTACACCAGAAGTGATGCAATGAACATCCTTTTCGCAGGCTCGCTCATACAGAAATTAATCACTTTATGACAGCTTCCTGGCACCTTACTTGCCTTTATTAAAGGGGAGCAGTGATAATATTGTAATAACCAATTTCTCTTACAACAGAATTGGACAAAGCAAAATCTTAACATTGAAGTGCGTTTAATAAGCTACATTTTAAAATAATTAGTTTTATGTTAAAATGCGAAAGAATGGTCAAAAACCAAAATCCCTGGGTATAGTGTAACACTGAAGGGAAAACAATTTCTGTAAAATATTACAAGCTATCAGTATTTGATAAGAAGCCTCTGAGCAATTGTGTTATGTCTCGTTTAAGGAGATCAGATGAGGCTATTGAGCCTGCTGCACCATTTTTGTGAGTCATGGCCACGCGAGCTTTTTAAATCCTAATTCCCTGCTTTTTTTCCAAGTCATTAATGCCCAGAGGTTCCAAACAAGTATTTATCTCAGTTTGAAGCATCTCTTTTTTGATGTTGTCTCCATAAGTCTCTGGAACAGTGCATTCATTCTCACAATCCTTTCTGTGAAGAATCTTCCTTCAGGATTCAATTTTAACCAGTTTACTTTGAATTCTGTGATCATGGACAAAATCATGACTGGGGAAATTTGGGGTTATATCCTCTGTAGATGAAGAAGCTTAAGGGTGACCTCATCTCAAATGTTTAAACAATAAAAGAAACTATGAGAATAAATCGAATTTGCTCCCTCGTAGAAACCAGCTTGAGTTCTGCGTGAGTGGGGGGAGACAATGATAGTGTTGTAATGTAATTGGACAGTAATTCAGCGGCCCAGGCTAATGCTCTCAAAGAATGGGCAGCACGGTAGCATGGTGGTTAGCATAAATGCTTCACAGCTCCAGGATCCCAGGTTCGGTTCCCGGCTGGGTCACTGTCTGTGCGGAGTCTGCACGTCCTCCCCGTGTGTGCGTGGGTTTCCTCCGGGTGCTCCGGTTTCCTCCCACAGTCCAAAGATGTGCGGGTTAGGTGGATTGGCCATGCTAAATTGCCCTTAGTGTCCTAAAAATGTAAGGTTGAGAAGAGGGGGGGTTGTTGGGTTACGGGTATAGGGTGGATACGTGGGTTTGAGTAGGGTGATCATTGCTCGGCACAACATCGAGGGCCGAAGGGCCTGTTCTGTGCTGTACTGTTCTATGTTCTTAACAAAGAACAGTACAGCACAGCAACAGGCCCTTCGGCCCTCCAAGCCTGTACCGGTCATGATATCAACCTTTGCCAAAACCCTCAGCACTTTCTTGTGCCGTATCCCTTTATACCCATCCTATCGATGTGTTTGTCAAGATGCCTTTTGAACGCCGTTAATGTATCTGCTTCCACAACCTCCCCTGGCAACGCATTGCAGACACTCACCACCCTCTGCGTAAAAAAACCTGCCTCGCACATCTCCTCTAAACTTTGCCCCACGAACCTTAAACCTATGCTCCCTGGTGACTGACCCTCCACCCTGAGAAAGAGTACATGCCCATCCACTCTATCCATGCCCCTCATAATCTTGTAGACCTCTATCAGGTCACCCCTCAACCTTCTTCTTTCTAATTAAACATGACTTCAAATCCCACCAGGGCAACTGGTGGAATTTAAATTCAACAAATAAATCTGAAATTGAATGCTAGTGTCAGTAATTGTAACCATGAAACTATCATTATCAGTTTCACTATAATGTCCTTTTAGGGAAGGAAGTCTGCCATCCTTACCTGGTCTGGCCTATATGTGACTCCAGACCCACAGCAATATGGTTGACTCTGAACTGTCTGCTGAAATGGCCTAGCAATCCACTCAGCTCAGTGGATGGGCAACAAATCCTATCCTCACCAGCAACACCCACATCGCATGAAAGAATAAAAATAAATAATTCAGTCTCTTTAGTCCAGGGGCAATTCCAGTGAAGCATAGCTGAATTTTGTCCAGGATCCATGAGCTGGATTCTCCGCCCAGCACTGTTTCAGCACGCTGGCGGGATGCTCCGTCATGCCGGCTGGTCAATGGGGTTTCCTATTGTGGGACAGCCCCACGCCGTCGAGAAACCCCCGGGCTATCCGCAACAGCGTCCTATCCCGTCGGAGGAGAATCCAGCCCCATATCTGCTTCCAAAGGCAGCGCAGTATTGAACTCTCCGGACCTATCCTGAAAAATCCCTTTTAACTCAGCTCACAAACTGTTTCCAAACCATGCCACATAACCACCTCTAATTTCAACTGTAATTAGTTTATGGGAGCAGAAATCAACGGGATTGGGAACATTGACTGTTGAACCTAAAGGCGAGTTAACCACTCATACTCAGGCATAAATACTTTCATACAGTTTTGCTAAGTGTCATTTAGAATTCCACAAGAGGAAAGAAATTAAAAAAGAACTTGGCTGCTTGAGAACTGAAACTTGGAATACCCGCGAGTCCATTCTGTCGTTCAATCTGATCAGACACCTGCCGAGTTGCATATTTGAATTAGAGTGTAAACACTCGCTCTTTGATGAAAGGAAGCCGCTTACAGCAAGTGGAGTGCAACTTGCTTCAAACAATTTAGCCATTCAGCCCCTTGAGTGACAGAGGGTCCGAAATAGGGAATGCTCCATATCCCTTGCAGAAACATCCATCATCTTGAGTAGCAAGAATTTCTCAAAAAGTGAAATGTTACTGAGAACGCACAGAACAAAACAGGCCATTGGATCCAACCAGTTAATGCTCTCACCCTATATCACCTAACCCTGTCAGTATAACCTTTCTCCCTCTCGAGTTTATCTAGCTGACCCTCAAATACTATTTGCCACAATTACTAGTGTCTCCAGAAAGTTTCACACTGTAATTGCTCTCTGAGTAAAGAGTGTTCTCACAAACTCCTGTTGGGTTTATGAATGATTAACTTAAATTCATGATTAGTGACAGCATCCTGATGGTTGGCTGAAGGAACACGGAAAATGAATTTCATATTGTAAGACAAGTGGATGTTTATGCTGAATCTAAAGCATACTTGCTTCGTTAACTCTTGCAAACAAACTGACTGAATTTCTACGCCGTCCAATCCAGTGTGGGCGACCTGTGGCCCATCAAGGTTGTGGGCACGGACAACGAGACATTTTGTTGCTCGTTGCCACATTCCGCTGATTTCTATCCCCGTAGTTTTGTTCCTACTGGTGTGACTAAGCACACTAGGTGCAGCACGGTAGCATGGTGGTTAGCATAAATGCTTCACAGCTCCAGGTTCGATTCCCGGCTGGATCACTGTCTGTGCGGAGTCTGCACGTCCTCCCCGTGTGTGCGTGGGTTTCCTCCGGGCGCTCCGGTTTCCTCCCACAGTCCAAAGATGTGCGGGTTAGGTGGATTGGCCATGCTAAAAATTGCCCGTAGTGTCCTAAAAAAAAAGTCAGGTTAAGGGGTGGGGGGTTGTTGGGTTACGGGTATAGGGTGGATACGTGGGTTTGAGTGGGGTGATCATGGCTCGGCACAACATCGAGGGCCGAAGGGCCTGTTCTGTGCTGTACTGTTCTATGTTCTATGTAAGGGCGAGTGAAGTGAGGTGCGAGCTGATTACTCAGAACATTGACTGTGAGAATCGTGCACTCCCTCTGCGTCCAAAAGTGTGAATATTTATTTTGGTTTTACCATTTGACGTTGCTGACAGTTCTATTAATACATAAACGGTTAAGCATTTTGTATAACTTGATATGAAATATTTGGCGTGTATTTCTGATTTCAAACTTGTGGCCGACAGAGATGAAAGAGGGCCTTTCATGCGGCCCACTCGCTAGCCTAGGTTGCCCATCACTGATCCAGTCACTTAGCCATGATGTGGAGATGCCGGCGTTGGACTGGGGTGAGCACAGTAAGAAGTCTTACAACACCAGGTTAAAGTCCAACAGGTTTGTTTCAAACACGAGCTGTCGGAGCGCAGTCACTGAGTCACTTAGCAAGAGATCCACCAATAGGTAGCAGGGAAATATGGCAACTGATGCACATTTTCTAACTGTTCCCATTATACAGTAATTTTGAAAAGTCTCCAAAAGTGTAGAAGATTGGATGTTAGCACAGCGCATATTTTTACATAGAACAGTACAGCACAGAACAGGCCCTTCGGCCCTCGATGTTGTGCCGAGCAATGATCACCCTACCCAAACCCACGCATCCACCCTAATTGTAACCCAACAACTCCCCCCCTTAACCTTACTATTAGGCCACTAAGGGCAATTTAGCATGGCCAATCCACCTAACCCGCACATCTTTGGACTGTGGGAGGAAACCGGAGCACCCGGAGGAAACCCACACACACACGGGGAGGACGTGCAGACTCCACACAGACAGTGACCAAGCCGGGAATCGAACCTGGAGCTGTGAAGCATTTATGCTAACCACCATGCTACCGTGCTGCACCTAGTGTGCTTAGTCTGGCCAGGGAAGTTTCTCGGAATTCCCAAACTCTTGCCCACGATATATGGAATATGATGAACAAAGAACTGAAGACACCTGCTTACCAGATTCAATCATTTAATTGGCTATGACTGAATTTTGATCAGACAAATGTTGCACAGGGTTTAATAGGTCCTGGGCAAACCTTGTTTCCCTGTGACTAGGCTTCATTGTTGAAGAATGATGCCATGGATGTGTTTAGTACAAAAATAGCCATCTTATCATTTGCCCACCATTCTTGCCATCGCAAATGATATGGTGCCAAAACCAGAGAGACCAACTATATGAAAAATAGTGCTTTGAAGCATCACAATATCAGTTGCAACAAATTAAGTAGGGAGAATGTGCGAGCTGTATAATGAAATGTTCTGAAGCAAAACTAGTTCAAGAAGTCCAATAATTTGTATAAATGTTACTATTGTAATGTTACAAATATCTGCTAAACAATGGTGATATCTACAGGTAAACGTAGCTTCTGGACACCCACATTCTCTTATAACATAGAACATACAGTGCAGAAGGAGGCCATTCGGCCCATCGAATCTGCACCGACCCACTTAAGCCTTCCCTTCCACCCTATCCCCATAACCCAATAATCCCTCCTAACCTTTTTTTGGTCACTAAGGGCAATTTATCATGGCCAATCCACCTAACCTGCATGTCTTTGGAATGTGGAAGGAAACCGGAGCACCCGGAGGAAACCCATGCACACACGGGGAGAACGTGCAGACTCCACACAGACAGTGACCCAACAGAGAATCGAACCTGAGACCCTGGCGCTGTGAAGCCACAGTGAAAATCATTTGTGCTACCATGCTGCCCTCTCTCTTCTGTCAAACTGGCTGGTTGGTATTCTCAGGGTACATGTAGTTAGCATTGGTATGAACTGATTTCTGACTCTCACAGAATATAATCTGGCTATATGTCTTGCATTTATATAGCACCTACCTCAACCACAGGTCATTCCAAAATGCTTTACAGACATTGAAATACTTTTGAAGTTCAGTCACTGTTGCAACGTAGGAAACACAACAGCCCAACAGCCAATTTGCGCACAGCAAACTCCCACAAACGACAATTTGCTGATGAGCAAGGGATAAATATTGGCCTGGACGCTCGGAATAATTCTCCTACTCTTCTTCGAAATATGGGATCTGTCATATGACCCGAGAGGACAGACCGACTCGCTTTAACATTTCATACAAAGGACAGCACCTGTGACAGTGCAGAGCTCCTTCAGTACTGCACTGGAATGTCATCCTAGACTACTGCCCTCAAGCCTTGGTTGCAAAATTAGGCTAAACCTAAACGCCTGGAGGAAGGTGTCGGAACTCATTTCGGTTCAAGAATGAGTGCGGTGCAAAATATGATTTTCAAAATCAATGGGCACATTTCCCAGCCATTCCCACTGGCGGGATCTGGTAGCTGTGACGACGGCAACACCCTACCGTGGGTTGCCCAGCGGCAGAGGGAAGCAAACCACAGGAAGCCCCATCGACCTTGACACAAGATCTCGCGAGAGACAATGGCGGGGAAACCACATCGCACAGGGGTTTGAGGGGGAGGGGGGACACCTACCTGATCTGTGTTTAGGGAACAAAGAACATCTGCTTCTCATACATAAAGCACTTAATATTTTCATTTTTGGGACACAGTCTGCATGCCAGCTCTCTCTCAAACAGGACAGTTGGAATTTGAGCCAGGTGGGAAGTTAACAATTTTCACAAGGTTCAGCACTGACTGCTACCTGAATTGCAGCCCCAACAGTGACAGTGTAAATGTATCCCAAAAATACTCAGGCAACAGTAAAACCTCGGTGGTTGGTTTATCAAAAAGTCACAGTTGTCGGTAAATGTTGCATTGTTCCAAAAAGCAAACACAAGCAAAATCTGTTGTGGTCGACTGTCAGAAGTCAGTGGACTTATCAGCCAAGAAGCTAGTTACGTAAAGATATGGCTCAACCCTGACATACAGATTGACTGGTTCACACTAATTTACTTCACACAGATTCCATTTATCTCCTGGAAGGTCCCCTGGTAGTAGCTTATAATGGTGTCTCGTAGGTTGCCTGCCTGAACGAGGGTTTTTTTTTTAAAAAGCGGCAGGGTTTGATGAATCCAAGTCCAGAAAACAGTTCACAGATTGAACACTGGTGCAATCAGAAAACATCAGGTGGCACAGCTGGGACTTGCTTGACTGGCTGAACCAGCTGAGCATTAACTACGCTGACTGGCCGGCTGGCAGCTCCGTGTCACTGGGATAAACTGAGGCCCCCACACAGAAGCAACAAAAAAATACCCAAACCTGCAGAATTTGTGGAACCTTGAATCTAAACCAACAACAATACTATTAAGAGAAGGAATGACAAACCATTTCAATTCATCAGCCACTCCATCAAAGTTTGCTTACGTGAATAATTTAGGTACACTATCAAAATACCATCCTTACTGTAAATGTTGCTGACTAAATATTAGGATGGAAGAAGGACTTCTATTGGTTCTCCATATTGCATAACTCACATTCTATTGCAGTGCAGGCCGAAAGCAATTAAATAAATACACACCCTCCACACCAACACAATATTTGTGCACACATTAAAATATATAATAAAATGTGAAATCCCCAATAAACTTCAGTTTGCACCTTTCACTATAATGTGATGGATTTATTAACCGCTACATACACACGGGACAGGATTCTCCGATGCCGCCAGCCCCATTTGTCGACGCGGCGCGTCCCCGCCGGCAGTGTGATCCTCCGTTCCGGCAGCCGACCAATGAGATTTCCCATCCACCCCTCACCGTCGGGAAAGCCGCGGGTGTGAGTGCACTGTTGGTGAAGCGGAGCATCCCGCCGACGGAGAATCCCACGGATGGTGTTTGAAAGTTTGGCTTAAAGATAAGGGGTGGGATTTACCGCTCAACCCACCGCGTGATTTCCGGCGGCGGAGGCAGCTTGCCAGCAGGTTTTGCCGACCCCGCCATTGTCAACAGGGTTTCCAGGTGACTGCACCCCTTGTCGCCGAGAAACCCGTGCAAAGGCGTGGAACCGGAACATCCCGGCGGTGTAAACAGCCGGTAAACAGCCAGGCGGCACGGCAGCACAGTGGGCAGCAGCGGTGCTTCACAGCGCCAGGGTCCCAGGTTCGATTCCTGGCTTGGGTCATTGTCTGTGCGGAGTCTGCACATTCTCTCCGTGTCTGCGTTGGTTTCCTCCGGATGCTCCGGTTTCCGCCCACAAGCCGCGAAAGACGTGCTGTTAGGTGAATTGGTTGTTCTGAATTCGTCCTCTGTGTACCCAAACAGGTGCCGGAGTGTGGCAACTAGGGGCTTTTCACAGTAACTTAATTGCAGTGTTAATGTAAGCCTACTTGTGACAATAAAGATTATTATTATAAATCGTGCCCTTGGTCTGCAAGATATCCTTTTCTTTAATATCAGCATTTTTAGTATCCATTACCGAGTACAATATTTTAAATTGCTATCATATGTACTACATTATTAATCATGTTTCAGTAAATGTGAATGTATGCAGTTATAATAGGTGCATTATAATACAAATATGGTCAATAATTCATTATTTCCATGCGTAGCCCTGCATCTCTTGTCATATTTTCACTCGATTAAAAACAGATAATTTATCTCTAATACATTCATGAGAATATTCTGCGTTCTCTCCACGTTAACTTCCGTTAAGAAAACAAATGTCCAAATCTAAACGATGTGGCGAACATCATGTAAGCATTTCAAATCTGCTTCTGAAATGAAATTAAATGAGAATTGCTTATTGTCACAAGTAGGCTTCAATGAAGTTACTGTGAAAAGCCCCTAGTTGCCACATTCGGGGAGGCTGGTACGGGAATTGAACCGTGCTGCTGGCCTGCCTTGGTCTGCTTTAAAAGCCAGCTATTTAACCCAGTGTGTGAAACCAGCCCCTTTCTGCTTGATTAAAAGTCAGATCAAACTCAACATGATCATTTTGTCTGCCTGCCATTTTATGTTTTGAAACAGCAGAGAATCATCACCTTACGAGCTGTAACCGGAAGATGTTTCAGCAGTTGTGAATCTAATTAGGGAGGTAAACGCTATGGCAATGTAGCAATGGCTGTGCGGATACTCATCATGACATCCTTAATGAAAACAAAACTGCTGTTGTGCAACCTCTTAATCTTGTATCCTTAAATTGAACAAGATGTTGCCTTTCAAATGTGTTGGGCTGGACCAAAGATATATATCCCACCTTCAACATAGGCCCATTTTCATACATTCCGAGATTATGCCACGTGAATCCTACAATTCTGTTATTGGACCTAAACATTGGCACAGGTTATGTCTAGACCTTTAAGAATTCAGATTTTAGACAGAGGCTAAAAATAAACAGATGGTCAAAACTTTCCAATTTGTTTCATGTTTATCAATGGTTTCTAGCAAGAAATTGAATTACTCATGCGCTAAATGGGCAAGACAGTGAATGAATATTGTTGGTGCAAATACTAAAATGTACCTGTAACGTGTACTTTGATCAGCAGAATTTACAGTGCAGAAGGAGGCCATTCGGCCATCAAGACCCCCACCGGCCCTTGGAAGGAGCACACTATTAGAGCCTACCCCTCCAGCCTATCCCTGTAACCCAGTAACACCATCTAACCTTTTGGACACTAAGCGGCAATTTAGCACGGCTAATCCACCCAATCTGCACATCTTTGGACTGTGGGAGGAAACTGGAGCACCCGGAGGAAACCCACACAGGCACGGGGAGAAAGTGAAAACTCCACACAGTTACCCGAGGCCGGATTTGAACCCGGAATCTCTGGACCTGTGAGGAAGCAGTGCTAACCACTGTGCCACCCTAAATGAAAGAGGAATGGTAACATAGTGGTAATCTGACTGAACTAGAAGTAATCCAGAGGTCCAAGCTACAAGTTCAAATCCCACCTCATGCTGACAGAATGTTAAATCCACTTAATTAACAAATGTGGAAATTAGACTTGGACCAGGATTTTCCGCTCCTGATTGGGTTGGGCGAGTTGGCGATGGGTGAGGAGCATATTGCGAGAACTGCAAAGTTGCATTTTACCATGGCGTAAACACATGGCACAGTTGGCCGTGTCCCCGTCAGTGACATAATTTGAATACATTAACATGTAATTATCAGGCCCTATGCCTGAATCATTTCCCATGTGCCCCCATCCCCACCCCCCACCCGTGCGCACTATCAGAAAATCTACCCATGTCGGTGGGATGGCAGAATGGCGTGAATCACAACTGTTCTCCCAAGATGTGCATCTGCCAATCAGGCCTCCCAGGGGAGCTTAAGTTAGTGCAGTACTCAGGGAGAGAGTGTTATGCCTGGGTACAGCCCTGGCAGTACTAGGGGGATGTGGGGGTGGGTTGGGGGAGATTCCAGTGTGAGCTCCTTTGCTTTCCCTGAGCTGGTTCGACCTTTATAAATGGCACCCCGATCCTTGGCTGACGAGGTTGCTGGCGAGGTAGGTGAATCAGAGGCCGCCCCGCCAGTGATATATCATGGGACCCACCCCTTTTAGCCCTGAGCTATACAGTGGACAAAGTCACCATTTCTGTCGGCGGCTTCAATGTCTATTTTCCTGCCCGACATTAGCCTTTGCCGATTTTCTGACGAATCCCATCCATAGTCTCAGTAATGGTGATCATGAAACCCACTGGCTTGTCCTTTAAAATTGAATATCTTGTTCACTAATGACCTTCAGAGGAGGAAATCTGCTGTCCTTACCCAGTCCGGCCTAACTGAGACTGCGGGCGCGATTCAGCAGAATGGCGTGTTTAGTGGGGTGTTTCTCGCCATCTGCAACGCCTGGAAACACCCTGCTTCCCAATGGCACTTTGGTCTTGGGGAGTTTCTCCCCACTGAGGGCTCCTTGTAAATCGAGGCGCCATTTTGTTCGGCAGCCACGTCTTCCTACCTTTCAGGGCCCCCCCTGCTCTTCTGAACCCCTCGTATCCCCGCACCAACCTTGAGGAGGCCAGAGTGGCAATGCCAGGGTGCCCTGATGGCCCTACCAGGGTGCCAGGCTGGCAGTACGAAGGTGGCACAGTGCCAGGGAGTGCCAGTGTGCCACTCTATTGTGTCCTTGACCACCCGGTGGTCTCCAATGGTCTTGGAAACTCCTCCAGGTGCCATTACGACTGGCCCACGTTTGTGTGGAACAGTACTGAATGACGCCCTGGTGAGGTCTCCCAGTTGGGGCCGGTGTGTCCTGGGCGCCTGGTGAATCCGGCGTCTGCGTATTTGAATAAGCGGTAATGCTCATTTAAGTATTCAGATCTGGATTTTGCCCATCGAGGGGAGGTTTCGGGCAGAGCGAATCAGGTGGCTCGCGCATGGCGCAGAGCCTGATTTGGGGCTCACTAGCGATTCACCCGTTCTGCAAGAACTGCGCCATGTGCACTGGGGTCCTAAATCGCACCCTACGACTCATGGCAATATGCTAGTATCGTAAATAAAAACAGGAAATGGTGGAAATACTCCGTAGGTTTGGCAGCATCCGTGGAGCGAGGAACAAGGTTAACGTTTCAAGTCAAATATGACTTCTTCAGAACTCTTGATTCTCAACTGCTCTCGGAAATGGTCTAGCAAGCTACTCAGTTGTATCAAACTTCAATAGAAAAATCAAACTCACTGAATCATACTCTACCACTTATGCTCCAGACTGTTCCATCTGGTGGCAGTGGTATGCAGTTTGGAGTTGTTCTGGAAGTTCTCAACATTGACTCCTGGCATCAGGTCAAACATGGACACAGAAACATCCTGCTGATTATCACCTACTGCCCTCGCTCTGCTGATGATTCAGTACACCTCCAGGTTGAACATTTCTTGGAAGAAGCACTGATGGTGGAAACTTAATCTTGGCCTTGCCCCCACCAATCTACCTGTCCCAGATAAATCTGTCTATGAGATTATTGGTAAGAGTGGCCACTGAACATGACTTGTGATGTCCTGTCTTCACACTGAGGATACTCTCCATCCTGCAGTGGAGGCCCATTGAGTCTGTCCCCTATCTGAAAGAGCACCTTACCTAGACCCACGCCCCTGCTCTATCTCCATAACCTCACCGAACCTGCACTAAGGGGCAATTTTTATCCAGGCCAATCCACCTAAGCTGCACGTCTTTGGACATTGGGAGGAAACCGAGGGTGTGATTCAGCGACCTCATGGCCTCTGCTGTGGATCTGGGCGCAACAGGTGATTTGCGCGCAAGTCCCAAATGGAGCTCCGTGCCAGGCGCTGCCACTGTGCCCAGGTTGGCACTGCCAGGGTCTGGGCCTGGGGAAGACGTGCCAGGTAGAGCGGGCGTGAGGGGTGTGTTCCCCGGGGCCTCCCCAAGGTTGAGAGGGTGAGGGGGGGGGATCAGGACTGCTGGACAAAATGGTGGTGATCTACGAAACTTGCCAGCAGGAAATCTTACTAAGTGCGACCTCGGCAGGGAGGAACTCCCCAAGGCCAAAGAAAACTGTAAAGTGCCGTTGAATAGCGGGATGTTTCTTGGCGCTGGAGCCAGCGAGAAACACCCCCCTAAACGGCCAATCAGCGGACTTTAACTTGAGTCCATTAAAGGACCCAGAGGAAAACCACACAGACACGGGGAGAAAGTGCAAACACCACACAGACAGTCACCCAAGGCCAGAATTGAACCCGGTTCCCTGGTGCTGTAAGGCAGGAGTGCTAAGCCTGTTAGACCAATATCACAACATTGTCATAACCAAGATGAAAAATGCATTGAAAGACTCAGGAACACCTTATAATGTTTCACATGCAATTTTGGCGTAACTGTTGGCACTGAGACAAACACTTAACCCATTTTCTGTGCAGCAAGATCACACAAACAGTACCACTTGGTGCCTGGTAATGGTCTCAGCAAGGGTTGAACAAAAGGGTGGGTGCAGACTCAATTGGCTGAATGGCCTCCTTCTGCACTGTAGGGATTCTATGGATTCCCTGGAAGAGATAAGCATTAAAGTTCAAATCAAGAGCAGTTATTGGCTGCATGTTTGGGACAAGAGCACCAGGGATTTCCTCAGAGGTTTTTACCGATCTTCATCTGATCAAGAGTACATGGGACTTACACGAGGAAAGATTTTGAAATATCGGTCAATGGAAGGGAGTACAAGTGGACATCACTTACACAAGAGGACATAAAACACATTAAAACAGTAATGCGAGGAAGGGAAGGCATATCACAACCGAGGCACCATTGGAGGCAGAACATCCTGCCTGTTTTATAATGAGGCGGAGGAAATACAGAACACTCACGAACCTCCGCATCACCAAATGGTACAAAGTGTTACAGGTTTATCACCCTGCTTTTTGTCTCCCATGATCCCATGGTCCTTGCTGCCCTTTGAAGCAGGATACTCCAGACTCCCCCTCCGACATATCCGTGGAGTCCGTCAGCATTTATAGTTGCTCAAGCTACTTAAGCTGCAGAACAACCAATCGCCTTGTCTCAACATCACTCCTCCCTCTCCAAGATATCGAGCAAATGCAAATTTTGGGATGAGACTAGACGGATTCAAGTACAAATCCACCAAGGGAGAGTCACAAGACAGATCCAATTGAGGTGGATGTTTGGGCTAACTCTTCCTTAAAGAATATCCAGATCCCTCCAACAACATCTCCCATATTCCAGAAACTTATCATTTCTTAAACGATGCTGGAGATTTTACCTCCAAAACACACCAGGAAATCTATCCCCCCTGCTAATTACTCTTTATGTGAAGAAGTACATTTTTGACCAGGTAGCTAATCGTGTGCCTCACCATCACTTTCTATTTAAAATAAGAAGCTGGAGGTAGGTTTTTTTTCATTTATATTCTGTTATCCTTTTCTTATGCCAATTTAAAAAAAAAATGTAAATAGATATACTGTTACGGTTATTGTTGATAAATTCACTGTAATTAATACTGCATTTGGTGATACCACAAAAGTAATGATTCCTCAAAAATGTCAGGAAAATGTCCCTCTACTTGGTTTCCATCACTATCCTATCCAAAGCATTATTAAAGGACCTTTATTAAATTATAATGCCATACCTATTCATCATCTGGAGTGTCATGAAACACATGGTCACATCTCTTACAGATTGCTTGAAGGTTGAGACCTGAGCTGACCTTTGCCTTTTTTGTTTCTTCTTCAGGCTTGAGTCAGTGCATCAATACTAACCAACTGCGAGGATAATCAAAGCCACTCAGAACCTTCTGATCGTTATCTGTGACTCTGCCTTACCCTCGAAATTCTATATACGGGCTGTTAAAAATCTGCAATATTTAAAATCCAGCTCAATCCCGTTGCCTGTTCTGATGGGCCACGGTTGCGGGAGAATCAGATATTTTAAGTGTCACAGCTGAGGATGATTTGTGCTCCACCTTGGCTGTGTTCGTTTGATAACATTCACGTCACCCAGGAAAACAGGCTGAAAAAATATATTTGCCTTGCCGCACAGCCAATTTCAGTAATTTAGTTACAAAGTGCCTTAATAATAAAATATAATTGCAACCAGTGTAATGCGAATATAATTTAAGCTTGTCCAATAAAACAAAGTTTCAAATTAAGTTAATCAGGTGTAATTCATTAATAGTTAACTTTCTAACCTATTCGTAACATACAGGAGGCACTGCAGAAAAACGAGCTAAAAATTCATTTAATTATGTTCGCATTAATTCACCCTGCAACTCTGCAAATCACAACTGGAAACAGAACTTCATGTGACAGAAAAAAGAATGTACCTTTGACAATTATGTATCTATGGCCAAATATTGCCTTCAACTTTAAATCAAGCTCTCTGTCCCCAACTGATAAGTAATCTATATTGGACAGCTCTCCATCATGTTTCGAGAAAAATGGACTAGCTATGTCCATCTTTCCCCATTTGCTCCATTAATCCGGCCTGTAGGGAATACTATTGAACTAGCCATTGCCAGAAGAATGATGCAACGTACAGATAAGATTTGAAAAAAAATATTACTTTTAGCCATAGTCTGCTACTTCTCACAATATCACCCCCAAAAATCTGCTTTATATTCTATCAATGGGAAGTTTTTATAAGCCCAACATTAAAGTGAAACACATCCGACCTATGAAAACGTGTAAATGTTATCGAAGAGCCTCGTTTGCCACTGTTCCTTAAAAGAGAGAATGTCAAAATAGATTGACCTATCTCACATAACAAACATTTGCAGTGAAGGGCAATAAGAGACAAAAGCCTATTGGAGTCAGCTGAAAAATTCAACCAACAAGAATGCTGAATCTTCTGGCCCAGCTGGAGAAAGGTCAGAGAGCAATTTTGAATAATAAATGAGAACCCCTGACCTTGCACCTCGAATCTGGCAGGGTCAGCAGACGTCCTTTTACCAGATGCTGAAGGCAGATATTGAGGCAATAACATCCAAGCTAATGAGCTTCCCAATAAGTTACAGTTAGAAATGATAACTTTGTACTGTTTAGAGAAATGTGTCTCACGGAGAGCAGAAAACATCCAGGGCTAGCTTAACTGTGGGCATTTAAATAGAGGCTGAATATCTACTCCATTTAATACATTTTGAGTAGTGAACAATTACACTATTATATCATTAATTATGTTTTATTCCTGCATTCATTTTCATTTCATTTCATTCAAAACTGTGTAACTATCATAGTTAAAACTAAAGCTTCCTTCTTGTTTTATTTGTTAGAATGTTTTGGCATCAAGGTGCGAGAGGTCGGTACCAGGGACAGAGAGTAATTTCATATTTGATAGCGGTCATGTCAATTAAAACTCTGATTAGTGCAGGGTTAAGCCTCCTGTACCCTAATCTAATAACGGGCGAGAGCTTCCTCGATGCTCTGGGTGTAACACAACATAATGCACACATAAAACGTTAAAACTCTTTGTAATGTTGACAACCCCAACAGAGCAATGTTGGAATCATTACAGAAGTCAAGAAAGCAAAGGCAGGAATTAAATCTGACAATTAAATTATTGCACTTTAAATTCACTGCAGTAATGATATGTAAACCAACACACTTTGCTGGCAGGTGGAGTCCCAGGCATTTCAACACAGATGAAAATTTGCGCCTGTGTTATTTTTTACATTGAAGCTTTCTCATTCTGTTGACATGATTTCTCCCCGTATCCATATCCTTATCTGTTCCCTCCTAAAAATAATTGGGCCATAGTTAGGCAGGGTATTTAATGGCACCTTTGTTTAATTAAGACTTGCATGTTTAGGTTTTTTAATTGTTTCACACGGCAGTTTTCTGAAAGCATGCACTGAAAACTGCGCTGAGCATGATTTTTTTACCCCTCGCCAGTGAAAGAACTGAGGTAGCTGAGAGCTAAAAAAAATTGCATCGCTGACCAGGCTCATTTTCATGGCCTGTGACCCATTCTCTCAGCGGCAGGATGTGGGTGGGGTAGGTGGGGGTATCAGAGCGACCTTCCCACAAACAGCAGACAGCCAGCTGAAGTAATTAAAAGCCTATTAGGGACTATCGGAGGTCAGCTTGGATTTACCAGTCTGGGTTCCAGGGGCTGGACTTTTGCTTCTGGTCCAGGATTGAGTCAGGCCATTTCCTGACATTGCATCTCCGACTCCAAAAAGCCAGTGCATTTCCATGAGATTTTGGTCCTCAAAGGTCGGTGTGGGGTGGAGAAGGGCCCGCAGCGTCCCGGGGCAGGCCCGGCCCAACAACAGAGCAGGAAAATGGTGAAGCTGACAGATTAGAGATTAGAAGGTTTATCTTTGCTTAATAGGACATTAGCCCAGTTATACTCATGGCTGTTCGGCCCTCGAGCCCTCACTCCATCTCACTCCTTACACATCTCTCTGTCCCCTCATACCTCCCATGTCCCTCATGTAAGACCATAAGACGTGGGAGCAGAACCCTAACCTTGCCAGAGAAGTGATAGAGGGCCATTCAGGGTGAATTTCAGAGTGCCAGGCTGTCATAGAATCTTAGAATTTGCAGTGCAGAAGGAGGCCATACGGCCCATCGAGTCTGCATTGGCCCTTGGAAAGGGAACTCTAATCAAGCCCACACGTCCACCCTATCCCCATAACCCAACCTAACCTTTTTTTTGGACACTAAAGGGCAATTTAACATGGCCAATCCACCGAACCTGCACATCTTTGGACTGTGGGAGGAAACCGGAGCACCCGGAGGAAACCTACGCAGACACGGGGAGAACGTGCAGAATCCTACAGGCAGTGACCCAAGCCAGGAATCGAACTAGGGACCCTGGAGCTGTGAAGCAACTGTGCTAACCACTGTGCTGTGTCAGAGAACTGGGGTACTTAATTTATTTAATAGCGATAATGAAAGCCTTCTCTCATTGCCTGTTTGAAGTAGGGTCTGTGCAGATGGAGTGCTCTCCATGTGTTCCAGTCACATTATGTGATGACTGGTATCTTTTACATTGGAGTTGGAGGCCTAATAGGGTATTGCACACTGTGTGCGCAGTCTCCCAACCCCCTTGTGGTCACTGTCTGCACCGAGACTTGAAAGGCACCATGGGCAGCCTGAAGGACATAGGTCTTGGGTCTACTTTTGTGGGTACGTTTTGCAAGGGCAATGAAGAGTACGCACAGATTAGGTCGAAACAAAAACTTACTTTATCTAACAATAACTATAATGTACAGCTCCAGTAGTTCCCTACTCGGTCTTCTCTTGTCGGTGCCTTATTGGCCAACTCTATTTATAAAAAGCCAAGCATTGTTAAGGGTCCCCTGCTCCCTTATCGGTGGAGCTCATATCCTGCAACATCCACGGGGTAGTTACTAATCCCTAACCCGTAACACCCGTGTGGGTTATATCAGTAAGGCTTGCTATTATTTAACCTGTCTCTTACCGTCCACATTCACAGACGAAGAATAGCCAGTAGGGGGAGGTATTAGGGTCAATAGAAGGAATATATTTTATTGGTGGAGGGTTTTTCTGGTATCACCTGCAGCGCACACCCATCCGAGGGTTTCCTGGTGGCTTGGGGTGGCTTTATTGGGGACTCCCATTGACAGCGGCAGGAGCAGAGAATCCTGCCGTCAGCGAACGGTGCACCGCCTCCCGCCACTAAGAGACACACAGCTGAGAGGCAGGAGAATCTCTCCCATTGTTTCTCTTGCTGCATCTAGTGGTGCACAAGGCAGACTTTCATCTGATTTCCTCGCAAGCTTTTACCTAAACGTGTCGCTAGCCTGCCGCCAGAGGCTTATAGCTTTTTTTTAAAATAATTTTTATTGAGAAATTTTGATTTCAACATTGACGCACCTTAGTAAAATACCGAAAATAACAATAATATTAACAATCATATACATTCGCCCCATCCCCATGAACAACCCAGCATTTTAACAACAACGCATATTAACACACTATAAAGTTACAGAATCAACACTACAATAATGCACCCCCCCCCCCCCCCCGGGTTGCTGCTGCTATTGACCCAGTTACCTATCTCTGAGCCAGGAAGTCCAAAAAAGGCTGCCATCGTTTATTGAACCCTTGTATTGATCCTCTCAGGGCAAATTTGACCTTTTCCAATTTTATAAATCCCGCCATGTCACTGATCAAGGTCTCCACACTTGGGGGCCTTGCATCCTTCCATTGTAACAGAATCCTTCGACGGGCTACTAGGGATGCAAAGGCCAGGACACCGTCCTCTTTCGCCTCATGCACTCCCGGCTCCACCCCAACCCCAAAAATCGCGAGTCCCCACCCTGGCTTGACCCTGGATCCAACCACCCTCGACACCGTCCCCGCCACCCCCTTCCAGAATTCTTCCAGTGCTGGGCATGCCCAGAATATATGGGCGTGGTTCGCAGGACTCCCCGAACATCTGGTGCACCTGTCCTCACCCCCGAAGAACCTACTCATCCTAGTCCCGGACATATGGGCCCGGAGCAGCACCTTAAATTGGATGAGACTAAGCCTCGCACATGAGGAGGAAGAGTTGACTCTCTCCAAGGCATCCGCCCAAGTCCCGTCCTCTATCTGCTCCCCGAGTTCCTCCTCCCATTTAGCCTTCAGCTGCTCCACTGACGACTCCTCCACCTCCTGCATTACCTTATAGATGTCAGACACCTTCCCCTATCCTACCCACACCCCCGAAAGCACTCTGTCCATCGCCCCCTGCGAGGGCAGCAAAGGGAATCCCTCTACCTGTCGCCTAGCAAACGCCTTTACCTGCAGGTATCTGAACATGTTCCCCGGGGAAGGCCAAATTTATCTTCCAGTTCCCCCAGGCCCGCAAACCTCCCGCCAATAAACAGGTCCCTCAATTTGCTGATGCCCGCCCTTTGCCACCCCCTGAATCCCCCATCCGTGTTCCCCGGGATGAACCGATGGTTGCCACCCAGTGGAGCCTCCGTCGAGCCCCCTGTTTCCCCCCGATGCCGTCTCCATTGTTCCCAGATTCTTAGGGTCGCCGCCACCATCGGGCTCGTGGTAAACCTCTTAGGGGAGAGCGGCAACGGTGCCGTTACCATGGCACCCAGGCTCGTACCTCTACATGACGCCATCTCCATTCTTTTCCACGCCGCCCCTCCCCCTCCATCACCCATTTACGCACCATTGACACATTGGCTGCCCAATAGTACCCCAGAAGGTTGGGCAGTGCCAGCCCACCTCCATCCCTTCCTCGCTCCAGGAACACCCTCCTCACTCTCGGAGTCCCATGTGCCCACACAAAACTCAGAATACTGCTAGTCACTCTCCTAAAGAAGGCCCTGGGGATAAATATGGGCAGGCACTGAAAAAGGAACAAGAACCTCGGAAGCACTGTCATTTTGACGGACTGCACCCTCCCCGCCAACGACAATGGCAGCATGTCCCACCTCCTGACCTCCTCCTCCATCTGATCTACAAGTCTGGTGAAATTATGTTTGTGAAGAGTCCCCCAGTCCCTGGCCACCTGCACCCCCAGGTACCTAAAGCTCTCCCCTGCCCGCCTAAGCGGGAGCCTACCAATTCCTTCCTCCTGGTCTCCAGGGTGCACCACAAACACCTCGCTCTTGCCTAAGTTTAATTTATAACCTGAGAAGGTCCCAAACTCGGCTAGTAACTCCATCACTCCCGGCATCCCTCCCACCGGGTCCGCCACATACAGTAACAGGTCGTCGGCATACAACGACACCCTATGTTCCTCTCCACCTCGCACCAAGCCTCTCCACCTCTCTGAATCTCTCAAAGCCATCGCCAGCGGCTCGATTGCCAGTGCAAACAACAAGGGGGACAAGGGGCAACCCTGCCTGGTCCCTCGGTAAAGCCGGAAGTACTCCGACCTCCTCCTATTCGTAGCCACGCACGCCATCGGGGCCTCATATAACAGCCTTACCCATCTAATGAACCCTTCACCAAATCCAAACCTCCCCAACACCTCCCATAGGTACCCCCACTCCACTCTATCGAAGGCCTTCTCCGCATCCAGTGCCACCACTATCTCTGCCTCCCCCTCAATCACCGGCATCATAATGACATTCAGCAATCTCCGCACATTCGTGTTCAGCTGCCTTCCCTTCACAAAACCTGTCTGGTCCTCGTGCACAACCCCTGGCACACAGTCCTCTATCCTGGTGGCCAGGATTTTTGCCAGCACCTTAGCGTCCACGTTGAGGAGAGATATGGGCCTGTATGAACCACACTGCTGGGGGTCCTTGTCCTTCTTTAAAATTAACGAGATCAGCGCCCGTGACATCGTCGGGGGCAAAGTCCCCCCTCCCACGCTTCATTGAGTGTTCGCACCAGCAAGGGGCCCACTAGATCCACAAACTTTTTATAAAATTCCACCGGGAACCCATCCGGCCCCGGTGCCGTCCCTGACTGCATCTGCCCGATCCCCTTAACTAGCTCCTCCAGCTCAATCGGCGCACCCAACCCCTCCACCTTCTCCTCCTGCACCTTCGGGAAAGAAAGCCCGTCAAGGAACCTCTCCATTCCCCTCCTCGCCCCCGTTGGCTCCGACCGGTACAGTTCCCCGTAAAAATCCTTGAAGACCTCATTCACCTCTACCCCCTTCCGCACCACATTCCCACTCTTGTCTCTCACTCCAGCAATCTCCTTAGCCGCATCCCGCTTACGCAGCTGATGAGCCAGCATCCTACTCGCCTTTTCACCATGTTCGTACACTGCCCCTTGTGCCTTCCTCCACTGTGCCTCCGCCTTTCTAGTGGTCAGCAAATCAAATTTAGCCTGCAGGCTGCGCCTCTCCCCCAACAGTCCCTCCTCTGGTGCCTCTGCATACCTCCTGTCCACCTCCAGCATCTTTCCCACCAGTCTATCCCTCTCACTCCTTTCGCTCCTCTCCCTGTGTGCCCGGATGGATATCAGCTCCCCACAGCCTTCAGGGCTTCCCAGACCATCCCCACCTGAACCTCCCCCGTATCATTCACCTCAAGGTACCCCTCAATACTTGCCTGGACCCTCCTACACACCTCCTCCTCCGCCAACAACCCCACATCCAACCGCCACAACGGACGTTGGTCTCGCACCTCTCCCATCTCCAACTCTATCCAATGCGGAGCGTGGTCGGAGATTGCAATGGCCGAATACTCGGCCTCCTCCACTCTCGGAATCAGTCCCCTACTCACCACGAAGAAATCTATTCGAGAGTAGACCCTATGTACGTGGGAGAAGAAAGAGTACTCGCGTGCCCTCGGCCGTACAAACCTCCATGGATCCACCCCACCCATCTGGTCCATAAACCCTCTCAGTACCTTGGCCGCCGCCGGCCTCCTACCCGTCCTAGAGCTGGACCGATCCAGTGAAGGATCCAACACCGTATTAAAGTCAGACCTCCCGCCTCCAGATCCGGGATCCGTCCCAACATAGGCCTCATAAAGCCCGCAACGTCCCAATTTGGGGCATACACACTAGCCAGTACCACCTTCTCTCCTTGTAGCCTGCCCCTAACCATCACATACCTACCCCCCTTATCCGCCACCACCTCCGATGCCTCAAACAACACATTTTTCCCCACCAGAATCGCCACTCCCCGGTTCCTCACATCCAACCCCGAGTGGAAAACCTGCCCCACCCATCCCTTCCTCAGGCGGACCTGGTCCGCCACCCTCAGGTGGGTCTCCTGAAGCATTGCCACATCCGCCTTTAGCCCCTTCAGATGAGCCAGTACCCTCGACCGCTTCACCGGCCCATTCAACCCTCTCACATTCCAGGTGACCAACCGGATCAGAGGGCGTCCCGCCCCCCCTCCCCCGTCGGCTAGCCATAGCCCGTTGACTGCCCGCCCCAGGCCAGCACCCCCTGCTCGACCCCATCCCCATAGCGACAACCCCTCACCTCTGTCCCCCCAGCCCCCACCAGCTCCTTCTTGACCCTACCAGCAGAAACCCGGTATTCCCCTTTCCCCCCCTCCCTTCCCCCCCAGGCTAGGAACCCTCCCAGCCGCGAACCGTCCTCCATTGTACTTCCGTGGGTCAGCTAACTTCTGCTGACCCCGGAAACTCCCGCCAATAGCCCGACCCCTCCCGAAGTGGGATCATCCCCCAATCTATCCCTCCTCCTGGCACCGCTCCAGCACGGGGAAGAACCAGTTAAGGCCCCGCCTCCCCCGTCACCATCTCCACCCCCCAGCCCCGCAGCACGGGAAACCAGAGGAAAGCCCGCGCTTTTGCACTGCCCCACCACACCCTTCTGACGCAGCTCCCAAATATCAGCCCCACTCCATACCCCCACTCCGGCATAGAATACAACATACCCCCCCGACCCTCCCCTCAAGATACACAGCCCAGACAATGTCCCACAGCACAAAAACAAAAACATAGCAGAACAACCCCTCCGTAAATAACCATATCAAAATTGCAAAAGTACTAAAACAAGAAGAAAACAACAGAAGAAAAAGAGAACACAGCAACAGCAGAATCCAGCACTAATATCTTACAGCCGACCTCGCAACCCCCAACCCCTAGTTCAAGTCCAGTTTCTCCGTCCGCACGAAGGCCCACGCCTCCTCCGGGGAATCGAAATAATGGTGCCGATCCAAATAAGTTACCCACAGGCGCGCGGGCGGCAACATTCCGAACTTTATCTTTTTTCTATAAAGCACGTCTTTCGTCCGATTAAATCCGGACCGCCGCTTAGCCACCTCCGCACTCCAGTCCTGGTAGATCCGCACTACCCCATTCTCCCAATTGCTGCTCTTCACCTTCTTGGCCCAGCGCAGCACGCACTCCCGATCACTGAACCGGTGGAACCTCACCAGCACCGCACGCGGGGGTTCATCTTCCTTGGGCCTCCTGGCCAGCACCCTGTGCGCTCCCTCCAGCTCCAGGGGCAGATGGAGAGATCCGGCCCCCACTAGTGAATTCAGCATTACAGCCACATAGGCTGTCAGGTCCGATCCCTCCAGCCCCTCTGCAAGGCCCAAGATCCGCAGGTTTTTCCGCCTCATGCGGTGATCCAGCTCCTCAAAGCGTTCCTGCCACTTCTTGTGGAGTGCTTCGTGCCCCTCCACCTTACTCACGAGGACCACGGCCTCCTCCTCTCGTTCAATGGCCTGCGTCTGCAACTTCTTGATGGCAGCACCATGGGTAGACTGAATCTCTGACAGCCTTCTGTTCGTTTCCTGCAGAGAGCTCAGTACTTCATCCTTGAATTCTTTAAAGCAGCGCAGGAGATCAGTTTGTTGTTCCTGGGCCCAGAGTCTCCATTCCTCTGGAGCTCTGTCGGCGGCCATCTTGGATCCCTTCCCCCGTTTTTTCTGAGGAGCTGCTGCTGTTTTTTCTCCCTTTCCACTCCAAGTTCGAGTCATGGACTGCAGGGAAAGTCGTTCAGCACACCTTCCCCCACCGGGAGACGTCGAAAAATTTCCGTTTTGGGCTCTCAAAAGAGCCGAAAAATCTCTTTCAAACGGGAGCTCCCTAATGTGTGGCTTACTGATCCATCACAGCCACCGGAAGTCCCCAGAGGCTTGTAGCTTGAGGGGCACAACTCCACACTAAGCATGGCTGACTAGGAGTCTCTCCCGCACTTACAACCTGCCACTGGCCTGTTGGAAGGATTTTGCAGGTTGACCGTCAATCTGTTGACCACATTATTACGAACGCACCTTCCTTGGCCATCAAGTCCTGGGGTGGGAGCTGAATCTGGAGCTCCTGCCTCAGAGGTACGAACACTGCACCACGAGACCTCCCAAAGAAACATAGGGCAGTATATATATTAGACGGATGATCTGATACTGCCACTTTTACACCCTTGTGGATTTTGAAAGTGCCCCCCAGTGACTTCAAGAGGAGGAGAGACAGGTGGGAAATTGATGGAAAAGAGGGGAACGAAAAGAAAATTGACAAAGGAAGTCATTTTGAATAAAATGAACGGCAACTTTCTAATTGGAACAGCAAAACAATAAAGGAAATCTGTTTGGAATTTAAATGCTTGGAAAATTCAATCATATTATTATTAATGTTAACAGGCTACATCTCCAACCCACAAAATTGTTATCCGTGATGTATAATTGCATATGATCAAATGCATCTACTGTTGCCAGGAGCCTGTTTTAATAAATACTCTCGTCATACCTACAGACCACAAATGGAAGCCACAGAGGCCTTGCAAAGTACAGTTAATGCCCCATGGACCTAATCCTTTGTGGTCTCTGATTTGAGGTGTGTCCATATCCTGACACTTTGTGGTCATTCAACAATATCCAAACAATAATGGGCCAAACAGCATACTTAAAAAAAAACATCTGTGGCTACATACACTCTGTGAATGTTTATCAGCTTGGATAAGATAAAGTTTTTCTCAATGTTAACATTGTCAAATGCTCGATTGTGTCTCTTTTCGGCAAATTAGAAGCATTCAGCCAAGGAGTTGGAAAGGTACACAGATAGATGGTTTATAGATATTACAGATAAGCTTACTTCTGCTCCTTTGTCTTATCGTCTAATCTACATACTCGTGGCGGCACAGTGGTTAGCACTGCTGCCTCACAGCTCCAGGGAGCCAGGTTCAATTCTGGCCTTGGGTGACTGTCTGTGTGGAATTTGCATGTTCTCTGCATGTGTCAGTGTGGGCTTCCTCCGGATTCTCCGATTTCCTCCCACAAAGATGTGCAGGTTAGTTGGATGGGCCATGCTAAATTGCCCCTTAGTGTCCAAAGGTCAAGTGGGGTTACTGGGTTATGGGGATAGGGTGGAGGTTTGGGCTTCAGTGCGGTGATCTTTCAAGGGCCAGTGTGGACTCGATAGGCTGAATGGCCTCTTTCTGCACTTTGAATTCTATGATTCTGTGATACAGATTGAGAGAATCAGATTGGTAAAGGTTCATTTTTTTCGGGAAAGTTTCTTCCAGCAGCACATGCTGGAGCCAATCAGAGAGCCGGCTATTCTAAATCTGGTAATGTGCACTGAGACAGGATTAATTAATGATCTCAGACTAAAGGTGCCCCTAGGTACAGTGGCCATAACATGTTTGAATTTTGCATTCAGTTTGAGGGAGAGAATGGTGGGTCTAAAGCTATTGTTTTGAACTTAAGAGGGCAATTATGCGGATATGAAAGACGGGGGCCGGGATTCTCCGAAATCCCGGCCAAGTGTTGACGTTGGCGTCAAAACCGGCGCAAGCGACTCCGGCTTCAACAGGCCCCCAGGCCCAGGAATTCACCCTTTTCTGGGGGGCTAGTACGGCACTGGAGTGGTGTCCGCTGCACCGGCGCTCGATAGCCGCTGCACCACGGCCGGCACGGATCCGTGCATTCGCGTGTGTTGCTGTCTCCGCGCTGGCCCCCAGGCAATATGGCGGAGCCCTATAGGGACCCGGCGCGGTGGAAGATAGGCCTCCCCAGGATTAGCCCGCCGGCCGATCGGTAGGCCCTGATCACGGGCTTGGCCACCGTGGAGTCCCCTCCCCCTCCGAAGTCTGATCCCTCCCCCCACCAGGATAGTCTCTACAGCCAGAACTCCGAGGACCCTCCGGGTAGGACCATACGTAACCCACACCAGCGGGACTTGGCGGAACTCGGCCTGTCGAGGCGCGGAGAATTGCCGGAGAGGGCTGCTTTCAACTGCCCCCGACTGCCGTGGTGGTGACCCCACGGGCGCAATTGTGTCAGAGCGGCGTGGCGTGATTCTCACGCCCCCCCCCGTGATTCTCCGACCCGGAAGGGAACGGAGGATCCCGGCCCGAGTCATCTAAAGTCAACTAGGAAATATATATTAAATTGAAAGAAAAATTAACTTTTTTTATAGATTTAGTGTATCCAATTCATTTTTTTCCAATTAAGGGACAATTTAGCGTACTCAATCCACCGACCTTGCATAACTTTGGGTTTTGGGGGTGTAACCCTCGCAGACACGGGGAAAATGTGCAAACTCCACATGGACAGTGACCAGGGCCGGGATTGAACCTGGGACCTCAGCGCCGTGAAGAAAGAAAAATTAACTTAATAAAGATTTGTGGCAGGTTAGAAGATTGGACAGATTAGAAAAAATAGCAAAGGATGGCTATAAAATAATAAGGGAGAAATTAGAGTATGAGAGAAAATTGGCTATGAATACAAAAACAGATAGTAAGATTTTCTGTAGGTATATAAAGTGGAAAAGAGTAAGTAAAGTGAATGTTAGTTCTCTATAGAGTGAGTCTAGGGAATTAAAGATGGAAATTAAATAAATGGTGGGTGAATTGAACATGAATTTTGTGTCTGTCTTCAATGTAGAGGATATAAAGAACATCCCAGAAATAAGTGTGTATTAAGAGGTGAAAGCGATGAAGGAACATAAAACAATTATATGCACCAGGAAAATGTACTGAGAAAACCTTTAGAACAAAAGTTACCAAGTCTCCAGTTCCTGATGAACTTTCTCCGAGGATCTTAAAAGAAGTGGTTGCTGAGATAAAGGGCAGGATTCTCCCATGCCGCCTGTATGGGAGAATCGCCGTCCGAGCCATTTTTTTCCTGCGGCGCCGGCAGGCGATTCTCCGAGGAGCGGAGAATCGGCACCATTTGCGCTGGTGCGTTTGGCGCGGTGCCGGTCACGGGCCGTTGTCCGCGGTCGGGCCGCTGATTCTCCGGCCTGGATGGGCCGAGCGGAAACGGCAGAGTCCCGCCGGCGCCGTTCACACCTGCTCGCAGCCGGCGGGAACTCTGCGAGTAGGGTCGGGGGCGCGGCCTGTGGGGCAGCGAAAAGCACTCCTTCACCCGGGGGGGCCTCCGATGGAGTCTGGCCCGCGATCGGGGCCCACCAATCGGCGGCCCGGCCTCTCCAGCCCCGGCCCTATTTATTATGCGGCTGGCCCCTGAACCCCCCAGGCCGTGTTGCATCAGGGCCGGCGCATTGAGGAAGTCCCCCGCACATGCGTGGGTTGGCGCGGCGCCCAGTTGGCGACGTGAAGGAAGGCTGGAGCTGCGTTCATGACAGCACGAACACTCCTGCCTCCATTTCTGAGAATCCCGCCCAAGAGATGCGTTGGTTCCAATTCTCCCACAATTCCCCAAATCTGGAAAGGTATCATTAGATTGAAAAATATAGCTCAATATATCAAGATAAATGGGAGACAGAAAGCAGGAAACTGCAAGCTAGTTAATTTAACATCTGTCACAGGGAAATTTCTGTAATTCATTGTTAAAAAGGTTATAGAGGCACTTCCAAAATCAAAATGCAATCAGGCAGAGTCAACGTGGTCTTTTGAATGGGGCAGCACGGTGACGCATTGGTTGGCACTGCTGCCTCCAGGATTTCAGATTCCTGGGGCATTGGGGCCGGTTCTGGGGGAGGTGGGACCTGTACAAACTGGACGGGTTACACCTGGGCAGGCCTGGAACTGATGTCCTAGGGGGGCTATTTGCTAGAGCGGTTGGGGAGTGTTTAAACTAATGTGGCAGGGGGATGGGAACGGATGCAGGAAGTCGGAAGGGAGTAAAACAGGGACAGAAACAAAAGGCAGTAAGGGGGAAAGTGTAAGGCAGAGAAGCCATAGTCAAAAATCAAAAAGGGCGACAGTACGAGGTACAATGACTGAGGGGAGCTCAGTGAATAGGCCCAGTAATACTAACAGGAATAAAACGGGAAGTAAAAACATAAATGGAAAGAAACGCGGCAAGTTGTTACATGAAGATATGGGTTCAACGACAAGGAAAATTAGGTGAAAGGTTAAGAGGTAAAATAACTTAGGAGAGATTACTGACTAAGGTGTTAAGATTCTTAACAGAGGTATAAAAGCCAACATAAGTGTACTTTACCTGAATGCTCTTAGTTTTCGGAATAAGGTAAATGAGTTGATGGCGCAAATCATCATGAATGACTATGATTTAGTGGCCAATACTGAAACATGGTTAAAGGATGGTCATGACTGGGAGTTAAATAGCCAAGGGTATCAAACTATTCGGAAGGACAGAGTGGATGGTAAGGGAGGTGGTGTAGCTCTGTTATTTAAGGATGACATCCGGGCAATAGTAAGGGATGACATTGGTGCTATGGAGGACAAGGTTGAATCCATTTGGGTGGAAATCAGGAATAGTAAGGTGAAAAAGTCACTGATAGGAGTAGTCTATAGGCCACCAAATAGTATCATTATGGTGGGGCAGGCAATAAACAAAGAAATAACTGATGAATGTAGAAATTGTACAGCAGTTATCATCGGGGATTTTAATCTACATGTTGATTGGTTTAACCAGGTTGGTCAAGGTAACCTTGAGGAGAAGTTTATAGAATGGATCCGCGATAGTTTCCTAGAACAGTATGTAATGGTGACAATCTTGATTCTTTTGCTGCCAGTCTGGGCTCAATAAAATTTGAGACGATTTGCAGGTATCAATTATTGTTTATTTTAACCAGCTAGTTGGGTGACTGACTCTATTGGGACAGCAGAACACCACCAGTCTCCTGCCTCTTCAACAGCCAGAGTGCAGGACAAAGGAACAAAACATCTCATCTCATTGGCTCTTCTATATTGCAAAAAAAAGGGGCAGCATGGTAGCATGGTGGTTAGCATAAATGCTTCACAGCTCCAGGGTCCCAAGTTCGATTCCCGGCTGGGTCACTGTCTGTGTGGAGTCTGCACGTCCTCCCCCTGTGTGCGTGGGTTTCCTCCGGGTGCTCCGGTTTCCTCCCACAGCCCAAAGATGTGCGGGTTAGGTGGATTGGCCATGCTAAATTGCCCGTAGTGTCCTAATAAAAGTAGGGTTAAAGGGGAGGTTGTTGGGTTACGGGTATAGGGTGGATACGTGGGTTTGAGTAGGGTGATCATGGCTCGGCACAACATTGAGGGCCGAAGGGCCTGTTCTGTGCTGTACTGTTCTATGTTCTATATACATTCAAGTTGCATCAAGTTTCACATACATACGACCAAATAAGGCAACGGTACAAATGCAAAGCTCCCATAGGCTTTCCGCACATTCCTTAACCTGGCCTGAGGCCCCCTTTCCCAGTATCCCTGGCAACAAAGAAATGGTCTTAGTGGCTGCCCATCCCCCTCTTCCTGCCTTGAATCCCAGTTGATGTTTAGAAGTCCACTAACCCAACTCCTTATTCTATGCAGTAAAATTTTACTCCTAACTTGGCCTAACTACCCATTATGCCTTTCTGTTCATTTCCTCAATGGAACCTACGAGGGAACAAGCGGTCCTGGATCTGGTCCTGTGTAATGAGACAGGATTGATTAATGATCTCTTAGTTAGGGATCCTCTCAGAAGGACCGATTACAATATGGTAGAATTTAAAATACAGTTGGAGGGTGAGAAGGTAGAATCAAACACTAGTGTTTTGTGCTTAAACAAAGGAGATTGCAATGGGATGAGGGAAGAGCAAGCTAAGGTAGATTGGGAGCAAATACTTTATGGTGAAACAGTTGAGGAACAGCGATATTTCAAGCGATTTTTCACAGTGCTCAGCAAAGGTTTATACCAACAAAAAGGAAGGACGGTAGAAAGAGAGAAAATCGACCATGGATATCTAAGGAAATAAGGGAGAGTATCAAATTGAAGGAAAAAGCATACAAAGTGGCAAAGTTCAGTGGGAGACCAGAGGACGGGAAATCTTTAGGGGGCAACAGAAAGCTACTAAAAAAGCTATAAAGAAGAGTAAGATAGATTATGAGAGTAAACTTGCTCAGAATATAAAAACAGATAGTAAAAGCTTCAACAAATATATAAAACAAAAAAGAGTGGCTAAGGTAAATATTGGTCCTTTAGAGGATGAGAAGGGAGATTTAATAATGAGAGATGAGGAAATGGCTGAGGAACTGAACAGGTTTTTTGGATCGGTCTTCACAGTGGAAGACACAAATAACATGCCAGTGACTGATAGAAATGAGGCTATGACAGGTGAGGATCTTGAGATGATTGTTATCATTAAGGAGGTAGTGATATGGCAAGCTAATGGGGCTAAAGGTAGACAAGTCTCCTGCCCCTGATGGAATGCATCCCAGCATGCTAAAAGAGATGGCTAGGGAAATTGCAAATGCAGGGAAGATGCTGGAATCTATCAAAGATGAAATAGCGAGGCATCTGGATGGAAATTGTCCCATTGGGCAGACGCAGCATGGGTTCTTGAAGGGCAGGTCGTGCCTAACTAATTTAGTGGAATTTTTTGAGGACATTACCAGTGCGGTAGATAATGGGGAGCCAATGGATGTGGTATATCTGGATTTCCAGAAAACTTTTGACAAGGTGCCACACAAAAGGTTGCTGCAGAAGATAAAGATGAATGGCATTAAGGGTAAATTAGTAGCATGGATAGAGGATTGATTAATTAATAGAAAGCAAAGAGTGGGGATTATTGGGTGTTTCTCTGGTTGGCAATCAGTAGCTAGTGGTGTCCCTCAGGGATCAGTGTTGGGCCCACAATTGTTCACAATTTACATAGATGATTTGGACTTGGGGACCAAGTGCAATGTGTCCAAGTTTGCAGATGACACTAAGATGAGTGTTAAAGCAAAAAGTGCAGAGGATACCGGAAGTCTGCAGAGGGATCTGGATTGGGCTAGGGTCTGACAGATGGAATGACAAATGTGAGGTTACCCATTTTGATAGGAAGAACAGCAAAAGGGATTATTATTTACAGTACAGCAAAGATTTACCAGGATGTTGCCTGGTAGGGAGGGCAGTAGCTATGAGGCCAGATTGAATAAACTGGGATTGTTCTCGCTAGAGAGATGGAAGCTATGGGGCGACCTGGTAGAAGTGGAGAGATTGAATAGACTGGGATTGTTCTCGCGAGAGAGATGGAAGCTGAGGGGTGACCTGGGAGAAGTTTATAAAATGATGAGGGGTATAGATAGGGTGAACGGTTGAAGCCTGTGGGTGCAGGTTCGCTGCTGATGTTTTCACCAGGATGGGGAGGAACGCTGACACATTGTAAAATCCTGTCCCAGGTCCATTTGAGACTGAGCATGAAGAATACCTCAGGAGGGGGTCTGGAAAAGTAGTACCATTTTTAAAAAGGACACCATAACGAGGGACTGCTATCCTCCTGTCTCCAAGAATGATGGGTGTGATTCAACCAAAGTGTCAATTTTGGGCAGGTTTGGCAGGGTGTTTGTCGTCACAGGCCCGATATATGTAGCTGGAGCATTTAAGTTTCAGTTGCTAAAGTTATCAATAGAAAAGCATAACAGTCATGTGGAGAATGAATCAATTTCTAGTATGATATCAGCCAGTAATAATTGAGATGAAGATAATACATGGAGGCTTAAATAAATGTGGGAAATATGGATGCAAAGAACTCAGTAGCTAGTGGTGTCCCTCAGGGATCCGTTTTGGGCCCACAATTGTTCACAATTTACATAGATGATTTGGAGTTGGGGACCAAGGGCAATGTGTCCAAGTTTGCAGATGACACTAAGATGAGTGGTAAAGCGAAAAGTGCATAGGATACTGGAAGTCTGCAGAGGGATTTGGATAGGTTAAGTGAATGGGCTAGGGTCTGGCAGATGGAATACAAAGTTGACAAATGTGAGGTTATCCATTTTGGTAGGAATAACAGCAAACGGGATTATTATTTAAACAATAAAATATTAAAACATGCTGCTGTGCAGAGAGACCTGGGTGTGCTAGTGCATGAGTCGCAAAAAGTTGGTTTACAGGTGCAACAGGTGATTAAGAAGGCAAATGGAGTCTTGTCCTTCATTGCTAGAGGGATGGAGTTTAAGACTAGGGAGGTTATGCTGTAATTGCATAAGGTGTTGGTGAGGCACACCTGGAGTATTGTGTTCAATTTTGGTCTCCTTACCTGAGAAAGGACGTACTGGCGCTGGAGGGTGTGCAGAGGAGATTCACTAGGTTAATCCCAGAGCTGAAGGGGTTGGATTACGAGGATAGGTTGAGTAGACTGGGACTGTACTCGTTGGAATTTAGAATGATGCGCGAGGATCTCATAGGAACATATAAAATTATGAAGGGAATAGACAGGATAGATGTGGGCAGGTTGTTTCCACTGGCGGGTGAAAGCAGAACTCGGGGGCATAGCCTCAAAATAAGGGGAAGTAGATTTAGGACTGAGTTTAGTTGAAACTTATTCACCCAAAGGGTTGTGAATCTGCCCAGTGAAGCAGTTGAGGCTCCTGCATTAAATGTTTTTAAGATAAAGATAGACAGTTTTTTGAAGAATAAAGGGATTAAGGGTTCTGGTGTTCGGGCCGGAAAGTGGAGCTGAGTCCACAAAAGTTCAGCCATGATCTCATTGAATGTCGGAGCAGGTTCGCGGGGCCAGGTGGCCTACTCCTAGTTCTTATGTTCTTATGGCGCCGAGGACCCAGGTGCGGTTCCCAGCCCCATGTGGAGTTTGCACATTCTCCCCGTTTGCACATTCTCCCCACAACCCAAAGATGTGCAGGGCAGGTGGATTGGCCACCCTAAAATTGCCCCTTATTTGGAAAAATTCTTTAAAAACATGGGCCGGGATTCTCCCCAACCGGCAGGGCGGGGGGTCTCGGCATACCAGAGTGCCGAGAACCACTTTGGCGTCGGGCCTCCCCAAAGGTGCGGAATTCTCCGCACCTTTAGGGGCTAGGCCCGTGCCGGAGTGGCTCCCGCTTCACCGACTGGCGCCAACGGCCTTTGGCGCCCCGCCGACCGGCGTCGGGGCTGGCCGAAAGGCCTTTGCTGGTCGGCGTGAGTCCGCGCATGCGCCGGAGCGTCAGCAGTCGCTGATGTCACCATCGGCGCATGCGTGGTGGAGGGGGTCTCTTCCGCCTCTGCCATGGTGGAGGCCGTGGCGGCGGCGGAAGAAAAAGAGTGCCCCCACGGCACAGGCCTGCCCGCCGATCGGTGGACCCCCATCACGTGCCAGGCCACCATGGGGGCACCCCCTGGGGTCCGATCGCCCCGCGCCCCCCCAGGATCCCGGGGCCCGCTCGCACCGCCTGCTCCCGCCAGCACCAGAGGTGGTTTAAACCACGTCGGCAGCAGAGGCCTGACAGCGGCGGGACTTCGGCTCATCGCGGGCTGGAGAATCGCTGCGGGGGGCCCGCCGACCGGCGGTCCGCAATTCCTGCCCCCGCCGATTCCCGGGACGCGGAGAATTCCGGCCACAGCGAGGGGAGGATTTACGAAGGCCCCGGGCGATTCCCCGACCCTGCGGGGGGTCGGAGAATTCCGCCGATGGTTTGTGAAAGGGAATGTTTGGCTAATTTATTGGAGTTCTTGGGCGAAGTAACACGCAACATGGATAAAGGGGAACTTGTGGATGTGCTGTACTTAGATTTCCAGAAGACATTCAAGGTGCCACATCAAAACTTACTACAGGAAATATGTAGCGTGGCTAGAGGTTTGGTTAGCTGACAAAAACAGAGATTAGGGATAAATGTGTCTTTTTGGTGAACTATAACCCGTGGAGTGGCACAGGGATTAGTGCTGGGGCTTCAACCATTTACAATCCAGATAAAGGACGGTGTTGGTGGGTTTAAACGTATGGTTGCTAAACCTGCAGAGAACACAAAGATATGTAGGAAATTAAGTTGTGAAGAGGACAATGGGAGTCTGCAAAGCAATATTAATAGGTTAACTGAGTGGACAAAAAATGGCAGATGGGATATAATGTGGAAAAATGTGAACTTTTCCATTTGGCAGGAAGACTAGAAAAGCAGCATAATATTTAAATGGAGAGATGAGGTACAGAGGGATCTGGGTGTCCGAGTACATGAATCAGGAAAAATTAGTGTGCAGGTACACCAAGTGATTAGGAAAGCAAAGGGAATGGTGGTGTTTATTGCAAGGGGAATGGAATATAAAAGTAGGGATGTTTTACTACAGTTGGATAAGGTACAGTGAGACCACATCTGGAATATTGTGCACAGTTTTGGTCTCTTTACTTAAGAAAGGAGATAAATGTGTCAGGAGTAGTTTTAAAAAATATTTTTTTTTTCTTCTCCTTTTTCACATTTTCTCCCACATTTACACCCACCAACAATAAACAATAATCAGTAACAAGTATGACAATCCCCATATCAATAACAACGATCCCATCCTCCCACCAAACCCCAACCATTAGCCCGCATGTTCACACAAATGAAAAAAAGGAATTAGGGATCGCCCATAGTCGCCATTAACACACACGGTCACCTCCCCCCAACCCTCCCACCCACCCGCCCCAAGTAATGTTCGATATTATCCAATTCTTGAAATCGCATAATGAATAATGCCCATGAATTGTACAACCCGTCCATCCTTCCCCTCAGTTCAAACTTAACCTTCTCAAGAGTCAAGAATTCCAACAGGTTCCCCTGCCACGCCAGGGCACAGGGTGGAGAGGTTGCTCTCCAACCTATCAGGATCCGCCTTCGGGCGATCAACAAGGTGAATGTCTACAACATCTGCCTCTACACCAGCAATGTGGAGGCCGGCTCCACTGGGAAGCTCTGTATCTCCTTACTGGCAAAATCTCAAACCTGCATGTATCTAAACATTTCCACCTGCTCCAGCTCATACTTCGCTTCCAGCTCCTTCAATCCTGCAAACCGACCCCTAAGAAACAAATCTTTCATTGTCTTAATCCCCTTCTCCTCCCATTTCCAAAAATGTCCATCCCACTTCCCTGGCTCAAATCTGTGGTTCCCCCGAATGGCATTTCCCTTAACCCTGCCCCCAACACAAAGTGTTGGCGAAACTGCCTCCGAATTCTCAATGAAGCTATTATTACCGGACTCCCTGAGTATTTCCCCGGAGCTATCGGGAGCGGCGCTGTTGCTAGTGCTTTCAATCCCGACCCCCTGCACAAACTCTCCTCCATTCTGACCCACTGGGAATCAACCCTTCTGACCCAACTCAGCACCTTCTCCACATTCGCCGGCCAGTAATAATACATCAGGTTCGGAAGCACCAAACCCCTGCCTGCCTTCCCCTCTGTAGCAGCACCTTTCTAACTCTGGCCACCTTCCCTCCCCATATGAACAAAGTAATCCTTCCCTCAATCTCTCTGAAAAAAGCCTTTGACAGGAAAATCGGCAGGCATTGATGAAATCGCGGCAACACATTCATTTTAACCGCCTGTACCCGACCCGCCAGTGACAGAGGGAATGTGTTAGGAGTAGTTGAGAAAAGATTCGCTCGACTGATACTTGGGGTGGGAGTGTTATCTCATTGACAAAGGTTGGACATGCTGGGCCTCTATCTGTTCGAGTTTAGAAGAATCCATAGATACATAGAAGATAGGAGCAGGAGGAGGCCTTTTGGCCCTTCGAGCCTGCTTTGCCATTTATCACGATCATGGCTGATCATACACCTCAATAGCCCAATCCTGCTTTCTCCCCATAGCCTTTAATCCCATTTGCCCCAAGTGCTATATCTAGCCACCTCTTGAATACGTTCAATGTTTTAGCATCAACTACTTCCTGCGGCAATGAGTTCCACAGGCTCACCACTCTGTGGGTGAAGAAATGTCTCCTCATCTCTGTCCGAAATGGTTTACCCTGAATCCTCAGACTGTGACCCCTGGTTCTGGACATATCCACCATCGGGAACATCTCCCTGCATCTAACCTGTCTAGTCATGTTAGAATTTTTAAAGTCTCAATAAGATCCCCCGTCATTCTTCTGAACTCCAGCGAGAACAATCCTAACCTAGTCAATCTCTCACTTATGACAGTCCTGCCATCCCTGGAGTCAGTCTGGTAAACGTTCGCTGTACTCCCTCGGGAGCAAGAACATCTTTCCTCAGAGAAGGAGACCAAAACTGCACACAATACTCCAGGTGTGGCCTCACCAAGGCCCTGTATAACTGCAGCAACACATCCTTGCTTCTGTACTCGAAACCTCTCGCAATGAAGGCCAACATATAATTAGCCTTCTTTACCGCCTGCTGCACCTGCATCTTACCTTCAGCGACTGATACACAAGGACACCCAGGTCCCGCTGCACACTCCCCTCTCCCAATTTACAACCGTTCAGGTAGTAATCTGCCTTCCTGTTTTTGCTTCCAAAGTGAATAAGCTCACACTTATCCAAATTGAGAGGTGTTCTTATTGAAACGTATAAGATTCTGAGAGAGCTTGACAAGGTGGATGCTGAGAGGATGTTTCCCCTTGTGAGAAAGACTGGAACTAGGCGACACAGTTTAAAATTAAAGGGTCTCCCATTGAAGATGAAGATCAGGAGAACTTTACTTCATAAGAGCTGCAGGTCTGTGGAACTCTCTTCCCCAGAGAGTGGTGGAAGCAGGGCGATTGAATATTTTTAAGGCTGAACAAATGGATTCTTGATTGACAAGGTAGTAAAAGGTTATAAGGGGTAGGAAGGAAAGTGGGGTAGAGGCCACAATCAGATTACCGTGATCTTACTGGATGGTGAAGGAGGCTTGAGGGGCCGAATGGCCTACCCCTGCTCCTGATTTGTATCTTTGTATGTTCTTCAGGAGAACTGTCTGTACTCAGCGTATTTGTTAACACTCAACCCAAAGAGATTTATCAACATTGCCTTTAAATTCATATAAATTCAAACCTGTTGCCCAATGACAGTAAGAAATTGATTCAATACATCACTGGAAGGCAAAAGCAACACTCATCAACCATTTGACTTCTATTACAATTTGATCATTTGTTCCCAGTCTGCTGAAGTGGATCAAGAGTGTGATACAGCAATTTGCAGAATCGTAGAATGCTACAAACATAGAAGACGGCCATTTGTCCATCTGCCTGCATTGGTTCATTGAAAGAGTTACCTATTAGTCCCATTCTTCTGTCCTTTCTCGACAAATATCCGACCAATTCCCTTTTGAAAGTTATTATGGAATTTGCTCCCACCTGTCGATCAGACAGACATTCCAGTTTATATTTAGAGGATATAAAACAGCAGTAGAACTCTTGCAGAGGTCGGTATGAGGAGGTTCGTAACCAACATTGTGTTATGATCCCAGCTGATATTATAACTGGGAAGATCCCAGAATGGAGCTCTGGCTCGAAAGACCATAACGCTTATTTTTAAAAAATCAAACGTGTTGGAACAGTCACCGACATTAACTAGTTTCAACAGCAAGAGGAAAACATTTATTAAACATGAAAAAATTGGATGACAATTCAATACGCCTTTCTTGTGCATTCATGTTTGTTCCTAATTGGAACAAGGCCACTTTAATCACATGACCTACTGATGGCATGATTGGCAGTTTGGGCAGGCAACAGTCAGTCTAGTATAACAGCCTGTAGAGAAGACACCTTTACCATGAAGCTCTTGTTTCTTTGTGCCTTTGTGGTCTGCAAGCCTATCCTTTAAACATACCACAAAGAAAACTGGTGGCGAGGATGGGAAGGCAGCAGTGGTTTCTCACATAATGCTCAATAGTGAAGAGACGCTTTCATCAAGATCCTTGAACAAAGCCGAAATGAACTATGCACAGATAGAGAAAGAAGCTCCAGGCATCATTTTCAGAATCAAATGTTTTTACCCAATACCTACGTGGAAAGAAATTAAGTTTTACTGATGGATCATCAACCGTTGACAACGATACTCGGGTCGCACACAGGTTTTCCATCTCTGGCAGCAAGCCAGATGCAGACATGGGCTTTGCTGTTGTCAGCTACAACAAAATATCGCAAATCAAATCTCTGTGGGAACACTGATGGACTCTCTACGTTACTTGTACCTAGATAGTTGCCAATGAGTAGTTCGAGTGGTAATATTCTCTATTTCGAAGAAGTGGATAACACTGCTGTAACCGCAGGACAAGTTAAGAATTGTACCAGAAATAATCAATTCCTTTCAGACGTTTTGGACATGGAGAAAGTCCAGGGTGATTCTCTGATTTGCAGGGGGTTAGCAGGGCCCTGTCGTGCTCCTCGCAGCTCCGGCTGCCGACACGGGGTCCTGCACTTCAGGTCGGGGGTCCGCGCATGCGCACGGTGGCGGCCTGTGTCTGCCGCACCGCGCGACATGTTCGACCCATACCGCGGACCTGTATCAAGAAGATAGGTCCCCGACAGATCGCGCATGCCTGCGGATCGGTGGCCCCCGATCGATAGCCTGGCCGTCCTGGAGGCCCCCCTCCCCCCGGTGAATGATCCCCCCGCCCCCCACCAGGGCAACCGTGGACTGAATCCACAGACGCCAGGCCGAGTGCCCGCCAAGTGGCACCATGAGAATACCACGCCGGCTGAAACTCGGCCAGCTGCACTTGGATAATCGCCGCATGGGCCTCTTTCAATGGCCCATGACCGGCGCTGCGTTGACCGCGCGTGCCCGATTGGCGGCGCTTCTCCGTGGAACGAAGAATCACGGGAGCGGCATCAGACCCGATCTCGGGTTTGAGGCCCATTCTCCGCCCCCACGCGGAGGCTCGGAGAATCCCGCACCAGTTACCCTGAATAACTTGTCAGCGACGATGAGCTACAGTTCATTTGGCGAGAATTTATGAATTATCTAAAGGAGAATGGAATCGAGCACATCCGATCTGCTCCTTATCAACCTCCCGTAAATGGCCTGGCTGAAAGATTTGTTCAGACAATGAAGTATTCATTTAAGATAATCCATGAGCAAGGGTCATTGTCAAAATGACTTAGCCAATTCCTGATGACATACAGTGATACACCGCATTAGAAAACCCAAAGTTCTCCGGTATTACTCATGAGAAAACATGAGTTAAGCAGAGCATTCGATCTGCTGAAGCCGCTTAAGACAAAGAGAAATTGTTGGGAGAAAACAGCAAAGTCAGTGTTTGCGATGTAAGAACAAGGTTAAATGCTGTGTTTGTCATGAAGGTCAGCAAGAAACTATATCACCAGTGAAAAGTGGAAACATGGCATCATCTTGCACAGACAGGAATACACGATGTGATGCGGGAAAGACACGCTGATCAACTTTTTGCAACTAGAACAAGGTTGGCAGAGACAGAGTCAACAGAGCATCTGCAACAAACTGTGCCAAGATCTGGACACACCTAAGAACCTGACAACCGGAGACAACTGTAGGGTAATAATAATTGTCCCAAGTAATAATTAATAGTAATTAAGTAATAATTATAAGCAACAATAATTATTGTCACAAGTAGCCTTATATTAACACTGCAATGAAGCTACTGTGAAAAGTCCCGAGTCAACGCACACCTGCGCCTGTTCAAATATACAGAGGGAGAATTCAAAATGTCCAATTAACCTAACAGAACTTGTGGGACGAAACTGGTGAGCAGATACAGGGAGAATGCGCAGACTCCGCACAGACAGTGACCCACGTCGGGAATCGAACCTGGGACCCTGGCGCTGTCCTCTGAAAAATGAGCTCCTGTTGCTAAGCATTGACTTACTTCTATTTACTCTTCATGCTGTAACCCTCTCTAAGCACAACAGAAACATAGCTGGAACTTAACCAACCCCCACACATGCAAACACCTTTGTCCAGCATGAATCTCACTGTAGATTTTACCCATCCAGGCACAGAAATAGTAAATTAAACTCACTTAAATCTATACCTTATTTCTAATTCCCTTAAAACTACCTTTATTTTCCTAGCAATTGCATAAAAGCTTTAAGAGTTCATGAATACATGACTAATGTTGTTGAAGGCCAGTCGGATACATTAGTAAACCTATTACTGACAACTTTGAGATAAACATGGCAATATGACAGCAGGCATTTAACAGCAAGCAGCTTACAAATCCCAATTAGAGAATGGTTTCTGTGGCATTCATTCAGACTTCTAGATCATGCTGTTTGGATGATCAAAATTAATTTGCTTTGTGACACTAACGAAAGAAAAATAAATCTCTGCTGCCAGCTGACTTAATTATTTTTGAAGTATGTTCAGTTTTTGAAGGCAGGTTACAATGACTCTCTGTACAAGTCATGTTGATATAAAATATATAAAATCTATGGACTTGGCGCATATTTTGCCCACTGTACTTTAGGCCTCATGTTCGTCCAATCACTTCAATGTAAAATTGCCAACAATGCAAAACTTCAGGGGAATCATTTTTAGGATAGTGAAATTAACTGGAATTTTCAATATAAAACATGGGCAGAACAAAAGCTATGAGGTAATATTGCTGAAAAAAATTAGTTACTATCTTCAAGTAGTTGTGTACAGGAGCTTAGGTGATACCTTAAACAATCCTGAATGTCAAAATGTATTTTGTAATATATTCTGAAAGTCTGCAGTAGCTACTTTTCTTCTTTTTCTTTGTTCCAGGGATTTGACAACTGATCACATGAATAGAAGTTGCGAAGTCTGCAGGACTGCCCAACAACATAGCATGCCAGGAACTTCACAGGACCATTATAAAACAAAGTATGCCAAGGTCCCAGGTTCGATCCCTGCACCGAGTCACTGTCCGTGTGGAGTTTGCACATTCTCCCGATGTGTGCGTGCGTTTCACCCCCACTACCCAAAGATGTGCAGGGTAAGTGTATAGACCACGCTAAATTGCCCCTTAATTTAAAAAATAGAAGTGGGTACTTTAATTCATAAATAATTAAAACAAAGTATGAAACCGAGCCACATAAGGGGATAGTGTGCAGGATTCTCTCGGCTGGAGAATCGCCGGGTCGTGCGCGAATCGCGCGATGCCGCCCCAACGCCGGTCCGCCAATTCTCCAGAGAGCCGAGAATCGGGCCATTGGCGCCAGCGCAGTTGGCGCGGCGCCGGAGTGGCCCCCCCCCCCCAGCGGTTCTCCGCCCGGGATCGGCCAAGTGGCCGTACAGAAAATTAAAAGTCTCGCCGCCGCCGTTCACGTGGCCTCACCATGCATCCATCCGGGGCAGCCTGCTGGGTGGGGGAGGGAGGGAGGGTGGAACCCCTGGCGGGGGCCCTCCGCTGTGGCCTGGCTTGTGATTGGGGCCGACCGATTGGCAGGCCAGCCTCTCGGCCTGGGAGACTCTTTTGCTCCGCGCCGGCCCCTGTAGCCCTACGCCATGTTGTGGCGGGGCCAACCCGGAGAAGGGAGCCACCGCGCATGCGTGCAATCGCGCTGATCGCACCGCGCATGCGCGCAATCGCGCTGATCGCACCGCACATGCGCGCAATCGCACCGCACATGCGCGCAATCGCGCTGATTGCACCGCACATGCGCGCAATCGCACCGCACATGCGCGCAATCGCGCTGATTGCACCGCACATGCGCGCTGATCGCACCGCACATGCGCGCAATCGCGCTGATCGCACCGCACATGCGCGCAATCCCGCCGGTCGCACTGTGCATTCGCAGACCCGCGGCGCCCATTTGATGCCAGTATCGGCAGCTTGAGTCGCTCCAGTGCTGTGCTGGCCCCCTGTAGGGGTCAGAATCACTGCTCCTGGGGGCATGTTGACGCCGTCGTGAAACGCGACAGCGTTTACGACAGCGTCAACACTTAGCCTTAGGAGCAGAGAATCCCGCCCATAAGGTTAGATTCTCTATAGGTGCTGAATTGGTGGACTTCTACAACCACTAAAGTGGCGCCGGTACCGTAGCAATTTATGATCCGCTAAGGGACCAGCACGGGTGCCACATGGAACTCGAGTGATTCCAATGACCAATGGTGTCTGATTTGACAGGGTCGGGATTGCAACTCGAGAAGCTGACAAGAGCTGGAGACCTTCCTGGGAGCCGTGGAGAAGAGGCAGGCACCCTGTTCTGTTCCCCGAGGTGGGAAGGAGGCTACCACCCACCTCTGTACACCTGGCCAGAATGCAGGTAGCAGAGGTCGTGAGCTCTGTGGGCCCCACCACCAGGACCGGCCAGCAGAAGCTGCACAACCTCCTCAGGATGGCCAGGGTGAGTAGGCACCCCTGGCACTAACCCCTGTCTCACCCATAATCTCCCATCTCTCTCCCCACCCGCAACCCGGATGCAGTCTGCTTGCACCCCACCCTGAATCACATGCCTGCACCCATACCGCCCACCATGGCCAGGTGCCCTGGATACCAAGGCCACCAGCTGCCCACTCCCTGTGCTGGACGCATCTGACTTCTGAACACTTTTGATCCTGGAGCACCAATCCGGGGAAGACACGGCCTTTCCGTCACAGCTGTCTCCAACACCCTCCACCAGCACAGAGACACTCACCTCGGTTGGGCACTTGAGTGAAGAGGCTCCTGCGGCACTATCTGGTGTGTCCCACACACGTGTGGCGCTACATCAGGTGGAGGTAGAAACCCCCGAGGGTGCAGATGGTCGGAGGGCAGCCGACCCCAGGAACTATCTGTCGTCCAGACAGGTCTCGGGCTTTTGGAAATGATGCCCATCGATGCTGGATTTGCAGACAC